>NC_062550.1:25931290-26596121 GCF_016906955.1 Phacochoerus africanus | reverse complement strand
ACTGCTGTGGCTTGGGTTGCTGCTGTGGCACAGGTTGGATTCCTGGCCTGGGAACTTCTGCATGCTGCAGGCATAGACAAAACAAACAAAAACAGAAGAAGAAGAGGAAGCAGGAGTTCCCATTGTGGTTCAGCGGGTTAAGAACCCAACATAGTGTCCATGAGGATGCAGTTTCGAGCCTCGGCCTCGATGCGGTATAGGTCATAGATGCAGCTGGAATCTGGCATTGCTATGTCTGTGGTGTAGGCCAGCAGCTGCAGCTCCAATGGGACCCCTAGCCCAGGAGCTTCCATATGCCACAAGTGCAGCCATAAAAAGAAAAAGGGGGAGTTCCCGTCGTGGCGCAGTGGTTAACGAATCCGACTAGGAACCATGAGGTTGCGGGTTCGGTCCTTGACCTTGCTCAGTGGGTTAACGATCCAGCGTTGCTGTGAGCTGTGGTGTAGGTTGCAGACGCGGCTCGGATCCCGCGTTGCCGTGGCTCTGGCGTAGGCAGGTGGCTACAGCTCTGATTCAACCCCTAGCCTGGGAACCTCCATATGCCGCGGGAGCGGCCCAAGAAATAGCAACAACAACAACAATAACAACAACAACAACAACAACAAAGACAAAAAAAAAAAAAGAAAAAGGAAGGAAGGGAGAGAGGGAGGAATAAATAAATTAAAAAAAAAGAGGATCAATACTCCAGTTCCTTCAACAAGCATATTGCAAAAAGGGGGGGGGGGGTGCGAAAAGAACTGCTATAAGTTAAAAGAAGTTTAAGAAAACTATCAGTCAAATTCAGTCTATGGTTCTTGTTTGGATCCTGAATCAAAATCTCCATAAAAAGACTTTTACAAGTCAACTGGGGAGATTTCCACACTGACTGGATGTTAAATGTTATTAAGATATCATTGTTGATTTTGCTGGATATAATAGTGGTATTATGCTATGTTAAATAATCTATCTCTTAGAGGTACATAGTCTGTATACTACTGTATTTACCAGTGAAACCGTATAATAACTGGCCTTTGCACTAAAATAATTCTGTGGGAGTCTGGGAGAAATGATGGGACTATAGATGAAATAAAATTGACCATATTTTTAGTTGAAGCAGCATGATAAGTGCATGGAGGTCCATTATACTTTTTTTTTTTTTTGGTCTTTTTGCCATTTCTTGGGCCGCTTCCGCGACATATGGAGGTTCCCAGGCTAGGGGTCCAATCGGAGCTGTACCCACCGGCCTACGCCAGAGCCACAGCAACGTGGGATCCGAGCCGCGTCTGCAACCTACACCACAGCTCATGGCAACGCCGGATTGTTAACCCACTGAGCAGGGGCAGGGACCGAACCCGCAACCTCATGGTTCCTAGTCGGATTCGTTAACCACTGCGCCACGACGGGAACTCCTATACTTTATTTTTTATAAAATACACCTGCAGCATATAGAAGTTCCTGGCCCAGGGATCAAATCTGAACCACAGCTGTGACCTGTGCTCTCGAGAATAGATTCACTGCCCTAAAAATCCTCTGTGACCTGACTAGTCCTCTCTTCCTTGACACCATCCTCTGGCAAATACTGATCTTTTTGGAGTTTCCATAGTTCACCTTTCCCACAAGTGTCACGTAGTTGAAATCATACAGTCTGCAGCCTTTTCATATTGGCTTCTTTTATCTAATAACATTCACTTAAGTTTCCTTCATGTTTTCTCATGGCTTGGTAGCTCTTTTCTTTTTTTGGCCTCCTCTATGACATGCAGAAGTTCCTGGGCGGGGGATCAAATCCTCACCACAGCAGTGACAACACAAGATCCTTTTATCCACTGAGCCACCAGTGAACTCTAAGGTAGTTTCCCTCTATTCTTTTTTTTTTTTTTGTCTTTTGTTGTTGTTGTTGTTGTTGTTGCTATTTCTTGGGCCGCTCCCGCGGCATATGGAGGTTCCCAGGCTAGGGGTTGAATCGGAGCTGTAGCCACCTGCCTACGCCAGAGCCACGGCAACGCGGGATCCGAGCCGCGTCTGCAACCTACACCACAGCTCACGGCAACGCCGGATCCCCAACCCACTGAGCAAGGCCAGGGACCGAACCCGCAACCTCATGGTTCCTAGTCGGATTCGTTAACCACTGCGCCACGACGGGAACTCCCCCCTCTATTCTTATTGAGTTTTTACCAAGGAAGGGTATTGAATTTTGTCAAAAGGCTTGTTCTGTATCAATTGAGATGATCATGTGGTCTTTTCCCTTCATTTTGTTAATGTGGGATATTGCATTGATTGATTTTCTTGTATGTTGAATCCTCCTCATATTCCAGGAATAAATCCCATGTGGTAATGGTGTTCAGTCCTTTTAATATGCCACTGAATTCTATTTGCTAGTATTTTATTGAAGATGTTTGCGTTATGTTCCTACAGGATACTTATCTGCAGTTTTCTTTTATTACAGTTCTTCGTCTGGCTTTGGGATCAGGGTTATGATAGTGGAAGTGGAGTGCTGCTGTAACAAAACCCAAAATATATGGCATCCACATAGCAATCAGGTAGCAGGCCATGAGAAAATTATACTGACGACTCAAAGGATGGCCATCTATTTGTGTTGGCAATAAAGAAGACACTAAACACTGCTCTGTTCAGAAAACAGAAGCAATTCTGGGTATTTCAAATAAAATTTAAATACAAATAATAATTTACAAAGTGTCACAAGGGACAAAGTAGAAAAAAGGGGAAGATAAGAATGACTGGTAAATGCAGGACGTCACTAACTCTAGGGCCAGTGGAGCAAAAGGGGAAGTGGCTTTACTACCACTGCTGAGCACTAAGGCTCCTGCTGCTGGATCCCAGCTGCCTGACCTGGAAGCCAGGATCCCATTGCTGCCAATATCAGTGCTGCAATTCCCATCATTGTTGTCAGAACCTAACAGGAAACCACACGATTAGGAAAGTATGCTTACTTGACATTGGAAAAGATGTGCTAAAACGGTACCGAAAGACCAAAGAGTCTATCTGGAACATCATGTTATACAATGACAAGATACTTGGTAAATGATACCTGTAATAATTTGGAAAGCACACTATATGCTATTGAGCTCAAAGGGAAGGGTTTGGAAAGAATCAAATAGCCAGCGTGCACTGGAAATTTCTGGATGCATTACAAAAAAAAAAATCAGCTCAGGGGAAAGCTGCTTTTTTTTTTTTTTTTTTGCAAGCCAATACTAAAGAGAATTACATGTTCAGAAACATAGGCCATAAAGTATTGGAACACTCTCTTGCTTTAAGACTCAAAATAGCAGGAAATAAAATTGAGAAGTCCTGGATCAAAGAGTCTCACTAATATCCAATCTTATGGCAAAACACAGATTAAGAAAGTGTCCTCTCTTTTAGGGCCTTATTATTTCACCGTAATTGCTTTCCTTGCTATTTTCCTTTGGTGGAAGCAGAGTTCTGTCTGCAGGTTTTCTCACAAATGAAAACATTGCAGGAATACAAAAGAAGCAATGTTTGCATTAGTGATTTAATTCAGCAGCAAAGTACCAACACTGATTACTGAAAGTCAACTACCAAGAATTTAAGACTTCTGAATTATGTCTAGCTGCTTATGTAATCTCACTTGGGGGTTGCTGAAAAGCTTGGGGAAGCATAGTTTTTTTGTTATTGGTCAAGTTCTCTTTTCTGATCCAGAAAATACCAGCTGTTCCCACTTCTGTAGCCTCTGTTACTCTTGAAAGAAGGCTTTTAACAAAACTATCAAGATGTTTTGCTTTTTCCTACATTTGTAAATATTTATCTTGCTAAGTTTCTGGGTTTCCTTGTTTTCTGGACTTAAAACTTGGAGCAGTTCTTGGGGGGGGGGGGTATTACATATTGTGGGACTCTGTCACTGCATTGAGCACCCACTACGGTCTGTAACCCTGTGATTGAATCTATTTAATGTGTACAAGGATTGAAAGGTCAACAAAAATGAACGTTTATAAGATGGTAGAGTTATTAGAATTTGTTAAACATCTTAACAATAAAAATATTACTTTTACTTAAAAAAAAAATGTGGAGTTCCTGTCATGCCGCAGCAGAAACAAATCCGACTAGGAACCATGAGGTTTCCGGTTCAATCCCTGGCCTTGCTCAGTGGATTAAGGATCCGGTGTTGCCATGAGCTGTGGTATAGGTCACAGACTCAGCTTGGATCTGGCATTGCTGCGGCTGTGGCGTAGGTGGGCAGCTACAGCTCCGATTAGACCCCTAGCCTGGGAACCTCCATATGCCAAAGGGTGTGGCCCTAGAAAGACAAAAGATAAATAAATAAATACATAAATAAATAAATAGAATGTGTCCTCTCTTAAATGATGAGAGAGCAAAAAAAATCTCTAAATTTTTAAAGCGTTGCACTGCAAAGAAATCACAAACTCTCCGACAGCTCAAATGTAAACCACTACATGGCTTCCAAATTCCTACATATAGGAAAGGGGCTCTAAAATTTGTACAGCCCCAAAGTGGGGATATTCTCCAAAGCCCACTTGAGCTGTCATAAGGATAGGGAATAAGTAAGCCCCCACCCAGGCCAAAGGTGGACGCACGGGTCATGGAGAATATAGACAACAAGGTTTAATCAAATAGAACCAGAGTCTAATGGGAGAGATGTTCTGCTGCACAGCAGGAAACTTCATTACACCTGAGCTATAGGATGCCAGTATCACTACGGGCCATCAAATGCAGCTGATCTTCCTTTCATCTTTTCCTTTGTTGACTGTGACTTTTTTTTCCCCCTCCCTTTTTTTAGGGCTGCACCCCAGACATATGGAGGTTCCCAGGCTAGGGGTCAAAGGAGAGCTACAGCTGCCGGCCTGCACCACAGTCACAGCAATGCCAGATCCCAGGCACATCTGCAACCTACACCACAGCTCACCTCAATGCTGGATCCTTAACCCACTGAACGAGAGCCAGGGATCAAAACCAAAACCTTATGGTTCTTAGTCAGATTGTTTCCACTTTGCCATGAGGGGAACTCTGACTGTGACTGTTTATTTGCAGCTATTCTCTATCTGAAGGGGGGCAGGGTGGAATGGGAGAAGGCGGAGAGGAGCCAATTCTGGAACTGAGGAAGAGGATTTCAAACCACTCTGAAATTTTGGGTTGGACATAATGCAAGAACTAAATGAGAATCTGGGTTCTCTCACTTTGGGTGAGTGTTATACTTGTGTGAGTGAAAACAGAACAGATATTTGGTAACTAAAAGGGTAGACTCTGGTAAAAGCCAGGTCATGTGTTCACCAAACCTATTTCATTTTCCTCCTGATCCTACATCTAAATTACATTTGCTGGGGAGTTCCCGTCGTGGCGCAGTGGTTAACGAATCTGACTAGGAACCATGAGGTTGCGGGTTCGGTCCCTGCCCTTGCTCAGTGGGTTGACAATCCGGCGTTGCCATGAGCTGTGGTGTAGGTTGCAGACGCGGCTCGGATCCCGCGTTGCGTGGCTCTGGTGTAGGCCAGTGGCTACGGCTCCGATTTGACCCCTAGCCTAGAAACCTCCATATGCCGTGGGAGCGGCCCAAGGAAATAGCAAAAAGACAAAATAAATAAATAAATAAATAAATTACATTTGCTGCTCTGCTGAAGTTAGAAGGAATTGTGTGACTAAGTTTTGTCCAATGGTGGGTGAAGCGATGTAAGTACTTTTAGGCTGGGCCCTATAAATATTCATGTTCTTCTCTCTGATTTGTTTATGGAAGTCCATGGTTTAAAGTAGAAAGCATAATGTAACTAGAAAACATTTATAATTGATGAATAATGAAAATATTGTTATATCAAAACCTGTGAGGTCAAAAAAAAAAAAAAAAGAAATCTGAATCTGATCAGTATTTAACTACCAATTTACAGAAAACACAGTGAGAATGAGGGAAAACATTAAAAGACACCAGGGGGGAGTTTCATTGTGGCTCAGCAATAACGAACCTGACTAGCATCCATGAGGATGCAGGTTTGATCGCTGGCCTTGCTTACTGGGTTAAGGATCCGGCATTGCCTTGCCGTGAGCTGTGATGTAGGTTGTGGACACGGCTAGGATACCTCATCGCTATGGCTGTGGTGTAGACCAGCAGCTGCAGCTCTGATTCAACCCCTAGCCTGGAAACCTCCATATGCCACAGGAGCAGCCCTAAAAATAAATAAATACATAAATAAAGACATCAGGGGATGTAATCCGCAAAAGCAGGCTATGGAAAACAAGAGAGAAACAACACCTAGTTTCTTTAGCAAAGAAATGGCAGGAAATAAAAAATGATGGTGGGGCTATCCATGGATTAAAGGAAATTTAAAGAGCCATAACACTATAATGGGGTATATGGACCTTATTTGGATTGTGATTCAAACAAGCCAAGCATATTTTTCTCATTAAAAAATTGAGGACTTCCCTGGTGGCTCAGCAGGTTAAAGATCTAGCACTGTCACTGTGGTGGCCTGGCTTCAATCTCTGGCCCCCTCTCCAGGAACTTCCACATGCTGCAGGTGCAGCCAAAACAAACAAACAAACAAAAAATTGAGATAATGAGGAAAATTTGGAAATACTGAATATTTGATTACATCAAAGAATAGCTGTTAATTTTTTAATGTGATATAGTATATGGTTATGTTTTGGAAAAAGAGGTTTTATTTCTATAGATAATATGGAAATATATTTCATATATGCATGAAATGATATGATGTCTGGGATTTGCTTCACAGTAACCTGTGAGTGGTGGGGAGGGAGATATGGGCAGAAGGTAAATAAAACAAGTCTGGCCATAACTGTCAAAGCTGGGTGCCACAGAAGTCCTTATACTATTATAATTTTATATTTGTTTTGAATTTTCCATAATAAAATATTTTTAAAATACAGTCTCTAAATAAGCACACTTTCTGCCCAGTAATTATACTTTTGTACATATATACAATGTAATAATTTTTGTAATAACAAAATATTAGAGGAAACAATTTTAATCAGGATAGTAACGGTGACAAAATGATGGAACATTCCTAAATGAAATAATGTGCAATCATAAAAATAAAGGAGGCAGCTCTATAGGTATTGCATTGAAAAGTCTCTAAGGGAAACACAATTCCCTTTTATTAAAGGGAATAAAAAAAAGCTGCAGAGCAGTGCATTTAATATCCTATATTTGTGTGTGAATAAAGGGAACAGGAAATGAGAATCTCTAGTCATAATTGCTTATAAATGCACAAAGAAAGGCTGGAAGGACAGAGGAAAAACTAAGTACAGGGTTACCTTGGGGCTGGGGGTTTGGGGAGCGAATGATGCGAAATGAGCAGATGGGAGATAAGATTGGGAAGTGAATATACTATAAATTTTTTTATACTTGCTGGATTTTGAATCATAGGAGAGTGTTATTTATTTAAAAGTCATATACGAAAATTAAAATAGCCATAAACACTATGAGAGATACTTAAAATTGTACTTGGTGAGAGACTTATAAGAGATATTGATATTATAAAAGAGGAAAAGCTGGATATTAATGAGCTTCAAGAAGTTGATTCAGTGGGGTTAATAGATACAACCTTTACATTTGGAATGGATAAGCAATGACATCCTGCTGTGGAGCACTGGGAACTATATCTAGGCACTTACGATGGAGCACGATATAGGATGATGTGAGAAAAAGAATATGTGTGTGTGTGTGTGACTGGGTCAATTTACTGTACAGTAGAAAAGTGACAGAACACTGTAAACCAACTATAATGGAAAAATAAAAATCATTTTAAAAAGTTGATTTCAATTTTACTTTATTTTTCTTGATTAAAAAAAATTTTTTTTGGCGTTCCTGTCCTGGCTCAGTGGTCATTTACACAACTAGTATCAGTGAGGATGCAGGTTTGATCCCTGACTTAGCTCACTGGGTTAAGGATCTGGCGTTGCCTTGACCTGTGGCATAGATTTGCAGACTCAGCTGGGATCCGGATCCGGGATTGCTGTGGCTGTGGTCTAGGTCAACAGCTGCAGTTCTGATTCAACCCCTAGCCTGGGAACTTCCATATGCTGAAGATGTGGCCTTAAAAAGCCCCCCAAAAAAGTCATTTGTTTTTTTTTGGCTGCACCCATGGCATGTGGAAATTCCTGGGCCACGGATCAAAACCACGCCACAGTTGGGACCCAAGCCACCACAGTGACAACACTGGATCCTTAACATGCTACGCCACAAGAGAACTCCTTCAATTAAAAAAAAAAAAAACTCCTGGGAATATAATGCACAGCATAATGCATAGAGTTAGTAATACTGTATTATGTACTTGAAAGTGGCTAAGAGAATAGATCTTAAAGGTTATTATCACAAGAAAAATATTGTAATTATGTGTAGTGATGGATGTTAGCTAAGCTTAATTGTGATCATTTTGCAATATATATAAATGTCCCATCATTGCACTGTAACACTTGAAACTAATATAATGTTGTATGTCAATTGTATCTCAATTTTTAAAGAAAGAAGCTGTAAAAAAACAGCAAATTAACCCCCTCCTCCAAAAAAAGTAGAAGGAAAATAGTGAGTGGCAATGAATAAAACAGAAAATAAATACAATATAGAAGTTCAGACTTCCTGCTGTGGTTCAGAAGTAATGAACCTGACTAGTATCCATGAGGACAAGGGTTAGATCCCTGGCTTCACTCAGTGGGTTAAGGATCTGGTGTTGTTGTGAGCTGTGATGTAGGTCACAGACGTGGCTGGAATCTGGCATTGCTGTGGCTGTAGCTCCGATTCCGCCCCAGCCTGGAAACTTCCACATGTCGTGGGTGTGGCCCTAAAAAGGCAAACAAAAAACAATACAGAAACTCAGTAAAGTCAAAAATTGGTTTTGGAAAAGACTAATAAAACTTATCATCCCTGGAGAGAATGGCCAATAACAAAAGAGAGAGGCACAAATTATCCACGAAGAATGAAAAGAGGTACCTAAATACAGATACTACAGAAATTAAAAAGATAATAGAAGGATATTATGAACAATTTTGTGACAATAAATATAAAAATCCAATAAACTAGACAAATCTCAAAAAAACATAACTTCCTAAAACTGACCCTGTTAGAAAATTTTGAATATTCCTAAATTACTAAAGAAAATGAATCATAGCTTAAAATCTTCCCCAAAAGAAAACCTAGATCAAGATAGTTTTATAAGTGAATTCTATTAAAAAATTGAATAGGAGTTCCCGTCGTGGCGCAGTGGTTAACGAATCCGACTAGGAACCATGAGGTTGCGGGTTCGGTCCCTGCCCCTGCTCAGTGGGTTAACGATCCGGCGTTGCCGTGAGCTGTGGTGTAGGTTGCAGACGCGGCTCGGATCCCGCGTTGCTGTGGCTCTGGCGTAGGCAGGTGGGTACAGCTCCGATTGGACCCCTAGCCTGGGAACCTCCATATGCCGAGGGAGCGGCCCAAGAAATAGCAACAACTACAACAACAACAACAAAAGACAAAAAAATAAATAAATAAATAAATTGAATAAACGATTATAGTCTTGTATACTTTTCAGAGTATAGAAAAAGTGAGAACATTTTGAACTTATTTTTTTAACGATTTTTTTTTCCATTATAGTTGGTTTACAGTGTTCCGTCAATTTCCTACTGTACACCAAAGTGACCCAGTCACACACACACACATATATATATGCATTCTTCTTCTCACATTATCCTCCATCATGCTCCATCACAAGTGACTAGATATAGTTCCCATTTTACTATACAGCAGGATCTCATTGCTTATCCATTCCAAATGCAATAGTTTGCCTCTACTAAACCAGATTCCCAGTCTGTTCCACTCCCTCCCCCTCCCCCTTGACAAACACATGTCTGTTCTAAAAGCCCATGAGTTTCTTTTCTGTGGAAAGGTTCATTTGTGCCATATATTAGATTACAGATATAAGTGATGTCATATGGTATTTGCCTTTCTCTTTCTGACTTACTTCACTTAGTATGAAAGTCTCTAGTTCCATCCATGTTGCTGCAAATGGCATTATTTTGTTCTTTTTTATAGCTGAGTAGTATTCCATTGTGTATATATACCACATCTTCTTAATCCATTCATTTGTCTAGGGACATTTATGTTGTTTCCATGTCTTGGCTATTGTGAATAGTGCTGCAATGAACATGCGGGTGCATGTGTCTTTCTCAAGGAAAGTTTTATCCAGATATATGCCAAGAGTGGCATTTATTGCTGGGTCATATGGTAGTTCTATATTTAGTTTTCTGAGGCACCTCCATACTGTTTTCCATAGTGGTTGTACCAGATTACGTTCCCACCAACAGTGTAGGAGGTGAACTTATTTTTTGAGGCTTATTACCAAAACATAAGGACAGGAACAGTCCTAGGCAGCAAAACTACAGGTTGGTATCTCTCAGGATTGGTTTGTTAAAAAATTAACAAACTGGAAAACATGGACAGTAGGCTCACTGACACTCTTGGCGATGAGTTTGTTTGTTTGTTTGTTTGTTTGTTTTTTGTCTTTTTTTGTGTTTTCTAGGGCCGCTCCTTCAGCATATGGAGGTTCCCAGGCTAGGGGTCGAATCAGAGCTGTAGCTGCCAGCCTACGCCAGAGACACAGCAACGCGGAATCTGAGCCGCATCTGCAACCTACACCACAGCTGACGGCAATGCCGGATCCTTAACCCACTGAGCAAGGCCAGGGATCGAACCCGCAACCTCGTGGTTCCTAGTCAGATTCGTTAACCACTGAGTCATGACAGGAACTCCTTGGCGATGAGTTTTTGGATTTGACACCAAACCAAGGCAACAAAAGCAAAATAAACAAGTGAGACTACATCAAACTAACAACAACAAAAAAAAAGCAAAAAACACCTCGTGCACAGCAAAGGAAACCATCAACAAAATGAAAAGCCAAATAACCAAGTGGGAGAAAATATTTACCAATCCTGCATTTGATGAAGGGTTAATATTCAAAATCTGTAAAAAACTCATATAACTAAATAGCAAAAAAAAAAAAAAAAAGTACAGATTTTTAAATGGGCAGAAGACCCAAATACAAATTTTTCCAAAGAAGACGTGGCCAGCAGGCACATGAAAATCAGATGCTTGCCATCACTAATCATCAGGGAGATGAAGTCAAAACCACAAAGAGATATCACCTCACACCTGTTAGAATAGCTGTTATCAAAAAGACAAGAAATAATAAATGTGGAAGAAGTGGAGAAAACAGACTCCTTGTGCACTATTGGTGGGACTGTAAATTGGTGCAGCCACTGTGGAAAACAGAATGGAGTCTCCTTAATAATCTAAAATTTAAAAAAATTAAAAAAAATAAAATAAAATAAAATTAGAACCACTGTATAATCCAGCAATTTCACTACTGGATATTTATCAGAAGAAAATTAAAATACTAATTCAAGGATATATGCATTCTGATGTTCACTGCAGTATTACCTACAATGGCCAAGAGATGGAAACAACCTCAGCGTTTGTTCATCAGTGGATGAAAGGATAAAGAAAATGTGGTATGAATACACAATGGAATATTATTCAGCTATAAAGGAGAATGGATGGAACTTAAGGGCATTATGCTATGTGAAAAAACTCACTGAAGGGCAAATACTGTACGATCTCACTTAAACGCAAAATCTAAAAATTAAAGACAGCTGAACTCAAATACAGAGAATAGATCGGTGGGTGCAGAGGTTGGGGGTGAGGTGTGGGCAAAATAGGTGAAGGAGGTCAAAACTTGCAGTTATAAAATAAGTCATGGGGATGTAATGTATAGCTTAGTGAGTATAGTTAATAATACTCTATTGCAAATTTGAAACTTACCAGGAGAGTAATCTTAAAAGTTCTCATGAGAAAAGGTTATGCAGCTATGTAGGGTAACAGATGTTAACTAGACTTATTATGGTGATCATTTTACAATATATGCAAATGGAAAATCATTATATTGTACACCTGAAACTAATAGTGTATGTCAACTATACCTCAATTTTAAAAATAGCACACACAAACACACACATAAGTTATCAAACTGAATCCAGTAAGACATAAAAAGGATAGTCGGAAGTTCCCATTGCGGCTTAGCAGTTAACAAGTCTGACTAGTATCCATGAGATTGCAGGTTTGATCTCTGGCCTCACTCAGTGGGTTAAGGATCCGGCATTGCTGTGACTGTGGCATAGGCTGGCAGCTGTAGCTCTGATTCAACCCCTAGCCTGGGAACTTCCATATGGCACAGGTGCAGCCCTAAAAAAAAGGATAGTCAAGGATAACACATAATGACTAGGCACTTCCTCTTGGCTCAGTGGGTTAAGGACCTGGCATTGTCACTGCAGTGGCTCAGGTTGGATCCCTGGCCTGGGAACTTTCGTGTGCCTTGGGTAAGCCCAAAAAAGAGGAAAAAAAAAAAACATAATGACCAAATTGGGTTTATTTCTAGAATGCAAAATTGGTTTGACATTAAAACAAATCATTTAATTTCACACGAAAGTTTGGCTTCATAATAGGCTGTCAATTAAGTACATTAATCAGTTACATGTTAATAAAATCTTGAACTATGATCAATTATTAGGAATCAGTGAAATTCAAATTAAATTCATAATGAGATAGTATTAAACACCCAATAAATTAATTAAAAAATTGAGAGTCTGTCAATACCAAGTACTGGCCAGGATATGAAACACTGGGAACTCCTGGGGGTGAAGTGGGTTAAGGATCCAGCATCATCACTGCTGTGGTGCAGGTTAGACCCCTGGCCCCAGAACTTCTGCATGCTGCAGGCACCGCCAAAAAGAAACATTGGAACTCTTATACACTGTACATGAAATACAACTTTGGAAAATAATTGGCATTGTCAAATAAAGTGGGCAGTATACTAAAACAGGATATGGGCTCACCTTCATAGCTTACACCCAGCAATGTACTACTGGATGAAATTCTTTCTAAAGAAATTCTTATACATAATACTAAGAGGTATTTTATTTTATTTATTTTTTTATTTTTTTGTCTTTTGTCTTTTTGAGGGCCATACCTGCGGCATATGGAAGTTCCCAGGCTAGGGGTCTAATTGGAGCTATTGCTGCTGGCCTACACCCCAGCCACAGCAATGCCAGATCCGAGCCACGTCTGCAACCTACACCATAGCTCATGGCAACACCGGATCCACTGAGTGAAGCCAGGGATCGAACCCTCAACCTCATGGTTTCCGCTGCGGCAGGACGGGAACTCCCTAAGAGGTATTTTAAAATAATGTTGATAGCAGCAATTTTTTGTAAGAAGCAGAAAAATGGAAACAATCCAAATGTCCATTAGGTAATCTGGATGAAGAAATGACAATGAGCTATACAAAGAGCATGTAAATGAATGCCCCAATACTGCAGCCATCAACGTGTACAGATCTCATCAGCATAGTAAAGAAACAAGTGCCAGAAGACTTCTGTGTATGTACTCTGGGTGTTTTCACAAAGTATGATGCCGTTTGTATAAAGTTCAGACAAAGCCTAAATTCAATGAGATGCATACCTGGATGGTAAAACTCTAGAGAAAAGCAAAGGAATTAAGCTCACAAAGTCAGGAAAGTGGTAACTTCTGGGGTAAGAGTGAGAGAGGGATGGGTGTGCAGGGCAGAGGAGGTGTTAAAGTCTTGTCAGTGTTCCTCCATAAACTGAGGTGATTAGATCACTGTTTCCTTTATTAGTCTTCACTTTATTCTATACATTCCTTATTATAATATGTGTATCATATTCTGAATGGCTATGCACCTAACAGCCTCCAATTTTATAAAGGAAAAATTAACAAAATTGCTAAAGTCACCATCACAGTCATAGTTTTAACACAGCCTTTTAATAATTGATTGATACCTAGACAAAAAATTGTCTAAAAAAAAAATTGTCTAAAAAAAAAATTGGCAGAAAATTTGAAATACAATTAAGAGGAGTTCCCGTCATGGTGCAGCAGAGACAAATCCAACTAGGAACCATGAGGTTGTGGCTTCTATCCTTGGCCTTGCTCAGTGGGTTAAGGATCCGGCATTGCAGACACAGCTCAGATCTGGCGTTGCTGTGGCTGTGGCTGTGGCCGGCAGCTGTAGCTCCGTTTAGACCCCTAGCCTGGAAACCTCCATATGCTGTGGGTGCAGCCCTAAAAGAGGAAAAAAAAAAAAAAGAGTCTTGAACAGTAAAACATCTGCTTTCAAACGCACTCAAACTATTTTTCAAAGTTTACCACAAAGAAAGTCTCAACAATCACCAAAAAAAGTCATTGACACAATGGCACAAAATTAGAAATCGGTAGCAATCATATAAAAGCAACAGAATAAAATACATTTGTTTAGAGATATAAGCGTAATTCTAAATAAGTTCTGAAGCAAGGTATAAATCATAATGAAAATGGAAACATCACATATCAAGACCTGAAGGATGCAACCGACATAGTCCTCAGAGTAAAGTAGGTAGCTTAAAATGCCTGATTTTAGGAAAGGAGAAAGTGAGGCAAACATCCTGCACAAGAAGTCAGAGGAACAGCTGTAACTTCTATCATGGATGAAGGGATAGTCTATTATGTGAAAAGCTCTTATAAATTGAGAGGGAAAAAAATCAATAGCCCCTTAGGAAAATGAGTAAAGAATTGAATGGTTGGAAGAAAAGAGTAAAGAAGGAGAAAAAGACAACTCCTAAACATGACCGAGATAGCATATCTTTTCCTAAAAGAAATGCAAATTAAAACCCGGTTGAAACATCATCCTTTATCAGATACCTATCTCATGATTGGCCCAAATGCAAAAGTTTAAAAATATACTAAGTTGGCATGGCTGTAGGGAAACCAGCATTCTAATGCATTTCTGGAGGGAGTGTGTTAGGTTCCTGAGAAACAGAATGAATAGTGTGTATATATGTGTGTGTACGTATATACATTTATATTTATTATAAGATATTAGTTTATGTGATTATGAAGCCTAAGTCCCATGATCTGCAGTCAGTAAGTCAGAGACCCTGAGAGCCAGGGGTTCAGTCCAAGTCTGAAAGTCTGAGGACCAAGCGAGCCAATGGTGTTAAGTTTCAGCCAAATGGAAGGAGAAGACTGATGCATCAGCACAAGCAGAAAGGCAGAGAGAAATCAAAGTCTCCCTTGTTCCATCTTTTTGTTCTATTCAGACCCTCAACAGTTTGGCTAATCCCTACCCACTTTGGAGAGGGCAATCTGCTTTACTTAGTCTACTGCTATAAATGTTAATCTCATCTAGAAACATCTTCACAGATGCACCCAGAAATAATGTTTAGCCAAATGTGAGTAGTCCCTGGCCAGTCAAGGTGACACATAAAATTAACCACTACAGAGAATAAGTTACCTGCCTGGGACAATGTGGCAGTACCCATATCAAAATTACATAAGCAAATTTTTAGGAACTTAATTTACATATATTCTATAGATATATTATTCACTGTAGTACTTTTGTTTTAATAAAATATTTTAAATAACCTAAATGTCAACAGGGAACTCTTTTGATAAATGATGGTACAGATATGTAATAGAATATATATAATAGAATAAATGCAGCCATAAAAAAGAATAAGAAATGGATCAACGTGACTTCCCTATGTGGTGCTGTGCATTAAGAATGTGGTGTTGCTGCAGCTGTGGCATAGGTTGCAGCTGCAGCTCAGGTTCAATCCCTGGCCTGGGAACTTCTACACACTGCAGGTGTGGCCAAAAAAAAAAAAGAGAAATGGATCTACAACCTAAATATAAGAGCTAAAAACTAGAAACTCAGAAGAAAACAAGAGAAAATCTTCATGACTTTGGATTCCTGGCCCAAGTCAGTGGGTTAAGGATCCAGAGCTATGATATAGGTCGCAGACGAACCTTGGATCTGACGTTGCTGTGGCTGTGGTGTAGGCCAGCAAGCAACTGCAACTCTGATTCAGTCCCTAGCCTGGGAACTTCCATACTGCCATATGTCACAGGTATGGCCTTAAAAAAAAAAAAAAAGTACAGTAACAAAAGGGAAAAAGTAGATAAACTGGACTTAATTTTTTTTTTTTTTTTGGTCTTTTCAGAGCCACACCCACGGCATATGGAGGTTCCCAGGCTAGGGGTCAAATCGGAGCTCCTGCTGCCAGCCTATGCCAGAGCCACAGCAACGCCAGATCCAAGACTAGTTCTGTGACCTACACCACAGCTCGCAGCAATGCCAGATCCTTAACCTACTGAGCAAGGCCAGGGATCAAACCCGCAACCTCATGGTTCCTAGTCGGATTCATTTCCGCTGCGCCACGATGGGAACTCCTGGACTTAATTAAAATGAAAACTTTTGGAATTCTCTTGTGGCATGGCAGGTTGAGGATCTGGTGTTGTCACTGCAGGAGTCGGGTCACTCTGTGGCATATGTTTGATCCATGGCCTGGGGGCTTCCACATGCCTTGGGTGTGGCCAGAAGAAAAAAATTAAAAACTTTTGGAGATCCCGTTGTGGCTCAGTGGTTAACGAACCCAACTAGTATCCATGAGGATGTGGGTTCTATCCCTGGCCTTGCTCAGTGGGTTAAGAATCTGGCAGTGCCATGGGCTGTGGTGTAGATTGCAGAGGCGGCTTGGATCCCATGTTGCTGTGGCTGTGGCATAGGCCAGTAGCTACAACTCCAATTCAACCCCTAGCCTGAGAATCTCCATATGCCACAGGTGCGGCCCTAAAAAAAAAGACAAAAAAAAAATTAAAAACTTTTGTGCATCAAAGGACATTATCAAGAAAATGAAAAGACAACCAATGGAATGGAAGAAAATACTTGGAAATTATATATTGGATTACAGATTAAGATGCAAAATACACAAAGAACTTCTACAACAATGACCCCCCCCCCGAATTTTTTAATGGGAAAAAACCTAAATAGACATTTCTCAAAAGAAATATACAAGTGGTGAACATACACATGAAAAGATGCTTAATATAATTAATCATTAGGGAAATGCCAATGAAAACCGCAATGATATACCACTTCACACACACTAGGATGGCTATAATTTTAAAAATCATATATCCAACAAAACTGTATTAGAAACTATAAAGTTGCTAGGAGACTAGATCTTAATTGTTCTCACCGCAAAAAAAAGAAATTTTAATTATGTGAAATGATAGAGGTGTTAGCTAATGCTACGGTGTTAATTACAGGCCAATACATAAACATATCAAATCAACGTTACACACCTTAAACTTACAGTGTTATATGTCAATTATATCTCCTTTTTATTAGTTTTTAATTTAAAAAAAATCACACCCAGGGAGTTCCTGTTGTGGCTCAGCAGTTAACGAATCTGACTAGCATCCATGAGGACGAAGGTTTGATTCCTGGCCTTGCTTAGTGGGTTAAGGGTCCGGCATTGCCGTGAGCTGCGGTATAGGTTGCAGACAAGGCTCGGATCCTGCATTGCTGTGGCTCTGGTGTAGGCCAGCAACTACAGCTCCGATTCGACCCCTAGTCTGGGAACCTACATATGATGCAGGCGCAGCCCTAAAGATAGGGGAAAAAAAAATCACACCCCGGACTTGTCTTGTGGCACAGCAGATTAAGGATCCAGCATTGTCACTGTAGCGGCTTGGATTCCTGCTATGGCACAGGTTGGATCCCTGGCCCAGGAACTTCTGCATGAGAGCAAACAATAAAAATTAAAAATAAAAAAAGAATTTTCTCTGTATATCTTTTATGATGTTTATGAATGTAACGCCTATTCAAAAAGTTAAGTACAGATTTTTTTAGTCCTAAAAAGAACCGCAAGAATTTAGAAAAGAAGAGAGAAAGGAAAAGAAAACAATGTTAATGAAACAGTAAACAGACAATAGAGAAGGTAAACAAAACCAAACCTGGCCTTACTCAGTGGGTTAAGGATCCTGCATTGCTGTGGCCATGGTGTAGGCCGGCAGCTGTAGCTCTGATTCCACCCACAGCCTGGAAATTTCCATATGCTGCCGGTGCAGCCCTAAAAAAAAAAACCACAAGTATCTTCATGTTAATGTGTTTGAAAACTCAGACAACAGAATAATGGCTTAAGAAATAGTAATTTATCAAAACTCCATGCTGTAGCAAACCTAAAAAGTTGTATAACCGTTTTTCGTTTTGTTTTATTTTTGGTTTTTGGCCACACCTGTGGCATGTTAGAGCTCCCAGGCCAGGGATCAGCCCAAAAAAAAAAAAAAAGTATACATAAACTTACCCTGCAAATCCCAATTCCTTTTTAGGTATCTAGCTAGTAGAGATGGAAAAACATGTTCACACAAAGACAAGAAGGAGTGTTCACAGCAGCATTATTCATAATGACCAAAAAACTGGAAACAATTCAAAGGTGCCTCAGCTCATGAATGGATAAACAAAATGTGATCTATTCCTACAGTGAATATCACTCAGCACTAAAAAGGAAAGTGCTGATACATGCTACAACATGAAGGACTCCCCAAAATATTATGTGAAATAAAAGAAATCAAATGCAAAAGATTAGATATTTCATTATTTCACTTACATGAAATGCCAGAGGAAAAAAATCTTAGAGAAAGAAGATCAGGGTGTACCTGGGCTGGGGATGGGAGCGTGGGCTGACTGTAAATGGGCACGTGGCAACTCTTGGGGTTGATGGAAATGTTCTAAAACTGGATTGCCCCGATGGTTGCACAACTATAATTAAATAAAAATTGTAAAACTGTGCACATATCATGGATGAATTTTATGGCCTGTAAATTATATCTCAGTGTAACTATTTTAAAATGTTTGCCTATTTAAAAGCGAAGTAAAAGCAGAAGGCTAAGACTGGATCAGGCAAGTGTATCATATCCAGGGAGTCACATATGGAAACTTAAACCATAGAGAGATGCGAGGAAGTGATTAGTGCAAAAGTCAAGATAATGATCTTTCGTTCGTTCGTTCGTTCTTTCTTTTTTTGTGTGTGTGCTTTTTAGGGTTGCACCTGCGGCATATGGAGGCTAGGGGTCGAATTGGAGCTGTAGCTGCTGGCCTACACCACAGCCACAGCAACGTGCCAGTTCCAAGCCATGTCTGTGACCTACACCATAGGTCACTGCAGGGCCGGGTCCTTCACCCACTGAGTGAGGCCGGGAGTTAAACCTGGGTCCTCATGGATGCCAGTCAGATTCATTTCTGCTGAGCCACAGTGGGAACTCCTCAAGATAATAATTTCTTTTAGTGGAGAACAAGGACTGGGACAGGGCACATGGAGGGAATTATGGAATAGCAGTAAACTTCTATTTCTTTACTTGGGTGGTATTTACAAAGACTTTCACTTTAGAATAACTTATGAAATTGTACCTCTGTTTTGTGGAGATTTTTGTATTTATATTGTATTTCATAGCAAATTAAAGGAGAATTTAAAGAAGCCACTAAAACAAAACTGATGTACAAAAAATCAAATTTCCATTTACCATTAAAAAATTATACAATTAAATGTCTAAAAGGATGCTATTTACAAAGGCACAAAAATATAAAGTGCCTAGGAAATCTAACAAAATTGTACAAGATCTCTGGAGAAAGAACTACAAAATCTCACTTTCCGGCCATTCACCAGACCTACTAAAAGAAAAAAGATACTCACTCCCTCTTTGACTTTGAGTTACAAGCAACTATTTCTTTAATTTCCAAAGGTATGGTGTTTATGGGCCTCTTTTTTGTTATTGATTTATAACAATTGTTGCGGGTTAGAGAACTTGGCTTCTATGATACTAATTATTTGCCTTTGTCCACGGATTGGAAGAGTAAATACTGAAAATATATTAGTTGTCCTCAAGTGGATCCATAGATTAAAATGAAATCTCAGTTATGTCTCTACTTTGTTCTAGGCACAAAAGTATTTACCAGGAGGATTAAACCACACACACACACACACACACACACACACACAAATAGCTATGTTCAAAAACTTGAAGAAAATACAAAAAAAAAATTTTTAAACTTGGACTGGGAAACCTTTGCCTCAGCATGATCCCAAACCTAAGTGATGTGACTACCTATAAATGTAGATCATCTACAGAAAAACACACCACAGACAAAGTTAAATGAGGTAAGATATACATGGAAAGATACACATGACGTACTTTAAGTGAAATCAAAGTCGAAACAGAACAAAAAATGAAATCTTAGTCAAATCCTAAGTTATCTTTGTTGCTCCTGACAAACTAATTGTAAAATGTATATGGCTAAAAGTAGCCATGAAGAAGGATAAGATGGGAGAACTCACCTCATCGGGTACTGAGACACCTTATAAAGCCATAGTAATGAAAACAGTGTAATATTGGAGTTCCCATCATGGCTCAGTGGAAACAAATCTGACTAGAAACTATGAGGAGGCAGGTTCGATCCCTGGCCTTCCTTGGTGGGCTAAGGGTCTGGCGTTGCCATGAGCTGTGGTGTAGGTCGAAGACGTGGTTCAGATTCCGTGTTGCTGTGGCTGTGGTGTAGGCCAGTGGAATCTGGCCTGGGAATCTCCAGGTGCCATGGGTGTGGCCCTAAAAAAGACAAAAACAAAGCAAAACAAAACAAAACAACAGTTGTAATCCTCTTGCAGAGAAAGATAAGTGGATGAAGAGAAGAGCATGGGAAACCCCAGAAAGAGACCACGCGTATGGACACCACATGTCAGAGGAGCACTGCAGAAAGGGTTTTCAGTAATTGACCATGGGACAATTAAAAAGATTATAAAGAAAAAAAATTGAATCCCCTGCTCATACCACCCACAAAAATCAAATCCAGGAGTATTATAAGCCCAAATGTTCAAGGCAAAACTCCAGAGCTTTTTTGGAAAATAGTAAGAGAGAATCTCTTTATGAACTCTAAATCAAAAGTAGTATCTGTAAGGGAAAAGATGCTTTCTACATTAAAATTAAGAACTTTGCTTCAGCAAAAGCTACCACAAAAAGTAAACAGACAAGCCTTCAACTTAAGGGAAGATGTTTTCAAGAAATGGCCTTCAAAGAATACGTATACATGATACACAATGACCTCTCATTAACCAAATGGAAAATACAGATGATAGAAAACTGGCAAAAGACTCCAAAATGCATTTCTTGAAGTGAAGGAATACAAATAACCTATAAACATTTAAAAAACGCTTAACCTCATAAGGAAGGACGAAATTGAAACTAAAAATCAAAATGAGATATTGCTCAGCTAACAGATCAGCACAGGTTTAGTGGCTTTACTATACAAAGGGCTGGCAAGGGTAAGAAACAGTTGGAACTTCAATATACTGCTGGTGGGAGTGTAAATTTGTGCAACTACTTTTTCAAACAGTCTGGCACTACCTAATAAAATTGAAAATTTGTTGTTGTTGTTGTTGTTGCTATTTCTTGGGCCGCTCCTGCGGCATATGGAGGTTCCCAGGCTAGGGGTCTAATCGGAGCTGTAGCCACCGGCCTACGCCAGAGCCACAGCAATTCGGGATCCGAGCCGCGTCTGCAACCTACACCACAGCTCACGGCAACGCCGGATCGTTAACCCACTGAGCAAGGGCAGGGACCGAACCCGCAACCTCATGGTTCCTAGTCGGATTCGTTAACCACTGCGCCACGACGGGAACTCCGAAATTGAAAAATTTTTGACCAATGATCCAGTAATTCCACTCTTGTGTATATACACTAAGAAACACTTGCATCTGTGCACCAAGAGACCAGTACAATACCATTCTAGAAGCATAGTTCAAAAGGGCCAAGAACTTGAAACAACTCAATTCCCTCCAGCAATAGAATGTGAGCAGGGGATGTGATCAAGAAGGGGAGTATATCAGGTAAAACCATAAGAAAGAGAAAGGGAATAACTGAAACTCTGAATAGTAGTGACTCAGGGGCAGAAAAGAGGTTTAATAGGGAAGGTCCTTTCGGAATTTTACAGCAATAATTCTCCAAATTTTTGGTTCCAAGACTCCTTTACACTTTTAAAACTTGAGTCCTCCAAACAGCTGTAGTGTATATGGGTTGTATCTTTTGATATTTACTGAATTAGAAATGGAAACTGAGAAATTTTAAGTATATATGTAGAAGCCACTTGAACAATAATAAAGGCACCACTTTAAACAAAAATAGCATTGAAACAAATAACTGTATTTTCTAAAATTTAAAGAAAAGGTGAAAAGAGGGGTGCTGTTTTACATTTTGCAAGTATTTTTAGTGTGTGACAATAACAAAAGACTCTTAAATCTGCTTCTCTGTTTCTCTATGGTGATAGGTTGTTTGGTTAAATTATATGATTAAGTCTGGTTGTGCAGGTGGAAAAAGGAGGGGTATCTTAACAGTCTTTTCAGATAACCATGGATATTCTTCTTTGATTTTATACACCACCACCACCACCACAGGAGTAGTTTGTTAAAGACTAGCTGCAGGAGTTCCCACTGTGGTACAGTAGGTTAAGAATCCAACTGCAGCAGCTCAGGTCGCTGCAGAGGTGCGTGTTCAATCCCTGGCCTGGGCAGTGGGTTAAGGATCTGGCATTGCCACAGCTGCATGTAGGTCACAGATGTGGCTCTAATTCAATCCGTGGCTATGAACTTCCATATGTCTCAGGTGCAGCCATAAAATAAAAAATAAATTTAAATTTAAAAAAGTTTTTAGGGAGTTCCCGTCGTGGCGCAGTGGTTAACGAATCCGACTAGGAACCATGAGGTTGCGGGTTCCATCCCTGCCCTTGCTCAGTGGGTTAAGGATCTGGCGTTGCCATGAGCTGTGGTGTAGGTTGCAGACGTGGCTCGGATCCCGCGTTGCTGTGGCTCTGGCGTAGGCTGGTGGCTACAGCTCCAATTCGACCCCTAGCCTGGGAACCTCCATATGCCGAGGGAGTGGCCCAAGAAATAGCTAAAAAGACCAAAAAAAAAAAAAAATTTTTTTAAAGGATTAGTTGCAGTGTGGACTGTGGAACCCTATGGATAAATTTTTTCTACTTTGTTATATTAAAATCCATCTTGTATTTTGACTGGATCTTTTGCCCCCAAACAATTTTGTAATATAATGAAATTGGTTCACACAGTTATACAAATCTTCAAATGTTACCACTTTTTTTGCGCAGCATCAAAAAAAAATCATATAAATTAATACAACCACCAATCTCATCAGAAAGGTCTTTTAAGCATCAGAAAACTATCAAACTTAAATGACAAGTAGAAGTTTTCCAAAATTTTAGTTTTGGCTTGAAAACTACAATTTCATCACTGGCAAAAAATACTGCCAAGTAATTTTCCCTGAAGTGACAGGCTCACTTTGTTCATTTTTGTAAAAATGTCTGCCAAATTCCCAAATTTCAGTAAACATAGTACATATGCTTTCAGGTAAAAATAGTGTTCCATGGGGGAGAGGGGAGACTAGTTCATTTTGCATCTAAATAATGCAAATGCTTTTCTTCTAAATGACTGTACTCTGGCTCAGTGGTTAATAAATCTGACTAGGAACCATGAGGTTGCGGTTTCGATCCTTGGCCTCACTCAGTGGGTTAAGGATCTGGCATTCCCGTGAGCTGTGGTATAGGTCGCAGACTCAGCTCGGATCTGGCATTGCTGTGGCTGTGGCGTAGGTGGGCAGCTACAGCTCCGATTAGACCCCTAGCCTGAGAACCTCCATATGCCGAGGGTGTGGCCCTAGAGAAAACAAAAGGACAAAAAAAAAAAAAAAGACTGTACTTTGGTATACAGCAGAAGTACTTTATTGGCACTTCCCATTTTGTAATACATATATTTCCCCCCTGCAGCATATGGAAGTTCCCAGGCTAGAGGTTGAATCAGAGCCACAGCTTAAGCCTAGGCCACAGACATGGCAACACTGGATCCTTAACCTATTGAGCAAGGCAGAGATTGAACCCACATCCTCATAGAGACTATGTGGGGTCCTTACCTCCTGAGCCACAATGGGAACCGCATGAATTTAAAAAATATATGTACTCAAAGGTCAAGATTTCAAAACTAATAGTTTTACTGCTTCATCAAAGACATTCTTAAATGAAACTGGCATTATTTACTGCAAGCATGTGGCAGTGAGATACACAGTGAATAGTACAGTTTGGTGTCACTGCCATAATATCGTTAAAGGGCCAGCAGTTTTACTCACTCTTGCTTTTGCACCTCAGTGCAACTGTCAACCCAGCAAAAAAGACAAATAATATCTTAATATATCGTGAAAAGAGCCTCGACCTCAAGGACCCCCCGGAAATGTTCTTGGAGACCCTCTGGGTAGAGACCATACTTTGAGAAGAGCTACTTTAAAGGAATAAGTCATGTTTTATTTTTTAAATCAAATGGTAGGTACATAGGGGTTACTTTTATAATTCTTCTTTAAACTATAGTGTGAATATATGTAAGTGTATAACGGGTTTATAGAGAACATACCTCAACATAAAGGCTTGATGTAAGAAGCCCACAGTTAACATCATACTCAATGGTAAAACGCTGAAAGCATGTCCTCTAAGATCAAGAACAAGACAAAGAGGCCCACTCTTGCCACTTTTATTCAGTGTAGTATTAGGAGTCTTAACCAAGGCAATTGGACAAGAAAAAGAAATAAAAATCCAAAGTGGAAAGGAAGAAATAAAATTGTAACAGTGCAGATGACACACTAGACTGTTTTAGAAAATCTTAAACACACCACCAAAAACTATTAGAACTCATCAATAAATTTGTAAAGTTACAGCATACAAAATTAATATAGAGAAATCTGTTGTATTTCTACACACTATCAATAAACTATCAGAAAGAAAATTAAGAAAACAATCCCATTTACGATTGCATCTAGGAATAAATCTAAGGAGGTAAAAGACCTGTACTCAGTAAACTATATGACACTGATGAAAGAAACTGAAAATGACACAAACTCATGGAAAGATATACTGTGCTCATGGGTTGGAAAAATTAATATTATTATTAAAATGACCATACTACCCGAGGCAAACTACAGATTTAATGCAACCCCCATCAAAATACCAATCTGTATTGAAACACAAAAGACCCTGAACAGTGAAAACAATCTTGAGAAAAAAGAACAAAGCTAAAGGTATCATGCTTCCTGACTTCACACTATACTACAAAGCTACAATAATCAAAACAGTATAATACTGGCACAAAAAGAGACACATAGATCAATGGAACAGAACAGAGAGCCCAGCAATGGACATATTCTTATATGGTCAATTAATTTATGACAAAAAAAGGCAAGAATACACAGTGGGAAAATGGCTTTCAAATGGGAACTGGGAGTTCCCGCTGTGGAGAGGTGGTGAATGAATCTGACTAGGAACCATGAGGTTGTGGGTTCGGTCCCTGGACTTGCTCAGTGGGTTAAGGAGCCAGCATTGCCGTGAGCTGTGGTGTAAGTTGCACACGCGGCTCGGATCTGGTGTGGCTGTGGCTCTGGCGTAGGTTGGCGGCTACAGCTCCGATTCGACCCCTCCATATGCCGTGGGAGTGGCCCTAGAAAAGGCAAAAAGACAATAAATAAATAAATAAATAAATAAATAAATAAATGTTAGAAAAACTGGATAGTTACATGCAAAAGAATCAAACTGGTCTACTTTATCATACCATATACAAAAATAAATTCAAAATGGATTAAAGACTTAAATATAAGGCCTGAAACCATAAAATTCCAAGAGGAAAACCGGCAGTGCACTCTTTGACATCCGTCTTGGCAATATTTTTTTGCCAGGTCTCCTCAGGCAAGGGCGACAAAAGCAAAAGTAAACAAATGAAACTAAAAATCTTTGGCATAGAAAACTATCAACAGGCATCTTTTTGTGGTGGAATAAGTTAAGGATCCAGCAATATCACTGCAGCAGCTCAGGTCAAAGCTGTGGTGCGAGCTGTTGCGGTGATATTGTGCATGCCCCGGGTGAGGTCCATAAAAAAGAAAAAGAAGGGCTTGACCGGCGCGCTCCCAGGGGCAGGAGGGCAAGTCCCGGTCCCGGCCCTCGGCGGCACGGGTGGGCTCGGAGCAGGCCCCGCACCGGGCAGCAACCCTATTCTCACCCCGGAGGCCCCCTGCCCTACTCCCCCTTTCTCCCCCGGCCCATGGTGCGAGGCTGGGAGCCGCCGCCTGGAGCCGGACAGCGGTGAGTGATCCCCAGCCCTTTCGACTTCCCCTCCCAGCCCGTGTACGATCTCTGACTCCTGGAGTCCCATCCCCGCGCTAGGCGGAGGAGAATGTTGTGTTCGAAATTGCCCGGATCTCTCTCCTTTCTCTTCTGGACTTTTCGGTTCCCTGTTGTAAGTGGGGGAGGGTGAGTGGGTGAGTGGGTGTGTCGGGAGGAGGGGAAAGCAGGGTTGGGACGCCCTCGGAGAGGGGAGAATAAAGATTCGCCTGCTCTCTGAGGCTCATCGCCCCAAGTGCAGCAACTTTTTGTTCTCTGACCCCAATTCGGAGCCTTCTAGACTGCCTGTGAAATGGAGGAGAAGAGAAACGTTTCCTTCCCAGGCCTCCCCTCCTCCTCTCCACGACTACCTTCTGGCAACCTCAACACACACACAGAAACCTGGCCTTATTCCTGGGGAGCAGTGGCCTTTGGGAATGAAAGGTTTAAGAGAAACTACTCCTTCTGACCCCTACCCAGCCATACTCAGAAAATCAACCAGTAAAGTGAGAACCTGAGACCTCAGAGGTTTCTGGTGTTGCGTCCTAATGTGAGACTTCTGAACTGAAAGACTCAAGCTGAGACCTATTTGGTAATGTGGGCCCAGATGAGATCTTTTATCATATGACCCCCCCCCTTCTCACCATACCTTTCAAGCTTAACCATACCTTTTTATGGTTAAGATAGGTAGGTGACAGTAATTGAAAACAAAAAAGCCAGCTGGGAATTTTTAAGTGATGCATACACATCTTCAGTGTTGTCATTAAAAGTACATTCATTTCACCAAAAAAAAAAAAAAAGAAAAGAAAAAGAAAAAGAAAACTATCAACAAATGAAAAGACCACTTACTGAATGGGAGAAGATATTGGTAAACAACTGACCTGATAAGGGATTAATATCCACAACATACAAAGAACTCATACAATCCAACAGCAAAAAAAAGCTAACCCGACTGAAAAACGAGGACCTGAATAGACATTTCCAAGGAAGACACACAGATGGCCAACAGTCACATGAAAAGATGCCCAGCATCACTAATCATCAGAGAAATGCAAATCAAAACGAGGTATCACTTCACACCCATCACAATGGCTATCATCAAAAGACAAGAAATAGGGAGTTCCCTGGTGGCCTAGTTGTTAAGAACTTGGTGTTGTCACTGCTGTGGCTCAGGTTTGATCCCTGGCCCAGGGACTTCTGCAAGCTCCAGGTGCAGCCAAAAAATAGTCCAGAAATAATAAGTGTTGGTGAGGATGTGGGAAAGAGGCAAGCCTGGTGCACTGTTGATGGGAATGTAAATTAGTGCCGCTAATATGGAAAACAGTGTAGATGTCCCTCAAAAAGTTAAAAATAGAACCACCATATGATCTAGCAATTCCACACTGGGTATTTATACAAAGAAAATAGAAACACTAATTCAAAAAGATACAGTACCCCTATGTTCACTGTAGCATTATTTACAATAGCCAAGAAATGGAAGCAACCTAAGTGCCCATCGATGGATGGATAGATCAAAGTTCCCGATGAGGCTCTGTGGTAACAAACCTGACTAGTATCCATGGGGACATGGGTTCAATCCCTGGCCTCACTCAGTGGGTTAAGGATCTGGTATTGCTGTGAGCTGTAGTGTAGGTCACAGACACAGCTTGGATCTGGTGTTGTTGTGGCTGTGGCATAGGCCGGGAGCTGTAGCTCCAATTTGACCCCTAGCCTGGGAACCTCCATATGCTATGGGTGTGGACCTAAAAAAACTGGATGGATGGATAAAGAAGATATGGGATATATACAATGGAATATTATTCAGCCACAAAAAAGAATGAAATCTTGCCATTTGCAACAACATGTATGGACCTAGAGAACATTATGCTAAGTGAAATAAGTGATAAAGACAAATACTGTATGCTTTCACTTATATGTGGAATCTAGAAAAAGAAAACAAAGGAACAAACATAACAAAAGAGAAACAGTCATAGATACAGAGAATAAACAGGTGGTTGCTGAAGTGGAGGGGATTAGAAAAATAGATGAGAAAAGATTAAGAGGTATAGGAGTTCCCGTTGTGGCGCAGTGGTTAACGAATCCGACTAGGAACCATGAGGTTGCGGGTTCAGTCCCTGCCCTTGCTCAATGGGTTAACGATCCGGTGTTGCCATGAGCTGTGGTGTAGGTTGCAGACGTGGCTCGGATCCCGAGTTGCTGTGGCTCTGGCGTAGGCTGGTGGCTACAGCTCCAATTCGACCCCTAGCCTGGGAACCTCCATATGCCGCGGGAGCGGCCCAAGAAATAGCAAAAAGACAAAAAAAAAAAGAGGTATAAACTAGTTACAAAATAAATGAGTAACGGGTGTGAAATGTGCAGTGTGGGGAATATAATCAAAAATAATGAATATCTGTATTGTGATAACTAGAATATCTAGATGGTAACTAGACTTACTGCAGTGATCATTTTGTAATGGCAAAAAGAAAAAAAAAACAGTATCATAATATTAGCACAAAAAAGTGAAAATGTCCAGTAATAGTAGCAATCACAACAGCTAATACTGCTGTACCAGTCATTCTTCAAAGCGTTTTAATTATAGTACACCCATAAGATGGAATACTAGGCAGCCTCAAAGACTATGATGTAGTAACTGGAGGGAGATTAAATTGGTATGACTTGGGAGTTCCCATCGTGGCTCATTGGAAACAAATCTGAGTAGGAACCATAAAGTTGAGGGTTCGATCCCTGGCCTTGCTCATTGGGTTAAGGATCTGGCGTTGCTATGGCTGTGGTGTAGGCTGGCAGATGTAGCTCCAATTAGACCCCTAGCCTAGGAACCTCCATATGCCGTGGGTGAGGCCCTTAAAAAAAAAAAAAAAGAAAAAGACAAAAAATAAAAATTAAAATAAAATTAAAAAAAATAAATTGGTATGACCTTACAAGAGAACAACTTGTCACTAACTATCCAAATTTAATATGTACATAATCCTTTCACTTAAAAATTCTATGGCTAGGAATTTATCCAAGGGATAGTGTAATAAGCATAATTTTACAAATACAGGTGATTTGATATATAAATTCAGAGTGAAGTGATATATTTTCTCACCCTGAATTATTTGCTGTGATGTGCTGGATGAAGGAAAAAGGAGCCATTTGCGTATGTTACCGTAAACCTATAAACACATTTACAAGTCCACTAAGCCACCGTACTCAAAGATAAGCCAAGCTAGCGTGGCTTACGGTTGCCTGGCACCAAACACTGGAAGAAAACAGTTTTAGTCTCTCTGAGTGTCTCCCAAGTGCACTGGATCATTTCATGTAGCCCAAGTTCACCACAACTCCCTTGCGCTGCTCAGTGTAAAGAACACTCATGAGCAAAGGACTGCTTTGATGCATCAGTTGGGAGCAAACAGTGCCTAAAGGCCAATAGAGACTGAGTAAATCTTGGAAATAGGGTAGCACAGGGCTTTTGCTAACTCTCCTTGCTGGTTAATTGACCAATTCGCTGATTGTTCATCAAATTGATAACTTGTTGAATGAGCATAAATGTGTGTGTGGCGAACAGCAGGTGGCTCACAATTTTCTTGGCTGCTTCTTCAGACTGACATATTTTGGATTGTCTCTTTGCCACAACCCAAGTCAAAAGTCTAAATTAAAGCGCACTCTCACATATAACTGGCATTTGGTTTAAATAAAAAAGTTGGGAGTTCCCGTCGTGGTGCAGTGGTTAACGAATCCGACTAGGAACCATGAGGTTGCGGGTTCGGTCCCTGCCCTTGCTCAGTGGGTTAACGATCCGGCGTTGCCATGAGCTGTGGTGTAGGTTGCAGACGCGGCTCGGATCCCGCGTTGCTGTGGCTCTGGCGTGGGCTGGTGGCTACAGCTCCGATTGGACCCCTAGCCTGGGAACCTCCATATGCCGTGGAAGCGGCCCAAGAAATAGCAACAACAACAACAACAAAAGACAAAAGACAAAAAAAATTTTTAAAATAAAAAATAAATTAAAAAGTTAACCAAATATGTTCATTGCATTATGGTTTGCAAAGGAAACAAGGTGTCAATCAACCAGAACTTTCTAAATAATATTTTGCACAACATAATAAATAATTATGTTCATATAACATAACAAAATACACAATTTTTAAATGAGATTTATTTTCATGTGCTCTTGAAAAAGAAACTGGCAAGATAAATGTGTCATGGGCAAAAAAGCAGTAAGAGGTGCAGTGAGTATAGTATAATCCCTTTTCTGCTAAAAAAATTAAAAGTTTATAAGACAAATTTTATAGAGTCACTTCCCATCAAAAGACAATTCTAGAGAATTGTAGAGAAAACCCTCCCTTCACTCCAAACAGATAAAATAACAGACAGATAATATACTCCGAATGTATATTTAAAAGGCAACCCATGATAAAACAAAAAACAAAATAAGCATCTCCTTGAACTGGAAGTGGAAATATGATGGCTGGGGGCTGAAACCTTGGGGGCAATCTTAACTACCTAGAATTAGCTCCTTTGGAGAGTTCCCTAGACGTTCCGCTGCACATGTGGCTGTCATGCTGTGACCCTGACTGCTTACCTGCAGTGCCTGCAAAGAGCAGAGAGGACTAGGCTAGCCAGTCCTCTAGGCTACCATGCTGAGAAGACTACACCCAGAGCTGGCTGGGGACAGGTCAGTTCCATCAGCCTTGGTCAGATCCCTGCGTGTTCAATGTAGACTCTGATTCTGAACTGAAGAGACTGTCACAAAACCACTTAGTCACGAGGGATGTAGAGGGAAAGAGGGAAGCCCTCAGCTGGGAAGTGGACTAGCGTACTTAGCAACTTTTTCTAAAGGCTCTGCAGCAGACGTTGGAGTACTAAAACCTACATTTCCCTAAATCGCTTGCAGCTAGACATTCCTTTATCGATTAAATGCACACCTAAGAAAGCTGAGTTGAGACAGGCCTTAAACTGGGGGAGAAGGGATAACCCCAAGTGGAAGGCATCCACCTTGCAGGATACAAATTATGGTAGAGGCCAAGGGGTTCTGCAATTAAGCAGCTTCCTGTTTTCGGAAGCTAGTTGCAGTTATGACTTCAGTTTTGCTGACAGCAAGAGCTGTGTGATTCTGAAGGCTGAGAGCTGTTCTTAAATGTTCTGCCTAAAGCAGAGTTTTCAATGAGTTCCTTTTAGCATCTAGGGAAGGATAAGTCTTTGTTGGGTTGGCTTGCTCTACTATTCTTTTAGCTTAGCTGACACCTGCCCACTGACTGCCAGTAGCTTCACCAGTCATTGCCAGCACCAGAAATGCTCCCACATATTTCCAAAAGCCTACAGAAGGCACCATCCATCACCCATGCAAAAACCAACGCCAGAAGTACCTCAGAAGCCACCTGATGCCGAACAATAAATACCTCATCTACATAAACTCTAAACCAAGACACCCATGTGAGAATGAAATGCTCACAATAGATAGGCTTGCAAACCAGAATTTCAAAGCTCATCATGAAAAGTAACATCATGACAGTCAACAAGCTCAGTAAGCAGGAGAATTTACTCTACAGAAAATGGAAATAGAGCAACCAGAAAAAATGTTTTGAGTAAGTTTAATATCCTCAAAGATAAGGAAACTAAAGGGACACAATGAACACATACAATAAACACTCCTTGACTGAAATTCTTTCAAAAGCTATAAAGGACATCACTGAGACAACTGGAGAAATTTTAATATGAACTGTATATTAGATAACAGTTTTGTATTAGTGATAAATCTCCTGAGTTTGACAATTATATTGTTTATTTAGGAGAATACACTTGTTGTTAGGAGATAGATACTGAGAAGTCGTTAGGTATTTAGGAGTAAAAAGTCACAGCTAATTCAAATGGTTCAGCAAAAACAATGGGTGTGTGTGCGCCTCTGTGTTGTGTGTGTGTGCGTATATACAGAGAGAGAGAGCACAGTAAAATCAGTATTCAGCTGAGACTAAATATCACCATCAAAGAATGAAATGCTAAACTATAAAAATTAATATGAAGTTACAATAGAATTTTTAAATTGTATTGTTTAAGGTTTTTTCTTGTCAGTTTCTATAAGTGTGATAGTAATATGCTGAAACAATTTCTCAGCACCATCACTAATAAATACTTTCTTTTTTTAATTTATTTTTTGTTATAGTTGATTTACAATGTTCTATCAATTTCTGCTGTACAGAAAAGTGACCTAGTCATACATATGTGTAAATGAGTGTATATATATATATATATATATATATATATATATATATATATATATATAATTTTTCTAACTTTCCTCCATCATGTTCCATCATAAGTGATTAGATATAGTTCCCTGTGCTATACAGCAGGATCTCATTGCTTATCTACTCCAAATGCAATAGTTTGCGTCTACTAACCCAAACTTCCAGTCCATCCCATTCCCTCGCCCTCCCCTTTGGCAACCACAAGTCTGTTCTCCATGTTCATGAGCTTATTTCTTTTCTGTAGATAGGTTCATTTGTGCCATATATTAGATTCCAGATATAAGGTCGTATTTGTCTTTCTCTTTCTGACTTAACTTCACTTAGTATGAGAGTCTCTAGTTCCCTCCATGTTGCTGCAACTGGCATTATTTTGCTCTTTTTTATGGCTGAGTAGTATTCCATTGTGTGTATATGTGTATATATATATATATATATATATATATATATCACATCTTCTTAATTCATGCATCTATCAATGGACATTTAGGCTGTTTCCATGTCTTGGCTATTGTGAATAGTGCTGCAATGAACACATGGGTGCATGTATCTTTTTCAGTGAAGGTTTTGTCTGGATACATGCCCAGGACTGGGATTGCTGGGTCATATGGTAGTTCTACATTTAGTTTTCTGAAGTACCTCCATACTGTTCTCCATAGTGGTTGTACCAGCTTACATTCCCACCAACAGTGCAGGAGGGTTCCCTTTCCTCCACACCCTCTCCAGCATTTGTTATTTGTTGACTTGTTAATGATGGCCATTCTGACTGGTGTGAGGTGGTACCTCATGGCAATTTTGATTTGCATTTCTCTAATAATTAGTGATGTTGAGCATTTTTTCATGTGCCTGTTGGCCATCCCTATGTCTCCTTTGGAGAAATGTCTGTTCTGGTCTTCTGCCCATTCTTCAATTGGCTTGTTGGTTTTTTGGCTATTGAGTTGTATAAGTTGTTTGTATATTTTAGAGATTAAGCCCTTGTTGGTTGCATCATTGAAACTATTTTCTCCCATTCTGTAGATTGTCTTTATTTTTTATGGTTTCCTTTGCTATGCAAAAGCTTGTAAGTTTGATTAGGTCCCATTGGTTTTTTTTGGCTTTGTTTTTATTTCTGTTGCGTTGGGAGATACTTTCAACTAAAGCAGTACAGGTGATTTTTTTTCTTTTTATTTATTTATTGTTTTTAGGGCTGAACCTTCAGCATATGGAAGTTCCCAGGCTGGGGGTCAAATTGGAGCTGCAGTTGCAGGCTTACACCACAGCCACATCAATGCCAGATCCGAACCACAACTGCAGCCTATACCACAGTTCACAGTAATGGCAGATCCTTAACCCACTGAGCAAGGCCAGGGATTGAACCAGCATCCTCATGGATACTAGTTGGGTTCGTCACTGCTGAGCCACAATACAATTCCAATTCTTTTTTATTTTATTTATTTATTTATTTTAATTTTTTATTTTTATTTATTTATTTATTTTTTGTCTTTCTGCCTTTTCTAGGGCCGCTCCCGTGGCATATGGAGGTTCCCAGGCTAGGGGTCAAATCAGAGCTGCAGCCACCAGCCTACGCCAGGCCACAGCAATGCGGGATCCGAGCCACGTCTGCGACCCACACCACAGCTCACGGCAATGCCGGATCCCCAACCCACTGAGCAAGGCCAGGGATCGAACCCACCACCTCATGGTTTCTAGTCAGATTCGTTAACCACTGTGCCACGACGGTAACTCCTAATTCTTTTTTATTTTTATTTTTGCTTTGAAGTAATTCCAAACTTGGAAATTTGGAGAACAGTTCCCGTTGTGGCACAGTGGAAGTGAATCCGACTAGGAACCATGAGGTTGCGGGTTTGATCTCTGGCCTTGTTCAGCGGGTTAAGGATCTGATGTTGCCGTGAGCTGTGGTGAAGGTAACAGACGGCTCCTATCTGATGGAGCTGTGGCGTAGGCCGGCAGCTACAGCTCCCATTCAACCCCTAGCCTGGGAACCTCCATATGCTGTGGTTGCGGCCAGAAAGAAAGAAAGAAAGAAAGAAAGAAGAAAGAAAGAAAAGAAAGAGAAATTTGGAGAATACATGCAGAGTATTGCCACATATCTTTTCATCTCTTTTAAAAAACTTGTTTGACCACATTCATCCAACCCAATCCCATGTATGTTTTTGTTTTTGTTTTTGTTTTTTGTTTTACTGTGCCTGTGGCATGCAGAAGTTCCCAGGCCAAGGATCAAACACACGCCACAGCAGTAACCTGATCCACTGCAGTGGCAACGCGGGATCCTTAACCCGCTGAGCAACACAGGAACTCCAAATCCCACATATCTTTCATCTAGCTTCACCAATTTTTAATATTTTGTCACATGTGTTTTATTCTCTCTATATAGATATGTTATACAGTTTATAATAGTGTATTAGTAATTATTAAAATAGTCATTATGAAATTTTTAAAAATGAATTATATATTATATATACCACATCCACATATATATGTACAACACACATACATTGTATTATTTATTTTTCCTGAGCAATTTGAAAGTAGATTGCAGACACCATGCCATTTTATCCCTTAACATTTCAGAGTATGTTTTCAAAGAATGAGGATCTTTTCCTAGGTAATCACAGTTATCAATGTTGGGAAAGTTAACACTTACCACATCTCTTAACAAAGATAAAACATTGACTTTAAGCTATCACTCATATTCCAATTTTTTTTTGTCTTTTGTTGTTGTTATTGTTGTTGTTGTTGTTGTTCATATTCCAATTTTGTCACTTGTCCCCAAAATATCTGTTGTAGCATTTTTTTTCCCCTCAAGGACAGGATCCAATCTAGGTCCACAAACGGCATCCGGTTGTTTCTTTAGTCACCTTTTCTTTGGAATGGTTAGTCTGTTTTTGTCTTTCATAATATTAACATTGAAAAATAAGATACTGGCCAGTTTCTTTCAAATATATAAAATATTCTTCAGTTGAGGCTTGTGTGTTTTCCCATACTTAGAACCAAGTTATATACCCGTGGCCAGAACACGGCATGAGCGATGCTGTGTCCTTCTCCAGGTGGCACACCTGGAGGCATCATCAGTAACGTCCACTTTGACCACTTAGTCAAGTTGCTGTCTGGGTTTTCCACTTTGCAGCTGTAATTTTTCCTCTTACAACTAACAAGCAGACTGTGGGAAGACACTTTAAGCGATGTAAACACCTTACTCCTCATCAAACCATCTCCCTTAGAATTACCATTCATTGATAATTCTTGTCCAGACCAGTTTTTACCATGATCATTGCAGAATTATTTTCCACTTCATTTCCCCCATATTTATCAATCAGCATTCATCCTTCTCCTACATTCACTTACTTAATTATGTATTTATTATCGGTGTGGATTCATGGATTCCTATTTTTTCAATGGTTTATAATTCATTCCTATCCTAAATTATTTTGGTGCTCCAATTTTCTAAGATTCAGCCAGTGAAAGCCCCTTCAAGCTGCCTCCTGTGTGTATCCTTTTAACTTGCTCTCATCTTTCTTTAAAAAAACATATATATCATTGCTTTTTGATATTCCAGGTTCAACTTTAACTTTTCCTGTCCCAACTCTGGAATAGGACTTGGAATGAGTCTGAGGAGCTCAGTTTCTGTAGTGGAAAAGGGTATTAGAAGATCTGGGTCTTTTGTTCAATACTATAAAGCTACAGTAATCAAGACAGTGTGGTACTGGTGCAAAAACAGACATACAGACCAATGGAATAGAATAGAGAACCTAGAAATAAACCCAGATACCTATGGTCAGTTAATCTTTGACAAAGGAGGCAAGAATATAAAATGGGAAAAAGTCTCTTCAGCAAATGGTACTGAGAACACTGGACAGCTGCATGTAAATCAGTGAAACTAGAACACACCCTCACATCACGCACAAAAATAAACAGAAAATGGCTTAAAGACTTAAACATGAGACAAGACACCATAAAATTCCTAAAAGAGAACATAGGCAAAACATTTTCTGATATCGACCTGACAAATGTTTTCATAAGTCAGTCTCCGAAGTCAACAGAAATAAAAACAAAGCCAAAAAAAACCAATGGGACCTAATCAAACTTACAAGCTTTTGCATAGCAAAGGAAACCATAAAAAATAAAGACAATCTACAGAATGGGAGAAAATAGTTTCAATGATGCAACCAACAAGGGCTTAATCTCTAAAATATACAAACAACTTATACAACTCAATAGCCAAAAAACCAACAAGCCAATTGAAGAATGGGCAGAAGACCAGAACAGACATTTCTCCAAAGGAGACATAGGGATGGCCAACAGGCACATGAAAAAATGCTCAACATCACTAATTATTAGAGAAATGCAAATCAAAATTGCCATGAGGTACCACCTCACACCAGTCAGAATGGCCGTCATTAACAAGTCAACAAATAACAAATGCTGGAGAGGGTGTGGAGGAAAGGGAACCCTCCTACACTGTTGGTGGGAATGAAAACTGGTACAGCCACTATGGAGAACAGTATGGAGGTACTTCAGAAAACTAAATGTAGAACTACCATATGACCCAGCAATCCCAGTCCTGGGCATGTATCCAGACAAAACCTTCACTGAAAACGATACATGCACCCATGTGTTCATTGCAGCACTATTCACAATAGCCAAGACATGGAAACAGCCTAAATGTCCATTGATAGATGCATGAATTAAGAAGATGCGATATATATATATATATATACATATACACACAATGGAATACTACTCAGCCATAAAAAAGAGCAAAATAATGCCAGTTGCAGCAACATGGAGGGAACTAGAGACTCTCATACTAAGTGAAGTTAAGTCAGAAAGAGAAAGACAAATACGACCTTATATCTGGAATCTAATATATGGCACAAATGAACCTATCTACAGAAAAGAAATAAGCTCATGAACATGGAGAACAGACTTGTGGTTGCCAAAGGGGAGGGCGAGGGAATGGGATGGACTGGAAGTTTGGGTTAGTAGACGCAAACTATTGCATTTGGAGTAGATAAGCAATGAGATCCTGCTGTATAGCACAGGGAACTATATCTAATCACTTATGATGGAACATGATGGAGGAAAGTTAGAAAAATTATATATATATATATATATATATATATATATATACACTCATTTACACATATGTATGACTAGGTCACTTTTCTGTACAGCAGAAATTGATAGAACATTGTAAATCAATTATAACAAGAAAAAATTTTTAAAGAAGATCTGGGTCTTTTGTTGATTGTTACTGGGTATATTTATGTCTAGGCACCTTCATGTAAATAACTATGCAATTTCAGAGCATTACTCCTTGTAATGTTGACACCAAGTTATTAAGACTCTTCTTTTCTAAAAGTATCTAATTAAGCATTAGTTCCTGGGGAGTTCCCATTGTGGCTGAGCAGAAACAAATCTGACTAGCATCCCTGAGGACACAGGTTCGATCCCTGGCCTTGCTCAGTGGGTTAAGGATCTGGCATTTCAGTGAGCTCTGGTGTAGGTCACAGATGCGGCTCAGATCTAGCGTTGCTATGGCTATGGTATAAGCTGGCGGCTACAGCTCCGATTCAGTCCCTAGCCTGGGAACTTCCATATGCCGCGGGAAGCAGCCCTAGAAAAGGCCAAAAAAAAGACCAAAAAAAAAAAAAAATTCCTTGTAGCCATAACCGTCAAGAGGTGGAGTGTAGTCACTCCTTCAATCTGGGATAGTCTGATAATTTGCTTTGGCATATAAATATATTTTTAAAAAATATATACACACACACACATAGGAGACAGAGATAAAAAAGAGAGAAATAACGCTGCGTGAATTACAAGCAAGGCTTCAAGAAACCTTGCAGCTTCCACTTTCACCCATTTGCTACCCTGAGACTGCCATGTAATAAAACCCAGGTTAGCCTCTCCAAGGATGAAAGACCACATGAAGAGGGAGGTTCAGATAAGCACCAGCACCAAACTCCCGTCATGTGAGTAAACGCAACTTTTATCATCCAGCCCCAGCTGAGCTGCCAGATGGCTGCAGCTACGTGATTGACCCAAGGTGACTATCAGAAGGAACACCCAACTGCGACTGGGTGGACTGCTTGAAGAAAAAAGCTTCCGACTATTTTGGAAAGCAGATTACAATCGTTGTTCTCACATATTTTTAAACTGTGTATTCATGTATAATACACATACAGAAAAGTATACAGATTATAACTGTACAATTTGTGTATTTTTACAAATTAAACACACTTGTGTAGTAAGCACTCCAACGGAGAAATGCAACTTTACTAACACCCAGATTCCCTTTGACCCCCCACTTCTAGTTATTATTCCACCCCTCAAAGATAATCACAATCCTGACTACAAACATCATAGATTAGTTTGGCCTGTATTCTACTTTAACAAAAAGAATCACACAGAATGTAATCTTCTGTTTGGCTTTATTTCTTTCTGCACCAGGAGTTACTGTGTCACGTTGCAGACCATTTCTTCTTGGTCTATGCAGTAGACCCTTGAGCAACACAAGTTTGAACTGTGTGGGTTTACTTACACACAGATTATTTTTTCACTAAATACATATTATAGTACTACAGGATCCATGGCTGGTTGAATCCATGAATGCAGATCCCCAGAAATGGAGGGAGACTATAAAGTTATATTTTCTATTTTCATCTATGCGGAGGGCTGGTGCACCTAACCTCTCATTGTTCAAGGTCAACTGTATAATATTCTGTATTAGTTATCTATTTCTAGGTAATATACTACTCCAAACTTGGGGAACTTAAAACAGCAAACATTTATTCAAACAGAATGATACGAGAGAATTACTGTTATCACCAATAAAATTCTGCAAATACATTTCTCTTAAAATCTTTATAGGTTCCCCGTAAATCTTACTGAGGTTAACTACATCAAATGAAAGCCATATTCACAAATATTACTGGGATAAGCACTTCTCTTCCTTGAACTCCTTCTCTGACCACTGAGAGTCTTGTTGTTAGACTGAACCTTCCTCTGAGGCACCATCTTAGATCTTTCTTAACAAGGGATTCACATTCAGGTCCTTGGTTTCATTTTCAGACCATGTTTTCTTGAGTGTTCCCTACATATAATCTTTGCCTGGAAGCCATGTTTTTAAATTTTAGCTTCATTGGTCCTTGGAGAAGCTAGGAATTTTTAAACTCAACAATCCCCGGATTCTTTTTATTTAGCGTTCTTTCCTTTAGCTTATCTCTTTCTTTTCATGTTTTACCATAAGCAACAAGAAGAAACCAGATGGCACCTTCAACATTGTGTTTGGAAGTCTCCTCAATGAGATCCCCAGGTCATTAGGTATAGTTTCTACTTTCTCCCCGACTGCAGGTTATGGTTTTGCTAAATGTAACAAGGATCTCCCCTTTCCTTCATTTTCCCTACTTTCCTCATTTCCCTTCATCAGCAAACTCCTTAAAGGACATCAGCCTTCTATTAACACATTCTTTTACATTCTTTGATCCACTCCTCAGATTCCTTCCAGCTTTTCCCCAAGACTCAGTTCCAAAGCCATTCCCACATTTTTAGGTTTTATTATGGCAGTACCTCACATTTCTAGATTTTGGCTAAACCCAGAAGCCACAACCATACATGGGAGCCAGCTATATATGCTATTCTGTACTTTGTTTATTTTGCTTAACAGCTTTGGAAAGCATCCTATATCAGTATATATAGATTAACCTAGTGTTCCATTGTCTGGTTGAATCATATCTTTACATTTTAACTACTAATATTTAAAATCTAAATGATTAGCATTTTAAAACTATTACATTTAGAATGGATAAGCAATAAGGTCCTACCGTACAGCACTGGGAGCTATATCCAATCTCTTGAGATAGGACATGATGGAAGATAGTATGAGAAAAAGAATGTATATATATGTATGACTGGGTCACTTTGCTGTACAGCAGAAACTGGCACAACACTGTAAACCAACTATACTTTTTTTTAAGAATGAGGGAAAAAAAAGGGAGTTCTTATCGTGGCTCAGTGGTTAATGAACCCAACTGGTATCCATGAGGACACGGGTTCAATCCCTGGCCTTGCTCAGTGGGTTAAGGATCCGGCATCGCCATGAGCTGTGGTGTAGGTCGCAGACATGGCTGTGATGTTGTAGGTCAGCTGCTACAGCTCCGATTTGACCCCCTACCCTGGGAACCCCCATATGTAGCGGGTATGGCCCTAAAAAGACAAAAGAAAATAAAATAGGGAAAAAAAGAAATGCTCCAAAATAACCAAGGGCAGAGGGAACAGCCAAAATTTTTAAAAATCAGCATTTTAAATGTTACTAGATTGGCCAATTGCCAATTGCTCCAAGTTGTACCAATTTACACTCACAACAACATATGTATGACAGTGGCTCCTTCTCCAAACACTTGGCCAATCAGTTCGATAGCAAAGTCTTTGGTCCTTACTAATTTGGTAATCAAAAAACATTTCACTGTTATTCTAATTTGCATTTTATTTATTATGAATAAGGTTAAGTACATTTTCATATATTCAAAAGCCATTTTCACTTTTTCTGTCAACTGCCCAATCATGATTTTTGTCCATTTCAGGGTGGTTTATCAAAATGTTTTAGAGCTCTTAAGAAAAGCAATCTTCATCTATTGTACATATTGCAAATATTTTTTCAGTTTGTCACTTCTCTCTCAATTTCTTATAGGAATTCCTTCACCCAAGTTTTTTATACAGGCAATTTTTTTTTTAATTTTTTGCTTTTTAGGGCCGCACCCACAGCATATAGAGATTTTCAGGCTAGGGGTCCAATGGGAGCTACAGCTGCAGGCCTATGCCACAGCCACAGCAACGCAGGATCCGAGCAGCATCTTCGACCTACAACCACAGCTCATCCCAAAGCCAGATCCTTAACCCACTGAGTGAGGCCAAGGATAGAACCCACAACTTCATGGTTCCTAGTTGGGTTCGGTTCTGCTGGGCCACGACGGGAACTCCTACAGGCAAATATATTAATACTTCCTTTTATATCTTGCTTAGAGATCTCTTCCCCACTCCAAGATTATAAAAAGCAGACTCCACGATTTTACTTTTTTTTTTGTGGTTTCATTTTTAATACTAAAGTATTTGATAAATTGGGAATTTATTTTGGTGTAAAGAGGCTGAGAATCCCACTTTCCCCCCAGCTGATTTGTCACTTCTTTGTACACAATTCATCCAATAATTCATCCTTCCCTCCCCCGGCCCCCACATTTTCATTATGTTGTACATTTCCTATATCTTTTTCTCTATTAAACCGTGACAAATCTTTTATTAGAACCATGGAACCACAGAACTCAGGGCAGCATCAGGAATCTAGATGCAAGAAAGGGAGTCTACGGTCTGCAGCTTGCACACAAAACTACAACTACAAGCCACTGCTTGGGATTTCCTTCCTCTGACAACAGTGAGCAGTCAGAAGAAGCAGGCAGGCCCTTGAACGGAGTGTTTGTTAGATCATTGAGTGTTTTTAGATAATGGGGGGGGGGGGCGGTGAGGGAGGGCTGGGGGAGGTGAGGATGGGAGGAAGGCTGTGAACCTGTCTTTGTTAGCCAGAGTCTATTTTCCAAGGTCTTCTCTGGCTTCCTTCTCTAACTACCCAAATCCTCCTTAAAATGGGGTTACAGGGCGTCTCCGCCCCACCTCTTCCCAAAGCCCTTATCTCTTGTCCTTGCTCACAGTCTCAAGGAGGGGGCGGCTCGGAAGGAAGAGGGAATGGGAGTGACTGGGACTTGGGGCAGACGGATGAGGTGCCAGGGTTCGGAAGCGAAGAGCTGGGAGTGGGAGGGCGTGGAGAGAAGAATCTTCGCGCCGCGCCGCGCCGGCTTCGCGCCCCCGCAATGTCCTCGGCGCCCAACAGAAGGCGCCCCGGCGCTCGCCTTCTCCTCTCGTAGCCGGATCCTCCGCCGCAACCAGCCTGGGAGCCTAGCCGCACGGCGCCGCGATCCGAAGAGCCGGGCGGCGGCCCGAGCCCTCCTGGCCCGGCAAGTGGGACAGGGTGCCGGGGAGCCCAAGCTTTGTTCCCGGGACTGGGGTACAGCGGTTTCTCGACTCCGACCCCACCCCCCGCAGGAAACGCCCAGAGCCACCCCAGCGCCGTGGTCTACAAAGCCGGGAAAGTCCGAAGGCGGGAGGGGTCGGGCGCACTCGGGAGGCAGGAGGATCCCCCTCAATCTCAGGCTCATGCCCGACTCCCCCATCAGGCCGCCTCCAGCCTCATGAGGACGCCCAGGCGGGGTCTGAGAGCCTGGAGCAGCCTGGACCGAAATTTTGCGGCGGCCTTAGAGCGTTAGACAGGTCAGTGCCGGGGTGGGATGAGGGGCCGAGCTGGAGGCGGGAGGAGGCGCGCACGCTGGTCCACCTTGTCCCCCGCCCAGCTTCCCCATTCCATTCACCGGGTCACCTCCGCCAGAGCCACCTAATAGCTTGGGCGTGATTCTGCATTTTTCATGACAGGCAAGGTATGGCGCTGCCCTCTGCAGCCCACTCGGGGCCAGGTGATGCTCGAACTGAAGGGTTGGGGTGGGGGATGAGCGGGCCAGGGGAGGCGACGGGTTCGGGGACAGCCGCTGTTCTAATAAAGCGATGCTCTTCTACTCATGAGCCTCCGCGTCGAGACCACTACATCCAAAGGTCTCTGGCTTCAAGATGCCGGGCCTCAGGCGTGAGAGGAAAGCGAGATGCGGGAGAGGGCGAGAAGAAAGAAGGCCGGGAGACCCGAGGCCCGGGGAGCGAGGGGAGGGGGACGCGGGTACCGATTCGCTATGCAAATCCTGGCGCGCGAGCTGTGGAGAGCGCCCCGGGGGGCCGGCGGGAGCCTCCAAAACCGCGGAAGCCGAGGGTCCCAGCCCACCCCTTCCCTTTCCCCCCATTATCACCCTCCCACCCCTACCGCCCACCCAGGATGCGGCTGGGCCGCCGGGCCCTCTGTATGCTGGTCCTGCTGCTCGCCAGCGCCTCGCTGGGGCTCCTGTATGCGAGCACCAGGGTCGCGCCGGGCCTCCGGGCACCTCTTGCGCTGTGGACGCCCCTGCAGGGCAACCCCAGGCCAGAACTGCCAGGTCTTGCTCCCGAGCCCCGGTACGCACATATCCCAGTCAGGATCAAGGAGCAAGTGGTGGGGTGAGTGCAAGGAGTGGGTGGCACTGGCTGGCGGGAGGTGTGGGAAGCTTTTGTTTCTTGTACTGCTGTGCTCTTGATGCCTGGGTTCTCCTGACTGGTTGGGGCGGGGGGGCCCGAAGTGGGAGGTGGAGGGGGCTACTGAGTCATGTGCTGAGAGGGAGGGAAATCTGTCCTCCCTGAACCTTGTCATGGTGTGGGAAAGAGAGAGTGTGCAGTCAAGAGAGGGCCCTGATTTGTGGGTCCTGGTGATTCCCTACAAAAGGAGAGAGTCCAGATGGGGTCCTGACTGTGGGTCAGCAACTCTGAAAACCTAGCATTTGGCCCTATTCTACACCTCTGTAAAAATCCAGATTTGGGGTATAAGTCTTCCCGTTGGTGGTCTCTCCTGGGGGCTCTTTGAAGAGCAGTGTTTAAGGGGACAGATTTTGGATGGGCAGGGTTGAAGGGCCAAGGTGTGGGATGTGGTGTAAATGTTTTGTGGGATGAGTGGAACAACATGGCTGGGTCCTGAGGACACTTCCTCCCTGTTCCAGGCTGCTGTCTTCAAATAACTGCAGTTGTGAGTCCAGTGGGGGGAGCCTTCACTTCCCCTTCCAGAGGCAGGTCCGAGCCATTGACTTCACCAAGGCCTTTGACCCTGAGGAGCTAAGGGTTGCCTCTGCCTCAAGGGAACAGGAGTTCCAGGCCTTCCTTTCAAGGTACCAGCAGGAAAGTAGGGCATGGCCCTGCAGGTGGAGAGCAGCAGGAGGCCTTGTGGGGGGCAGTGGCAGGAGGAAGAGCCTGCCTCCCCCTGACTCCTCCTCTGACCTCCCACTCCTTCACCTCCAGGAGCCAGTCTGCTGCTGACCAGCTGCTCATAGCCGCTGCCAACTCCCCGCTCCAATACCCCCTGCAGGGTGTGGAGGTCCAGCCCCTCAGGAGCATCTTGGTGCCAGGTGGGGAGAGTGGCTCTAGGGGGTGACCCAAGCCATTCTGGGGTGGCAGAGCCCAGGTTGGGTGGGGAACACTGAGCCCAGATTGGAATGGGAGGTGAGGGACCTCTGATGAAGGGAGACTTGAGCTCAGGGAGGGCTCATGAGGTGGAAGGTGGGGACAGAAGGGATTCTAGGGTTATCTGGAATGGCCAAAGACAGTGACTAGAGAGGTTTGAGGAGAAGGATCTATTCTTTTGCTGACTGACCAAAGTTCGGTGGACAGGTAGGGCAGGCCACAGAAGAGCTACTACATTAAGAGAAGAGTGGAAAATCAGTCACTCTAGGCTATGTGTGCCTGCTGTGGCCTCAACAAGAGGGATGGGGGAGACGTTCTGTGCTGTGTGTGGTGAAAGAGGGAAGAGAAAGCAAGGATTTCCAGGTTGTCTGTGATTCGGCCCCCTCTCTTTCCTCCCAGGGCTAAGCCTGCAGGCCACTTCCAGTCAGGAGGTCTATCAGGTGAGAAGAGACAGGAAGGAGGGGAGGTCAGGTGGACATTAAGGATGCTGGGAGGGCAACAAGGCTGCCAAAGGAGGGAGGGAGGAAGGAACCAGGAAGGCAAAGAGTGGGTCTGGGGCCTCACCCTGCACTCTCCAATTCCCTCCCCCAGGTGAATCTCACTGCCTCCTTGGGCACCTGGGACGTGGCAGGAGAAGTGACAGGAGTGACTCTCACTGGAGAGGGGCAGCCGGATCTCACTCTCGCCAGCCCAGGGCTGGACCAACTCAATCGGCAGTTACAACTGATCACCTACAGCAGCCGAAGCTACCTGGCAAACACAGCAGACACAGGTGCGAGGCCTGGGTGCAGGTAGTAACAGGCTGGGAGAATACAGGGAACCCAGAAAGGCAGGAGTGGACAAAGGGCAGAGGGTGTGGGAGACACTAGGGCAATGGCCAGAGCTGCCCAGCCACACAATGGGCATTTCAGCTGGGCCAGCAGGGCCAAGGAGGGAGAGAAGAGGCCTTTGTTCATCTGGAGCTGGAACAGGCCAGAGGGAAACCTGAGCTTGGGTATGTCCCCCCTTCAGGCCAACCATGGGGGCCCCAGGAAGTGACCTGCCCCAGGAGCCAGAAGACTCAAGTTTGGTTCCCAGCCCACCACTTACTAGAGGGCAAAGGGCTTTACCTTCCAGAGCCCCCATTTTTCTTCTAGCAAAAGAGGCATAACACAGCCCTCCTGCTTCTCTCCAAGGCTTCTACACCAAACCTGCTCTCACTTTTGGGCCTTTGCACTTGCTATTCCTTCTGCCTAGAATGCTCTTCCCCCAGATTTTTGCACAGCTGGCTCCTTCTTGTCATTTGGATCTCAACTCAAGTGGCTCCTCTTCACTAGCACATTACGTGTCTTATTTTCTATTCAGTACTTATCAGTATTGGGAATTTTCTTTTTTTTTTTTCTTTTTGCCTTTTGAGGGCCACTCCCGCGGCATATGGAGGTTCCCAGGCTAGGGGTCGAATCGGAGCTGTAGCTGCCGGCCTATGCCAGAGCCACAGCAACTCGGGATCCGAGCCACATCTGTGACCTACACCACAGCTCACGGCAACACCAGATCCTTAACCCACTGAGCAAGGCCAGGGATCAAACCCACAACCTCATGGTTCCTAGTCGGATTCGTTAACCACTGAGCCACGACAGGAACTCCTGAATTTTCTTTTTTCACTTAGCCTGGAACCAGACTAACTAGGTTCCTATCCCAGCTTTGCTGCTTAACAATTGGGTAATTATGGACAAGTTAATTTATCTGTGCCTTCTTTGTCTGTAGTAGGAATCTACTTAATCGGGCTATGGGGATGATTAAATGGGTTCATATATTTAAGGTACTTTAAAAGTGCCTGACACATAATAAATGCTCAATAAAGGTTAGCTTTTAATTAAATCTTTTATCATCTTTCTCCCACCCACTAGAATGTAAGTTCCATGGGGATAAGAACCTTGTGTTTTTGTCTAATAGGGCCTAGAAAGGTGATTCACAGAATAGGCATTAAATTTTTTTTTCTTTTTAGGGCCACACCCACAGCATATGGAAGTTCCCAGGCTAGGGGCTGGCTGAATCAGGGCTGTAGCTGCCGGCCTACACCACAGCCACAGCAACGAGGGATCCCAGCTTCGCCCTCGACCTACACCACAGCTCACCACAAGACCGGATTCTTAGCCCATTGAGCGAGGCCAGGGATGAACCTGGATCCTCATGGGTACTAGTCAGGTTCCTTACCGCTGAGCCATGATGGGAACTCCCGGCATTTACATATTGATTTACTGAAAAGAGAATGTTGCCCAAGCCCTAGGGACCATATCTAATGTCCTTTCTTTCCAGTCCGATTCTCCACCGAGGGACATGAAGCTGCCTTCACCATCCGCATAAGACACCCCCCCAGCCCTAGGCTGTACCCACCTGGGCCTCTACCCCAGGGAGGTGAGACTGGTGTGCTTAGGGACATAGATCCAGCCCTGATGGGGAGCAAGTTGGGAGAGGGCAGCCCTGGGAGATATCTCCCTGCTCCTCACTCCCTAACCCTCTCTCTCTGCACCTAACCCTACCCTTTGTCCCAGCCCAGTACAACATCAGCGCTCTGGTCACCATAGCCACTAAGACCTTCCTTCGTTACAATCGGCTACGGGCGCTCATCGCCAGCATTCGCCGCTTCTACCCGACGGTCACAGTGGTCATCGCCGATGACAGCGACAAGCCAGAGCGCATTAGCGGCCCCCACATCGAGCACTATCTCATGCCTTTTGGCAAGGTGCGCAGCCAGCGAGGCTGAACCTCGCGCCACAGGGCACCGGGAGGGGGCGCACCCTCAGTCTGCAATCTAGAGTAGCGATTCCAGGGTTATCTGCCTCGGAATCATTGGGGTGCCTGTTAAGCAAGAGGATTTCTGGAAAGTAAGCTCCATGGGAACAGGAATCGTGCTGTCTTATTCGCGCTGCATTCTTAGAATGGTGCTTAGCACCTGGTGGGCGCCAATAAACAGTTGACAGAATGATTGAACTCATGAATTAAAGGCATTCCAAGACCCTCCCCCAGAACACCGACTCAGAGTCTCTGATGAGAGTGGAGAACTGTATTAGTTAACTAGCTCCTGGCCATTCGTAAGCACCCAAAAGTCTGCCGAGGGGCACAGGCGTTGAAAAGGATTGGGAATTAGGAGGAAAAGTAGCAAGGGCTGTGGCCTCTCTCGACGGCATCACCAATCGTACTTACCCTTCTCCAGGGCTGGTTCGCCGGCCGGAACCTGGCTGTATCCCAAGTAACCACCAAGTACGTGCTGTGGGTGGACGACGACTTCGTCTTTACGGCGCGTACGCGCCTAGAGAGGCTTGTGGACGTGCTGGAGCGGACGCCGCTGGACCTGGTAGGGAAGGGGCCGCGGGATGTGGGATGGGAGAAGGCCTCGGGCGGGCTAAGGCCGCGGCGTGGAGACCCGACCGAGAGCAGCGAGCCCTGGGATGGGAGAGAACGACGAAGCGGAGCCTGGGGGACTGTCTGGGAGTTGCAGGGGTGAAGCCGAAAAGGACGAGGCAGGGGAACCGCCCAGTGGGAGAGGGAGCCCAGACCTATCCCCTTCCACTCCGAGCCCCGCCTGCAGCCATCCTTCCACCCGGCAGGTGGGGGGCGCCGTGCGCGAGATCTCCGGCTTCTCCACCACCTACCGGCAGCTGCTGAGCGTGGAGCGCGGCGCGCCAGGCCGCGGAAACTGTCTCCGGCAGAGGCGAGGCTTCCACCACGACCTCGTCGGCTTCCCAGGCTGCGTGGTCACCGACGGCGTGGTCAACTTCTTCCTGGCGCGCACGGACAAGGTCCGCGAGGTCGGCTTTGACCCGCGCCTCAGCCGCGTGGCGCACTTGGGTAAGTGGCGCCCCCTCCTGGCTGGGCCCGGCAGGGACCTTGCGGGGCGCTGGGCCAGGTACGGTGCGACGGAGGCCTCGGTACTACTCCCCGGCCACCCCCACGGAACCCACGGCTGCCATGGAGGCCCCTAGAGCAGTTCGTGAAGATTTACCGAGACCTGCGCCGGGGTAAGAGAGAGAGCTTCCACCCTCCCGGCCCTGAACATCATTTAAACCTCCAGGGCCAGTACAGGCGCTGGGTCTACATTCAAGTGCCCCACCACTGTCACCTCCAGCTCTGTCCCACTCCCTGCCATAGCCCCTGGTTCAGACCACCTCGCAGCAGCCCATTCAGTATTTATTAAACCTCTGGGTGTGTGTGTTGGGGGAGAGTGTCCGTTTTCAAAGCACAAGCTAAGTATATTGACTCCATTTTGTACCGAGAGTAAAACTACAACCCAAAAGTGCTGACTTACATGCCCAAGGTCCTTAGAAAGGGAGTCTTTGCAAAAGCACCCTCCATGTCCTAAATCTCAGTCCTCCCGCAAGGGCTGGCCCTCTGCATCCTCAAGACTATTCACTGTGTAATCCCCTTCCCTCCACTCCCAGAATTCTTCCTGGATGGACTTGGTTCTCTTCAGGTGGGCTCCTGCTCAGATGTCGTTGTGGATCATGCCTCCAAGCTGAAGTTGCCTTGGACATCAAGGGATGCTGGGGCAGAGACTTATGCCCGGTACCGTTACCCGGGATCATTGGACGAAACTCAGGTGGCCAAACACCGCCTGCTCTTCTTCAAACACCGGCTCCAGTGCATGACCTCGGAGTGATGGTCACTCAGGGCCTTCCAACTGTCAGGCTGGGCCTGCCTCCTTGTCCTTGCCAGAATTTCTAGCAAACCCCACTGGCCACTGACCACTCTGCTGACTGTGCCCAATCCCCCTCAGAACTGGATCCTAAACAGGGGCTTGTCCTGCTGATGCTCGTCCTTTCTGTGAGTGCCCAGGGGCATGATGGAGCCATAACTCATCCCACAGCCAGTGCCAAGTCCTCCCCCCACCCCCTTCTCATGGGGCAGGAAGTGGGGGGTTGCTTTCCAAGTGCCAAAGAGTCCATGGGGACTCTAAGACCCTAAAGCGGAAACACCCTCCTCTCGTCTCCTTGGGACTACGGAGATGGGGAAGCCCCCAACATATATTCCCAGGGCTGCCCCGCCTTCCATCTCTGGATACGGGACTCTGTGCAGCAGCTACAACTGCACCCCCATGGAGAGACCTGGTGACTCTGGAGCTGGTATGGGGGCTGGTGAACACATAGGTGAAAGCCATTTGTAGTGTGTCTCTGCAATGCTGTGGGCTTGGAGGAAGGGGCACCAGGGGTCCATGTGCAGACACCCAGACTCACTTCGTGAACCCCAGAGGCTCTCAGCTTCATTTTTTTCAGCTTCACTTTATTAGGAAACTAAGTAAGGGGGCTCAGGGGCCATGGCCCTCCTCACATACATATTGTTGGGGCCCTTCCACTCCAAGCGACCAGGTCAGACCCACACTGTGCAAGTCTTTGGACCACTGAGCTCCTAGAAAAGGGAAGGGACATGTCAGAAACAGTTTAGGTGCCCCCCTTCCTCACCCAAGACTTGGCAGTCCTCTGAGGGGCACACCACCTGCTTTGGGACCTTAGTTCCTCAGTTCCTCACCCTCGGCTGGGCCCAGTCTCCCTGGCTTATTATGTCAACTAATCATTTCATGCCCACCCCTTTCCTTCATCCTCCTCCTCAGCCCCCTCCCCAAATCCCACTGCCTGTATCTTCAGCCACTGACACCTCTCCCTTGGCATAGCTCAGCACCTCTCCTGGCTTCCACTCCCGTAGCTACTGCCTCCTCACCAGTGTCTCCAGGGCATATGCAGCTGCATCCTGGACACTCACAAACAGTTGTTCTGGGGACACTCTGTCCAGGAGTCCTGCCTGGGTCAGTGTCCCCAGCACTGAAGCTGTGTGGAGAAGGGGTCAGGCTCTCAGATCCTAAGTCCACACGGTGTCCTCTTCCCTCTGCCCAAGTGTGTCATTCTCCAGTCCCCTGGTCCCTCCATCCACCACATCTCTCACCATTACACTGAGCCAGAAGCAGGTGGATTCCAGCATCTCGGCACCGGCTGGCTAGCTGTGGAGGGGGGACAGGGGCTTAAATCTGACATGAGCGCGTATGCACAGCGTGATGGGGGAATTTCTCCTTAACCTACCCTCTTCCTCACCTGAACCACGTCTCTAGCCCCTGCAGCATCTGCAAAGGGAACACCACTGCAGTCTAGGACCACCACTCTGACAGGCTCAGCAACTAGGAAGGGAGAAGGCAGGAGTACCCAGATGCCTCCAAAGGTCACGTCCACATCTCCCTCCTTGTCCTCCTATCTCACCTGCATCAGGTGGGTCATCTGTCTTTGGAGCCTCCTGTGGGTAGAGAAGGGTAGTCACCTCCTCTGAGACACAAGCACAAACATGCAACCCTGGAGCCTAGTGATCCCCCTCAGAACACCCACCTGCCTCCCACCCCCAAAGAAGCCGCACTCCCCTTTAACCAAGTTCCTCACCTGGCCGCCTTCTCCAAGCCTCAGATGCCACTCCAGGATGCGGCGAAACTGCCCACGGGTCCCAAAGTAGAGCGGTGTCGGATAGCTCAGGACGAGGAGCCCTGGGACCTGGAGGAGCTAAGGGGTCAGAAGATTAGGGAAACATCCAAGCCTGATTTCCCCCTTCCTCCTTCAGCTATAGCCCACCCACCTTGTGGCTCTCTCTGAGTGGCCTGTAGAGCTCTGTCCCCTCGGCCAGTCCAAGTGCCAGGCACTGTATCCTAGGCAGGAAGCTGGGGTCAGATTCCCACTGGACCCGGCAGGAGAGTCAGCCCAAGCCCTCTGTTCTCTGCCCTCCTCTGATCTCGACTCCCCGCATCTCTGCTCCCACCTCTGGGTGCGGCAGACCACAGTCATCATGGAGAAGACCACACCTACAGCCAGGCCCAGGTCCACACTCAGGGTCACGACAGCCACCCATGTGACCATCCATACGGCCTGCGGGACATGGACAAGAGTGAAATGCCCAGAAGAAATGCCAGACCATCACTGCCAGGGAAAGGGGTCCTGGGGCAGTGGCTGTCTGGGCAAGTCATGGGGAGGGATGGCCCAGGAGAAAAGAGTGACAGAAGGAAGGGGTGGGAGGTATCTAACAGGGGATACACACCAAACATAATGACCCCAGACCTTGAACCACCTGAGGAGTTACAAATATTCAGGTCTGAAGAGGTTCGAGTTCCACCCTCCACCTTGTCTCTGAGTAAAGGGGTGGGGGCGGGAGTTGCAGAGCTTGGGACAGGGACGATTAGCTTGGACCCAGGACAGAGGCTGGGGATGCTGGGAAAATGGGAGGGGGCATCTGAGGGTAATGCTGCCATGTCTCACAAAGTCCACGCGGCTGATGCGCCATAGTTGTGGGAGTTCCCGCATCTGGAAGAACATCTGGCGCATGCTGGAGATGTTGATGCAGGCCAAGACAGCCTTGGGGCAGAGGAGGTAAGCTGACCACCCCAATGAGCTGGGATACAGCCACCCCTGCCAGCCACCCCTCCTCCTCCCCTGCTGCTTACCTTGGGCAGATAATAGAAGAAGGGCCCCAGCCACAGCAGCACAGACAGGACAACCATGCAGGAGAAGAGGCCTGCCAGCTAGAGGGAAGAAGGGACAGAAGCAAAAAAAAAAAAAAGAGCCTCACCAGCCCCTGCGTGACAGCTGGTCTCCCTGCCCACTCTGCCTCATTCTCCTTGGAAGGCTCCCTCCTCCCCAGTCCCCTTCCTTACTCCTCAACCCCCTTCTTGATCTTCTGCTGCTCACACCTACCTTTCGCCTCCACCAATTAGATGTCTGCCATTTGCTGGTCTCCCCCAGGATGGAGCACAGCATCCTTATTTTTGTAGCCTACCTTCCTCCTAAAAGCCACTGTTGGCTGACCCTAAAAGCAGGCTAACCACATGCTTAGGGCACCAGCAAAGTACAGGAAACCAAAAGTATTAAGAAGAGAGTTTGATATATGATATTTCTTTTTAAAAGAAAATGTGCTCACAAAGAAAAAAAAAACAGAATTTTGTCTCTTAAATACATTTTCCAGATTAGAATTATTCTTATTTTGAACTAGACAGAGGGCATCATAAACTTTTTCAGGGCCTAGGGTCTACAAAGAGCTTAATGCACCTTCTCTTCTCTATCTCCTACCCAGATAATTCCACCTCCTCACTTCTCGCACGGGTTCCCATCCTCCACTCTAGAGCTGCCACCCGGGTATCTACCACCTGTTCCACCCCCATCAGACCTGGATGCCCCTCCCCCCTTCTCCTCACCCAAGGACACGCCCTTACCTGTGTGTTCCCACCAGCATCCACTAGTAGGCTGGTCGTGGCCAAGGTGGCCGAGTTGGGAAAGCAAGAGAAGAAGGAGGAGATGAGGTTGGAGACACCATGGGCCAAGAGCTCCTGGAAGGATGTCGTGAGATGAAGGAGAGAGAGACAAAGGCATGGTGGGGAGTGGGGCCTCACATAAGGGGGTTGCCTCCTGAATGAGGCTGAGGTCGGCTCTCAAAGTCACACCTGGTTGGAGTCAATCGTGTAGCTGTACTTGTCTGCATAGATGGAGGCCAGGGAGGCAGACACTGCAAAGGTAACCATTGCCATGGGAAGCGAGTCAACCAGAATCCTGGGCAGCTCAGCCAGGCTGGGGAGGAGAGGTTGGGGAAATCTGGAGAGAGAGGGATCCATGGTGAGGATGGTCTGACTATAACAAGGATATAAGAGAAAGAAAATAGCATCGGGAGGGACAAGAGGAGGTGTTGGGTGGGAGAGTTGTGAGAAAAGAAAGCTGGTGCCTTTTCGTTCTCTCTTACCCTCCAGGCAGCAATCCCACTATCTGGACATTGTATCTTGTGTCCAGGGAAGAGGCGAAGCAGAGCACGGAGGCCAGAAGTACCTGGGAAAGAGAGCAAATTAGGGCCCTCGATGGAGGCTAGACAGGGTTCAACTAGAGAGAGGATTACGATGCAGGATTAGGTGGTTGCAGGAGCCCAGTAACCAGGGGAGCTGGGATGTGATTAGGACGGGTGCCTGACGGCTGATTTAGCGTGAAGGAGAGTGGGGATGGGAAAGAGGAATGATATATGCCTGGAGCTATAAAGAGAGATGGACCAGGAAGTAAAAGGGAGCTGCTATGAGGGATGGTAGATATCAAGAGGTACTGCAGAGCCATTCGAAGCAGGAGAGCTGGGTTATAGCTAGGAATATATTGGGTGTCTTTGGAGACAAGGAGTACTTGCTTAGTTGGGGAGGGAAAGAAATGTAGGTAGACGTGGGAAGAGAGATAAACCATGGAATTAAGCAGTGAAGGACCCGGTGAGGGGAGAGATGGGAGTACAGGTGTTGTGGCGAGAGACACCGCAAGGGGGCGCTGTAAGGGGGGAAGACGGTCTAGAGCCAGCTTTGTGAGAAGGGACAACCGTGTGGGTGGGGGATTTCTGAGGGCCAAAGTGTTCTGGAACGAGGCCTGGAAAAGTACACGTGTGAACAGGACCTCTAGTCTGTGACCTCTCCGCACTCCACGAGGGGGCGGCAGCGGCCAGGTTCCTACCGAATGGGCAGGGTCTGTGCAATGCACCGGGCTGGCACCTGGGAGCCATCCTCACCATGACGATTTCCCCTGGGATCGGGGTGGGTAGCCTGTCCCGGAATCTCACGTTCAATTCCTTGACTGGCACGAGCAGCGCCAGACTGAGTGCGGAGATGGTCAGTTCGGCCGGGCTGCTCCGGGGCAGCGCCGTCAGTACAGCGGCCAGCGTCTGCAGGCAGGAGCATTAAGCAAAGGATCTGGGGCCAGGGTCGAGTACCCTCAGCGCAGAACCACCAGACCGAGAGAGGCCCTCTTTTCTATCCTTCTACCTCCGCAACAGCCCTCATTCAGCCACGTAGTCCAGACGTTTTCTCCGCCCCAGGCACACACTATCCCTCCACTCTCCCTCCTTCTTTCCCTTTCGGGTTTCCCTCTTCCTGAGACCGCTAGAAGCTTCTTTGCTGTTCTCTCACCCCCCACCTTGAAGAGAGCGAAGCAGCCGATCTGACGCGGGAGCGGCAACCCCAATAGGCTAGGCAGCTGGGACACGAGCACGTGCAGGGCAGCTCCGCTGGTCAGCGCTTTGACCACAGGCTCCGACAAAAAGGTGGCCAGGACGCCGAGCTGCAGCGCGAACATCCCCAGCTGCAGGGGAGAGGATGCGCCATCGCCACTGGAGGAGAAGCAGACCAGCCCCGGAGCAGTGCGCCAGCTTCTCCGCGCACCTCTCCCGCCTAAACTGCCTCTGGAGACTTGTCCCTCCCTCTGCCCTGGCCCAATTCCCGAGGCCCCCAGCGTGAATCCCCCAGGGTCCTCCCCCAAGGTCCTCCCTCACCATTAGTGCCCCGCTCCCGAAGGCCATGGCGGCAGCCGCACCAACCCGCTGAGCATCCAACTGTTCCCTCTCAATTCCACTCAGGTTCCTCTCAAGAGGTTCGGGCACCAGCCGCTCCACGGCAGAGCCTGTCATGAGACTGAGTACAGCGAAAGTTCCTAGGGCCGAGGGACAAGCGCAGAGATCACCAGCTGTGACGCCTGGGGCTCAGCGAGAGCCCAGGTTCTGTGCTCTTAACCCCAGGATGCTGCCCTCAGACCCCCGCTCCTAGAAGGCTGCAGCTCAGATGAAGGCCACGGGCCAAGAGCTTGGTGCAGCAGCCAGAAACTGAGGGTGAGGGAGGAAAGGAGGGAACTCCCCTCTGCAAAAACTGCCCCCAGACTGCAATGCTGCCTCCTTCTGCAGACACCCGGCAGACTGCATGCTCTTTTGGGTGAGCTCTCCTCTCCCGCTTCTAAGTCCTAGAGACGTTCTTTTTTTTCCCCATTTTTGGCCGCCCCGCAGCATATGGAACTCCCAGTCAGGGATCAGATCCCAGATGCAGTCTCAACCTTAGCCGAAGCTGAGGCAATGCTGGATCCTTAACCCATTGTGCCAGGCTGGGGATCGAACCTTGTTCCAGTGCTTCCAAGATGCACTGATCCCATTGCTCCTAGAGACATTTATTTTATACATATTTCATGAGGAGGAAAAGTCTGAGTAAACTCTGGCCTCTTTGCACCCACTCAGCACCCCCAGCAAGCAATGCCTAGGTCAGCAGTTGATAGCAGGGTAGCGACAGAGGCGGAAGGGAAGGTGGAGGACTTGAAGAGGGGAATAAGAGCTAGGGAGGGAATGGAAACCTCAAAACCCTATCCCTGTCACCCTACCGAAAAGTCACTGGATCACTCACCTGTAGACAGGTGTCTCCCAGTACCCAACAAGGTGTAGATGAGGACGGGGAAGAAAGAAGTGTAGAGCCCGAACACTGGGGGCACGGAGGTCAGGAGGGCAAAAGCCATGCCTGGGGGAACAGTAGAAGAAAAGTTCTTTGGTGGGGGTGGGGGGCAGGGGGCAGGGGGCAGGGTGCCCAGCCCCCAGGACTGGCATTTGCTTCCTTGCACTCTTGGAGGCTGGCACAGGGATGCTAAGTCACACCACGCAAGGGAACTGAGGGGTTAATGGGCCTCGTGGGAGGTCGTGGGACGGACAAGGTCAGAGATCCGTGTCGGAGTCCTGGGGGGCAGGCGTCCTGTCCAGCCTCTCTCCTGTTCCCTGAGCCGGAACATGTCCAAGACTTCTCAGAGGAGAGCACAGATGAGGGGAGCTAGGGGTGGGGGGATCTGATGGAGCTCCACAGTCCTTACCCAGAACTTGGCCTCAGGGCCCTGTTGCCGAACCTTCAGCCTCACTAACCCACTACTTCGCTCCTGGTTCCCAGGCCCGGTGCCAACCCGAAGCCCTCTAGGGCTTGGGCCCCTGACAGGTTGGTGTTGAGGCCGCTTACCCTGGGGCACGTGCACAATGCCCACGGTCACTCCGGCCACCGCATCCCCGAGCAGCCAAGCCCGCCAGCGGTAGTGGGGCAGCCACCGCAGCGGGGGCAGCCGCGCCAGCAGCAGGCGCCACGCCCCCGGTCCGGAACAGGCGCTGGCCCGCCGCCGCCTCCACTGCCGGCGCAGCCGGGACCAGCAAGGCTCTGCGTGCAGCTCCGAATCCTGCTCTGCGTCCCCGAAGAGCTGCTGGAACCGGGCCTGGGTAAGAGGTTCCCTGAACTTGGAGCCCAGGGGGTACTTAAGGTCAGAGGCCTCTCCCAGGCCTGGGCAGGTCCTGGTGCTCCGTAGCCCACTCATTTTGCCCTCGGCCACCTCCAACTCCACCCAGTCTTAAATACCCCTCCAACCGGCTGGCCCTGAGTCCCGCCTCCGTGAAGCAGAGTCCAATCCCGTCCTGGAGGGTGCCCTCTCTTGGGGACCTTCTACAGTCAAGAGACAGCTAGCTGTACCTTGGGGAAGGGGGTGTCTCTAAGTTAGGCGTTTCCTCAGACATCCTTGGCCAGATTGCTCTCTTTGGAGTCTGCTACTGGGGCTGGGGGGAGGGGGGCACTTTGGAAGGGTGTAGGAGCCAGAGAGACAGGCCAACCCACAGGCGCGCCCCAACACCTACTACTTACCACTTCTAAGGCTTTTGACTTCCTCTCTCCTTTCTGATTCTGCACCTTGGGCAGAGACAGACCCTGACTCCTATAGGGTTAATGATCATTCCTGGGGCTGCCGCATTCCCCGGGACAGGAGAGAGTTCAGAGGGGTTCCAACCTCCCCTCCTCCCCCCAGACCCAGATCCTCATGGGGCACAGCTTGTGCCCAGAAAGTGTAAGGGGCTCCACTGGCATCAGCGGTTTCACCAGCTACCTAGGTGGGAAGCAGCTGCATGTATTGGATAAGGATGGACAGAGAACCGCCACTCCACACCTCTACTGGGAGTGACTGGGACTAAATTCCCAGTTCAGGGGCTCAGGGGGAATACTGAACTGATAGGGGATTTTGATTTTATTTCTCAGAAACCAAAAACACTGAAATACTACTCATTATATTCCCGCGCTATTTATAAAGGTGGCACTCAACAACACATTTGTGCTTAAATCAAGTACAAAAGGGTCACCTGCCCACCTCATGTACCCCTGTGGAATCCTGTTTATTTGCCCCATCCCCTCCTCCATTCACAAGAATCCTTAGCACCCCTCCCTATCACCCTCTGGTCCCCAGTCCCTGACCCCAAAGCCCTGGGGGTGGGGTACAGTGAGGGTGGATCTCCCCTCTTCAATTCCTCCTATTGTTCCCCAGAAGTCTTATCTGGGCTGTACGTCCTGTCCCCCCCCTTAGAGATCCCTCCCCCCATTGTGGCCAGAGAGACCTCAGGCCCACAGGGAGGCTCCAGCTCCTCCTCACCCTCCCACCCCAGCAGTCTATTGTCTGCTGAGGAAGCTCAAGTACATGTGACTGAGCCCAGGGGACAAATGGACACGGTGGACACATGGATGCCCAAGGACCCAGGACAAGGCATCTGGACATGGATCTCTGCATGCCTGGCTCTTTCTCTCTCTCCCAGGGGGCTGTCCCAGAAGTTGGGTGGGGTGAAGACCCCTTTGGACTTTCTACTCTTGGATCTATGGCTTGAAGAAGAATCCTTTCCTGCTCAGCACGGATATGCCTTATGACCTCCCAGACAGCAAAAATAAGGAGACGCTGAGCCAGAAGGGGCCACAGCTTCCAGCATCCTCTCCACCTCCCCATGTTCCCTCAGCTGAACACGGAGGCCTCAGAAGGAAAGGTGCACTGGGCATTTGGTGCTTTAGAATCTGGGTGCCGGGTGGGGGTGGGTGGGCTCTCCAGTGGGATTGAGAACAGAGGCCAGATGGGAGGGAAGGCAGGTCTGGGTATAGGGGAGGATACGTCAGGGTTCTAGGGTTTCCCAGGAACAGTCTGAAAGATGCTACAACTGCAGGTGAGGAACAAAGATGGGGTTATCATCTTTTATCTTACACCCCTCGCCTTTCTTCTTCCACCCGCTCGCTCCTCAAATGACTGATGCCAGGCGCCAACTGCTCTCTTCCACACCCCTTCTCCCCACTTACCCCTACTTCCGCTTCCCCTTCCCCTTGCCAAGACAGCAGCCTTGGTGATATAACAAAACCTTTATTCTCAGAAAACAGAAAAAAAACAAAATCAAAAACAAAACCAATACTTTCTATCTGGCCCTAGCCCTCCCGCCCACCCACATATCCTCCTTTTGGGGGGACCTGTGATGCATGCATAAGGGTGGGAACCAAAGGAACTGTGTTCCTTGGGCAGAAAGAAGTCCTTTTGAGTCAAGGTGCCCTCCTCCAGGTTGACACCGCTCCCAGCTTTGCCCACCCTCCAGACACACCAAGAGGGAGGAATTCTGGGACCATGCCAGAAGGATTGCCCTGAAGTTCCTGGGGGAACAGAGTGGCTGAGTCAGCACCACCCCCCATGGCCTTCACCAGTTACAGCTCATCTTCATCCAGCTTGGCGAGTCTGGCTTGGCAGGGAGGGGTGTTTGGAATTGGTGGAACTGGAGGAGAGTCATGAGGCGCTTGGGGGATGTCACTGAGGGCCTGAGGAAAGACTTGCATCAGAGGATTAAAAAAGTTCCAGAACCCACCCTCACTCTTCTCTTGTCAACGTAAGCCCCTGGCCAAGTCACCCCCTCTTGCCAGACATCTTAAATTATCGGAGACCATCAGCTTCTCCCAGGGTTAAAGTGGAGTGAGGGAGGGCAAGAGGTGACAGGAAGTAGGAAGAGGCAGACACAAGGAAGGTGGTAGAAAAAAGGAACGATACGGGGGAAGGAGGTTGGGGGATCCCGGAACAAGAGAGGCCTTCCCCCCCTTCTGCCCTACAACCAGGGAACTCCAGTCCTCATACCTGTGTGTCCAGGGGCGGGGGGGCTCTGGCCACCTCCCCTTCGGGCAACAGCAGCAGGGAGGGGAGAGAGCCATTGATGGGTGTGTGTGTGCTGACCTGGGCCCGGTCTCCAGGCCGAATTCTCCCAGGGCTCCCCACCCTAGGCCCTCCTGGCCGCCCCAGGCTGTTGGTCTGGCTCTCCCGTCTCTGGTACTCAATGGGTGACTGCAGTGCTGGGGCAAAGAGAGGAATGGAAGGACGGTTACAGCAGAGACACACCCTTTCCCAGGGGCTCTGCTCAGGCCATCCTCCCACTCTGCAACCCCCCACCCCGCCCTGCACCGCACCGCAAGGACTGTCAGCAATATAAGTTCCTTGGGGTTTTGGGGGATTCTGAGATACCAAATCTTGAGCTAGTAGTAGAAAAGCGGGGGAGAGGGATGGGGAGAAGCAGGCACTGGAGACTGAACAGTGGAGGGATTTGGGAGATGGAGGGGCTGAGGGAGCATGTCGGGGGAGGGAGGGGAGGAGCTTCACCGTTGAGAAAATCCCTCTGGCTTTCCAGGATCTGAGCCACTTGCTTGATCCAGGCCTGACTGACGGCAGGGTCCACAGTCTGCAGGACATAGCGCTGGACCCCACCCTCTGGCCCTCTGGAGGTCAGTGCAAATCGGCAAGGGTCACCTTGGAGGTTCCCCTCCAGTCCCAGGCAGCTCACCTGCATTGGCAGATAGGAGTTAGTCCCCAAATTCTTCAGGCTCTCTCTGGTTCCTGACCCCTCCAACAAACCCGAGAGCTAGACACCCTCTGAGAGGCCTCCCCGCCCATCCCAGTCATATGGGGGATCCCCTCCCCACCTTGATGCTGCTCTTGTACACATATCCAGACTGCGTTCCACCTCGCACTCCTCCTCCCAGGGCCTCGCTGAAGATGACAATTTGCTCAAAGAGGAAGACGCGCCTCTCTCGACCCCGGGAAGAGAGCAGCCCCCCCGCCTCAGGTTCCGTGACCCAGAATGTGTCCTGGCCCAAGAGCTTCCCCTGGGCAGTGAGTTTGCCCTAAAACCAAAGGAGAGTGGCCTTCGAGAAAACACACAAAGAGAAAAGGGGCAACCCTCTGCTCCTCCCTCCTTCCCCTGACACTTCCAACCAACCATGGGGTCAGCCCCAGGAGAGGACAACTCCCCGTAAGGACCCCACGAGTGCTCTGGCCTCATACCTCAAAGCCCCGAAGTCTCCCCAGGGTCATCATGTCATTGCAGCGCTTGGGTACAAAGCACATGACCTCCACAGCTTGCTGGGACACAGGTAAAGAGAGGAACATGGTCATGGTTGGGAAAGAGGCCTCATCGGACCATGTTTCGACCCTCAATCAGCCTCCTCCTAAAAATGAGGCCGCTCTACACCACCCAAGGAGCTGGAGGAATCCAGGACACGAAGAAGATAAGGTGGGCATGATGTGTCCTGTGAGATCTGGGGTCCTCACCTCCAGCTCTTCGGTATCCATCCCAGCTCTACTATAATACTTGAGAAAATCCTAAGACAGAAAAGAAATGCTCAGGGAGACCATGAGGACGTCCTGCCCTGGGGACCCAAGTGCAGACCCTCAGGAAGTCTGGGGAGGGAGCCTGAGGAACCCTGGGAAGATGAATGAGGACAGGGCCATCCCAGCCAGCTGTGCCCCCAGGGAACAGGTGGCCCTGACCTTGAGCAGCAGCTGGTATTTCATGATCCTCTGCACTGGTTTGATGAGGAGGTCATTGAGCTGCAGGCGGTGCCCCAACTGCTGCCGGAGCTCCTGGGGACAGGGACAGACAGAGTGGTTTTGCAGCCTGGAAAGCCTGCTCGTGCTGATGATTCTGTTCCCCTTCCCCCAAGGCATCTCGGCCACTGACCTCAAAGTAGCTGTCCCCAAATTCCGACACCACATGCTCGGACTTGGGTTTATTCTGACAGTAAACCACATACATATGCAGTCGGCGCTCCTAACAGGGGTAAAATTTAAGAAAGAGTAGAGTGAGTGACGAGAGGGCATATCGCCAGAGAGCCCTGACCCACTCCCAGAGCCCACCTCTCCTGGGCCCCCACCCTCTCAAGGCTCACATGTTTGATGAATAGCTGAGCCAGCCAATCAGGATCCTTCAAACACCGCTGTAACTCCTGCAGGAAATAGCTGCACCGGTAGGCAGGGAAAAGGCAGGTCAAATACCCTCACCCCAAGCAATCCAGAGCTCTCTGCCCTAGTAGTGTCCCCCACAAGTCTCTCCAGACATTCTTCAAGCAACACTGGGCCCATGGGTAGGATACAGACAAATGCCCTTCCCCCTCGCCCTCAGGGATCCACCACTCACTCTCGATGCCACTCGTAGATTTGCTGGATGTTCCCAAACACGATCCTGTCGCGGCCTCGGAGATTCTCAGGGACCCCCTGAGCAGCCATGGTGGCCATATAACCCTGTGGGAAGGTTGGGTGGGAGCATCCGTGTGTGATGCCAGCCCTGGCAGGAACCTCCCCTCCCCAAGAAGTCCAGGATGTAGGGGAGCCTGCGAAAGTGGGAGAGAGGAGCACCAAGGCATCCCCCAACATTAGCCCTGGGGAGAGGGAAAGGGCAGGGCCAGGGCTGGGAAAAGAAGGGAGCTACCTCCACAATCTGGCCCAAGTCGTCCACATACATTTTCTCTGTCTCTACCAGTTCACTCAGGACATACCTGGGAAGAGAACAGGTTAAGCCACTTCCTCCCTCCTGGACTAGAAGCCCCTTGGTTCCCACAGCCAACCTCAGAGGAAATTTCAAGTCTCAGATCTAAAATGCGAGAGACAGACATCTGGAAGTCGTGAGGGGTCTCGGGAAGGGAGAGTGTGCGGACACTTACATACTCCTTTCCAGAGCCGCCTTCTTCTGTTCCTCCTCACTCTCAGAAGCTTGGGATAAAGTCTCCTCTTCAGGTGGCTGGAAGGACGAACAACCTAGAGTAAGCAAATGGACGCTCTTGGGAGAGAGGAGCTAGCCCAGACTCGTTTCTTCATACCTGCGTCTTATCCTGAGGCCCCCCCAACAAGGTGGTCAGCAGGGTCAGTTCTGGCAGCTCCTCTCCTGTAGCTGGAGCTGGTTCCAGCATCCAGTTCTGGGGGCCAGAAGTCAGGGACAGTAGCTGTGTCTCCCCAGTGACCAGTGGCCCCCTGGATGCCCTCTCTCCCAGGGTCCTTTGTGGATGTCCTACATGCTTCTGTGGTGTTCCCTGCTCACCTCGTATGGTCCAGCCCGGCCACCATCTCCCTCAGTTTCCACACTGAGACAGTGTTTGGAATGATCCAACCATCTTCTTAGGCCACTGGCTGGCCCTGGGGGGCCCGGGGAACAGGGGCCAGAGCTGAGGCCAGAGCTGGGGCCAGAGGGGGCAGCCAGACCCGAAGCAGCTGAAGCCGAGATACTCCCCTCACTGCCAGCAATGGAATAGGATTCTAATGGGGTGGGGAAGGGGGGAGAAAGGGGGGTGATAGATATTGCTTCAGCTCATGATTCAGGGTCCCCAGGGAGCTCCCAGAGTCTCCGCTCTGTGATGCTCAGCTCCTCTCCCTCAGGGCTCACTCTCTTGCCATCCTCATCTTGGGTGGCCAAAAGAGAAAATTTCCCCAGGACACCCTTTGGGAGGAAGGGCAGTAAACACCTGCCCCCCCCCCAATGGCTGGAATCCCCAGTTACATGTGGAGGTTCCCTCATATCCTGAGCATGGCACCAATATGGGGGTGGGGGCAGCCATCTGGGCAGACACTGGAAGCTGGGGGTAGCCATCTGCTCTCCTACAACCCTCCCCCTTCCCATGGGTACAGACCATTCTCTGAGAAGGGGGAGCCCATCTGCCACCCCTAGCCCCCTCCTCCACCAATTGCAGTAATCACCATAAAAAGAAAAGATGCCTGCAGCCCACCTCCCCAACACTTGGACAAAGCCGATAGAGGGGGCAATTGAGGAGAGCTCTCCGCAGGGTTATCCTTGGCCTGGTTTGGAGGCAGAGGAGCTGTGATTTGTGATGAAGCCCCTGAGAGACCCCCCCTCATCTCTCATTCCTCCATTCCCTTGTCCCTCTTCAGATCTGAAGTGGATTCTCAGCAAAAGGATTTGAGGGAAGATGTGGTTCTGGGCCTCAGGGGACTGTGGATGGGTTTTTCTCATAGTCAGTTGAGAGGTGTCCCTTGCCCCTTCCCCAATTTCCTTAACTTGAACTGACAGAAATTTGGAGGCAGAAGGGATCTTAGAGATCGCCTATCAAGTCACTTTCCTGGAAAACACGGATATAGTCTCCAGCCTCTTAAATCCCTAGGGCTGGGGCATAAGAGGAGTACTGACCCTCTGCCCACCCCCGGCTCAACACTGGGCCCTTGCGACCTCACACTCACCACGTCCCCCCCGGGCGAAGCAGCAGCCGCATTTTGCCAGCACTTTTCGGATCACATGGGGACAGGCACAGCGACCCCCCTTTTGCCCCCCCCGCATGGCGCCCAGGCCCCCCCGCACCCTCCACCCGGGCCGGCCATGCAGGGGGAATCAAGGGGGGCGGGGATGGCGCAGGGCGCACACCCCCCCTCCCTCCTACCCGGCTCCAGGCTGGGGGAGGGGGGGAGGGAGGGACCGGGGAGGGGGGGTCCAGCGGTAGACGGAAGTCTGGTCTGGAGGAGAGCTGGGGGCTCTGCAGAGAGGGCAGCGCGGGGCCAGGCCGCCGAGCTGGGCGGGGAGGGTTTCCGGAACCCAGTCGGTGCGGGGCCTGGGGTCCAGATGTCCAGCGGGGAGGGGAGGGATGGTGGAGGAGGCTGGGCCGGGATGCGGCAGCCGCTCCAGCTCCGTCTCCGGCCTCTCAAGTTGGGGGTGGTTCTAGGCCCGGGCAGGGGAGTAGGTGGGGGCCGACTCCCCGAGTCACTGGCGCTGCGCGGGTCCGGGCAGAGCTGCGAGCCGAATAACAGGCCCCGCCGCCCGGCCGCCGCGGGGAGGGGCCTCTGCGGCCCAGCTCCGCCCTCTCCCTCGCGTTCCCCCTTCAGCCTGTGCCCGGTTCCCGCCCCAATTCCCCCTCCCCCAGGCACCACCACGTTCCTGCTCCACGTCCCCAGCGCCTCCGCCCCTCCTCTCCAGCCTGGGCTCCCCTGTCCCGGGTTCCCCCTCCCTCCTGTATCTCGGGCTGCGGAGCACGGGGGTGGGGGTTGAACGTGGCGGCGGGGTCTACCAGGGTCGCCCCTCGGCCTCTGCGGCGGAGAAGAGGGCAGCGAATGGGGCCTTGGCCTGTGCGAAGATGTCCTGGGGTCGGGATTGCCCCTAGCCGCGCAGGGGTGGACAAGGCCCCCCAGTAGGGGTTGCGGGGATGGAGAGCTTTTTGTGCAGAACACAGCCCAGGTGCCGCCCTCTCGCCGGACCCTTCTCTCCTCCAGGCCCTGGGACTCCAGCTGAGGCTAATCACCAATTAAGGCGAAGTCCTGGAGCCTGAGCTGGCCAGGGGCCAGGGGTGGGGCGCGGGGAACACTCCGCCAGCGGGGGCTCGGGACCCGCTGAGGTGGGGGACACACAACGGACTAGAGGGCGAGAAGAAGCGTGGAGATCTGAGTGTTTAGACGGGTCTCATGCCAATTAGATGCAAACCTTTATGCTAATAAGAGCAGTATAGTTTTGAATTCGCCACTTGGCGTTGGATGGCAAACTGCGCCCCACCCCACCCACAGCTTCTTACCGGGCAGCCGAGCCCAGGCGGGGACCTCACGTTCGCGCTCCCCTCTCTGATCCCTCTGATCCGTCTCCGTACAGTTAGACTCTGGTTCGGCCGCTCCTGGCCCTAGGGGGCTTCTCTTGGGGGGCTGCGGGGACAATGATGGTAAGGAAACCGCCCTCCAAGCCCGGCCTGGACCTCCCGCCTCCCCTTCTCCCTCCTGTCAAAATCCACTTTGTTATAAAAGGGTCGCCAAGGCTGGGGTGGAGGGAGCAGTTCACCCGGAACGTGCCTATGGTCTTCTTAATGGAACTCTTGGATTCCTGCGACTGTCCCGCAGAATTCTTGCTTGCGGGTAAATTGAGTTGTGGGGTGCAGCCATCCTGAAGCCCCTTAAAGAGACCCCCGAGCCCACCATGGTCCCCCTTTCTTACCCACTCCTGCCCGGGTAGGGCGCATGCGCGCAGCATGCCCCCCATAACCCCTAGTATCCGGTCAGTGCGGCCAGGGGCGGGGCGGTCCGGGGGCTTCATGCTGGACCCCTACCCTCCTCCAAGTTTCAGAGCCGAGGGGGCGCGGAAGCTGGGGGGGCTCTGAGGCCTGCGTGCGTCCGGGGAGTTGCCGCTGCCGAATCCGCCCCCCGCCCGGCTCCGCCCCCACTCCCACCCCAGCCAAACTTTTCAAAAGGGGTAGGGTTGTTCTTTTCTCTACAACTGTAATTCCACAACAAACAAATCCTCTTAATCGTGACTCCAACGTCGAAGCACGATCCAGGGCTTCGCAGTGTTATCTTGGAGCCCACTAAGTACATGCAGTTTTCCCAGGCCCTCTGGAAGCAGAGAGCTTGGGTGGACACACAGGGAGTTCCCGATCACCACTCCCTACTCCTTCTCAGCAGGGTCCGGCTCCCCTCCCCATTCCTGACCCGCCCCACAGAGCAGAACGGGTGTGGCATAGAGAGTTGCATATTTTACTTTATTTTTATTAAATTAAAAGCTACAGTCTGGCGGCGATTCCAGAACAGGGTAAGGAGGCTCCTTATAGGGGGCAGAGAAAAGCGGGAGAGAAAGACCAACAGAGACAGAGACACAGGAGAGAAAGGACAAGGTTAAGGTAGAAGGGGAACTGTTTCTGAAGAACACACAGGGCCGGCTCCTTGGGGGCTCACAGCAGCCCGGTTCCCCTCCCCTGCAGAGAAGTTCAGCAGTGGAGCAGTATGTGGGAGTTGGGGCGGGGGTTCAAGAGACCCTTCCCTCCCCACCCAGGTCCTCTCTCAGCTTAGTCACTGGAGCACAGCACGTACCAGAAAAAGCCAAGGGCAGTGGAGGGGGCAGGGAGACTGGGAGTATGTACACCGGGAGGAGGGGAGCAGAGCCTAGGATGTCAGCCTCTGCCAGAAAGGAGTGGCTCACACTGCACTGAAGTACTCGGCCTGTGGGGGGCTGGGGAAGGGATGGCCCCTCCCTCTCAGACCGCCTTCCCCAGCAGGACCTTCCCCTACTAGCTTGGTGAGGGGGGCAGAGGGAGAGAGAACAGAGGCTTCCGTTGGGTCCTACTGGAGGAGAACAGCAGGGGCCTCACAAGGGGGATGTCCTTCAGTCATCGGTGATGCCCTTGGCTCTCAGCTCCTCTTGCACCCGGGTCAGGTAAGTGGGGTCCGGGTACCCAAACCTGGGAGCAAAGAGAAATGAGGGTCAGGGTTAGCTGTTCAGGCTTTTCATAGCCCCAAGCTCACCTTCCTCCTGGTGCCCCATCCTAGCCCCTGCCCACCTCCCATAAGGTTACCCAAACCCAAGATAACTGAGCCTAATTCTGCTTATTTTTGTAGGCTAAGCGGGCACATCAGGATCAGGCTGAAGAGAGGAGAAACTGGGATGGAGGAGATGGTTGAATAGTTTGGGTGTGGTCCTCTCCAGTTTAGGAGGTTCCCAAAGAGAGGGGCTTCCCCAGGTTGGAAATGGAGAAAAGGGGAGGAGCCAAGAGAAGGGAAGAAGGAGTGTCGCACAGCTGGGGTCCCCCTGTGCAGCTGGTCTTGTGGTGGATGTCGTTCCAGGTGATGACATTCGGTCTCCCTGTGGTCATGGACGTGCCGATAGTGAAGGTGAGACGCTGGTCAAATGCCTTGCGGAACAGGGTCAGCACCTTGTTGCCCTCAGGGCAGTCCGGGAGGTAGGCCACCCGTGTGGTGCCAGGATACCGAACTCCTGGGTTTGGGTGTTCAGCCTGGGGTTGGGAGACAGAGTGTGCAGTGAGCAGCTGGGCATCTTAAGGCCCATGATGTCGGTGGAGGGTCATCCTGGCGAACCTTCTGGTTGGGCGTCCCCAGCTAATGCTTGATGGGGCAGCAACAAGCTGCAGCTTTCCAGGGAAGGAGCAACGCTAGGTACTGGAGCCTCTTTTCCAGACAAAATCTCATCATTATGAGGTTTTTCCCTGCTGTCCCAATCCCTCAAGTCTCGATTCAGCAACGAACAGACTCTCAAAAGTGATGGAAGGTAGCTGGGCTTTACTCTCCAGATAACTCAGCAAAAATGTGCAGACTGAGAATAATTTATCTTTCAGCCTTCCCTCCTCCACCTGAAAACACTCCCAATGCATCTTCCACTGCCTAACCTGTTCTACTTTTCTATTATTCTCCTTCAGAGCTTCCTCATCCCTCTGCAAACCAGAACAGGACATTACTCTTTGTCAAGCAGAAAGACACCTGTAGGCTCTTGACCACTCCTGTTTTAACCTTCCACTGATCAAAGTTTTCCTTCTCATAAATCTGGAATGGATAACCCTCCAGCACTGCTAGGGGGAGTCAGACCCTTCCCGCTGTGCCTGTCTGCACCTGAGCCACCATCTCCACAGGCTTCACCTCTGCCGAGAACTGCCAACGTCCAAGTTCATCAAGGACACAGAATTTGATTCCTTTCTCTCATACCTGACTTTCACAGGTGCCTTGGGGTCATGGGGATGGAAAAAGCTAGGCCTCAAGGGGGCACCTCCAGCTCTGGAAACTGAGTGGGCAGGCACAGTGGGAGAGAGCCAGACTGTATCACATCTAACAAACACAGTCACCCTTATCTAGTTTTCCTCAGGAAGAAAACAAGCGTGGGGGAAAACCAAAGGGTAAGGGCAGGCCACAGTCTTCTTACCCCCTGGACACCGGGCGGGAAGACGTACTGGATGACGATGGTGCCGTACTTCTCATAGCTGGGTAGCAGGAGTGTGGCGTCCTTAGAGACCAGCATCCGCCCATTCTGGGGCTGGTTGCCCACCAGCTGCCCATAGAAGCGGCCACACATGGGGCAGGCCTTTTTCACCTGCAGGGCCCGGGTGATGCAGCCCTCGCAGAATGAGTGCCGGCACTTCTCCAATGTCTTGGCATTCTGGATCTCCCCCAGACAGATGGGGCAGGTGCTCTCCTGCTCTTCCGGCTCCTCCCGAAGGCGAGGAGGAAGAGGAGGGGGCAGGGGAGGAGGAGGCGGGGGGAGCCCCCGGGCCCCCGGGGGCAGGAGTGGGGCTGCCCGGAGAGGGGGTGGGCCTGGGCGGTGCAGCTCAGGGTGCTCCCCTCCACCCCCCAAAGCCAGGCAGCCCATAAGCTCCCCCTGCCTCTGAGCTTTCTTCAGCTCTTTCTCTGCCTCCTTCAGCAGCCCCTTGAGAGCCTTGCGGGCCAGGTAGAGCCCATTGGGAGGGGCTGGGGGAGGGCCCTGAGGGGAAAGCTGGAGCACATAGATGTCAGAGGTCTCGCCGTCTATGAGAATGGACACACGGTGCTCCTCCCGAAGCCGGGCCAGCCGGGCTGGGGTCTCCTTGCTCAGGAAGTCCCACACAGGCTTGGAGACAGTCACTTTGTTCTTGCAGGTGCCTCCACAGGCTGCCATTCTGGACAGGACGAACGACACTGCCCCCAGGGTGAAAGGGACTCAGGGTGGGGGGTTCCCATTTGATAAATATCGGGGCCTATTTCCTACTCCTACTTCACATTCCTTTCCACCCCTCCGCTGTCTGAGTCCAACTCCCCTCCTCCCCCAAGTTCATTTTCTATTTCCTCTTATCTTTTAAACTCCAGCACCCACTGAAGAGCAAGAAAGCATCTATAATTTTACTATTATCATCTATGCCAAGCATCAGTCTTGGTTCTCCTCCCCTCCTCCCCAGATCTCAGAAACAACCCGCCCCTCCCGCCTCCAGGTGAAAACTGGGTTCCGTAAAAGGAAGGGAGACTTTTTGACCCTCCTTTTTGCTCACTTTGATCCTGAAGAGCTTAGAATTGGCATGCAGGCTCGCTCTCTCTCTGTCCCTGCTCCCTACTTGTAGGTTGTGTGACCTGGTAGGTGGAAAGGGAAAGGAGGGAAAGTGAGACACCCCGGCCTCCATTCCCACGTGCCCCAACCCAGCAGCCCACGTAACAGAGACAGGACCTAGGTGTACGTTACTGGGAACAGGATTTCTTGGAACACGGCATGGAGGAAACCAATTTAAAGGTGAAAGCTGAGGTTCTCATGGAAGTCAGATACCTGGAAAGCCCATGGACGATGATAGCAGCAGAAATCCGTTTCCACAGTCAGCTGATCGGGACTGGGAGGGGGTGGGGTGAGGTAAAGGGTTAGGATGACAAATGTTAGCTTTTCCCCAGTCTGCCCAGAAACAAAACCAAAACTCTTCTTTCATTTCCTCTCCTCTGCCCCTGCAGAATTCTATCCCCAGCCTCTCCCCAAGTCGCTAAAGAAGGAACTTCCACGTGCTAACTTTCCTCTTTTCTTCCCCAGCTGTGGTCTCTTAAGAAAGCCTAGGGGCACAGATAAGAGAAGTCAGGAAGGGAAAAGTCCACACACAGGCCTTTTTTTGCCATCTCCCTCAGACCCCATTTACAAGGGTATTTCCGTTTCTCCCCAGCTCCACGCCCTGCTCCACATGCCCAAATAATTCAGTCCCTATTGCCAGGGAGCCTTCCTTGAGAGCCTACCCCATCCCTTCTGCTGAAGTCTGTTTGGAATTTGAACACAGTGGCAGCAGGCCCTGCAATTACAAAGTTCTCACTGTCGCCTTTTAAACCCAGCACCCGAAGTCCAAACCTGCGGCAACCTAGGCTGCATTCAGGAAGGGGTGGGGCTCATGCAGGGCACGGGCTGGAGGAGCCTGATGTTTCCCCTGAGTCTGGCCGCGTTCAGCTACAGAGCTGTCCCTACAACACCTCCAGATGCAGCCCAAGTAGAAAGAAGAGCTGTTAGTGTGACCTCAATTCTCTGACTGATCCAAAGGGGAGCAGCTCTCTGTTTGTGCCTTTATCATAGTCCCCTGAAGGCCAGATGCACCTCAAGATTCAGAAAGTGCAGCTGGAACCCCAGAGCCTCGGTTCATACTGTCTCTCCAGGTGGAACACCCCCTCCCCATCAGAGGGAAGCCGGGACTTAGGTGTCCTTTGCTAGGAGTCCTGCTGGCACAGAAGAGGGAGGCGGGGCCACAGTTTATGCTGGGTCTCTGATTCCTCTGGGGCAACCCAGGCCGGACACGGGGCCAGTCCCTCCCCTGAGACAGAGAGCAGCGACAGGGGCAGCCAGGAAGGGCCAGGGTCCCTTGGGGGCATCAACTGAGGCATCTCCACCCCTCCCCCCACAACCTCTGCAAGACCCAACCCGGAACCAGCTCCCCCAATCCCCCTCTCGTAAGAGCCCCCGAAGCCCCACCACTGGGGGTGGGTGCATGTCTGCCCGACCGTGGGCCCCTGAACCCCCAAATGGAGGCCAAGGCTGGAGGATGACAGAAAGAGGATCGGCCGGGCCTAGAGGGAGGGGGCCCCCCGGCGCCGCGCGCGGGGGAAGGAGGCGGAGGAGGGGGCGCAGGGGGATCGGGAGGGCGCGCAGGGGGTGCGAGTAGGGTCCGGGGGGCGCGCGGTGGGTGTGGGGGCCGCCGGGCTCACCTACCTCTCGTCAGCGCCGCCATTGCCGGTCACATGACTGAGGCTGTTGCTGGGATGACGGTCTGGGCCTTAGCAACAAGGGGGGGGAGACCCTGAGAAGGTGGGGGGGGGAGTTTGCAGGGGTGCAGACTGAGGAAAGGGAAGGAGAGAGGATGGCACCCCCTTCCCCTTCACAGGTGACAATCACGTTTCCTTTGACCCCATCTATCCACAAGCCGCTGCCCTTCCGCGCCAAAACAAAAATGGAGGCGCCGTACAAGTCTTTGGAGGGAGAGGGTGGTGTCGCGGAACCGAGGGTAGGAGGTTAAATCCCTTAGAGACGCCACCCTTCTCGCTCCCCGCTCCCGGGAGGGGCCCGCTCCCTATTCTTTCCCAGCCAGCTGCGTGGCAGCTCCTGGGAGCTGGTGGGGGGTGGGTGGTTGAGGAGCGTCTCTTCAGGTAGATGGGGAAGGGGAGCAATTTTTCTGTGATCTTTTCTTCTAGGGGGCTTTGAGGAATATGGAAGAGAGGAGTCATAATAAAAAGTACTGGTTCTAAAAAATAAACCCGTGACTAAATCGTTTCAATCCCCTCCCTCATCTCTCACCTTTTTCTAGATTGTTACCTTCTGTCACTCCGCAAAACTTGCCCCCAGGTGGGTATCTGTGAGTGCCTCTGATTTTTCTCTTTCCGCTATCAGGCATACTGAAACGCGTGCAGAATGAGAAGTGAATGTTTTTTACAGAATACCTTAGAGTGATGGTGGTGTCAAGTCTACAGGTGAAATAGAGTTAAAAGCTCTCAAGGAAAAAAAAAAAAAAAACCTCCTCTCTTCTGCTTCCCACATCAGAGCAATCTCCGCCCCCAGTCCAACTCAATTCCCTGGGGCCACATCAAGCCAGGTTTTTCCACCAGCCAAAGACCTCCTGGGCCAAGCAGTACTGGATGGATCTCCCAGACTGTCAATGACCTCTTCATCCACCCTCTTTTCTTTACTCCCCCTCCAGGCTGGAAGGTTGGTCGCTTTCTTCTTTACTTTCCCAGGACCCTACTGTACTCTTCCTGCCCTCCAGATGGAGAACATCTTTCCCAGGAAGCCTAGGGGAACACCAAATTCCTTCTCTTTAGCTCATGTGTGTGTCAGTGGTGCTGATAGGCTCACTCACCTTTAGAGAGATGGGAGTGTGATCTCACCCTTGGGAGGGAGGGTCACATCATCTCAGCTGTCCTGGGGCCACCTATAGCTAAACTCCTACAAAACTGGGGAATGTTTTCCAGTCCCACGCACATCCCTTTCCACCTTTCAAGTTCACAGCCACCTATCTTGAAACCTACATTCTTAGGGGCCCAATGCCTTGGAGACCAGTATTCTTCATCTGGTCCCTGTACCCTAAGTACAGGCTTCCAAAAAAGGGAAAGGGTCGGGGGGGGGGGGGAGAGACATTTCTGTGAAGGAATTTGGATTCAATAATTTATTTTCTATATAGTGACAGCAATGGGAGTAAATACATAAGATCTTTTTTTTATTAATTAATAAAACAAAAAGAGATGAAAAACAGAAGCAACAAATGAAAAAGACCATAATGCTTATGACACATCAGCCACATGGTCAGGAAAGCCATTTCTAAAGAACAACAGTTGCTGGTGACATGGAGTTTTATTGCATTCAACAGGGGAACGGTAGATGGTTGAAATGAAAAAGATCCATCAGGCTCCTGACAGGAAGATATTATAGGGGCTCCAATCCTTAACTGGGGACTCCTCTTGTACTTCCTTTGGAGAAGATGGAGGGGCAGGAGGAATTCTCCTTTATGACCTCATGACTTCTTGTGAGACAGATCAGTCCAGCCAGATAGAACAAAGAGTCTTTGCATCCCCAAGGCCACTTGCTGGTGCCCATCTTTATGTTTCAGAGAAATGCAGACGCCTCAGGGCGAATGAAGGATGCAAAAAGAATGGCCGCCTTAGCCCCAAAGGAACTGGGGGGAAGGGAGGACAATCTCTCAACTCATCAGGGTCTGCTACATTCTGAGAATATCACACATCAACTCAGCTATCTTTGGAGGGGGCTGGGTGATTGAGTTATGGCTCTGACTCCTCTCTGGGGGTGGAGTGAAGATGACAAAGAAGGCCATCTGTCCCCTGGGAGACACAGTAGCAGTATAAGACAGGACAGGAAAAAACAGAATAACAAATCCAACTGGGAAAAGGACTTGAGAAAGGGTGAGGGAAGTATCCTAGGGGCACACTTCCAGGGAATAGAGGAGGTTTCCACACGTGAGACATCCATTCTCTTGAAATGACCAGGGTTGACCCAGGTAAAGATACTACCTTCTGCTGGGACTAAAACCTCAGGAATGGCTAGGCATGAAAAAAGGAAATTTAGCAATGGGGAATGTACCTTACACCCCTGGCCCATCCTCCCAGCCTCTAGAATTGGCCATACCCTCAATGAAGGGTTCCAGCCCCAGGAGGGGCGTGAGGTCCTGAAGAAGAGCAGCAACAGTTAAACACTTTTACCCAGGATTCAACACTGTGGCCATCTTTGGGGGGGGGGGCGGGTGAGGTGAGGGAAGAGACTGGAGAGCGGTCAACCCTTGACGGAGTCCTTCTCCAACTCCCTGCATAATCACAAGAGTCCTCATCGGTCCCACCTCCATGAGGTACCAGCCTGCTGACCATTTTCCACCCCACCTGTGTAAGACTGGCCATATCCCATCACATGTGTGCATGCCTGCACCCATATCTGTAGTATCTTGAGATGCTTCCATCCCAGGGTCTACTGGGGAACAAACATGCTACAATGAGTTCTATAAAGTTATCAGCAAAATTCAGACACTCTGAGTTCATCCCACAGAGCAAAGTGCATCCAGGGGAGTCGCTTGAGCCAGGTCCATCTGTCCAGTCGGGTCCTGAAGATGGCAAACAACCCCCTTCCCCCAGCTCCTCCTATGTTGTGGAAACAACAGGACATTTTACAAAGATCAAGGCACTTGGGAGAGAGTCGAAAGTAACATGCTAATGAAGCAAGCAGGCGTGTTGGAGGGAGAGGGAGAGGGAGAGAAGAGAGAGGACAATGTAACTCTGAGGGCCAGGAAGAGCCTACTCAACAAGATGGAATTATTTGGGTGGAAGGAGCCTGTAGCCTGAAGTTAGCCAAGGAGGAAGAGAAGAAGTGGGGGCCAGAGTATGCACAATTGCCCCAAGCCTCTCAGAACCCCACCACCTGGAACACAGAGCAGCAGTCACCATGGAGTCAGGCAGTCTCTTAGGCAAAGATGTTGGTAATAAAATCCAGGAATCGCTTAGCATACTGCTCAGGATGGACAGTAGAGATCTCTGCCCCTGCCTGTGAGAGGAGGTAGGGAATGTGGTCTCAGTGCCCCCTTCCCCATTCCCCGCCCTCCACACCACTCCAGACCATTTCCACCCCCAACCCTTCATCCTTCTGCCACCCCACCGCTCTGGCACAAGAGACTCTTGAATAGTCAAGAAAGGAAAGAAAAGGCTGTAGGGAATCCTCACCCCATGCTTAACGGTTTTGGCTGCGTGAGCTGCCTTCTTCTTGGCATCATACTGCGTCAGGATGTCGATGAGGCCCATGAAGTACACCTCCTTCTGGGGGGCTCCTGGGGGAAGAGACCGGCAATGAAGAGCAAGTATAGTCCCAGTTCCCTGCCCCCTGCCCACCCCCCCCCCACCCCCACAACCAGTCAGGTCTGTTTTGAAAAGCCAACCAAGCTAACCAGCCTCTTCACCCACCAGCCTGATCTCTGGCCCCAGGGACTACCCTCCCCCAGCCTTAAAATTTCCAGCATCTCTCTCACCCTCAGCACTCCGGATGGCATAGACATCAATGAAGGATTCAAACTCTCCAGGGCCCAGAGGCCGGTGTGAATGGATGTAGCCGCCGATACCCTCAGGGGAAGTGCCATAGGAGCCCACCAGAGCAGGAGGGCCGGTCAGGGCACAGTCCCCATCCCCCTCGGACTCCTCCTCCCGCACAGGCCCCTCCTCCTCCGGTTCGGAGCCCCGGACGATGTCGTGGATGCCCAGCAGAAGGCTGTAGTCCATGATCTTCAGCTGCACTAGGAACTGAGACCCCACTGACAAATCAGATGCCCCAGATCTCCCTCTCCTCCCAGGTACCACCCTTATATCTCCCCTCCTGAATTTCCAGGGCCCTCCAGGGGAAAGGAAGTATAAAAACTGAGGGTGGGGTGTATACCACTGCCATTTATTACCTAAAAGTCCCAGGTTCTAAGACCACCCTTTGAGCTCATGCCAGCTGCCCCCTCCGTAGGGCTCTCATGATGCACACCCAACTCCCCTACACACAGAGAACCCAAGGGGAAGGGGAGAAATTCGCTCGTCCTGCAGACAGGAGAGACAACTGCCCTGCAGGGAGCAAAAAGGGAAACAAAGACACCATTTCCCAGAGCACCCCAACCATCACCTCCACATCTCTCTTTAGCTTCTCTAGAAAGATCTTCTTCTCCTCTTCACCAATGTAAACCTTCTGGTTCTTGTTGAGAAAGTCCATATCCTTAAGGGTGGGCAATTCTTTAACCTGAGAACAGGTAAAGGGACACCTTGGGAAGAGGGCCCTTCCCCAAGAGTCTCAGGGAACCCTGCTCTAGGTAGGGTTCTGTCTCTAACTCAGGGGCCCCCAGGGAAGAGGGATCTTACAGCCCATCTGAACTGGCCCAGACTGGGATGCTGCCTAGTCTTCTAACCTGCAGTGGCTTCCTCAGACTGAGTCACTGCAGCGGTATCTCAAATCACATCCCATTGCTTGATGCCTATGGTTTTCAGTCCAGACCCGCCATGCTGACTTTTCTTTCTTTTTCTTAAGCAAAAATACCTGCCTGAATATGAGCACTCAGAATGGGAGGTGGCTGGAAAGTATTTCACTCTTGAAATCTGGCATTTTCAGAGTTCCCGTCGTGGCTCAGCAATTAATGAAGCCGACTAGTATCCATGAGGACACAGGTTTGATCCCTGGCCTCGCCCAGTGGGTTAAGAATCTGGTGTTGCCATGAGCTATGGTGTAGGTCGCAGACGTGGCTCATATCTGGCATTGCTGTGGCTGTGACGCAGGCCGGCAGCTGTAGCTCTGATTTGACCCCTAGCCTGGGAACCTCCATATGCTGCAGCTGTGGCCCTAAAAAGACCAAAAGAAAGAAAAAAGAAATCTGGCATTTTCACCCATCCCCAACCCTTCCACATGGAATAACCCATGTCATTGACAAAGCAGCTCTTCCCACTGCCTCTCCCCAACAATCCCTGGATCAGTAAAAGTCTACATCTCTCTTCTTTTTGGTGGTTTAAGGCAAGAATAAATAGCTGGTGATCCCTACCTCTTTATCCCAAGAAGATCCCTTTCACCTGCCCTCCCCCATCCCTCACACTATCACCTAAAATTATATCACCTTCTCCTTATCGCTGGCTTCCCGGGACACTAAGGAGCCCTGTGGAGAGACCCAAAAGACCAAGTCAGCAGAAGAGGCCAATAGAACAGTCAGGATCCAGCTCCTAAGACAAGGCCTCAAACCCACAGTCTTCTTGCTTTTAAAAGAAATCAGCCAGTGCTCCCCACCCCCGGCCCATCCCCACTCTCAGGCCATCAGGAGCCTCCACTTCAGCCCTCACCATGTTCTCTTTACCTTGAGGTCATACTTCCGGTGCACGGGAAGCCGGTGGCTGAACATGTTACGCATCACAAGCATGTAGCTGTCTTCGCTGTCCACACTCACGCGGTACATCCCCAGGAACTGGGGCAGCAGCGTGTTGCCATGGCACTTGACAATGTACTGGGGTGAGAGAGAGGAAGGGAGGAGGAGAGGCTGACTGGCAGATACACAAACACCCCAGGGGTGGGAATTCAAATGCTACCATTCCAGAGAGAGGGGGGGAAAAAGTAGAGTGGCTACAGATGGTCTAAGGCAGTGGGGGTTTTCTCAGGATGCCCCAGGTTATCCACACAGTTTCTGAATCCACATCTCTTCTGATTTATTCCTTTTGTATAACAGCTGTTAATTTTTTTTGGCTTCTTCTTCTTTTTTTTTTTTTTTTTTTTTTGGCAGTGCCTGAGGCATGCGGAAGTTCTCAGGCCAGGGGCTGAACCCAAGCTACAGCAGGGACAACATGGAATCCTTAACTGCTGGGCCACCAGGAACTCTGAAATTCTCTGAATTTTAAAATTTAAATTTCAGTGTCTCATTTCATCTTATTCTTTGAGATGAGAAAGGTGGGTGTTAGTATCCTTGTTTTAGATCCTCTTTATAGGTATGTGGTCACAGAACCAGGAATTAGAAATTACATCTGTTTATCAACAGAATGATTTTATCTAGACCAATGTTTCTTGATGGACTAGATACCCATAGTAAAACTGGTTTGCATGATGACATAATTTGGAATTTAGATCCTTTTTCTTTCTTTCTTTCTTTCTTTTTTTTTTTTTAGGGCCAAATGTGTGGCATATGGAAGTTCCAAGGCTAGGGGTTGAATTGGAGCTGCAGCTGCCAGCCTACACCACAGTCACAGCAACTTGGAGTCCAAGCCGCATCTGCGACCTATACCGCAGCTCATGGCAAACGTGGATCCTTAACCCACTGAGCGAGGCCAGGGATCGAACTGGCATCCTCATGGTTACTAGTCGAGTTCATCACTACTGAACCACAATGGGAACTCCCTATAATTTGGATTCTTAAAAAAAAAAAAAAAAAAAATCAGTACTACCATCTCTCTCAGTATTGCTGCCTACTTCTCTTCATAACCAACCTTCTCAGAAAATCAGTCAGCAATCAATCCACTTTCTCTCATTCACACCTCAGACCAGTGAAATCAGATTTTTACCCTCATTCCTCCTCTGAAATTTCTCTCTCCTCACTGCCTCAAATCCCTCAGTTGCCAAATCTCAAGTGTATCTAATCACTGTCATAGTTCAACTTGTTGGCACTTGATACTACTAACTGGTTGCTCCTTAAAACTCTCTTTCACCCTGAGCTCCCATCTCCCAACATACCACTCTCCTAATTTGCCTCCTCTCTCAGATCCTGTATGCAATGAGATAGGACATAAACCTTTAAACCTGTCCATCGACTCAGTCTCCTTTATGGGCTCTTTTCTCTACTTGCTCCTTAAGGTTCTGTCCTCAACCTTTTCATTTCAGTTGACACATCCCTCTAATAATCTTATCGGTATTCATGGTGATAATTACCACCTATTCACCTAAAACTCTGAAATCCATATTTCTAATCTAATCCCCTTTCCTGATCTCCATACCCCAACCACTGACTGGATGATCTGCAGAAACCTCAAACTCAACCGGCCCAAATTTGAACTGTCTTCCTTCAAAAATCTCTTTTTCTGCTTCCCAGCTGTTAGTGAATGGGCACCTAATTATCCCTAGCCAGGAATTTGGAGTGCCTTTTCCTGAATTCCCACAATTCTCGCAAATGTCTTTCTTTCCATCTCCACTGCTGTCACTCCTCCAGGCTCTTGTCATTTCTCACCTGGACTATTATATTTATCTTCTAACTGATATCTCCACTCCCGTAGGTGCCCCCTGCAGTCTATTCTCTAAAATGCTGTCTAAAATGTTATTTGTAAATTACATATGTATACACACACCTACATATATATGTATCACTCCCCTGCAAACCATCTTTAGGATAAAGCCCAAACTCTTTGTATGGCTTATAAAACCCTTCACAGTCTGGCTTCTGCCTACCTATTTTCTGACAATACCTTACCCCAGCCATGTTGAATATCTTGCAGCTCTGCAACACCAGCTCTCTCATGGCTCTGTGCATTTACAGGTGCTGTTTTCCTTTGTCTAAAATGCTCTCTTCCACCCTGTCTAATGGCTGGTCCTTACTAGTCATGCAAGAATCAACTCCTAGGATACTCCCTCTAAAAAAACTCTCTTTGAGGAGTTCCCTGGTGACTCAGCAGATTAAGGGTCCAGCATTGTCACTGCTGTGGCTTGGGTTGCTGCTGTGGCATGGGTTCGATCCCTGGCCCTGGAACTTCTACATACCTCCCGTGTGGCCAAAAACTAACACCACCACCACCAACAACAACTCTCTTTGAGCCTCCCAGGTGCACCTCTTGCCCCAGATGATTTGGGATGCTCCTCCTCTGCCACCCCAGAGAATCCACAGAAAGCTCTACTCCTTGCACGTGTCTTGCTGTGTGCTAGTGCTAGCTTACTGGTCTCTGCCGTTAGACCAAGGGATCCTCAAAGGCCATGGGCATTTCATTCACCTCTTTCTCTACTGTCTAACATAGGACCTACTAATAACAGACATTCAATATTTGCTAAATAACCAAAAACTCTTTTAGAGTCTTTCACTTATCTCTTGCTCATTGATTTTGGTGAGATTTTTCTTCAGCAGGAAGATATTCATGCATGTTCTTATTCCCAAAATATTCTAGAAACTTCATATTTCAAATTCATCTGATCAGATAGAACAGTTCCCTAATTCCACTTAAGACTGGAAATGATCTTGGCTTTTCCTCTCCAATTTATCCCAATTATGCACTTATCCTGGTTTTCTCCCCAAACTGCACTTATTCCTGAGAGTGCATATGATGTTAACACTTCGTCTAATTCTGACTTGGTCTATAGTTTATACTTTGCTATACACATGGCTTTTGTGTATCTATCAATCCACAGCAGTTTTGGTAAGCACCAAAAGAGAAGTAACCCATATCAGTTCTTCTATTTAGTCAAGCACAAAAAGGTACATGCAGGTTCCCTCTTTTTTTTTTTCTTTTTGGCCACAGCTGGGGCATGTAGAAGTCACCAGACCAGGGCTCGAATCTGTGCCACAGCAGCAACCTGAGACACTGCAGTGACATTGCTGGATCCTTAACCCACTTCTCCCCCAGGGAACTCCAGAGGATCTTTTTGAAATGGCTTGTTTTCAAAAACATGATGTCAAGTGCTTCTTGGGGAACAAAATGGGTGGTAGTGAGGAAGGGGGATAGGAAGTCTCCCCATGTGCTTTGACAGCTGAGCTATGCGCAGGGAGAGGCGGGAAAGAAGTTAGAGAGAGGCCTGACCTGGTGGTAGTTGGAGAGGTTGCTATGCATGTCAGCAATGTCTTCACTGGATACTTCTTTGATGACCAAAGTCCGATCATAGGAGATAAGGAAGCGACCATCACTGCCTTCACTTTCATTCGGGGGACTTCGGGTAAGGGACACCTGGGGGTACAGAACAGGCTAGAGGCTCTTTTCTTCTCCCTTTGTATGGACATGCAAGTCTAGGATAGTGGTCAACTGAGCATATCTGAAAGTGGATAAAACCCTGGCATAAGAGAACGAGGAGGTGTCCGTATATGGACTGAATTAAATTTGAAGCAAAAAAAAAAAAAAAATTTTTTTTTGGGGGGGGGGTTCCCACCTGCAGCATACGGAAGTTCCTGGGCCAGGGGTCAAAACCTCTGCCACAGCTGTGGCCACACCAGATCCTTAGCCCACTGTGCTGGGCCGGGAATCAAACCCATGTCACCACAGAGACAACGCTGGATCCTCAACCCGCTTCACCACAGTGGGAACTCCGAAAACAAAAATTTTTTTTTTTTAATGTACCTACATTTTTCCCCCAAGGACAGGGTTTATAGCTTTCATCACATTTTTGAAGATGCCTGTGACCACAAAAAAGGTAAAGAATCACTTGCCAAGCCCTCGTTTCTCCACACATGGCTGTTTCAAGGATTCTGCAGTTATGAGGGAGAAAGGACTACCCTCGCCCAGTAGTGGACTCTCACCAAGTAATCCTGGTCATCAATACCAAATCGATCACGGAGGTTTCTGAAGACCTGTGGACAATACTCCTTGAACTTGAAATGACTGGGCAGATTTTCCCTGCAATAAGGGTTTTCAAGATAAGAAAACAAAGTAACAATATTACCTTACATATATAAACAGCTTGACAGTTTATAAAGCACCTTCACACATATTACCTTATTTGAGTTTCATAAAACCCTTGTAAGGTCCTTTAAAGATATATTACTCCCATTTTATAGAAGAGAAGACTGGCTCAGGGTGGCTGAGTGACCTGCTTAAGCCGCATGACTTAAGTGGAACCAGGATCTACTGCCTATCCAAACAGCAGCATTTCCCAAAACCCAAGCAAGTCAGAGACATCCTGTGGGGAGCAGCCCACAGAGCCACAAATCCATACCAGCAACAGCTTCCACTGTGGTTTTTTGTTTGTTTTTTTAGGGCCAGCATATGGAAGTTCCCAGGCTAGGGGTCAAATTGGGGCTGCGGCTGCCGGCCTACACCACAGCCACAGCAACAAAGGATCTGAGCCACATCTATGACCTACACTGCACCCTGTGGCAATGCGAGATCCTTAACCCACTGAGCAAGGCCAGGGATCAAACCTACATCCTCATGGATACTAGTCAGATTCTTAACCCACTGAGCCACAAGGGGAACTCCAAGCTTCCACTGTATTGAACGGCATCTTCTGATAAGGAGGGCTTAGAGGACTTAGGTATTTCTTTCAGGGAGTCCTTCTCAGAAGTTAATGGCAATGGCATCTCAAAGTATTTACTCTATAGAATTGCCAGGCTAGAGGAGAGATAAACTAGGAAGTATAGGTAGGGCAAAAGGAACTCTGGAAATTATTTTAGTGGTTTCTTTGCAAAATACTGAATTTCTGCATTGGGAAGAAGGTTAGACAATACAGCTTGCAAGTTGCCTTCTTTATCTAAAAACTTCAACTCTTTCAATCTTAACTGTTACAATTATTTCTTCTTTCTTCTAGGAAGGTTGACATGAAAAGGGCAGGGATTCCCACATACCTGTGGAAAAGGTGATTGTTGACCTTGATCTTAGAGCTGGCCTTAAAGTCATCTGGCAGCAGCATCACCGGGGGAGGCACCTGACTGAGCTCATTGATCTGAGAAGCGAAAACAAGAACAAGAAGGCAGTGAGAGGGGTCTGGAGAGCTACTTATACACTGCATCTGAGCAAGAGTCAGAAAAGGACAACTCAAACCTCATTCCTTTAAAAACGCTGGTTATGCGTATGTTTGACGGAGGTGAGAGTTTGTGTTTGATCTCTTCTGCAGTTCAACGAGGCCTGCAGTTAGCAACCCTCGCACACAGTCCCTCACACTCCTGCCCCCATGAAACTTCATGCTCACAACAATCCTTTTATATTAGTCAAACTCTGTAAGCTCAGCACTATTTTTAAAGCTGTGAGAAATTCTAGAGAAAAAAATACCCTCAGCAGACTCAAGACATTCAAGGCAAACAGTTCCATGCTCCACTGGAAACAAAACAAAAGGCGTTTTCAAAGTACAAAGAGAGCTGATGGGACGCTGAGGGGTCAACAGCGGCAAGAATGAGAGGTCCATATCCTGAAGGAGGCATCTCTTACAAACAGGAGCAGTCCTTCCAGAGCACTCTGACCCAGTTTTCTGCAGTGGGTCCTCGCCTGCCTAAGTGTAAGTTTAAAAAAAAGAAAAGAAAAAAAGCAGCTAATTTCAGAGGGAATGCAGGCCGGTGGAGGATATGAGCTCATTACGTGTCTGTTCACTAAAGTCAAGACAACCCACAGCCCAAAGGATGCGAACATCACATGCTCTCCTCAGCCCCCAGAATCAGCAGTCTGCTAATTCAGGGTGGAAAGGGAGTTCCTGCACTGAGAAATCCAGAGATGTGCTTTCTCCCCAGTGTTGCCGCAGCATCTTTCTTGCACCCTTAACAGTCCACTTATCACATGACGCTAACCACTAGTTTACATAAGTTCCCCACCTGAGCTGTGAGCCCTTCCAAGGCAAGGACCATTTCTGGTGGTCTGCATCTCTCAGGTGCCTAGCTAGCACCATGTTTGGCACAGAGCAGTCCTGAAGTGTTTAGTAACTGAATAAATTGATTCCTTGCCTGTCCTTACTTGATCATTTTTTGTTTTTGTTTTTTTTTTGGGGGGGCTGCTTTTGTTGTTGTTGTTACTTATTTTTATCTCTAGTTGATCATTCGACAGAGGTTATGAAGTGTGGTCTAGCCTCAATCCCATACACTGCAGTGAAATCCAGCTCCTCTCATTTTCAGCAGAAAAGGAGGACAGAACATTTTCCTCCAGGAAAAAAAAAGAAAAGAAAAGAAAATGCCACTAGAGATTCCCAGCATGAAATTCAGCTACAGTTCTTCATGCCCCCTCCTCGCCACCTGCTGTTAAGCAGGCTGAATCATCACTAAGACATATGTTCAAGGAATTTCGCCATTCCAGACAGTTGAAGTAAATGTGTGCTGGCTGGAGGGTGGGGTGTTGGGGCTAAAGTATATATACCTAGGGAAGATGAGGCAGGTCTTATCCATAATTCCCCAATTCTTGCCAAAGGAAAGAAAATCCTCCTCTTAAGCTTCCTAAAGGGATGGATGGATGAGACACCTGAAAGGTATGGAAGAGAGGCAGCCCTGCTTCCATCAGCCTTGCCCTTACCAAGAATCTTAGGCTGAATCTTCCCTGATAAGACATTACCACCTGGGGAGCTGGGAGCAGTCCACAGAGCCACAAATCCAAAAGGGAGCTGGCAGACCCCAAATGGCTTTCTAAACCACAAATTAAGAATGGGACAAAAACTGTATTCTTCCTCATCCTCTTCCACCTCCATGACTATGACATTTCAATGAAGTTGAATTTTTAAAATATCGCCTGTCACATTCAAAGTCACCGCATCTCTTGAACTCTAGATCTGGGGGAAGGGGGGGCAATAGCTGTGCTTGCCTCACCTGAGGTATAGTCAGGAAAGAAGATGCACTGGCCTCTTGGGCCTCCTCCTGATTCCCAGGCCATACCATCTACAGCAGTTTCCTGCTTCTAAAGTTTTACCACCATAGTATCCCCAGGACCAGAGCTCCTGAGCCATCTCTTTGGTCAAAGATGACCCCCACTTACACCAAATACCATTACTCCAGCCCGCAATGGATTGCCTTTAAGACCAAAGCCTTAAAAGCAAATATATATTAAGTCCCCAGTCAATGCCACCCCTGGGTTCAGGGCAGTAGCTTCTCTGAAATGCCTGTACTTCTGTAAGGGAAGGTATGGGACATGCAGGATTAGAACGTCCAGGAAGCCTGGGGCTTCCCCTCAAAGCCAAAGTTCCAAAGTCCAGGACAGCGACCCAGAAAGCAAGGTGCAAAGGAGAGTGACGACCAGCTCCCTCATGACCAGCTCCCCTCCCCGCTCCCCTTCTATATTCACACCCTCACCGGCGTCCTCACCACCACCAACCCAGAAGAGCTACTCCTCCTAAAGTCCTTCCGGACGCAGCCGGGTCCAGGCCGGTCGCCCTGACCTGGAGCTGAGGCTGTAACTGGCAGGAAAAAGGCAGGGAGCTGGATTTCAGGTGGGGAAGATAGAACCTCAACGGAGGAGTAAAGGGCGCTGGGAGAGACAAAAGTCTACGTTCAGGAAAAGAAAAAAAAAAAAGTCTAGAGCGAAATGGGACGCTGGGAGAACACCTCAGGGTAGGTGGGCAAGGACCAGGACAGCCCGAGGAAAACGTGCAGCGCGAGGGGCTCCGGAGGCGGGAGCCAGGAAACAGGTACGCCCGGAGGAGCAGGAGCTAAGGGGTTCGGACTGGGCAGCCGTGGGGCCAGGGACGAGTCTCACCGAGTGGGCTACACCCCACAGGAACACGCCCACCAGCGGGTCGGCCGCCCGGAACACCTTCACCTTCTGCTGCACGAAATGTTTCTTCTTGGTTTTGGAGGCGAAGCCAAAGCCCGTGCCGGGGGCCGCTGTCGCCGCCGGTATAGTGGCCGGCGGGACTGAAGAGGACGCCATAGTCTCCGGCGCACTCTACCGAGTGAAAGCCGGAGCCGGTCGCGATGGAAGCGCCCGACCCCGGAAGCGGCGCTCACCTGCGCCTCTGTCATGTGACCGGAGGCTGGCCCGCAGGCGCGCGAGCCGGGCGGGGCGGGCCGACTCCGCCCTCCTGGCGCCCGCCCGCCTGCGCAGAAGGTGGGCTCACCTGGCGCCGGGGAAGGCGCGCGGAAACCTGGTACCCTGATCGCTGTTAGCAGTGCGGAGGCCCAGGCCGGTCACCCAGGCGATGGGGATGCCGTCTGGGCCAGCCTGATTAACCGCCCAGTCGAGGGCTTTTTTGCTGCAAAGTCGCCGCCTTCCGGTTTTGCCCAGTTTCTGGGAATAACCTACCGCCTGAGGCTAACCCGAAAGGATTGCTTTACGAAGAGAATCCCCTAAGTGGTTTTTGTGCTTTTAGAAGGACCACTCAAGCATCGCTCTGGAGGGTGACCAGAGTATTGCAACAGTGTAGGCACCAGATGAGGAACTAAAACAGTGGCTATTGGGATGCAAACTATTGCCTTTGCAATGGATAAGCAATGAGATCTTGCTATATAGCACTGGGAACTATATCTAGTCATTTATGATGGAGCATGATGGAGGAAAATGTGAGAAAATGAATGTATATATGTATGTGTGACTGGGTCACTTTGCTGTACATTAGAAAATTGACACAACACTGTGATCCAACTATAATGGAAAAAATAAAAATCCTAAATAAATAAAACAAACAGTGGCTATTGGGTTGGGAAAAAGGGGATGACATATAAAGGTATGTAGTTTGATGTCAATTTGGAAAATTCCTAGTGGATTGGGATTTGCAGGAAAGGGAGATGTTGAGAAGAAATCTGACTTTTGGCAAAGGCGAAGAATGATGGCAGTGAAGAAAAAGAGCAGTTTTAGTGAAAACATTAGTTCAATTTGGAATGTGTTTGAGGTGCCTGAGGGAAGCTGGACATATGGGCCTAGTGTTCAGCAGAATGGTCTAGGCTGGAGATACAGATTTAATTATTGTCCACGAATCTGTGTGGATGACAACTCCCAAGGGAGAGCAAGGAGAAACCAAGAGCTGAACCCTGGTATAAACCAGGGAGAAGACTGCAAAGGGGTGGCCAGAGAAGTAAAAGGGCCAGGAGAGCAGGGTCACAAAAGCCAAAGGAGTTGAGTTTCAAGAGAGGAAGGAATGGAGAGCAGTGTCAGATGTCATGGAGAGGTGAGGCAAGACGAGGATGGAGAACTGCCCAGTGTCTTTGGCAACTAGTGACCTTTGGAACACATTTTCAGTAGAGCCAGAGCCAGATCAAGGTGGGCTGAGGGATGAATGGGAGGTGAAGAAGTGGGGAGGAGGCGCTTGGGACTTTTTTAGGAAGTTGGGTTGTGAGAAAACAAGGTGGGTAGTGGCTTATAGAGAAACATGCTGTAAAACACACTTTTAAGGGAGACCTTACCAAGGGGTAGGGAGAAATCGTTGATACAGAAGTTAACAAAGAAGATGCAAACTGCCCAAGTCGACATCACTTTTAGTTGTTTTATATATTGGTAAATATATATGTGTAAGTATCTCAAAAATGAAGGATCTAGAAGGGACTTGATTTAGTCCAGGAAAGGAAGATTTATCACTTGTCAGAAGGGAGAAAGGAAAGGATCTGTGCAGACAGAGGTAAGTGTGTAGGTGTGTGTGTAGCGGGGGGATGAGGAATCTTATGCTCAATCATCTTCATTTCCCCTGTAAAGAAGAGAATTGTTGCCTAAGAGAAGTGTGTGAGAAGGGATCTTGAGGAGTGAGGGTTTAGACCAGTTGCTCTGAGGGGTGGGGGAGGAAACAGCAGGTATACACAGAAGGAACATTATGCCAGATCGGAGGATCCAGTTAGCTCTGTGGCTCTTTGTTCTTAATTGCCCTGATGTTTGGGTTGTGTGGTTTTCTCCACTCATCTCAGAAGCTTTGAGGTAAGAGCAGAGAAGACAGGTAGGGGTATGCTCTAAATTGGGGATTAGAAGGGTGATTACAGTAAAAGATCTTGGGATAAGAGAACTGAGCCCTTGGCAAGGAATGGATGGAGATGCACTATAGAGGGGGGATGGACCTGATGCAGGGACTTGGGATAGTCTTGGGGGGAAACGAAGAGAACAGGATACCATTTTGTGTCAAAAATTACAAACAATCTAGATCGATGTCCACCAATAGTGGAATGGTTGAATACCTTATAGGATAAGTTTATGAAAAATTATATGTATATATTTTTTTCATGATGTAAATGTGTATACTGACCTGAAAAGATGTCTAGGATATATTGTCAAGTGGGGAAAAACCTGCATGTAAATATATGGAAGAACACCTAGAAAGGATATATACCACACTGTCATAATGCCATTACGGAGGGAAGGGATAAAGATTTACAACAACGTAGAGTCATCATTGAATTTATTTTATTTTAAAGGTATCTATGTACATCAAGTAAATACACACTGGGGTTTGTGCGGTTTGGTTTGTCTTCCACGCTGGCATGCAACATTTTGGCAGATGTGAGTGGGCAGGCCAGGTACTGCTTCTGGTGACCCTGGCTCTTCGAAAGGAATGTGGTGAGGGGTGGAGGGAGGGGAGGAGGAGGATGTAGAGTGAAGCTTCTGGGGAAGGCTTTGTGTGTGTGTTGTTTCTTATTTCGGTAAGTGAATTCTATTTCCCTTACATCTTGCTAAAGAGAAAGCTGTTCCCACTGTCACCTCTCTCCTCATCTGTCCGACACCCTTCACATTTTCTTATGTGTTTTAAAAGAATCATTTGGTGGCAAGATTACAGAAGGCCCGTTGGATTCTTGGGTGCCCTGCTGGCTAATATTAACACAAGTCAGCAGGTACACCAGTGTCTTCCTGCCTCTCCACTTGGGTCTGGAGACAGCATGGCTCACCTACCCCACCCTTCCCCTTTGCTATATGAGTTGTGGGCTTGGGGCAGGAGAGCCAGGTTGAACCCTTTTCCTTGGAGCAGTGGTTTTCAAACCACTCTACAGACCCCTGGGGGCCTCTTAGGGCTGTTCAAGGGCTCCTCAACTAGTGAAGCATTTTCCACCAAATAACAAAAATGCAAACTGCCCAGGCCTGCATCACTTTTAGTTATTCAAGAATAAGAATATCAAGTTTTTATATAAGACGGGGGCCCAACAGGTAAAGGGAGAGGGGACTTTTTCTCTTGGAGGAATCACGGGCCAATACAGCAGGTATTTACCAGCTGGCACTCACACTGAGCTTTCTTTCCTGACTTAGAAACTAAGTGACAGGTTGCCCTGCCGCCCTGTTCTTCCATCCTGGATAAAACTGACTCTCTGGACACCAGACTTTCCTTCTTCACTGGGGCTGGCTTGTGACCTCCACTCTCCATCCCTGCAGTTACCTGGAAAGCCACCTTAGCACCATGTGGTAGGAAAGGATATGAAACCAAAACAATAGTCCTATAAATTACATGGGAGGCAGGGAGCCACCCAACTCAAGCCCTTGGGCTCCTCCACCTCTGGAAAATCTGCCCTGCCCCTTCCTTTAAAGTGCACTTAATGCCAGATGGAGATATTATAGAAGGAATTCTTTGTGGGGGAAAATGTGTAGATTGGGGAAAAGTCAGGCTCCAGCTTGAAAGGAAGGTGTTTCAAAATACCTGTTTTGCCAATGAACTGGAAGCCCCCAAACCAAAAGCTGGAGGTGGGAAGGACATGCAGCCCAGTATGGAACAGAGAAAGGAATCCAGCTCATCCCTGTGGCAAAAAATACTTAGGAATTTTCCAGCCTGTTTACCCCCCAAAGCCAAAGAAGCAATCATTTTGCTTATACTTAGCTATAACTATCACTGTGGACAGATGAGCAACCATTTTGCCAGACATGGGTCAGCCTCCTCAATTTTTCAAAATAATTTTAAGCAGCTCTGGGTTCTGGTCATGAGCACTGCAGTAGAAAATATTAAAAGGAGTTTTGAGGAGAAAGGGAAGTGGTCCCTTAAGCAATCCATGTTCTGGGTTGTCCAGGGGGAACGGAAGGAGGGAGGCAAAAGGCAGACTTCGGAGGGCAGAGGTGCACACCCGGAATCCCTCCATTCGGGTGAGGGACGTCTGAAGAAAATTCTCCATATATTTAGCAGTCCTTCCATTTTACCCTCCCCTGTGCTAAATGTGAGAGAGAAGGGAGGAAGACTCTATTTCTGTATCTTCTTATGACGCCAAGACATTCTTCTGCTTAAGGCTTTGTGTGTGCATGTGTGTGTGTGTGTGTGTGTGTGTGTGTGTGTGTGTGTGTGTGTGAAGGATCACAGCCCTCTAGCTCCCATTTTCCTTTTATCATCTCTTTGACTAACACCACTCAGTGTGAGAGACGCATATATGAGAGAAAGAAACATTGACCCTCCTCCCTATGGCCCCAAATGAGGAGGGTATACTATGCTTAGAAATTGCTAAATACATCATTAGATACTAGAGAGTAAGACAGAGAGAAGGGAGAGACATAGCAGCAGCTTTTGATATATAGATACAGAGTACAAAGAGATACAGAGTAAGAGAAGACATCAAACATAGTACAGTCAAACAACAAGGGTTGAGGAGGGAGTTAGTATCAGAGACCACAGGTTTGCAGCATGCTGAGAGAAGAGGCCTCAGTCCCTCTTAGAAACTGGGGAAGAAAGAGAAAGACATTGTGAGGAACCACCTTGCAGCCCAGCTGCTGAACGGGAACAGTGTGGCATCTGTACCAACTTCGGCTTACAGTCTTGTCCCTTTGATACCCAAAACCAGACGCCACCCTCCCAGCCCCTGCTCCTCCACCCCCAGGCCTTCCTGAACTCTTCCTCCCCCACTCCTACTGATTGCTTCTCATGCCTTTCTGCCCATGTGTGCCTGGCCTATTATTCTGGGAAACCCCTGGAGAGGGCTGGGCTTGGGATGCAGCCCAGGGGGAGACTGGCTGTGTTCTCTTGTTTCTCATTCGCCAAGGATCCACAGTGGACAATAAACAGGATCCCATTGCCCAGGATTCTGGGATTCTGAGCCCTAAAGCAACCCTGGTGAGAAGCCTGGTGACACAGGAGAACCAGGAAGGAAGGTATCTACACTGCAGGGAGAGCACAGAGGACGGGGGATAGGACCTGGGACAGAGGCAGAGAAGGGGGCTTGGAGGTGGGCACACAGCTCTTTTCTACCTCCACTGGCAAGATGGGAGGGGAGTGCTGACCCTGCAGTTAGAGGGACAAAAAGTTAGACTTCCTGGGGCATTTTCTAATGCTGATTGGTGACATACAGACATGAGGAATATAGGACACAGGGGTAGGAGTAAGTCAAACATCACCTTTACTGGAGATGTCTTAATTCAGAAAGTACTTGCCATCCAAAATCATTTTAGGGTGGAGGCAGAGGGAGGGTTGAGACGATCTCCCAAGGTCTCCTAATAGCTCCTACATCCTGCTGTGATCTGTGTTTGGGGCTCTAGATGGACCCTGCCCTTGCCCACGTCTTTTGACATGTTGCAGTGACCCCTAGTGGCCAAAGGCAGTACTGTGACTACCACTGTGGTCAAGCTAAGGGGGGAGGGGAAGCCAGCGTGCAAAGGACATGGGGTGGCTCTGATGGAACCCCCCGGGGAAGGGACAGCAGGAGTTGAGGGACAACTATATAGTAAAAAATTTGAGATGATTTTAAAAAGCGAGAGAAACAGAAGCTGTGGGCAAGAAAGGAGGCAACCCGAGGCTGGTCAGAGAAGGGGCCTGAAACTACCTGAAAGTGCAGGTACGCAGCAGTCCATGTGGGAGATTAGCTGGCTGCCGTCTCTTGGTGGAGAGGGAACAGCTTGGCCTGGTCCTCAGCCTCATAGCCGCATGGCAGGTCACTCCTGGAGGAAGAGACCCAGCACAATCACAGCATTGTCAGCTCTGTATCAACCATAGCATTCCTGTCACTTTGCTCTCTCAGCATCCCTGTGAGATAACGAAGGGCAGGAATATGGGGGGCAGGGGGAGAAATCAAGGCCAGAGAGATGGAGCCAACTTGCCCAAGGTGACGAAGTCCCCAAAGGCAGAGATAAACCCAGGTCATCAGATGCCCATGGCACTTCCCGCCAGCCTCCATGGCTGGGATGGGGAGGAGCTATGGGGGGACTGGAGAAGGGGACAGTGCTCTGCACTGAGGCAGCAGAATGACCAGACCTCCTGGACAGCAGGGTGATGGCAAGAGAGACCGATGGTTCTCACTTGCTCCTCCTTCCCTCAAAGGCTCCAGGGAACCTCTACGTAGGCACGAGTGAAATTTAACCCTTTCTTCTGGTCCCACCCAGAGAACCCAAGAGAAATGGGGACTGGTGTACCTATTGTCATTAATATCTGTGGTGTTTCCTGAAGAGATGATCGTCATGGAGAACACAGGATTGGAAGAAGGAAAAAAAGAGACTGGGTGTTATAACCAGTCACCCCAAACCCTCTCTCCTCCTGATCCCTTGGCGAAAAAGCTAAGAGTCTTGGGATCATAGGTGCCATCTGGGTCTGTGGCACTGTCTTCAACTACCCCATGCTGCCTCCTTATTCGGTTGGAAAAAAAGCCTCCAGAGCTGTCACCGAGGAGAGAAGGGGAAGGGAGGGGAAGGGTGGGGACAGGCAGGTGACTGGAGGAATCCACTTCTAAGAGTCCAAGACCCTGAAGGGCTACCCAGCGTTTGAGCTGTAGGTACAGGGTCACTTATTTTTCTGATACTTTTCAACCTTCCCTGGGGATCCCACAGGCTGCTTACCCGTCTTTTTCACTCACCATTATCCATGTTGACCTTCTGGTAGGAAGTCAAGGGGCCGCCAGAAGATGTGGCCCCACTGCTGCTACAGGAGTTTGCAAAGCTGGGTGGAGCAGGGGAGAGAGATGCCACCTCTGGCACCCACCTTCCACTGCTCTGAGGCTCACTAATCCACACTCACCCTCAGGGATGGAGTGGTTCCCCCCCTCCTCCCCAGAGACTAGAGGACAACAGACATGGCCGCAGGCTGGGAGGGCTGATGCCCATCTTCTAATCAAAGGTGCGAAGTTGAGAAAGGATTGGAAATGAAGCTACTTAGGAAAAGAATTAAGTTGCACCCAATAATTATCCCAGTCTTATGCCTTAGAGGGGGCAGACAGCCTTGGGTTGGGACTCCAGCCCCCGCCCGTGGTCACTCACTACATATCTGAGGTGGAGCTGGGTGCGGCCTGCAGGTACAGATTCTGGTAGTTCTGGAAGAGGCTGTTAGTGTAACTGATGCACTCAGGGCTCCGGGTGCCGTAGGGGTTGGTGGGAGAAGATGCTGGGTAGTGGCCAGGCCGGACAGGTTTGGCTGTGGCAAAGAAAGGAAAATGACCGAGATGAGGCTAATTGTTCACTTCCGTGGCTCAGGTCCTTGAGGTCACTTTGCTCGAGTTGAATTGAGGTGCTTATAAGAGAATTCACTTTTATACTTTTCTGGGTGGTGGTGGGTGAGGCCGGGGTGGGGCTGCTTGACACTTAGGAATTTGCTGAGTCTCCCCAGGTGGTGATTCCCCTCGATTATGGACGGCCACACCCCACTCACCAATCTGGGCAGAATGACCCCGCTTGCCGGAGCTCTTGTACCGAACGGCCTCCTTGATGCGGTCCACCTCCTGCTGGTACCGGCGCTTGTCCTTCATGGCGCCCTCCTTGGCCTCCTTCAGTGCACCCTCCAGGGCCTTAACTCTCTCAGCCGTAGCCCTAAGTCGTTTTTCCAATTTAGGAAGCTCACAACGCAGATCTGCATTGTCACGTACCAGCTGTGCGGAGGGGAGCCCCAGGGAAGAGGCCAGGAGAAAGGTGACCAACCCGGAAAGAGAGCCGGCCGGCAGGAGTGCGGGGTACGGGTGGGGAGAGAGAGTAAAAAAAGTCAAGTCAGGGAAGGTGGAGACCATGCTGTCCCTTCCAAAGGCCTCATTCCCTTTACCTAATTGCTGTTCTGGCCAGTTCTTTCCTTCTTCCTTTAGCAAACGATGGTCAGGCATTAAAAAGTTACATCATTCTCAGGGCATTGAAAACGTGCCAATGCCTCTGTAGGCCAGAACTCTTTTTTTTTTTTTTTGGTTTTGGTTTCTGCCTTTTCTAGGGCCGCTCCCACAGCATATGGAGGTTCCCAGGCTAGGGGTCGAATCGGAGCTGTTGCTTCCAGCCTACACCAGAGCCACAGCCACGCAGGATCCGAGCCGAATCTGTGACCTACACCACAGGTCACGGCAACGCCGGATCGTAAACCCACTGAGCAAGGCCAGGGATCAAACCCACAACCTCATGGTTCCCAGTTGGATTCGTTAACCACTGAGCCGCGACAGGAACTCCTCTGTAGCCCAGAACTCTTGTGACAGTACCCTGTTCCAGTCTCTTCCGGGCCTCGACACCACTGACCCCCCAATATCTCACAGCTGGTGCCAGACAACAGCCCCAGGGAACATGGGGATGAGGTGCACCCCTCACCCAGGGATGGCTTTGTGGGCATGCACAGGGCGAGGCAGCAAGAGCACAGCAGCAGTTTGGAGGGTGGATATGGTGTTGAGCACGGGTTAGGTGCAGTGCAGAGCAGGAGCGGAAGCTAGAAGACAGGAGCCCCCCCCACCCCTACACACATACACACGGCTGCCCCATAGGAAGGAAAGAAAATGTTTGAGGTCTCACAAACATTTGTGCTCATCACCTTCACATTCAAGGATTTTCTGGGCTCTCCCTCCCCCCCATTTAAATTAAGTTAGAGCACCGTAGCAACCACCTTGCAGCCAGAAAAGTCTTCCTAATCTTTTTACAAGGTTTTACCCAACCATTGGGGGCCCTGCAGATTGCAAAAGAGCCGGCCTTGGAAGACAGTAGGTAAATCAGTGCAGCAGGGAACACGGGGAGAAGTGTCCATTTAATTTTGGACAGTTTACAGATGATAAATAATGTTTTGCTGTGACAATAACTAGTTTAATTTGGAATAGGGCTATGGCCTTGGCTATTAAATGAGATTCTATTAAATGAGCAGTTTCTCCATCTCTCATGTTTGCCTTTCTAGTCTCGTGTCTGCTGAGGTAGGAGATTAGGAGGGATCCTCTCTCCTACAGGTGAGCAGTTTTTGGTCTTTGACACTTAGAACAGAGGCAGGGGCTTCATGGGGGAAAAGGAAGCCCTTTTCTTTCTTTGTTTCTTTATTTGTTTCTTTCTTTGTTTCTTTCTTTCTTGGGATGCACTCACAGCGTATGAAAGTTCCCAAGCTAGGGATGGAACCAGAGCTGTAGCCGCTGGCCTACACCACAGCCACAGCAACACGGGATCCAAACCAAGTCTGCCACCTACACCACAGCTCACGGAAACGCTGCATCCTTAACCCACCGAGCGAGGCCGGGGGAAAAAACCCCCATCCTCATGGATCCTAGTCAGGTTCGTTGACTGCTGAGCCACGGTGGGAACTCCCCTAGCCTGTGATTTTCTGAAATGTGCCACAATGTGGATGAACCTGGAGGACATTATGCTAAGTGAAATGAACCTCTCACAGAAGGACAGGTCCCGGATGAGTCCATTTAGGTTAGATTCTTAGAGGAGTCAAAATTACGGAGACAGAAAGTAGAGTGGGGTGACCAGGGGCTGGGGGGAAGTGGGGGATGGGGGGTTTTTATTTCATGGGAAAGGAGTTTCAGTTCTACAAGATGAAAAGACTTGTGGAGCGGGGTGGTAGTAGAGGTTGGACAACATTATGAATGGATTTAATACCACTGAACAGTTCTCTGAAAATGATTAAAGGTGGTAAATCTTATTACATGTACTTTATCACAATTAAAAATTGAGGGAATTCCCATCATGGCTCAGTGGAAACAAATCCGACTAGTATCCATGAGGATGTAGGTTCAATCGCTGGCTTCACTTAGTGGGTTTGGGGAATCCCATGTGGCTGTGGCTGTGGTGTAGGCCAACAGCTGTAGCTCCAATTCAACCCCTAGCCCAGAACTTCCATATACCACGGGTGCAGCCCTAAAAAGCAAAAAAAAAAAAAAAAAAAGAGGAAAAAAACAATATAATATGCATTTGGATAGAGAAGGAAAATGAACACAGAGAAATTAAAAAGAATGGCAGAATTGATTATAAATGTTTCTTCTCTTTCAACTTTTCTAGAAACAGTGTTATCACACTGTTTTATAATATGCGAAGAGGAAGAGATGATAGCAAAGCCCTCTGCAGGTCCAAATAAAAGAAACAAAAATTCCCTGGTGGCCTAGTGAGTTAAGGATCCAGCATTGTCACTGCTGTGGCATGGGTTTGATCCTTGGTCCCAGAACTTCTGCATGCCACAGATGTGGCCAAAAAAATAAATAAAATAAAATTAATAAATAAGCCCGGCAGAGGATTAGTGGCCCACAGTTCTGGGATTTTTTTTTTTTTCCATTATTAAAAAAAGAAAAGGTGTACTAGGTATTTACTATACATGCTAGGCACAGCACTGGGAAGAAAAGATGTTTAAGCTCTAGTTTAATGAGCACATAAGTTTAAAAAGAATTTTAAGGTGGATTTGAAAGGAAGGGAATAAGTATAGATTAGGGTTTATTTTATGAATCAGTTAAAAGAGCCAGGTGACAGTCTGCTACATCTGTCCTCAAGGCTCAGCTATGTGGCACTAGCAAGGGTGCTTCTGCTCTGAATGCACCAAACATTTCCTGTCCTGACTCCTTTGGACTGCCTGCCCCTTCTACCTTCCCACCCCATACCTTTGAAACCCAGTCATCCACCTAAGGAACCGCAGCAGCAGGGAGGAGGACAGAGAGGCAGCAACTTAATACACTGGCGTTATCATTGGCCCTGACCAGGCTGGGCCACCTGGAGGATGTCACGTAATTTCCCTGCATGCCTGCCCCAGGCCTAGGCAGCTGGAGACTCTGCCACCAGAGAAAGGCCGGCTTCCCTGGCTTCTTCTCGTCTCACTGCTCTTCACCTCTGGCTCATGTCTGACCAGCATCCCCCGTGTATGGTTACAGCCCCACGCCCCTGAAACCCCCATCAGTTTCAACCTCTCCCTCCAGCAACGTAGGCTTGGGAAAGTCCACTTTGAGCAGAGGCAGGTTGGGAGCTTCAAGAAGGGAAAACAGGCATAGAACAAAACAAGATAAAAGTGGAACCCAATCCGGTATAAAGAAGGGGTTAGTTGGAAAGGCAAAAGGGGGAATATCAGGAAAGCATGCAAGTAGATTTTCCGAAATCCAAGGCCCCCAAGGATTTAGGCATCCTAGGCCTCAGGAGTTCTCTCCACCCCGGCCCCCTGGCCCCCTTACCTGTTTGTGAACCTTTGTAAGCTGTTCCAGGTTGTTCTCAAGAAAGGAAATCTTCTGTTTTTGGGAGTGAATCCCCCCACTGTCCTCGGGCTCCATTTCTGCACTCTGATGAGAGACAGGGGGACAGGGGGAGGGAAGATGTGACTGTCCCAAGGCCAGTCCAGGTCCCACCCAGGCCAGGCCAAGCCAGCCCCACCAGAGGCCACAGGGGCTGGGGAAACCTGAGGACAGGAGGAGAATCGGGGGGCTGGAAAGACCCCGAGGTGGCACTCACTTTCTTGACTCGAGTCGTGACGTCTTGAACGAACAGCTTGCGAAGATTGTGGAGGGTCTGGAGTTCCCGGGCCTGGAAAGAATGATAAAAAATAAATAAATGGGGGGCAGCCAAATACCAGTCACCATTCCCCCTTGGAAATTACTGGAACCTTCAGTCTCTCTAGTCAAACGAATCACCCATCCTTTAGGAAAAGGTGTGTCCTGATTATGCCACAGACTGACTTTACAGGAAGGCAGGTGGAATGTGCTTAGAAAGAAATCAGGGAGGGGGAGATCTGAAGCCCCCCACCCCCACCCCCCCACCTCCCCCTGTTAACTTGGCACAGAAGAGATCCACTCACAACTGTCTCCTCCAGACCCTTGAGGTCCTGTTTGGACTGCTCGTGTCGCTCGTACAGAAATCTGGAGGAAGAGGGAAACGGAAGCCTCCCTCAGGACCATGCTGCCTCCCTCTTCCATTTCTTTAATCTATATTTATTATTATTTATTACACAAGTTACCCACGTTCGTGGCGCGGAAGTTAGAAAAGAAAAAAAGGGTAAGCAAGATGAGTTCTGTAAAAAGCCCGTGATTCTACCACTTACAGATCAAACCACCATGAACATGCTGGTGTCCATCTTTCCAGACTCTCTTCGATGCATGTGTATCCCATACACATGTTATGGGGTCAGAGCAGTCATACTGCTGTAACCTGCTCTTTATACTTCGTGGAACATCACCCACATCTTTCCATGTCAGCTGACATTGACCAGAAGTCATTCCTGGAAGTCTCCCCACCCCCCCCCATTAAATTGCTCTTTTGCAGCACTTGCATCCTGTGGTCACCAAATTCACACAAGGATTGTGTCCTGTCTCTGCCTGATGTCTGAGTAGACGTCTGAGCCTGTGGGACCACAGATCTGCGGGCAGACCCGTCACTCACGTCAGCTCCTGGAGTTTGGTGCTTTTCTCGTGTTCTTCATTCTTCAGCTTCTCATAGTCAGCCTGAAGCTTCTCCAGCTCTAACTGAAGCTTCTGATTTAGGCTGTGGAGGGCAAGGAGGTATCGGGAAGACCAAAAAGATGTCAGAGGGGGCCAAAGGGAAGCCCAGCTCCTTAAACACTTTTCCTTCTTGTACATGTGGGTCCAGGTGAGGCTGACACATCTACCTTTGTATGTCAGAGACAGACTCAGGCCACTGCTTCCCTGACCATAGAGAGCCCTGAGCTATCTCATCAGAAGAGCCTTGCTGAGAGATACTAGCCCTTAACTCCTGGACGTCCTAGAGTTAGGCTGCAACATTGTGTCATTGTCAGGGAATGACACATGGAAGTTAAAGAACCAGATTCTCCTGCAAGAGGAAGCATTTGAGGGGGCACAGCAAGGCTCAAGGACGAGGACAGGGTAGAGACTGGAGCCACCCTGGGGAACTCTTACTCTTTGAGCTCATCGATGGTCTTCTGCTTCTCATTGATCTCGTCCCGGAGCCGGGCCAGCTGCCGGTGATGGGCCTCCCGGTGGCTCTCCATCTGCAGCTCCAGGGCCTTCTGCGAACAACCCCACCTCAGGCTCAGAGTCAAACTCCCCGACCCCGGCTTGGTGAGGGCCAGCACAGCCCCACCAGGCCCCGTTGCCCCCAAGCCATCCCCACTTGCCTTCGCCTCATCTGCGTCCTGTGTGTCTGGCTCCTTGTCCTTCAGGGCCACTTCATTCACAGTCTCTGCAGGAAAGAGCTTACATCACACCTACCTCCTCCAGACAGAACTTCACAGTGTGACCAGCGCTCCAGGCAGAGCAGGGCACCTCTACCCAAAATGAGCCCACGGGGATGTTCTTCCGGGTGAGGAGAGTCCAATTTCATACAGCAGGGACAGAGAACAATGGAGCGCTTGTGGTTCACACAAAAGGAGCAACATGCAAAAGCTTGCTAAATAAATAGCACGTGAGCAGAACTCCACGATTTCGGTCTAATGCGTGGGTGAGTGTGATTTCAGGTGGTTTCTTTGGATGTTTGTCACTGTCCCTCCCTGTCCCCTCTGCCATCTCAGGACCCAAGGTGGATGGGCTGGAGGTTTAAGAGGGGCTCACCCTGGGCCTGGAGCTTGGCCAGCTCGTCACTCAGGGAGTCATAGGACTCTTCCAGGTGCCGCTTCTTGAGCTCCACACTCTGCATGTATTCCGTGAGAGAGCGGATCTTGGCCTCGTGCTGGTAGGGTGAGGGTTGGTGAGAGGAAACAGTTGGATAAAGCAAAGGATCCAACTCCAGGCAGCATAGACTTGCATAAGCTCTAGCTCGCCTCCCTTCCTGCCACATCCTCCATGAGGATGCAGGATAGGGGGCCATTCCTCTGGAGACCCTTTCTTTAGACCGTCTTGGCTCAGAGGGCAGCATCCCCCAGAGCCTTTGAGTCTCTAGCCGGACCCTCTCTGGCTTCTCCCAGCTCTTCTGTTCTTAACTTCAGTTGACCTTAGGCTCTTAACATAAATGTGGGTGCTACAACCACAGCATTGCCTGCACCTCCCATGGCACTCAAAGGCTCTCAACCTCCGGCACTCACCTGGGAGATAAGGAGCTGGCAGGATGAGAGCTCCCGCCCAGTCACTTCCATCTTGCGGTGACACTCGACCTGGAGGTTCTCTAGCTGCCGGCACCGTTTGACCACAGACTTGACTTCGGATTTGATTTTGCTGATATAGAGTCGGGCCACAGTGAACTCCTCCTCGATGGCCCCACTGATCTCCACTGGCTGTTGGCGAACAGGGGAGGGAAGAGATGCCTCTTTGCTGCCAAGAAGCCTTTTATCCATTCCCTTTCTCTTGGCCTATCTCCGCACACACTTTCAGACTCAGGTGGGGCAGGTATGTTCCAAACAAATTTCAGCAACTCTCTATCAGCAGGCATTTCACACTAAGTCCTCTCTCCACTTAAAGATCCAATTCCAACCGTCACCTTCTTAAAGAGCAATGGGAGGAGTTCCCGTCGTGGCGCAGTGGTTAACGAATCCGACTAGGAACCATCAGGTTGCAGGTTCGATCCCTGGCCTCGCTCAGTGGGTTAAGGATCTGGCATTGCCGTGAGCTGTGGTGTGGGTGGCAGACGCGGCTCGGATCCCGAGTCGCTGTGGCTGTGGTGTAGGCCGGCAGCTACAGCTCCCATTGGACCCCTAGCCTGGGAACCTCCATATGCTGCAGGTGTGGCCCTAGAAAAGACGAAAAAATAAAATAAAAATAAAGAGCAATGGGATATTCTTCTGTAGTCAGACTGATCCACTTCATCACCGATGTGGGTCATGGTCACTGACACAGATCTGTATATATCATTCTTAATTTTGTGCCCCCTTCTCTCAATTCTGCTATAAGCACATCTCCACTGCGTCTTTATTCAGCTATATGAATTTCAATTGGTATATGTATTTCTTTTCTATTTTTTTTTTCATTTTTGGCCACCCCAAGGCATGTGGAGTTCCCAGGCCAGCGATCAGATTCGAGCCTCAGTCTCAACCTAAGCCACAGCTGCAGCAGTGCCAGATCTTTTACGCACTGTGCTGGGCTGGGAATCAAACCCTTGTCCCAGCGCTCCCAAGACACTGCCAATCCCATTGCACCACAGCGAGAGCTTGAGTATGTGTATTTAAAACATATATTTCAGTTGAGTCTATGCAAACTTCTGCCTTCCTGTATCTAGTTTGTGGCCATGATTCCTAGATCTTTGGCCCGCCCTTCCCAGTATCCCTGAGGGCCTGGATGGTCTCACCTGCATTTCCCACCAGAGCCCAGAAGAAGAACAACCTGAACAAGACTGCCGCCTCTTTCTCCACTCACCAGCTTAATCTCCCCGTTGCCCACGATGACGCTGAACTCACTCAGGTCCTTCATCAGCCCGTTCAGCACCTCAGCAATTCGTTTTCGTTGGTGTCCACTGACCTCCTGTAGCCGCTGCAATTCAGACTCCAGGGACAGCATGGTGGCCTGGAGACAGCCCCTCAGGTCATCTTATCGCCACCCTCTTGCTCCCCTCCCCAGCCAGGTGGAGGTTCCTCCCTTCATGCATGACCCTGACGGCTGCTACAAAGAGAACACAGGCCCTGCAGAAGGGTCCGGAAGAGAGAGGGGTCAGGAGGACAAACTGCAGGGACAGGGTGGGGGGAGTCCCATGACACTGAATGGCAGCTCAAGGGTGCAAATGCAGTGCTACCTCAAAGAAAGCAGAGGTCCCTTTGGACGTGGAGGATGTTCTGAAGCCAGGGAGCTCCTATCCGGCCACTCACCACCTTCTGAGACAGCTCATCCACCAGAAGCTGGTTCTGTTGGCTCTTCTCCTCCACCTCCTGGGACTTCTGGTCATAGTTCATGGCCAGCTCCTCCAGTGCCTGCAGTACTTCCTTCACCTCATCCTTCGCAGCATCGTTCTCTGACTGCAGGTGGCTCAGCTCCCGCTGGACCTTCTCATTGTCTCCTCGAGTGGACACCAGCAGCTGCAAGGGAGGGGCGAGCCATGTGAGGGAGTCCACTGCCAGTGACCATTTCGATGGCTCCTTGGTCTGGGGCAGCTGAGCCCCCCTTCCCCAGGTACAGCTCTAGGAGAGAGGCAAGGGCCAAAGCAAGAGTCAAGAGGACATGGGCTTTTGGCTTCATAGAGACAGGGCAACAGAATGAAGCAGCAGCTAGACCCCATCATCTGTGCTTTAAGCAAAACCCTAATTAATGCCCAGATGTCTACAGTCTTGGGGGGTGACCACCCTCTAAGCAGAATGCCCCTTCTTCCATCTTATTGGGAAAAGACCCACAATCCTCTCCTCTCGTGTCTTGCCCTCCTTCCCATTACCTCTTCTTGGTCCAGCATTTGCTGCTTGAGCTTCTCTATGAGTTGGCTCTGTTGGTTGATCTCATCATCCTGTTGGAGACATGGGGAAAAGATGGAGTGAAAGGAAACTACTCTTTCTAGTTTAGACTTATGGGGTTGGAGTAGAGGTCAGTTCTGATAAAATTCCAGCTACTTCAGGCTTTGACTTAGAAAACCCATATCCTAAAAGAAAGAGGTCTTTTTTTTTTCCGGGCTGCACCTGAGGCATATGAAGGTTCCCAGGCTAGGGGGTCCAATCAGAGCTACAACTGTCAGCCTACAGCACAACCACAGCAACACAGGATCAGAGCTGCACCTGCAACCTACACCACAGCTCACGGCAATGCCAGATCCTTAACCCACTGAGCAAGGCCAGGGATCGAACCCGCAACCTCATGGTTCCCAATTGGACTTGTTTCCACTGCACCACAAGAACTCTGGCTTTTTTTTTTTTCCTTTAGTAGAGTTTTTTTCCTCAGCTTCTTTCCTTGACTCCTGCTCTCACTTTTTAATTCCTTTCCTCCTGAAAGTTGACACAACCTTGGCAGTACACAGCAGAAGCCTTCAAATGTTCATATCTTTTAACATATGGAAATACCACTCCAGGAGTTCTTGTCATGGCGCAGCAGAAATGAATCTGACCAGGAAGCATGAGGTTGCAGGTTCAATCCCTGGCCTCGCTCAGTGCGTTAAGAATCTGGTGATGTGAGCTGTGGTGTAGGTCACAGACGCAGCTCGGATCCCATATTGCTGTGGCGTAGGCCGGCAGCTGTAGCTCCAATTCAACCCCTAGCCTGGGAAACTCCATATGCCATGGGTGCCACCCTAAAAAGAAAATAAATAAATAAATAAATAAATAAATAAATAAATAAATAAATACCACTCTAGCACTCTGTTCTAATCAAACCATTCAAAAGCAAAACCTTATGCACAAGAAACAAAGACAGTCATTTTAGGGCTATTTATAGTAGCAAAAACAAATGAACCAACAAAACCAAAAAAGAAAAAAAAACCTAGAAGGCCTATAATAAATAAATGATTAAATACATTTTGATAAATGGACTATTAGGCAGACATTTTGAAATTCTTTTATGAAGATTTGTTAACAGAGTAAGAAATTGCTCATTATGGAGTTCCCTTGTGGGGAGTCCCCATCGTGGCTCAGCGGTAATGAACCCACCGCTGTGGCTGTGGTGTAGGCCAGCAGCTACAGCTCCAATTTGACCCCTAGCCTGGGAACATTCCTATACCGCCCGTGCAGCCCTAAAAAGCAGAAGAAAAAAAAAAAAGGAGAAGTAGCAGAGTTCCTTTGTGGCACAATGTGCTAAGGATCCAGCATGGTCACTGCTGTGGTGCGTGTTCAATCCCTGGCCCAGGAACTTCCACATGCCACAGGTGCAGCCAAAAAAAAGCAGAAGAAATCATTCATTATATCATGCAGAATGAAAAAAAAATCATCAGATGCAAAGTTACACATATAGTAAAAATCTCAATTGTGCAGCTTTATTTCTGAATGGTGGGAGGATGGATGATTTAAATATTCTTCTACATATTTTTATTTATCTTCCACATTTTCAATAATGAAAGTCATCCCTTCTAAAATCAGAAAAAGGCAGTATCAACCACTTCTCTAATCCCTCACTTGCCAATTCTCTAATCCCCTCTGTGCCCTGCCCGACGGCCCTCACCTTGTCATCCAGCTGCTTGTAGAGGCGGCGGATCTCTTCCTCGTACTTCTGCCGCTCCTCAGGGGCGATGCGCACCACGATGGATGAGTTGTCATTCACGGGGGTCTCTTCACAGAGCTCAGCGCCCAGCGCGGCATCCTCCCCAGCCAAGCGCTCCGTCTCAGGCACGTTCTCTCCTGGCAAAGGGGCAGAGCAAGGTGAGGGCTGGGACAGAGGAAAGCTGCATCTGCCGGTCCTTCCTCCCTTACTGCTCAACCTCAGACCTCCACGCTGCCACCTCTCCTGCCAAGTGGACCGTCAACCTTTTGGGGGATGAGGGATAAAGGCAGTGAGCCTCCTCCCCCTTTCTCTCATGACCTTTCTACTGCAGCCCTCCTTGGAAATTGCAGGAACCCTGTGTGGCTCCCTGTGCCCACGGGACCTCTCTAACCATTGCGCCACCGGCTCAGCTCAGCCTCCAGCTTTGCAATCGTCTCTTTCTGAGCCTTTGTCTTCTCCTTCTCCTTCTCATATTTCTTCTTCCACTGCTCGGCGGTCAACTCCAGGTTCACTGAAGCAGTGTTCTTAATGGTCTTTGCCCTGGAGAGGAGAACAAAAAGATGAGAACTTCATTAAGGCTGGCAAGACCCGGAGTTCCCATCGTGGCTCAGTGGTAAATGGATCTGACTAGCATCCGTGAGGATGCAGATTCGATCCCTGTCCTTGCTCGGTGGGTTAAGGATCCAGCGTTGTGGTGAGCTGCGGCACAGGCCAGCAGCTATAGCTTCAATTCAGCCCCTAGCCTGGGAACCCCCATTTGCCTCGGGTGCAGCCCTAAAAAGCAAAAAAAAAAAAAGGCTGCTGAGATCCCGAAGGGGGAGCAGCAGGGGCCAGAACAGAGAGTAGGGAACCCTGCCACTGACCGCTGCCCGAACATCAGGGTGGACTTGGTCTCCGCATCGTTGTAGCTGGACGGTGAGCAGCAGATGAACATAGTTGTCCGGCAGTTTCCTCCCAAGGAGTCCTGGAGAATTCGTGTCATTTTGCTGTCGCGATATGGAACATAGCTTTTCTGGGGAGAAGAGGAAGCCATGAATCAGAAAAATAAATTCAAAAAGGTCATCAGAAAGGATGGTAGTGCTGACTAGGGATGGAGCAATCCAGGCATCAGGCATGATGAGGTGGGGACCCAAGGAGAAGGCAGAGGATGGGGTGGAGCTTGAGGGGTGAGGCCCCCAAAGGAGCACTCACAGTGCCCTCCGCCAGCGCCGAGATCACATTCCCCAGGGCTGACAGCGACTTGTTGATATTCTTGGCCTCGTCCAGCACGGCTCCCTCAGCTCCAGTCTTGCTGACCTACCAGGGCACAGAAGGGGTGAGTGTGCCATGAGCATCAGCAGAGGGAGGGGGTTCTCAGCACCTCTTCTTGGCGGGGGGCTCAGTCCAAAGAGAGGAAGGGATATGGAAACGATCCTGCCAGGGGCCACTCCCTCACCCACATATTATATGATTTGATTCCATTTACACGAAATGTCCAGAAAAGACAAATCCAGAATCAGAAAGTAGATTCATGGTGGCCAGGGAATTGGAGGGGGAAAAATAGGGCATGACTGTTAACAAGGGATGAAAATGTTCCTGAATTAGTGATGGTGGTTGCACAACCATGCAAACATACCAAAACCACTGAATTGTACATGGAATTGTACATATAATGTAAAAATGGTGAACTTTATGGCATGTGAATTCTATGTCAATAAGAAAGTGATTTTGATCCAAAAAAAAAAGGCCAACCCCCAAGGCTTCCTTCCCTGCCCCACCCCACCGCCACAGGACCCTCAACCTTCTCGCTCCCTGCCAGGTCCACGAGATACAGCTTCCCGCTGAGCTTCTGCTCAGTCTCCATATTCTCCTGCTTGATGTTGATGAGGAAGATGCTATGGCTTCGAGAGCTGTGTTCATTCATGTCTGTAGGAGGGAGGGCGGAACAGTCCCTGTATCAACCTTTGCGGAACTGAAGCCCTCAGCCCCCCCGCCCCGCTTCCACTGACCACCGCCCCCACCCACTGAGAGAGAGGGTATCCGCCAGGACTAGCTCAGACCCTATGTCTCTCAGGCAGCAGATAAGCATCCCTCCTCCTCTGGAGGACAGTCTACCTTTGCTCTTTTTTTTTGGCCACGCCTGCAGCATATGAAAGTTCTCAGACTGGGGATCGAACTTGCACCTCTGCAGTGACCGAAGCCACTGCTGTTGGATTCTTCACCCACTGCACCACAACAGGAACTCCCCCTTTCTCGTTTTTGAGGCCCTCATCCCCAGAAGGCACAGAGGAGAGGCAGGCCCCCAGATTCAAGAGCCCCTTATATCCCCACTCACTAGTGACAGCCACATGACGATTTGATTTCCCTTCATCAATCACATCTAAAATCTCCTCTGGGCTGGACACAAAGCGTTCGGTACAACCCTGCAGGGGGCAAATGGACAGTGACCCATAAACTTTGATCTGCAAATTAAACTACCTGCACAGTGTAATGACCTTGCAAGACAGGGTCTTTTCCCAGGTCACAGACTTTCCCTAGCCCCTTGGCATGTCTTACCCCTCCAGGATATCCACCCTCCAACTTCTGGGTCAATGGTTTACCCTCCTCTTATACCCACACTCTCAACACACAAGCTCTCACCTTGACAAACGGCACCCGGTTCTTGTCCTCGTGCACAGACAGATTTGTCTTGGTCACTGAATCAAGACAATACAAGGTGAGCAAGGCTGGCACTTCCACCCCCCACCTCCCCAATCCCTGGGACCTGCAGTCTGCTCAGATGGTGGATTCTTCTATGTGCAAAAGGAGGACTCCCCTGTGAAGCCTAAACTCCTTGTACATGCTGAAGACGGTTTCTCCTCCCCCAGGATTCCAGCCCCAGGGCTCCACCTAGTCTCAGGTTGTTTATATGTGGGCCTGAGCATCTAAGCTCAGCTTCTGATTCTTTCAGGTTTTGGAAATCCTTGGTGGGTGGAGGCCTGGGACATAAATACAAGCGTGTCTGCCCTTGTAGGCCTGCTGCATTGCTCACCCAACAGTACCTAAGCCCAAGGGCCCAAGAACACTGTGATCTTTCTCTTCCCTGCCCTCCACACTCCCACCTGCCCACTCACCATCCAGAAGGTCACGAATTTTGTCCAGGTAAATCTCAAAGTAAGACACCTGGTTAGGGAAGAAGGAGGAGTATGAACTGAAGAGGGCCTATCTTGAATCTGATAAGGGGTCTCAGGCTAATGTGACTCGATCGAATAATGGTTCTGGGAGGGAAAGGGCAGAAGAGACTCTGTTGGCAGAGAACTTAGGTAACTAGCGGGGAGAATAAGTTGGGGCGCCCCAGATCTCAGTGGGTGCATCCGAGATCCACCCCTCCCAGTCCCATTAAGTGGATGCCCAGTGATCACGCCCTAATCACCTTGATGTGGAACTCAAGGTTCTCGTCCATGGAGTAGATGTGGTTGAAGATGTCTCGGGCAATTCGAGGAATGATCCCCATCAGCTGGGGGTCATGCAGCTTTCCCTGGGAAGGAAGGGTATTCCAGAATGAGGCTGCAGCTCAGGAAGAATCAGACAGCTCAAGCATGCAGATGAACACAGATGTAATAGATGTTAAGAAGACCATCCTAACTCAGCGGAGGGTCACCACCATGTCTACCTTTTCGTGGAAAGAGGAGGGAACGGAGCAGCCCTTTGGACTTTTTTTCTTTCTTTTCTTTCTTTCTTTCTTTTTTTTTTGGGGGGGGGCCGCATCTGCAGCATATGGAAGTTCACAGGCTAGGGGTAGAATTGGAGCTGCAGAAGCCAGCCTGTGCTACAGCTCAAGGAATCCTGGATCCTTAACCCACTGAGTGAGGACAGTGATCGAACCCACCTCCTCGTGGATACTAGTCAGGTTCGTAACCCGCTGAGCCACAGCAGGAACACCCCCTTTGGACTTCCATTGCTGCTGCTTTTCCATGTGAAAAGAAAAAGACTGGAGTAGTGAAAAGGAGGGTGAACTGCAGAAGGCTGAAGGGCTTCTCTTAAACTTCCACTATAATGTTGCCAGGCAACCCTCGATTCCTAGATCTTCCCCCACTGACATTCCTTGGCCTCCTGTTAACAGTCCCAGCTCCTCACTGCCATACACGTCAGAACCCTCACCTCCATAGTATGTGTTTTCCCTGAGGATGTCTGTCCATAAGCAAAAATGGTGCCATTGTAGCCAGCAAGGACATCTGGAAGAGATGGCAGAGAAAGAGCACTGGTAGAGAGAAGTGGGGTAGGGAATGGGGAGCCTAAAAAAATACATTCTAAAAATACACCCCTTACCTTTGACAATCTGCATGGCACATGCATGATAAACTTGCTCCTGAGTCGTGTTTGGGGGGAACACACGGTCAAAGACGTACGGCTTCCCCTGGAGTGGAAACAGAGGATGGCAGACATGAGCAGGCACATGTGAAGGAGCAGACATACCTGAGAAGGCACCCCTTCTCAAGCCTCTGTATGCATGGGTGATTATGGGGAAGTAAAATTTAGGTTACTTTTTTTTTTTTTGTCTTTTAACTATTTCTTGGGCCGCTCCCGCGGCATATGGAGGTTCCCAGGCTAGGGGTCGAATCGGAGCTGTAGCCACCGACCTACGCCAGAGCCACAGCAACGCGGGATCCGAGCCGCGTCTGCAACCTACACCACAGCTCACGGCAACGCCGGATCATTAACCCACTGAGCAAGGGCAGGGATGGAACCCGCAACCTCATGGTTCCTAGTCGGATTCGTTAACCACTGCGCCACGATGGGAACTTCGGGGAAGTAAAATTTAGGACCGACACCAGGAGGTGTGTCCATGGGGTAGAGTGTCACTGAGAAGTGTCACATGGTGAGACTGCATGAGGGGATCTCAATCTTGGTGTGATGATTTAACACTCACCATCCCAGACACCCTTCCTGGAAAGCTAAACAGGCAAAAACAACAAGGCCATAGGCTGTGGAGAGCGAAGAGCAATTTATTAACGTTAAAATTTTACTGCGAAGTTAAAAAAAATCTTCCTCAATAGATCCATATGTCCTAATATAGAAAGATCTTCAAGATGTTTTAAGTGAGGGAGTTCCCTGGTGGCCTAGTGATTAAGGATTCGCTGTTGTCACTGCAGTGGCATGAGTTCAATCCCTGCCCTGGAACTTTTGCATGCCGCCGAGGCAGCCAAAAAAACTTCTAAAAAATCTGACTTATGATAAACATCTACCTGGAATACTTATCTGGTCTCTCTTTGATGAAAGACTCTGAAGCCCCCCAAAACAGAATTCACAAAGAGAAAGAAGTTGTGAAGCTACTTCCACAGGGAAGGGAGTACCGTAAACTGATAGAGCCTTTCCAGAAGACAATTCTATTAAATATTTAAGCATCCATACCAGTCATACTCTGCCCCAGCAGTTCCTGTGCTAGGAATTCACTTTACAACACTTACTTAAGCACTTGAAGATGTGTGTAGAAGGATGTTCACAGCAATAGTTTCTATTGAAGAAAAACTGGAAACAATTCAAACATCCATCAAGATGTTGGTTACGATACCTCCACAATCTACCTCCATTACAGAGCGAGGCTGCTTTACATATATTGACATGTCCAAGATCAATTATGTGAAGAAACAATGTGTATAGTGTGATTATATATTTTTCATAAGCATACTGGTAGACTAGACTTAGCAAAAAAACATGGAAGACTTTGTACAGATCCGTTAATGCTGGTTATCCCTCGATAGCAGAATGACAGGAACTTATATTTACTACATTTTTTTCTGTGCTATGTAAATGTTTTACAATGACAACATATTGCTTTTAAATTAAAAAATAAAATAGTATAGATGATGTTATAGAAAAATGCATAATGACACAATAAGGAATGCACAAAATAATTTTAAGAAAAAGGTGGTTTTTTGAAATAGTATGCAGTGTAAAAACACACCAAAAAGTCTATAAAGGATTATTCCGGGAGTTCCCGTTGTGGCGCAGTGGTTAACGAATCTGACTAGGAACCATGAGGTTGCAGGTTCCATCCCTGCCCTTGCTCAGTGGGTTAAGGATCCAGCGTTGCCGTGAGCTGTGGTGTAGGTCGCAAATGCTGCTCAGATCCCGTGTTGCTGTGGCTCTGGCGTAGGTCAGCAGCTACAGCTCCGATTCGACCCCTAGCCTGGGAACCTCCCATATGCTTCGGGAGCGGCCCAAGAAATGGCAAAAAGACAAAAAAAAAAGGAAAAAAAAAAGGAGTTCCCGTCATGGCTTAGTGGTTAACGAATCCGACTAGGAACCATGAGGTTGCAGGTTCGATCCCTGGCCTTGTTCAGTGGGTTACGGATCTGGCATTGCCGTGAGCTGTGGTGTAGGTTGCAGACGCGGCTTGGATCTGGTGTTGCTGTGGCTGTGGCATAGGCTGGTGGCTACAGCTCCTATTAAACCCCTAGCTTGGGAACCTCCATATGCCACTGGTGCGGCCCTAGAAAAAAAGACAAAAAAAAAGGATTATTCCAATTTTTTAGGATTATTCCATTTCTGTAAAAAATTATATATATGTATACACATTTTACAGAAAAACATGTTAATAGTGGTTACTGTTGGACAGTGGGATTTTAGGAGACTGCTTTGTTATTTTTGTTCTTTTTGATTTAGAGTTAAAACTATTCTAAAATGGTCCACAAATAACAAATGCTGGGGAGGGGTGCGGAGAAAAAGGAACCCTCCTGCACAGCTGATGGGAATGTAAGTTGGTACAACCACTATGGAGAACAGTATGGAGGTACCTTAGAAAACTACCATATGACCCAGCAATCTCACTCTTGGGCATATAACCGGACAAAACTTTCCTTGAAAAAGACACATGCACCCACATGTTCACTGCAGCACTATTCACAACAGCCAAGACATGGAAACAAACTAAATGTCCATCAACAGATGAATGGATTAAGAAGATGTGGCATATATACACAATGGAATTCTACTCATCCATAAAAAAGAACAAAGTAATGCCATTTGCAGCAACATGAATGGAACTAGAGACTCTCATACTAAGTGAAGTAAGTCAGAAAGAGAAAGACAAATACCATATGATATCATTTATATCTGGAATCTAATATATGAAACCTTCCCACAGAAAAGAAAATCATGGACATGGAGAACAGACTTGGGGTTGCCAAGGGGGAGGGGGAGGGAGTGGGAGGGAGTGGGAATTTGGGGTTAATAGATGGAAACTATTGCCTTTGGAACGGATAAGCAACGCAATTCTGCTGTATAGCACTGGGAACTATGTCTAGTCACTTATGATGGAGCATGATAATGTGAGAAAAAAGAATATATACATGTATGTGTAACTGGGTCACCTTGCTGTGCAGTAGAAAATTGACAGAACACTGTGAACCAGCTATAATGGAAAAAATAAAAATCATTATAAAAAATAAAACTATTCTAAAATGAAATTATTTTTAAATAAGAAAAATTTGTTTTAAAAACAATGATATTAATATTCTGACTACATAAAGAACTCTCATAATTTAATAACAAAAAGACAAATCTAACCAGAAAAATATGGACACAAGTTAGGTACTAACAATAGAAGAACTAAATATGTTCAATGAACATAAAGATGTTCAACATTTTTTTTTTTGTCTTTTTGCCATTTCTTGGGCCGCTCCCGAAGCATATATAGGTTCCCAGGTTAGGGGTCTAATCGGAGCTGTAGCCACCGGCCTATGCCAGAGCCACAGCAACACGGGATCCGAGCAGCGTCTGCAACCTACACCACAGCTCACGGCAACGCCGGATCCTTAACCCACTGAGAAAGGCCAGGGATGGAACCCGCAACCTCGTGGTTCTTAGTCGGATTCATTAACCACTGAGCCATGACGGGAACTCCAATGTTCAACATTTTTTAGGACAAAAGCGGTAACATCATTTTTCACCTATCAAACTGGAAAGCAAAAACTTAGCTGTAATACCCAGTGTAGATGAGGGTTCAAGTAGGTATTAATTTCCTTGAAATGAGCACCCTCATTCTTTTCTGGTAGGTCAGTACATCCATACTTTTAAGAAGGCAATTCTGAAATACATGATCGAAAGCCCTGAATTGTACATATCCTTTGATCCAGATATTCTACTCAAGAATGCATATTACAGAAATATTTGTAGCAAATATTTAGCTACCAGAATGTTTGTTATCAACACTGCTTATAATAATGAGAAATTGAAAACAACTGAAAGGAGTTATATTTAGAAGAACAGTTATATAAGGAATTGATTAAACTATGGCATGTACATATATTTTTTTCTTTTTTTTCTTTTTTAGGGCCGCACCTACGGCCTAAGTTCCCAGGCTAGGGGTTGAATCCGAGCTGCAGCTGCTGGCCTACGCCACAGCCACAACAACATCAGATCTGAGCTGCATCTGCAACCTACGTGGTAGCTCACAGCAACAACGAATCCTTAACCCATTGAGCAAGGCCAGGGATCAAAGCTGCATCCTCATGGATGCTAATCAGGTTCTTACTGCTAAGCCACAATGGGAACTCCGATATATTTTATTCTTTACTGCTATTTAAAATGATGTTATAATAGAACACCAATAAATCTTAAAAGTGTGTCAAGTGAAAAAATCTCAAACTCAAAGAGCACATACTGTTTTATTCCCTTTATATAAAGTTTAGGAATAAACAACACTATTTGCAGTGATAGAAGTCAAAGTAGCAGTTTCCTCAGGGGTGATATTGACAGGAAGGGGGCAAAAGGGAACTTTCAGAGACAATAATAATGCCCTTGGATTTCCCGACGTGGTGCGGTGGGTTAAGAATCCAACTGCAGTGGCTTGGGTGGCTGCAGAGGTGTAAATTCAATCCCCAGCCTGGCGCAGCAGGTTAAAGGATCGGGTGTTGCCACAGCTGCAGCGAAGGTCCCTGGCCCAGGAACTTCCATATGCCATGGGTGCAGCCATAAAAAAAAAATTAAAAGAAAAATGCTCTCGATCTCAATCTGGGTAGTGGTCACATGGGTGTTAAAATGTTTAAAAATTCATCCAGCTGTTTGCATAAGATTTGGGCACTCACTGTATGTAAATCATACCTCAGTAAGTGCTATCATAAAATATATCATAAAATGATATGATAATGGCTCTTAAAATATGAATTATGCACATCTTTATTGTTAATAAGAAAAATGAATATTAAGACTATGAAATATCATTTTAACATTTCAAAGTGGCCAAAATAAAATAGTTTGACAATGCATTGCATTGGCTGGGCCCTTAAATATGGATAAGGTCATTCAATTGTTTGTAATAGCAAGTGATTAGAACAACCCTAAATATCCATATCCATCAATAAGGTCTGGCTAAATAAATGATGGCATATCCCTACAACAAATTATACAGTCGTTAAAAAGAATGAGATAGACTTTTTAAAAAATCTTTTGTCTTTTTTAGGGCTGCATTTGAGGCATATAGAGTTTCCCAGGCTAGGGGTCTAATCGGAGCTACAGCCGCAGGCCTACATCACAGCCACAGCAACACCAGCTCCTAGCCGCGTCTACGACCTACAGCATAGCTCACGGCAACACTGGATCTTCATGCACCACAATGGGAACTCCCATGATATAGAAGGATCTCCAAGGCACATTGTTAAGTAAAAAAAAGCAAGTCACAGAACAGTATTACAGTATGCTACCATTTGTGTTAAAAAAAGTATATGCATATATACTTTTATGCATATATACATAAAGTATATGTATATATGTATTTGCTTGTAAATATATGATATTCTTTTAGAAGGATGCATTAAGAAACTGGTAGTAAGGCAGTTTTCATTTTTTTATTTATTTTTGCTTTTTTTTTTAGGGACACATCTGCAGCATATGGAAGTTCCCAGACCAGGGGCTGGGTCGAATCGGAGCTACAGCTGCCGGCTGGCCTATGCCACAGCCACAGCAATTTAGGATCCAAGCCAGGTCTCTGACCCACACCACAGCTCACAGCAATGTCAGATCCTTAACCAACTGAGCGAGGCTAAGGATCAAACCTGCATCCTCATGAATACTAGTTGGGTTCTTAACCCACTGGAGCCACAACGGGAACTCCTCTTTTTTTGAATTTTAATTTTTATGGCCACGCCCACAGTATGTGCAAATTCCAGGGCCAGGGACTGAATCCGAGCTGCAGCTGCAAACTACACCACAGCTGCAGCAATGCCAGATCCTTTAACTCGTGCCTCTGCAGTGACTGGAGCCACTGTATTGACTCAACCCACTGAATCACAGTTCGGGAGTTCGAGTTGCGGCCCGGCGGAAAGAAACCCGACTAGGAACCATGAGGTTGGGGTTTGATCCCTGGCCTTAATCAGTGGGTTAAGGATCTGGCGTTGCCATGAGCTGTGGGGTAGGGTTGCAAATGCAGCTCAGATCTGGCATTGCTGTGGCTCTGGCGTAGGTTGTCGGCTACAGCTCCGATTAGACCCCTAGCCTGGGAACCTCCATATGCCGTAGGTTCAGCCCTAAAAAGACAAAAAGACGGAAAAAAAAAAAAAGACTCGACCCACTGCACCACAGAGTGAACTCCAAGGCTGCCTTCTGAAAGGGGAACTGGGTGGCTAGGAACGAGGAGTAGGAAGGAGAATTACTTTTCATTGTATATCTTTTTATATCATTTGAATTTTGTCACATGCATGTAAGACATTCAAAAATTAAGCACTTTTTTAAATAAATAAAATTATGTAGGAGTTTCTGCTGTGGTGTAGTGGGTTAAGAATCCAGCAGTTCACGTCGCTGTTGGAGGCATAGGTTCAATTCCTAGATGGAAAACTTCCATATGCTGCAAGTGCAGTCATTAAAAAAAATAATTATGGCAAAAAGACAAGAAAAAAAATTATGAAAGAATTCCCATTGTGGGGCAGTGGAAATGAATTTGACTAGGGACCACGGGCTTGCAGGTTCGAGCCTCAGCCTCAATCAGTGGGTTAAGGATCTGGTATTGCAATGAGCTGTGGTATAGGTCGAAAACATGGCTCTGACCCTGCATTGTTGTGGCTGTGGTGTAGACTGGCAGCTGTAGCTCTGATTCGACCCCTAGCCTGGGAACCTCCATAAGCCACAAGTGCAGCCCTAAAAAGAAAAAAAAAAAATTATGTAAAATATTTAATGATGGTGAAATAGTCATGATATTTTGTTAGTGAAAAAAATTAGATAACAAATAATATAGAGTTTATGATATACTTTTATTAAAATTACTGTATGTATATATGCAATTAAAAACCACTGGAGGGAGTTCCCATTGCAGCTCAGCGGAAATGAACCCGACTGGTATCCATGAAGATATGGGTTTGATCCCTGGCCTCGCTCAGTGGGTTAAGGATCCAGCATTGCCGTGAGCTGTGGTGTAGGTTGCAGACACGGCTTGGATCTGGCATTGTTGTGGCTGTGGCTGTGGCTGGCAACTGTAGCTCCGATTCTACCCCTAGCCTGGGAACTTCCTTACGCCACAGGTGCAGCCCTAAAAAGTCAAAAACAGCAACAACAACAAAAAACCAACAACGCCCACTGTAAACAAATACATCAAATTGTTAACAATTTTGTGGAGAGGTGGGATTTTGAGTGATTTTTAGTTTCTTCTATGTGCTTTTCTGTTTTTAACTTTACCAGCAATTAAAGTTATTATTGTTGTTGGAGTTCCCGTCGTGGCACAGAGGTTAACGAATCTGACTAGGAACCATGAGGTTGCAGGTTCGATCCCTGGCCTTGCTCAGTGGGTTAACGATCCGGCGTTGCCGTGAGCTGTGGTGTAGGTCGCAGACGTGGCTCGGATCCTGCGTTGCTGTGGCTCTGGCATAGGCTGGCAGCTGCAGCTACATCTCCGATTCGACCCCTAGCCTGGGAACTTCCATATGCCGTGGGAGCGGCCCAAGAAATGGCAAAAAGACAAAAAAAAAGAGTTATTATTGTTGTAATCAGATTATGTTTAGCATTATTGAAGAAAAAAACGTACCTTGATTCTTTTTTAAGGTTTGAGTGAGTTTATGAATTATTCATAGGACTTTAGTGATTTTTTATTTTTTATTTATTTATTTATTTATTTTTTTGGTCTTTCTAGGTCTGCACCCTCGGCATATGGAGGTTCCCAGGCTAGGGGTCTAATCGGAGCTGTAGCTGCTGGCCTACACCAGAGCCACAGCAACGCCAGATCTGAGCTGTGTCTGCAATCTACACCATGGCTCACAGCAACACCAGATCCTTAACCCACTGAGTGAGGCCAAGGACCAAACCCACAACCTCATGGTTCCTAGTCAGATTCGTTTCCCCTGTGCCACAATGGGAACTCCAGGACTTTTGTGACTTTTTCACCCTTTTTATTTATACAGTTCATATTACACTTCATTACAAAGAATAAAATTTTTTAATTTTTATTTTGTTCTCTTCTGATAGAAATCTTAACTTTACTCACTCTCCTATCCTTCAATATTTCCACTTGGCGCAAAGGTGCTAAGGTCAGAGGGGGAAAGAACCATCTGCTGTGATAGTGTTAGAGCTTGAAGGGACCTCAGAGGTTGTCCTGTCCTTTGCTATTCTGAGGGTGGTCCCTGAAGTAAAAGGGATTTCACCTGGGGGCCTGTGAGAAATGCAGAATCTCAGACCTCACCCAGACATCCTGAAGCAGAAGTTGCAGCTTCGCCAAATCACAAGGTGATTCATATGAACTTACAAGTTTGAGAATCACTGCTCTGCTCTGTTATCCTCCTTCACAAATCATGGAAGTGATTTGTGAATCAACAAGGAGCCAGCAGAGAGCTGATATTAGAAATCGGATCTCCTAACAGTCTTGTCAAGTGCATATTCTGAAATGCCAAAATACAAAGATTAAAATTCTTATTTCATAGAATAAAATCATACATTGTAACAATAAACAGATTTAATTTTTAAAAATTTTTTATTTTTTGCTTTTTAGGGCCAAAGGTGCAGCACACGCTAAAGGCCTACACCACAGCTCACAGCAACACCAGATCTTTAACCCACTGAGCAAGGCCAGGGATCAAACCTGAGTCCTCATGGATAACAGTCAGGTTTGCTACTGCTGAGCCACAACAGGAACTCCGAAATAATAAACAGACTTAAAGTGGCCTTGGTGCCTCTTCCTCCCAGTGGTAAGACCTTTCTTCCATTTTGTTTTTATTTTATTTGCTTATTTATTTTTGCTTTTTAGGGCCACATCCACAGTATATGGAGGTTCCTAGGCTAGGGGTCCAATTGGAGCTACAGCTGCCAGCCTACACCACAGCCACAGCAACGCAGGATCCAAGCCACCTCCATGAACTACTCCACAGCTCATGGTAACGCGAGATTTTTAACCACTGAGCAAGGCCAGGGATCAAACCCGCAACCTCGTGGTTCCTAGTCAGATTGGTTTCCACTGCACCACAACGGGAACTCCTGTTTTTATTTTATTTTTTAATTGAAATTTGTTTCTTGAATTGTAATCTAACTCAGTATTTCTCCCAGCCAGTGGTGGCCAAGAAACAGAAACAAACGAAACATGTCCATCTCAGGCCAGTGACTCTCACCTCTTCTCCAACAATGATGTCTACCCATGCTTCTTGAAGCCGGGCATGCAGCCAAAGGGGATTAAATATAACTCTCGAGCCAACCTTGCCCCTCCCTTCTTCCCTTCTGGGAATCTGGGGATAGACTCTCTCTCTTTAATACTCCCAGTTACAGGATTCCAGAGGGTGCTCTGGAGGCATTAAAATGGAGGGCGCTCTCCAAGTGCTGAAGGCAATTATTGCCTGAGGAACCCCTTTTCCTCAGCCTAGGCTGGGAGGAAAGAAGAGACCAGAGAGGGAGGAAGGGTAATGTTCTCAGTACCACGAGGATAAAAAACATCCAAGAGCTAAAAATGGGTGCACTTAGTAATCTTGTGAGCGGAGGAAGCCATAGGCATAATTCTAGGGTTCTGGGAAGGCTTGCTACCACCTCCCTTCTCTGGATTGAGCCCTTAAATTTCAAATCCAGTTCATTTCTTTTTGCTAAGATTTTTCTATCTGTTCAAGGAGAAATGTCTTTTAATTTTCCATTGATTATATTCAAGATGAATGCATGGGTCAGATCTTTTCACAAGAAAAACTATTCCCATGGTTTTCCACTTTTTCTGCCTCTCGACTACTCACAGGGGAAACATCACGATTATTTACATCTCTCATGACACATAATTACTCTGAGTCAGACTGTAGTATGTTGTGGGGGATTTCTTATCAGAATCTGGGGAAGTGTATGTACAGTTAGCAAAAGCCATTTGGGGGGGGTGCACCCACGGCATGTGGAAGTTCCCAGAGCAGGGATTGAATCTAAGTCACAGCAGCAACCTAAACCACAGATGAGGCAGCACTGGATCTTTAACCCAAATGTGCTGGGCCAGGGATCCAACTGGCACCACCACAGCAACAGTGCTGGATCCTTAACCCCCACAGTGGGAACTCCAGCAAAAAACATTTCTGATGTCCCCTCCCAGGACTCTTCCCAGGCCACTCTACAGCCTGGATCACCATGCAGACCAAGAGTTTCCTGAAGGCAGAGATTCTCTCTAAATCCCAACATCAAGCAGAGTCCCTGGCCCACAGGATGCTCTTCATAAATATTTGTTGAATAAACACAGTTATTGATGGAAGAAGGGAGCAAGAAGATCCTAGGGACCTGGATGTTTGGATGAAACAACTGGTAAAGGGGAAAATGTTAACCACTTCCCAGTTGTGTCAAAGGCTAGCTTGCAGGGAGATGGCATATATAAAACAATATCATCTAACTCTTATCAGGAGTTTATTATTATGCCTGTCACTGTGCTAAACAGTTTATACACATTATCTCATTTAATGCTCATAGCAATCCTAGGAGGTAGGTACTGTGATTACTACATTTTATAGATGTGAAGACAGGTTCAGAGAGGTAAGGCAGCTTTCGCCGTCACAAAGCTGAGAAATAGCAGAGCAAGGTTTCAAACCCAAGCCGTCTGATTCCAGACCCACATTGCCAAAGTGATTCCAGAACCGATGAGCCAACACTGCGTCAGAGCCTTATCCTGGCTTTTCCTTCCCCTCCCCCATCTTCCCCCTCCTGTTGGGATTTTCTCCAAGTGTTTCTGGACAGAATGAAAGCCCTTCATCACTCCCTTTTTCCAACCTGAACCCCTTTTTCAGAAGAATGCAGTTTTCTCCCCCCCACCCTCCCTGAGGAGCCTCCCTCCCCGTCTCTACCTCCAGGTAATCCAAGACCCTGTGAGTTAGTGCAACATCAGAACTGAAAGACTGTTAAGGGAGACAGGCTCAGAGAGACCCTCCGTCTTTGAGGAATGTCTCCGAGATGCGCTCTCTCTCTCCACTCATAGCAGTATAAGCACGCCTCCGTGCCTCCTCCAGAGGGCTTCTCTTCCGAGTCCTGCAACTCAGGCCTATGTTCTCCTCTGACTCACTCCAAGCCTCCCTGTTGTCTCCTGTCCAATTCTGTCTCCCAGCACTTTCTGGAGTTTTCTTTTTTTTTTTTTTTTGTCTTTTGTTGTTGTTGTTGTTGCTATTTCTTGGGCTGCTCCCGCGGCACTATGGAGGTTCCCAGGCTAGGGGTCGAATCGGAGCTGTAGCCACCGGCCTACGCCAGAGCCACAGCAACGCGGGATCCGAGCCGCGTCTGCAACCTACACCACAGCTCATGGCAACGCCGGATCGTTAACCCACTGAGCAAGGGCAGGGACCGAACCCGCAACCTCACGGTTCCTAGTCGGATTCGTTAACCACTGCGCCACAACGGGAACTCCTGGAGTTTTCCACTATGGTAGCTTTCCACTGAAGCTAGTAGGAGAGCATAAGATCAGGGGTCCAAAGATGACCAACCTTTTCAGTCTTCACTAAAGCACTGGGTAGAGGCTGAACTTCTGAGCACCAGGCTTGATTTCCATAGTGACACCCCTGGGGATTGTTGCCATGGTAATGCTAGAGGACACTGGCCACAGCTAACATTACCTCCCCTCTCCATCTTCCTTCACGAAACTTCCCCAAGGCTAAGGGGGTGGGGGGTGGGGGGGAATATCAGATATCAAAGGAATTCTGGACCCTCCCAAAATAATACCCGATTCGGCTCTGATAATTCTGCAGGCCCCAACCCGACTTGTCCAAATGAGGTACTTGATGGCCCTGGCTTTTTGTCTCCTTAACCATCAGGAGATCTAAGGGAGGCAGAATGTGGTAGATACTGAATGAGGGGAGGAGGGAGGGAGAGAGGAAAGGCAAGAGAGAGGAAGAGATGCTGCATTTCTTTACTGTCAGACACCTCCTGTGCCTGTAAAGATGTGCAGCTCAGACAGCAGACACTCTGCCCACCAAGACCAAGGCAGAGACACTTAAAAAGGTCCACTTAAATAGTCACAGTGGAGGAGTTTCCATCATGGCACAGTGGAAACAAATATGACTAGGAAACATGAGGTTGCGGGTTTGATCCCTGGCCTCATTCAACGAGTTAAGGATCCAGTGTTGCCGTGAGCTGTGGTGTAGGCTGCAGATGCAGTTCGGATCCTGCGTTGCTGTGGCTGTGGTGTAGGCCGACACCTGCAGCTCTGATGAGACCCCCTAGCCTGGGAACCTCCATATGCTGCAGCTGCAGCCCTAAAATGACAAAAGACAAAAAAAAGAAAAAAAGTCACAGTGGATTCTGAGCGACGCAAAGAGCACAAAGCACATGGCACACACAGACAGTGACCCAGACACCCTTCTGCTATGACTCAGGCCATTAACTTGGGCTAAGCCCCATTTCCCAGATTCCCGAGAGAAGTCAGGGGACAGGGGAGGGATAAGGCTCACAGGGCTGTCTTCAGCTTATTCTCTTCCACTTTGCCAAGCAGAAAAAGCCCACAAACATTAGAGACTCTGTAGCCCAGAGCTAGCCGCAGTGCTGCAGCAGAGAGAGCCGTCAGAGAAGGGAGCAGGGGTTGGGCTTGCAGAGATTAGCCTCTCCCACCCTCATTCTTTCCTCACCTTCCCAGACATCCCAAAACAGCTTCCTCCACTAATTCCTCAGTCAGTTTCCCATACCCTGGGCTCCAAAGGGAGCTAGAGGAAGAGAAAAGAGTGGGGGATTTCTTTCCCTTATGGGGACCCTCAAGGCGCTCCTCAAAATCACTTCTCCTCTAGCCCTCATCCTCCTGAATGAGAAATGAATGGAAAGGCTGGGCAGACGAGCTCCCAGGATGCTGCCTGAGACAAAATGGCCCCCCATAAGCACTTACCTTGGTGTGAGAGATTGACAGGAGGGACTAGAGTAAGGGAAGATACAGAGTGAGACAAAGGTACAGCCCTGCAAATATCAGGCAAAACGGATCAAGAAGGACCAGCTGTGGCGTAAGATAGGATCTGAGTTGGCAGGGGCCCTGGGCCTCTCTTCATCTCTCTTCCCTCCTGCTTTCACCAAGTCTCTCCTATTTAACTGAGCAAATTGGACAGATCAACACAACTCCCAACAACACCCAGAGAGGGATGGCCCAGGGAGCCTAAAGGAGATGGTTCAGATTTACCCAGATTTAAGTCAAGGAAGATAGACTTAAAAGTGGAAGCCTTTTGTGGCTTTGCTCCTCCATAACCACCTTGCTTCTAATTTTCTCAAGCTTTATGGGAGGCCCTCAAGCTCTTACTTTCACAGCTAATGCCTGCTGTCCAGACTCTTCAGAGAAGAGGCCCCAGGGGTTGATCCAGGCATTCTTTTAGCCTGGCTAGACAGACCAGACTGCAAGGTCTATGGCCCTTGAGACAAAGAGAGACAGGGGCCCTCTCTATGTGAAAAAAACACACATACACAGCACATGCACAAGGCAAAAGCTCTCATTTGAGTTCACAGTGTGGGTGAGAGAGCCTGGTGACAAACTAGAGCCCCTGGGGACAAGACATGTAAGCAAATCTCTTCCTACAGCCTGTTTACTCGAAGTCCCATTCTCACTGGTTCAGAAGGCCCAGACTCCCTTCCCTTTTTTCCTTCATCCTTTTCTCAAGCATTCCCTGCGCCCAGCACTGTGGATCAAAAATACATAAGATGTGCCCCTGACCTTGAGGACGGCCCTTATATGGGCCCTTCTCAAACTGGCTACAGTTTCCTGGCCCAGCACCCCTCAAGCCCTACTAGACTTGATCCCAGACCCTTTCATCCCATAGCCTGACAGTCCCTACCAACTTAGAAGAGGAGGGGAAGGTGAGGAACTCCCTAGGAATTCCTTTGGAGTCATCCCAGATAAAAGTCCAGAACGGAAATCTGTGGAGGCAATGTGATATACAGAAGGAAAGACATAAGCTTTGGAATTACAGATTTAGGTTCATATCCATGAATTAACAGTGTGACCTTGAGAAAGTCAGTTGACTTCTTTGGGCCTCAATTGCCTCATCTGTAAAATGGAAATATTAATACCTTCTTCAGAGCGTTGTTTTAAGGATTAAACAATATATGCAGCATAATGAGCCCACAGAAAACACTATTGCTCCTTCTTAATAAGGTCTCTTCTGTGGGTAGGGGTTGTCATGATGAGGTAGAGGAGGTGGCTTGCCACTTTTTATTGGATTATCAAGAGATAGGATGAATAAGCAACTACTTGTTAGGATATCAGGTTTGGTTATTTTTATTTGTTAGGGTGAATCGGCGGGTCTGAAATCCTCCTCCTACTGTACCTGGGAGGGAAAGGCAGACATTTCCTTAGGACTCAGAGGCTCCTCCATCAAGCTGGGTGTGGCATCAATGTATTTCTTTCTCCGAAAACCTTTTCTCAGATCCCTGCCCTCCCCCCAAGTCCAGGCTGTAACTACTTCAAGGGATGATGGAGGCCGGGGTCCTGGAGTCCACTTTCATTTACACCTCCGCAGAGACCTTGGACTGCCCATCCCCCACCTAGCCCACCCACTAGTCTTCCCCTCCCTCCCTGGGTGTTGGAGGGTAGAGATCTGAGCCAATAACAAAGGGAAGATGCTCTTTCCCTAGGGAAGAGGGAAAACATCAGAAAAACACGGGACTGGCTCTAGGGGTGGGGACGCTGCAGAGAGCAGCAAAGGGGCGTTGGGTGCATTGATCGTGGGAAGGCAGCCCCCTCCCACTCTGCGGAGACTCGGCCGCCGGCCTGGCCAGGCCACACCCAGCCATCCTGATGCAGGGAGAGGAGGGGCTGCGGCGAAAAGGATGGAGGATGAGCAGCGGAGAGGGGGCGCAGAGACAGGCAGGAGCTAGGGCTCTGCGGAGTAAAAGATTCAGCCTCCCCGTCCCCTCTCCGAAATTCCCTCCGGGGGCGGCACTCACCCCAATAACGACGCTGTCGTCCCCTTGGAAAATGGGGATGAACTTGTCCCCCCGCAGAATCTCGGCCTGGTTCAGGGGCCGAAATCGGCAGAGCACCTTGATGCTACATTCGTTGTTGGTCTCCGCCATGGTGGTCGCCGGCGTGAGGCTGGGGCACTTCTTCGGCTGCAGGGGTCGCGAGTGCTCCGGCGGAGGGGGGCTCAGCTGAGGCCGAGGCGGAGGACAGGTGCTCGGTCTCTGAGGCTCAGGGAGCTGTGGCGGGTGACCAGGCTAACGCTAAGGAGCAGGGCTGGGCCACGCTTCCTCTCTTCTGCTGCACGGGGGATGCGGGCGACCTGGCGGTCTGGTCCTCTCTGGGCGCTCTGCCTCTCGGTCCCTCGCGCTGCAGCGCTGCGCTGCGGGCCTGGGCGGGGCGGCGATGGAGGAGCGGGGCGGGGCTTCCTTCGCTGGGGGGTGCTGCTCCGCGGCGCCCACCACCCAAGCGAGGCACCTGCGCTGTCATCGCGCCTCCTCGCCCCACCCCTAACGCTTGCTCGATTACCCTGTCCTCACCCCTTCCCCACCCAAGTCACTCTCTGCCTTCCACCCCCCCAAATGCCTGACCCGTCTGTCCCTCACCCCGGCCTCCACCCCCTGGAAGGGCTAAGGAGTCTGAGGTGGGCCTGTCTTCTGTCCCAGGAAGAGTCAGCTGTGCTTCCATCTCCTTCATTCCAAGGCATCCTTCACCCTCATCACAGTCCTCGCTCCAAACTGGGAGCACAAAAACCCTCGCAAAGATTCCCAACCCACTCGACCTTCAAGGGCAGCTGCCTGTACCCCTATGGAAGGAAGTGCGTGTTCAAGTCCCATTTTTCAGGGTGTCAGGGGAGTTCTCCCCTTCCCTTTCTGCGTGCAAAGATGCACTCTACTCTCTCCCCAACATACACACCAGGACCCCAATTGGAAGGAAGACAAACTCCCATTCTGTTATCAGAATTCAAAAGCAGATAAGACTCTCATTTTTTCTTCCTAGGTTGGGGCTGAGAAGGAGGTGGGCTAAGAGTAACTTTTGCAAGAAGGGAGGAACAAAGCAGTGATGGAGGAGGACTTTAGGAGTGGGTAAGGCCAGAGGGGCTTTGAGAAAGGATTTCTAGGGCAGACATCTGCATTTGGGCTTCAGGCAGGTTTAGGCACCTATGTGAGTGTGTTTCCTGTCCCAGAACTGTTGGACAGAGTCCCAACACCCCAAGCCCCTTTTCAGGCTTTTTTTTTTTTTCCCCTCTGTTTCTCCTCTTTCCCTGGCCAAAAAAAATGCCAAGCCTTTCTTGTCCTTCCTCCCTTTGGATCAGACTCGTGCTGCAGACCCTGGGCAGAACCACCTAGAAGCTGGCTGGATTGATTTTTCTCCACGTCACAGGGCCTCTGCTGGCCAACAGAGTTAGACTGCAGGAATTGAGGCTCTAGGCCAAGGGGAGGAGCAGGGTGATGGGAGAAGGGAGGAGGGGATGGATTGCCTAGCAATTGCCTAGCAATTGTCTGGTAAGTTTTTAAGGTCACTTAGACACCATGAGGAAAGGATGAGAGAATGATGGCCTGGCCAGATAAGACCTAATCACTCAGAATGCAACCGAGGGTGTTTCCTGAGTTGAACATATGCCCCTAACCCACCTTGAATCTTAAGGAAGTTGAAGAAAAGGGGTTCTGCATAAGAAACTGGATAGGAAGGCAGTAGGACTATGGAGAAAGAGGCTTGGGGAAAAGCCATAGAATGACAGTGAGTTCTAAACTCAGGAAAATAGGCATCTCTCCAGTTACTTGGTCTGGCACTGTTTCTCATTATTGCAGCATCCTGCAAGCTCAGGAAATATCCCAACCTCAGGCCCCCAGGGGCTCCAGGATGGCATCCTTAGTGAAGGGGTTTCAAAATGCTAGTCCATGGAGGGTCACTGGTCAGAGACAAAATTCGTTGTGCACCCCCCCGCCCCAAACCGAACATACACACACAGAATGCACTAAGTTTTTCCGTAAAGCTGGATTTGTTGTTTCAAAGGACTATCGTTTATCCTGAGAGTACTGTATGTCCTTCCACACTTTTTACTAAGTAATGATGGTAATAGTAGAGAGTAGGTTTTCCTTTTTCAATGTGCTTATTTGGAAAAATAAAAAGGTAGCAACACCATGCTTATCCTCAAAATGGCTTGGTGTTTTTTAATTGTATCATACTGTGAAATCCAAAAGTCTGAAAACTGTTCATGAAGGGACTAAAAGCACAGAGTGCCCGCAGACATAGCGCTACTAAGTGCTTATTTATGAACTTGAGATTGAATAGCCAGATTTGAAAAACATAAATAGGATGCCAATCAAATCTGAATTTCAGATAAAACACTAATAATTTGTCTGTGTGTGTTAGTATGTCCAAAATATCATATGGGACATAATTTATATTGAAAAAACTATTAGTTGTGTATCTGAAATTCTAACTTAACTAGGCGTCCTGTATTTTATCTGACATCCCTAACCTGAGAAGTTTACTTAACTTTTTCGGTCCTAATATGACTAAACCTTTACCAAATTTTACTTCTTGTTTTGAAGCCCTGGCTGTGCCACAGCATGCCTAGTTATTTTTATCTAGTCACTTAATTTCTAGGAGTCCACATTTATTCAACTGAAAAGAAAATATTATAAGAGCGTTTTTACAGAATTTATGTAAAAATGAAAGAAAATAAGTTGTATGAAGTAACTCTCAAGGCGCGTTATTGTCGGTCCCCACCCAAGCCAGGTCAGCCAAGACTACACATCCCACAATCCTAGGAGGCGTTTCCCCGCCATTACCTCATTCCCTGGCCTTGTTCTCGCCAATCCCTGCTTTTCCAGGGGTGGGGTAGCGGGCTGTTCTCGCGACTTTTGCTTTACCCTCCCTCTGTATTACCCCTGTCGCGAGACTTCCTGTTCCTCCGCCTCCTCCGCCGCTCCCTTTGCGGCCGCCTTAACCTGGACCCGGACCCAGCCTCTCCCTTACCCGAACACCGGCCCCGGCTCCACCGAGGCCCCGGTCCCCCAACCCCGCCTCGCCGCCGCCATGGCGGACCCTAAATACGCCGACCTTCCCGGCATTGTGAGTACACGGCCGGCCCCGGCTCCCCAGGACCCCGCCTCCGACCTCCTAAGGACCCCCAACAGACACCAACCCGTGACCCTTCCCGCCTGCAACCCTTCTTCCGCCCCAAGGGCTCCCGCCGCTCTCTCCCCGACCGTCCTCAGCGCCCTCCGGACTCCTCCGACCCGACTGGGTCGGGCCATGGGAGGGCCTACAAGGCCCCTTTCTGGCAGTCGCCGGTTTCTCTACCCAGAAATGGTCTCCGGGCACTTAGCGCTGCGCCCGAATGTTTCTGCCATCCGTGTCAGCACCACCCATGCCTCCCCACATCTTCCCGTTAGCCCCCGCCATTCCCCACCCTGGACACACATACCAGGCCATTTGGTGATGGCCTTCACCCGGCGAGAGTGAAGAGGGTATCATGACAGAACCCCTCTTGTGCCAGATGGAGAACTCTGTCCTCTGGGAACCTCCACCCTAACGCCCGCACGTGCCAGCACATACCCTCCCTTTGTGCTGCCCTGCTGGCACTCGGGGTGGGGGTTGGGATAAGACCTTGGGTACTGAGGTCCTGAGTCACTCTGAACCCTTGTGCTAAGGTAATGGTGTACAGGGCCTGATTTGAGCATAGCACTTCTGCTTCTGACATAATGATTGCGGAGGACCCGCCCCCCTTCAGATTCAGGGTAACATCTCTGTCATCACCTACACTCACCATTTACCCTCAGATCCCTTTAAGACATGGGAACTGACCTGCAGTTCATCAGGCAGGTGAAAAAGAAGCGGGGCAGAATCCTGCCCTCACAGTCTGCCTTCTGTGTTAACTTGTTCAAGTGTTGTAGGTCAGGGGTGTTGGTGGGTGCTGGGTAGTAAGGTTGGGTGGTCCTTGCTTCTACCTGCAGGCCAGGAACGAGCCAGATGTTTATGAAACCAGCGACCTGCCTGAGGATGACCAAGCGGAGTTTGATGCGGTAAGACCATGTGCTGCCTCAGGACTCCTCTGGACTGACTTCTCCTCCCTAGGCAGGTCCTTTCCCTTTTCTGGCGAACGACCAGCAATAAGCGGGTATGCCAACCCAGTCCGGGTGGTATTTAGGTTGCAGGGCTTATAATTGAGCAATGCCTGGAAGAAGGGTCAGGTCAGTGGAATTAAAGCTAAAAGACCTGCTACTTTGGCTTTTTAAATAAAATTTATATGTCTCAAAACAGGTTGGGGGCTGGTGCTCGGCCATAGTAGTGAATCATGAAGCCTGAGTACTTAGAAACTGCTTGAGGTTAAGACCTAGGCCTTCTGTTTCATACAATATATCACTCGGTATATGTTCATTAGTATCCTACCAAGAGCTAGACCTTGAAGTGTGGAGGAATACTCTTTCATGAGACTATCCAGTAGCCATTGGGCAAAGAGCAAGAAAATGAATTGGAGATTTTAGGAAGATAAGGGACCTGGTCAGAGCAAAAGACATTTGAGGAGGAACATAAATCTGTTGTATCAGCCAAGGAGAGACCCTGGTAGCAGTTTAAGATCCAGGAACCCTGAGCAGGAAGGAATTACCTATGGGCAATATTAACCATTAGGGAAACCACTTGGCATTTTTTATTGCATGTGATCATTCTATGTTGATTTTTGTGCACAGCCAAGGAAAAAATGTCCCTGCCCTCAAAAATCCCCCAGACTAATGGGAGAGTTAGGAAACATGGAAGAAAAAATTGAATGAAATCAACATAATAAAAACTCTAAGTGCCAAGGGGAGCAAAGATCTCTTACAACGTCTCATAGGATGTGTTTGAGGTTCTGTTATTTCCAAGGAGATCTGGGCTAGGTTTACATCCATGGGGTGAGATCTCAATTAAGTTGTCACCAAGAGTCAGTGGGAATAGGCTCAGTATGTGTGTCTGTAAGTCCTGTGGCTATGTCTGTGGGGCTGGGTAGTTCTGGAGAATGCTGGTTGCTGGCTTATAATGTATGGCTTGGCGTACTCACTTATTCCTTATTTGATTTCCCCGATGTGGAAGTGGTTCCTACTTTGTGTGGAACACCTTCCCTGTCCCCTCTCTTGGTGGTGTGTTCCTTGTGGCTTCTGTACTTGCTGGCATGTCAGTCTGTCCTCCAAGCTTGAGTATTGGAGATAATGCAAATGTTGTTGCTCAAGGACCTGGGTGTGCACCAGTCACTCGGGAGGTATCTTATTAGGATAAGGGCTGGAATGTGTATACCGAGGACTTCATTCCACTACCGTAGTCCAGAGACTGGTCAACTCTGGCCTAGGCTTCTGCCTGTAGAATATAAAGCCTTCATGGTGACTTAATGAGTGGAACTTTGTCCCTTTGTCACTGACTATTCTACAAACAGTATTATAGCAGTCCCCTTTCCAAACCAAGAATACATTGTAATTTTCCTTTTGAAGTTACTGGGACATCTCTTAATAAACTGAACATGACACTCATCCCAGGCGTGGAAGAAGCTGAATGTGCAGCCCTGATTGGCTGTTTTTCCCTGCTGAGCCTGAGCAGCCTATTTTAGTAGCATCTAATGGGGTGGCTGATGGGGAGAGGACAATGTAAGTGTTCATTTCCTGTGGCATGTTGCTCAGGATGCCAGCATAGAAGTATATAGGAACCGGATGGTAAATGCAAGAGGGGCTGAGTTGCTCCATCACCTAAGGCTCAGTTAAATGACTGTCCACCACTAGGGAGGAATGAGTGGGGTGGGCAGACCTTCAGCTACTTCAGGAGCCCTGGCAGGGTTGGAGGAGGCCTGAGATGTTTCCTTATGTCAGCTAATGTCTCTGGCCCCTGCATGTCCCTGGGGGCCTTAGGAGAGCAGCTTTCAGGAAGTCAGCTGAATAATGGTTCTGTCACTGCTCTTGATACTGACGTAAATGTGCAACTTGAGGAGCCGTGGGCAGTACTTGACAGTCAGACCTCATTTCCGTGAGGCCTGGATTCTCATTAGCAACCTATCCCCTTCTCACCTTCTCACCCAAGACCTAGTCCAGGCAACAGTGCATATCCCCACTATTGTGGCTGAACCATAAGGTTTCAATTGCCTTCTTAACCCCTGGCAATGGCATGCTCTGCCTTGGTCTCCAGATTATTTTCAACTTTAATTTTATTAGTTTTTTAAATAGGTAAAATATGCACATAGAATGTAAAGTGTCTCTTCCCACCACCCCTCCCTGCCCCTGCTCCATTCCCTTCCCTGGAGACAACCCATCTGACCAGCTACTTTTGGAACCTTTCCAGGCAGTCTCCAGATTTTTATATATGAAATAAATGGTGTTGACTCTGATGTCTTTTCACCTCCTTCCTCGGATTGCTCCACTGTGGAAGAAATTGGGCTGCTGAAGGAAACAATATCTTCTAATAGCCCCTCAAGATTATAATTGCTAGTTTAATTTTTGCCATAGAGGGGAGGAAAGTAATAGAAGGTTTTATTTTTGGTAAAGAGGACCCTGATTTTCCTGCTATCCCTTTAAAACAATTTTAACAGCAAGTAAAATATTCTAAAGTGAATGAGCCAGAAAACTGCACAGGCTAGCCCTTTCTTCCAAAATCTAGGAAGATTCCCCTCTCTGCATTTCAGACACTCCTGGGTTGATAGGAATGATGGGCTTATTGGAAACTTTTCTTAAAATGTCTTGTCAGGGAAGCTAGGTCCCGACTGGAATCTCCCCCACCCTGCCCGAGCCCAGGGCCTGCCTTTGGGTCTGTGAGACATTCTGCTCATGTCTTTTGAACTGCTGGAGCAAGGAGAGTAAATTTAGAAAACCTCACTAGAAATAAGATTTAGTGTCTCCCTTTGTGCCATAACTATCCCTGGTGCCATGCGGAAGGGGGAAAAATGACCCAGCCATAGTTTGGTGGGGCTCTGGCAGAGGCTTCCGTTCTCCAAAGGGTAGGTAATGCTGGACACTCCACCACCTGAGATGAGAAATAGCAAGTTCTCTTCCTTAGAGTTTGGGATATCACAGAGTATGCTTGATTGTGTTCATTGACTGTTGGCGCACTTGAACTTACCTGAGTTTTTCCTAATGCTTCCCCCATCCTCCCTCCTCACCACCTTGCCTGGACACTAGTTTGCACAAGTAAGACCATTCGATGCTTCTTCTTTGCATGTTTTCATCATCTGCCATCTCGCATGCAATGCTCTGTCACTGTGCTGTTGTTGCAGTTAATTGTTTTAAATTCTGATGCATCCCTAGCTGGGTCACTTCGGGACCTGCTGGCCTCATGGTTTAAGATCATTAATCAAGGTTTAGAAGCACAACTATAATTCATGAATCATTGTCTCTTCCCCTTGTGAGATCTGCAGAATAAAACTGTCCAATGGAGGATGGGATAGAAACATGGAGGCTAGGAATGCTTCTGTACATGAGGTATTTGAGAGCTGGAGTTACAAGTGGGGTTGCCTTTCTCCTCCTCAGACTCAAATGGAGTTAAGAGAAAGGAATGATGTTTAGCCATTCTACACAAGGGTGGAGAAGAGGGGGGACAGTCCCAGTCCTCACTTCCTAGCTGTATGTGGTTTATCCCTGGTAAAAATTTCATTTTAATATTCCCCTATGCTAAACCTTTAGAGGAAGGTAAATGGGTAGGAAAGGGGTGTTTTATGCATTTTTTTGGTTACTAACTTGGGTTCTTTGTGCTTTCACAAAGTCTTTCTGTTTCTGTGTCCCTCCTTTAGAAGTGGTCGGATGGCCAGCACTATGCTGACCATCCTGGACAGTTTCATTCTGCAGTACTTTTCATCTTCTTGTCATGGTCATCATGGTTCTGAAGTCCCCTGGCTGCACTGTTGACAGAGAGTCTGAACAGCCTCAGAGAATGGCAGTGACCTCTTCCCCTGTCTGATCTAGAACTTCAGGTCTTACCTCTAAGACACAGCCACTTAGCCAAACAGCCCTGGCCAGTCTGAGAGATTATTAGTGAGAGGGACTGGGAGTTATGTGCCAGGTAAACTGGTAGCTGGGATCAGGGTGCTTATTCTAACCAAGTTGGCTGGGTGTATTAGGTTCCCATGGTGACTGTTACCACTTCAGGTTACAGGAATTATCCTTAAAATCTCATTTCCCAACCTACTCATTGGTCAGACCTGGAGGTGGTATGTACTATTTACAAAGTAATATACCACTTTTCCTTTTTTTTTTTTTTTTTTTTGCTTTTCTATCCTCCCCCATTCTGCCTCTTCCTCATGATTTGAACTTGAATTTAGGGGCCATTGTCCCCTTTTTTCTTGAGTTTCTCTCAAGCTGGTTTTAGCTTGGCGAGGCAAGTCAGAGAAGGATACGGTGTGTGTGCCTCCCCCCGTGTGTTTGCATGTGTGCACCTGTGAGTGCCTACACCATCTCTGCAGTGACATCCCCGACTTAGACCACAGGACCTGGATCCACCTCTACCCTGAGCTGAAAGGGGAGTCTTGACCATACCTGGACCCTGGCATGAGACAGGGGCTGGAGAGATTGAAGTTCAGATGTATCTAGCTGAAATCTCTGGGGCAGGATGCAGTTGCCTTTATCCCATTAAGTGTTTTCGTGTACATATAACCATCCTCAACCCCCCACACTTCCTGAGCAGAGCTCCAGGAGAGGCAGTGCATATAGCTGGGTTTCCCCTCCTGGCAGTCCTTTACCAGTCTTGCCTAGAAATGGAGCCTTATCTAAGTGGCCTGAACTAAAATAAGGTCTCCTTGAAATACTCTCACCTTTCCCCAGTGTCTACCCTCCAACTCCTATGAACCATGGAAACAGAGGGTTGAAGAAATGTGTTCTGCACATGTTTCTTTTTCTTTTTCTTTTTTTTTTTTTTTTTTTTTGGTCTTGTTAGGGCCTCACCCGCAGCATATGGAGGTTCCCGGGTTAGGGGTTGAATTGGAGGTGTAGCCACCGGCCTATACCACAGCCACGGCAACACCAGATCCTAGCCGAGCTGCAACCTGTAACATAGCTCACGGCAACACCGGATCCTTAACCCACTGAGCGAGGCCAGGATTGAACCTGCGTCCTCATGGATGCTACTCAGATTCGTTTCCACTGAGCCCCGACAGGAACTCCCCGCACATGTTTCTTGGTAGCTGTGAATCTTGGTGTCTTGGTGTCTTCTGGACTCATCGTGTTAGCACATCATGCAGAATCGCTCTGGATCCCTCAGAGCTGTAGGATGAGTTACCAGCCACTCAAGATGGATACAAACATCAGACTACACAAGGGACCGGGATTTGCCCTGCTTCTCCTCTTAGAGCAGAGTGAGAAGAGGGCTGCAATTAGGTACTTCGCATTTCCTTAAACTCAGCATGTGTACCCGACATATTTTGTTCTGCTTAACCTAAAATCATATCAAACTACCCATGTGAACACCCTCATTGTGACTGATTCTGCCATCCAACACCTAAGTCTTCAGAACTAAAGAAACGGAGAGACAGGAAGACTTGAGCCATGAACCACGCCCTGCCCACTGCCTTGAGAATCAGGGACCTTCAATCAGCTTCAGTTCCTCAGAATCTATCTTCACAGCCTCTGCTTCATATTCTGCCATTTCTACAGCTTCCCCTCCACCTCAGCCTTCTCTTCCCCCTTTCCTCTTCCATGCCACTAGCTTGCAGCATCTAACTGCTAGTTCTCAGATGATCCCGAATTGCTGCTGTTAACAGCAAAGCTTCATGACATCCTCACCACCAGAGAGGAAAGGGTCCAAACTCTTCTTTCTCTTGGGGTATGTGGTGACCCCAGTTAAAATTTCTTGGCCCCCAAATTTTGCTAGGATCCCTGGGCCCTGTGGTGCAGTATGTTTGAAGACTGTCATGTAGTGCATGTGACAATTTGCTAATAACAATTTTGTCTTTTTTTTCCCTCCCTTACCCCCATTTCCCCACTCCCTTACCTTTTAACTCTTTTGATTTTCTCACCTCTGGGGAAACCACAAGGAGCTGGTAAGAAGCCTGACCTTTCATCTGCTTTTTAACGGGGTGTGCTGTGATGGGCAATTGTTTCTCTGTCCTTTTGTCTCTACTAAATCTTTCGTCCCTCTATACAGCCCCAGCCAACAACCTTTTCCCATCTCACGAATCACTGTAATGACGCTGCCTTTGACCCATGCCCCCAGATCTCTGAGACATGGCGGAGTAGGTGCCACCAGAGGACTAAAGTATGCTGTCCACCTGAGTCTCTGGGGCCACACCCTCAGAAAGGCTCTGAGAGGATACCAGCGTCAGCAGCCCTTCCAGCCCCGGACATGCTCCTACAGCAGCAATAGTGAGATGAGAGCACTGGCCATCCCTGCTACTGTCCAGAACCCCTGAATCTCACTGTTTTTGACCCTTTTTTTTTTGGTCTTTTTTGCCATTTGTTGGGCCACTCCAGTGGCATATGGAGGTTCCCAGGCTAGGGGTCGAATCGGAGCTGTAGCTGCCAGCCTATGCCAGAGTCCACAGCAACGAGGGATCCGAGCCGCGTCTGCAACCTACACCACAGCTCATGGCAAAGTCGGATCGTTAACCCACTGAGCAAGGGCAGGGGTCGAACCCACAACCTCAGTCAACGAATTCCTAGTCGGATTCGTTAACCACTGCGCCCCGACGGGAACTCCTGTTGACCCTTTTTCACTCTCATCTTCCCTATTGAAAAAAGTAGATAAAGTAGGGGAGTTCCCTCGTATCTCAGTGGATTAAGGATCCTGTGTTGTCTCTGCTGTGGCTCTGGTCACTGCTGTGGCATGGGTTCAGCCCCTGGCCTGGGAACTTCCGTGTGCCAAAGGCACGGCCAAAAAAAGAAAAAAAGAAACAAAATAGGTTCTCATCTGCATAGTGCCTGGCCCATAATAAGGGCTTAACAAATGATCGCTATGACTGATTTCTTGGGCTGTAGACCTGCCTCCCAAAGAAGTGTTGTTTTTTGTTTTGTTTTTTAAATAAAATTTTTGGGTTTTTTTTTTTCCCTACCTCATTGTCCTTGGTCAGGGCACTGACAGAGAGGAGTGGCCTATTCTTGAGGGTGAACTTGAGAGAAGGTGATGTTCTTTCCTGGACCTAAGTCCTTCTCAGACAAACACTTTTAGAGGCCAGAGACCACACGATTCTTTGGCCGGTGAGTGCTCTGGCCATCACATTTCAGAGAAGATGAAAGAGAGAATAATTTGAGACTCAGTCCTTTCTCCCTTTAGGCTCTTACACATAGGACACTGAACCCTGTTATTTTCCTGTAATCTTGGGCTCTCGCCCCTCTGCCCAGCAATTCTCTGAAGAAGAGGTAAAGATCAGCATTGCCCTTTTCTCCTCACCCCCCCTCCTCCCTTATTTGTAAAGCTGCCGGTCACACTGATTCCTTGTATAACAGCAGACCAGGGATGAAGGACAGATTGTGTCTGCTGCTCTTTCTCCATGTCTCTTCATCCTCACTGCCCCCTCAAACCCCTAGGACTCACATGCAGATAGAGCTTCTCCGTCCTAGCTATGTGTTACCATGACTGGGCAGCTTTTAAACTGGCCTACTACCCTGGCCCTACACCAGAACAATTAAATCCGTCTACAGAGGTGAGCCCAGGCCTCTTTGGGTTTTTTGTTTGTTTTTGTTTTTCCCTTTTCTAAATGATTCTGTAGTGCAGCCAAGTTTGAGAACCATAGTTCTAGCTAAAAGAAAGAAGACTCAACTTGGCCTTCCTTTTGTAGAAGGCGGAGACGTCCACCCCAACAGAAAAGGATTCTGGGGTCTCCTCCGCTTCCTTCAGTAAAGTAGTGGGACCTGTTGGACTGCTGACAACTGAAGGGGAGACCTGCAGTCTGGAGGGCCTGGTCTCGGTGTGGTTATTAAGAGTCTGAACACCTAATAGATGTCTAGGAAGGAGGGACCCTCTCTGCTTCAGTTTCTAGAGTGAAATCTCTTTCACTTTCTTTACTATGTCCCCTGTTTCTGGAAGCAGAGGGGTCAGAGAGAAGAGGCAGGTTCTGCAGCTTCTCTTTGAAAAAATGCTGGACTCTCTCCATTTCAGCACTTACACGTGGCCTTTGCCCATTAGTACTCTCTTGGCAAACTGATACGGTTTATGCTCATTGCTGCTAAGATGTTCCTTAAGAAATAATGCAGTAAGCCTTTGCCTCTTTCTCTCTACCCCCTGAATTCCCTGGCCTTGTGGCAGCCTGGAGACAGGGCTTCTGGTCAGGCCCTCTCCAACTTTCCTCTTGGATCTAAGAGTTGGTGTCCTCCCCTCAGCAGCAAGTTAAAGTCCAGATGTTCACCCTCAGAGTTAGGTGTCTCCTCTTTCCCTCCAGCAAGGATGGGAGGTTAGCTAGAAAATGGATTTCCTCGGCAGCAAGGAAATTTACTTTTGGGAGGGGGAGGTCAAAAGAGGTCAGGTTGGTTTCTTGCCCTGAGTGCATGGTGTGTGCCAGATAACTGGGAGGGCCCAGTTGGATCGGGGAGAGGGAGGGGATGGGGAGGCTTATGTACAGAATGGGTGGGGAGGTTATGCTGCCTCTGTTCCCGATTGAATTAGGGTGTTAATATTTATACAACTGAGACTCCAAATTTACCAGGAAGCTTCCATTTCCTAGGGTGAACCTGGTTCAGCAGCCTGGAATGGAGCCACCCTTCTTTCCCCTTGGGAAAGTAGGGCCCAGTCTCCTAATGGTTTGGAGATTTTGTGGGGTCAGGGAGGTTCTAGGGTGGGACTGAGTCTGTCCTTGGTCTGAATTACCTGTTCCTGCAGGAGGAGCTGACGAGTACAAGTGTGGAGCACATCATTGTCAATCCCAATGCTGCCTATGACAAGTTCAAAGACAAGAGAGTGGGAACAAAGGGCCTTGGTGAGACTGGGTTGGAAATTGGGTGGGGAAGCCTGACCTCAGACCTCACTGACTCTTGTTTTGGGAGAAGAGCTCTCTCGTGGAAGCCCTCACAATTACCTGAGACCATGACTTGCCCTGGGTCTAGACCAGGCCCTCAATTCCATCTTCTTTTCTTGGCAGATTTCTCAGATCGAATTGGCAAAACCAAGAGAACAGGATATGAATCTGGAGAATATGAGATGGTTTGTGTTGATGGGAATGGGGTAGTGATGTATCCAGTGGGCATTTAGGACAGCGATCAAGGGACGTGGTTGGAATTCCAAGCTTCTCTCTGGTTGGGGGCCCTGAGTAACCCAGCAAGATGCAGTTGAGAGTGCTTCATGCCCCCCCCCACCATTTGTTTGCTTTGGAGCTTCTCCAGGCCTCCACCTATCTCTAGTTCTTCTTTACTGGGGTGTTATGGATTCTGAGTTGGATATGATACCTTTACAGACTAGGCTTGGGTTTGGATAAATTCTTGAGGTTCCCGGTCCTGGGAAATGTAGCGTCTCAGTACAGGGAACCCATCTGGAACCCATCTGTGCTTGTTCTCTAGCTTGGAGAGGGTCTGGGAGTGAAGGAGACACCTCAGCAAAAGTACCAGAGACTACTGTATGAGGTCCAAGAGCTGACAACTGAAGTCGAGAAGATCAAGGTAACTATAAGCTCTCTTCTCCCCTCTCTGTTCTGACTTACACAGCAGAGGAAGACCTCCCAGCAGGAGGAGGAGGATTCCCTAAGCTCTTGGATAAAGAAGGCTACAGTTTGCAGAGTTTAGGAATGCACATGAATTTACATTCAGTGCCATGGGTGGGCAAGGACCATTCCAGTGACTTCCAACCACAGTCATCTTTAAGGGTCTTGATCTGTTTTCCTCCCCCCTGATTCATTCTTGCCCCTCACTGTCTGTTTTCATACCAGATGACAGTGAAGGAGTCAGCCACCGAGGAGAAGCTGACCCCCGTGGTGCTGGCTAAACAGCTGGCAGCCCTGAAGCAGCAGCTGGTTGCTTCCCATCTGGAGAAGCTGCTGGGACCAGATGCCGCAATCAACCTTACTGACCCCGATGGAGCTCTGGCTAAGTGGGTTCCAGACTTCATTGGGAAATCATTGCTGATCAGGGTGTAGAGGGACTCAGCCAGGCACCGACAGGGACACTGACAGGGGAGCAGTGGCCTGGCTGTTTCTTAAAGCTGACTGTGTGGGAGGATTGAGTGACTGTGCTGACCCTCATCCTTCAAGTCATGATGTTATTACTGGTTTCCTGACCCAGGCGCCTACTGCTGCAGCTGGAAGCAACAAAGAACACCAAGGGGGCTGGTTCAGGGGGAAAGACCACCAGTGGGAGCCCCCCAGATAGCAGCCTTGTCACTTACGAACTACATTCTCGGCCTGAGCAAGACAAGTTCTCCCAAGCTGCCAAAGTAAGTATGTAGGTAGTGCTGGCTAGGAGATGTGGCCCTGGAAAATATTCCTGCCTCCTTCCAAGGGACCACATCCGAGGAGAGGGTGCTGGAAACACTTGATTTCCTTTTGATGATTTCCTCATTCTCCGTGTCTCCCTGACTACTCTGGATTAAGATTTTAAGATTGTGACTAGGGGTGTGTTTCAGGGAAAGAAGTCCTTTGGCAGAGTGGTGGGGAGGGGGGAGGGGAGTAGTGAGCAGAGAAGCAAGGAGCAGGATCCTACCTCCTGCCGCAGCAGCAGGGAGATGGATGGCAGTTCTCCCCTCCTTCCTCCCCCTAGGTGGCAGAACTCGAGAAGCGTCTGACAGAGCTGGAAGCAACTGTACGCTGTGATCAGGATGCTCAGGTCAGGTGCTCTCCTGTACTTAGCCAGACCCTCACATCCTGCACCTTGAACCCTAAGATCGCAGCATTCCACAGAATCCTGGGAGCCGTCAGGAAAGGGCTCCAGTTGCAGGATCAGCCAGTAGTTGGCTGCTGGAAGAGGAAAGGATGGGGGACAGTGGTAATTACATGGAGATATAAGAACCACTGACACTTCCTCCTTTTTCCTATCAGAACCCCCTTTCTGCAGGTCTGCAGGGAGCCTGCCTTATGGTAAGTGTGAAAGAAACTGGAGTGTTTGGATTGCGGAGGCGATACTGGGATTGAGTTTGCTTGAAGGATTGTTCTTGGGCCTGTAGCTATTTGTTAATTACCTCCAGTGGAGTATGGGGTGGCCTCTTCTAGTCTGATTCTTCATGAAGCTTGTCCCAATCTCCACTCCCAGGAGACTGTAGAGCTGTTGCAGGCGAAGGTGAGTGCCCTGGACCTCGCAGTTTTGGACCAAGTGGAGGCTCGGCTACAGGTATTTGGTGGGGTCAAATTGGATTACTAGTAGCTCGTGACTTTGGAAGCCAGATGCCCTCACTCCTATCCTTAAAATCTGTGCTTTCAGAGTGTCCTGGGAAAAGTGAATGAGATTGCCAAGCATAAAGCTTCTGTAGAAGATGCAGATACACAAAGCAAGGTCAGGAAGAGAACTTTCCTCCACTTTCATACCCTTTCCTGCTTCCTCATGTACCCTTCCTGGTGGTGAGAGCGAAGCACAGAGCACTGATTCGTCAGGTCCCTCTCTTCATAAACTCTTATCAGCTGAGAAAAGGCTTGCTTCACTCTTGCCCCACCAAGTTGACCTTGCCTCACCCTGGTGGTGTGAACTACTGTCTTGTCCTCCAGGTGCACCAGCTGTATGAAACCATACAGCGCTGGAGCCCCATTGCCTCCACCCTTCCTGAGCTGGTGCAGAGACTCGTCACCATCAAGCAGCTGCATGAACAAGGTGGGACGCCAGCTGCCAGGGGTGCGAAGAGGAATTGGAAAGTGGGCAGTTTCTCCTCCCTTCTCTCTGGTTGTGGATCCCATCTCCACGCATACTGTTCTGACCTTCTTTCGTAGCCATGCAGTTCGGTCAGCTTCTGACACACTTGGATACCACACAGCAGATGATCGCTTGTTCCCTTAAGGACAACGCCACTCTCTTAACCCAGGTGTGTGCCCCTTTATCAGTTGGCTACCTCCCTGCTCCAGCACACTCAGGCTAGGTTCTGCCTCTTTTTCTCTCAGGGCTCTGCCTTGGCCTGTTTGGTGGCATGGTGGCGTGGCAGGGGCCTGGTTTGTCTCCAAACTGTTTCTCAATGGTTGTGGGACCTTTGACAATTTATTTAACCTATGAATCTCATCTTACTGTCCAGAAAATTATACCTACCTCAGAGTTATATGGATTAGGTGTAATAGTACAAGTGACGTGTTAGTTCAATAAACCTTAGTTTTTACCCCTTCCCTCTGTAGTCTCAGCTTGGTTTTACCCACCCTGGGTCCTCATCCAGATGTTCCTGAGCACAGCACATTGGAAGGAACATGAGTTTGAAATTAGGAGCTTGGCTCCAACCTGATTCCACCACTTCCTGAGGCCGGGCAGTGAGCCTCACCTTTGCCTTCATTGTCCCAGCAGCGCCCAGCACAGTCCTTGGTTTGTGTTGGAGGCACTGTTCTTAGTGCTGGGGGAAGCACTAAAGTTGAGAGTCTAGTATCACAGGACCATCAAGATAAATAAAGTGCTTAGTATAGTATGTTCTTCCTCTAGAGAAGTTTTCTATAATTTTGAACCAGTGAAACTCATTTCAGCAACGTCTTACTTGGCCCTCATTACATAAAACCGATAAAAAGAACTCTTCTGGTTAAAGTCAGGATGAGAATTCTTAAGAGTCCTTCCTGTTTGACAGGCCCTGAGCTGGGTCTTTGGTACCCAAAGTAGCCTGGAAATTGGTGTGCTAACATTTCTACTCTGGGATCCATAAGCTGTATTTCACTTTCTTTTTTGCGGCATGTAGAAGTCGCTGGGCCAGGGATTGAACCCACACCACAGCTGAGATCCGAGCATCTGCAGTGACAATGCCAGATCCTTAACCCACTCACTGAGCCACATAGAAACTCCATATGTTTCCATTTCTTTTTTTTTTTTCTGGGGCCACACCCGCGGTATATGGAGGTTCCCAGGCCAGGGATCTAATTAGAGCCATGGCTACCAGCTTACGCCACAGCTCACAGCAACACTGGATCCTTAACCCACTGAGCAAGGCCAGGGATCGAACCTGCAACCTCATGGTTTCTAGTCAGATTCATTAACCACTGAGCCACAATAGGAACTCCCCATTTCTTTTTTGTCTCCTCTAAGAGAATTTCTTCAGGTCCTTACCCAGGTAAGCACTTGAACCTGACAAAGAGTAAGACATCTCTCTCACTTTTTAGGTGCAGACAACGATGCGTGAAAACCTGTCCACAGTTGAGGGGAATTTTGCCAACATTGATGAACGGATGAAGAAGCTGGGAAAGTGAGCACCTGTGGGAGATGGAGAACAGGGGTAATCCCTACCCCTTTGAACTCCGTTAACACCTTACACAGGGTTTCCCCTTAACCATAACTCTCGCATCCCCATCCCATTTGACACTGGGGGCAAGGGGTTCTTCTTGCATGTGGGGCTTACACCCCTCCTCTGAAGAGTAGAGTGGTAGCTGGGGGATATTAGATGGTGGTCTCCCCTCAGGCCATGGGGATGAGGACCTGGGCCCAGCCACGTGCCAGCTCCTGTCCAGTACTGCTTTGCCTGGTGTGGGGAAGGGATGGGTCCTGTCCTCCAGCACAGCTTCTATGGCTGATTATAATACTGTACAACTGTTTCTGACCATTAAATGCTGTTGTACTCTATGTGGCCTCTGCTGTTTCCTGGGGAAGAGGCAGCACTGAGAGACATTGACAGCGTAACAGGCAGTCTAAGGCACCTTTTACTACAAGAGAAGGATTTAAATTGTAACCTGTTCTTACTAAAGAGCTAAGGAAAAAATGAGGACAGAGTCAGAGCCAGAGTTTCAAAATATTCTCATCTGTTAAATTAAGAGTGTCTCCCATAGAAAAGCAGTGGAGGCCCCACAGGGCAAGTACAAAACAGAATTAAAACTCCCAAGGGTCTTGTCTTTACAAAAGAAAAGGCAGGAGGCAGCCCCTGGACAGCTGGTCATGCTGGCCGCTCCGGTTGGACCACGTTGCATAATCCTCAGTCGCATCATCACAACGTCTCTGAGCATTTTGATGGGGGGAGAAGGGGCAGTGTAGTGTGTATGGGAGGAGAGACCCAGAGGGCTCTCTTTGCCCCCTTACCCCCTTTTTATATCCCAGAGGAAAGTAGAGGGAAGCTGGCTACACCTTGAAACGAGGCTATGTGTTTCAAACTTGGGGACAGGGGTAAGAGGGGATCTGTGCTTTGAGCAACCTGAGCCAGAGGCAGAGGGGTGTTGAGGGGTGAGGGGAGGATGCATGATGCTTATTGCTTTGTACCTTTCACTGGGAAGGAGGGCAGCAGCCAACAGTAGCTCACAGGTTTGTAAACTGAGCCTGCTGGCTTCAAGAAGGGAGGCAATGAAGTCGAATTAAATATAAAAGAGTCATTTGTGCAAAAATAACTTAAAACAAATAAAAGACCTGGGGAAGGGGGTGTTCCCCTTAGCCTGGTGGGGAGAGGGCCATATACCACCCCCCCAGGCCTTTTCAGTGACATGGCTTTGGGGGGGAGGGGGGTGAGCTTCCCTACCCCCTGCAATGGCTCAGGATGGGATTGTGGGGGAAGGGGTTGCATTTGTGCTCTGAGTGGGGAGTAGTGCCCCCACCCACTGTCCACAGGTGCAGGTGGCTGGCAGGGGCTCCCAAGGCTCAGCACTCAGCTCTCCCCAATCAGGGTCAGATCCAGCTCCGGGTATGGCTGCTATGGGGCCAGTTTCCTCCTCTTGTTTTTGGCAGGACGGCCAGGGCGGGCCCGGGGAGGCAGAGGGACAGCCGCCTATACAAGAGGGCAAGTTGAAAGAAGTGATCGAACAGCTAGGTATCAGGATGTCCTTTATTTCTCCCCACTCCCTCTAACCTTTTTCCTCTGCTTCATCCCTCAAATACACTCCCTCCCACCCACACTGTGAGGCACACTTACACGGGTCGTGGGGCTGGGGTCCAAGGTGACGTCCTGGCGGGAGCTGTTGCTGTTCCGGGTAGGGCTGCAATGAGGGGCACAGGTGATCAGGAACACCTTCCCAAGCACCAGGTGAATTTCAGGGTGTGGGTGGGAGACTTTCTACATTTGGATAATAAAGGCACGATGTCCTTATTCATATGGAAGTATCTGCCTTTTTGAAAGCTAAGTCACTCGTTAGATATTTCTACAAACCCAACAAAAAATGGGGAAAAGCCAGTAACTGTGGTGGGCCCAAAACTCACTTGTATTTTCTCCTCCGGCCACGACGAGACTTTCTCACTACCCCCGGGGGCACCTGAGAAAAGATGCACTGTGTGTGTCGGAAAAGTTAGGACAAGGCACTGTGGCCTTAGCCTTTCCTCAGAGCCCTGTGCCCAGACCATCAACACTCTGTACTCACCTTAAGGTCCTCAGAATGGGGCCCAGGAGGGGATGGATCCTTGGGCTCAGCATCCCCTTCAGCCAGCTCCCCATTATGCTGCCAGTGGTGGGTCCTTCTTGGGGACCGTTCCATTTGTCCATTGAAGCCACCACGTGCCCCCCACTTGAGGGCCAGTCGGCCAGGCTCCCGCCGGCTGCCAGGCTTTCGACCCCGGCCTGGCCTGGCCTCACCATTAATGCCCCTAAGTCCCCCTCCTCCCCTCCGGCCCCGTTTCCCTGACCCCCTCCCAGTGAGCAGCTCAGGGACTGGGGGGTCGGGAGAACTGCGGGGTGGGGCTAAGGCACTGAGGGGAGGCCCAGCAGGCTCCGGTTCAAGGGCTGAGGTGGGGCTCTCAGGGGGCAGACAGGGGGCTTCTGGCTGCTCTGGAGGGATCTGCAGGCAAAACAATATCTCAGTTTCAAAATACCGTTCCCTTTTGCTACTGTAACTTAAAACGTCTATATTTCATTCTCTAACTGTACACACACTCACACCCTCACCTGGAGACTCTGTAGCAGGCAGGCTAGGGGACTAGAAGCCTCTGAGAGGGGTGGAGGAGCTCCCCCCCCAGGGAGGAGCTGCAGCCCCAACTGGCCAGAGAGAAGAGGACCAGGAGGCTGCAACAGACTGGGGAGGGTCCCAGGGCTGCTGGTCAGCGAAGACAGGTCACCTGCTGAGGAATTACAAAGTCAAGGGTCTCCCCGGGCAAACCAATTAGGCTGAGCAGACCCTATTGTTCTTCTAGGCTTTATCCTCGTGGTCAGACTTTCTTCCCTAATTCATCCAGCCTCTACTCCCAATTTCTGCTTCCTTTCTTCTCTCCCGCATCAGTCGTCCCTCAGACTCACCCAGCAGGCTGGCACTCAGCAGAGGGCTAAGGAGTTGGGGGGGTCTCCCTGAGTTGGAGGGGGCCTTGCCCAGAGAGGAGGCCCCCGGGTCAGTAGTTGCCGTGGTGACACTGGAGGTAGGTGGTCCAGGTTGGGGGGCACTGAGGACACAGGGCTAAGGAGAGAGACTGGTTATAGCATTTACATGTGTAAAGTATTCAGTAAATGTATATAGCACTTTCACATACACGATCTCACTGAAGCCTCACATGAAGTAGGCCATGCTTATTAAATACAGACCCAGTTCTTGCAGGCATCCTACCCCCAGCCAAGAACTAAGCCCTCCCCAAAGGCCCTGAGGAAGAGCTCAGACATGAAACTGAAAGCCTTTGATTCCCAGTTCCCATCTCTGATTCTACTCTTGTTCTGTCCCACCCACTCACCCCCTATCCTCACCTGGGGGTGTGTCCCCGAGGGGGGATCCAGGCTGGCAGCCAGCAGCGCAGAATTTAAAGCTATGAGGGTAGGGGGGGCTGAGAGTGGGGGGAACAGTAGGGGGGGCAGGTCTCCCAAACCTGAAAATGTCTCCCCACTTGGACCCCCGGCTCCCTCTGCAGATCCCTCCCCATCCCCAGCTGTGGGGCCCAGGGCCAACAGGGGCAGGAAAGAGGCAAGGAGGTTGCTAGGAGGGGCGGAAGGAGGTGGAAGAAGGTCTGAGGGGGGCGGTGGAAGCAGGGAAGCCACCAAAAGTGAAGGCCCTTCAGGCTCGCCTGGGGCCAGAGGCGGGCCAGGTCCCCCTGGTGGGGCCAGCAAGGGCTCAGGGGGAGGTTGTCCCCCTCCCCCAGCCAGCACACCAAATAAACTGTGGCTAAGCAGTGGAGAAGGTGGAGGCTGCCCCAGACTCAGAGGGAGAGGCAAGGCCCCTAGCATCCCCGGGAAACCTGCTCCACTCAGCGCCAGGCCCTGCTCAGGGCTGGGGAAAGGGAAAGCCTCCCCACCAGCCAGGGGAGGCAGAGGGCAGGCTGGGCCCGCCCCCAGCCCCAGCGCTTCAGATGGGCTGTGAAGCACAGGGCTGGGGACTAGGGGGGCTTTGGAGGCAGCTGGTGGGGCAGGGGCACCTGCAAAGGAAAAGAGAGGTTCAGCTCAAGGGAGGCCCTTTCTCCCAGCGCCCAAAGAATTCAACCTCCCTGCCTCCAGCCCAAAAAACCACCACAGAGCCCTCTAAATTCTCCTCTAAACACCTTGGCTGTCTCTCTGCCTGAAGGGAGGAAAGTCTCCACCACACTCACATACCTGGCACACTGCTGAGGCTGCCACTGGTGGTCCCAGGCAGGGAGGGTGGGATGGGGTGCCTGGGCTGGGGAGGGCTCCCTGAGGAGAGGGTAGGAGGAGGAGGAAGGTGTGCATCTGACCCCAAAAGGTTAAAGCTTCCATCAGAATGGGAAGGGCCAGGGGTGGGGAGTCCCAGCAGGGACAGCACGGAAGGGAGGATCGGTTGGGACGGCTCAGGGAGAGGAAAGGGTTGGGGGGTAGGAGCAGGGGCCCTAGGACGGCTCCGTCTAGGGGCTTGAGGGCCTCCCCCCTCTAGCAATCGCAATACAGTTGGGGGTCTTCGGGGACGACGCTGAGAGGGACGGGGTGATGAGTGGGAAGCTGAGGGCGCCTGGGCACGGGGCCTTCGGCCCTGTAAAGTGCTGGGAGGGGGAAGTGGGGGATGCTGTGCCTTGGCCGCTGCAGAGAGTAGGCTGCTAGCAAGGAAGGGGGGTGCCCCAGGCCCCTCCACTGTGGGGGCCCCTCCCAGAGGCCCCAGGACCAGGGGCAGGTGCATAGTGGCTGAAGACACTGGTGGCTGTGTGGCAGGACCAGGAGGGCCAGGGGGACCAGGGAGATTATTGCTTGGGGGCAGGGCGGGGGGTGTTAAGGCATCACTACAATGGAAGAGAGGAGGGTCAGAAGGTGGTGAGGAGGAGGCATGGGGGGCTGGAGGAGAGCCCAGGTCAGGGGGCACCAGGCTGGACCGGAGAGCAGCTCCCCAGTTGTATGAGGGGGCATTGAGGCTAATAGCAGGGGGAGGAGGTGGAGCTGGAGAGGGGGCATTACCCCTTGGGAGGAAACAAGGGCTGCTGCTGCCTCCAGAGGGGACTGGGTCAGGAAGCCTTGGCTGTGGGAAGAGCCCCCCAGGGCCTGCTAGAGGGGGGAAGGCCTGTGGAACTGAGGGTGTTTCTGGGGGAAGGGAGCCAGGACCCCCATTAAGTGGAGTTGTAGGAGGGACTCGACAAGGAGGGCGGGCAGAGGGAGGCCCTGGGGACACAGTGTGGAACAATTGGGGGCTCGCTCCCTCTCCTGCAATAAATGAGAAATGAAGGATCAACCTGTGGCTCCCCTTCCGAGAATTTTCTTTTGTCTTCCCCATCCCTTTTCCTATAAACTCCCAGCTTCCCTGTGCCCCCCTCTTACCAAACAGCTCCCCACTCCACCCTTCCCCTTGCTCCCTCTCACAGAGCTCCTCCCACCATCCCTCTTCCAGGCTCATAAGTCTTCCTCAGTCTTCCATAAAGTGAAGAAGACTCACCAGGAGAAGAGTGTGAGCAGGTGGTCTCCATACTGCGGTACAGAGTTGCCATAGCAACGGCTTTCCGCCGGTGGTTGCACAGCTTGGTCATGTCCTCCTCTGACGCTGGCCCCACCCCAGCCCCACCCAGGGTCACCGGGGCCAAAGGGTCAAAGTTGAAAACCTGTAAGGTAGAAAAAAGTGACCCCGAGGGGGTGGAATCTGTGAAAAGAGCTACCACAGTCAGTGATTTGCATTAAGTCTCAGCTTGTCTCTATGCTCTCTGGCAGCCCTCACCACTCTGACCTTGGGGACATTGAGTGGACACTCCAGACCGCACTTGCAGGTCCCATCGCTGAGGAGGTAGCTCCGGGTTTGCTCCAAGGAAGACAGCTCTGTGCCACTTGGGCTGGAAGAGGACAGGGTCAGAGAGTATGGGGTTAGTTGACAGTGAACTGGAGACACTCTTAAAGAACAGTTGATTAATTAAAGACCTTCCTAGGAAGGGTAGAAAGCAGGGAAGAGACAAGGAGAATGGATTCAAAGGGCCAGAGCACAGAGAGCAAAAAAGCTGAGAAAGGAAGACAGAACAGAGATGAGCAAGAGAGCACCAGAGATCTAGACTTTGAGAGGAGAGATGGGAGACAGAAAACTCAGGCAACTAAAGGGCCTGGGGATAGAAACTGGGGAACTCTGGGAAGGCATACCTGATATAGAGCACAGCACCCTCTCGAACACAGCGCTGCCAGCCGATGGGGACAGATGTGGCCACAGGGCCCCCAGCTCTGTCTGCTCCACTGCTCTCATTGCCCCCATTCATTGTGTGTAATCAGCTCCCACGTGCCTGATAACACAGACATCCATGTGAGCATTAGGAGGATTAAACTGGGCTGGATACCTGAGAGAGTACACCAGAAAGGCAAAGGCTGTGGGGAGACTCAAGAGAACTTGCCGGCAAGGGGAAACCCTCAGAGAGCTGGGGGAGAGAATGAGGGGGAACCCTCTGCCTCCCTACCATGGCTACCTGAACATCTCTGCAAACATTGTGGGGTCCAGTCTAAAGCCGGGACCGCCGATTTAGCCCACACCTGCAACACAGGAGAGAGAAGGGACCGTGAGGAAACTGCCTAACCTAGGAGAGCACCACAGCCCAGGATACTCTTGAGGGAAAGATCTTCTATAGATTAAGTATCCATAAAGATCTCAGGGATCTGCTGAGTCTACCACCATCCCTTCCATGTCCAGTCCCTGGGGACCAGAGGGTCAAAGCCTCAACTCTGAGGGATCAAGGAATCGCAGTCCAATCCCTAGATATATAGGTGAGAACCCTTTGTCCCATCAAGGAAAAAAGCCTTCATCCAGGAGTGTGAGCTAATTCCCCCAATACCAAGCCAGTAGGAAGTTTCCCAGAGACTCTGGCTCCTGCTGTTCCTTCCCCTTCAGGAAGACCATACAAAAGTACAGACTGCCCCAGAGGTCACCAGGCAGTTGCCCAAGTGCCCGCTTGAGTGGTACCAGCACAACTCCCCCCATGCCTGGCACCATCAGACAATCACTGATCTACTTCGTCTGGGTCTTCTTAAAACGCTGGACTCACAGCTCTGTCTTCTCCCACGATCCTCAGAAGCTCCTGATTTCCCCCCAAGCCTAAGGCAAGGAGATTCAGCACCTCCTGTCCCACTGGCTTCAAATTAGCTCCAAGAGGGATTCTCTTCTGATATACAGGGACGCCCTCCAAACCTGCAAGTATCCTCCCCAACCTTACCATCGCTCCCACCCCACACTGGCGGCTTCTAAACTTTCCCTCTCATAACAAGGCGCCCTGTCACCCAGCCTGCTTCCCTCAGCTTGGGGAGGAGGGGAAGGCGTATGAAGTAGGAAGGAACTTGGGGAGAGGGCGGGTGGAGGGTGGGCAAAGCACTGAGGGGAAGGAGGTGAAGAAGGCAAAAGTCAAGCAGTGAGAGGGAAAAACGGTGGGGGCAGGTGAGGGCGGGGGAGTGGGGATGGGGCCAGGGAAAAGAGGCCGAGAGGACGCGGGGGCAGAGGGTAGGGACAGGAGGGGAGGGGAGGGGGAGGGGCGAGGTGGGGGGGCCGGGCCCTGCACTCACCGCGGCCCATGGTTCGGCCGGCCCCGCCCTGCGCAGTCGCGGCCCAGAGGGTAAGTGGGAGGGAGTGGGAGGAGGGTCGGTGGAGCCCGAGCCTCCGGTACGGCCCTGGCCGGTCCTAGCAGGAAGCGCCGCCGCCGCCGCCGCGGATCACCGAGCGGCCTCCCGCGCATGCGCCATGGGGGCCAGGGGCAGCCCTGGGGATTCCGTTCCCAGAAGGCACTGCGCAGGCTGCTACCGCCGCCGCCGTCGCTGCCGCCGCTGCCGCCGCCGCCGCCGCCACCGCCGCCGCTGCCCGGACGGGAGAGGGGCGGGGCCGGGCCCCCGCCCAGCGGACAACGACGAGCCAACAGGAGGGGTCGCAGTGCGCATGCGGGAGCGCGCCTACCCCTCCCCCACAACCCCCCATTAATCCCCAAGAGAACAAACACCCCACGCGGCCCCCCCGCCCTCCGCGGAAGGATCCGAGCCTCTTCCCAGGCCACTGGTGGCCAATCCCAGCCCTCCTCGGGGAGGGGCCCCTTCCGAAGCCACAATCTGTTAGGGGAACCAGGAATGCCAGGTCTGGGAGGAGCTGGCCCCAAAAGATGAAAGTCGCGACTTGCCCTGCCCCGCCCCAAAGGCTTCCCGGGTAGTGTGCTGAGACTTGACCCGCCTCCCCAGGTCAACATGTCACAACACGACCCCGGCCTGTCAAGTCACATGACCTCTGCCTGTCACTGACAACCTGGTCATGTCTTCGGACCAGGAGAGAGACCATCTGGTCCAATCCACCCCCGCCTCCACTTACAGAAGGAGAAATGGAGGTCTAGAGCAACGGTGCAGGCCTGGCCAATGACTTGTCACCGTCACGCTACCACCTATACCTGCTATCTAGCGACAAGCGGTCTTATGACAGTTTCTACTTAGGACAAACTCTGGCTGCCCCCATGAGGGTATGAGGATATGTAACAGAACACCACATGGCCTATGTTTTCTACCTAATGGCACTAGAAAAATACTTTGAATTTTGCATGGTGCTTTTCATTTTTGTTCAAGCTGCCTCCAAGTTCGTAAGTCTTTCATTTTACTTTCACAATTCGTTATCTTTTATTTGAGAACCAGAACGGCGAGGCACGGAGAGATTAGGTGGCTGCCCTAGGATTCATGGACAAGTGAAGGACCGCTGAAGCTAGAATCTGGGCTCCTGACAATCCACTCCATAGCAGTAGTGTGCTCACGTGCAAGCAGTGTTCCAGGCAACAAGGCTCTACTGTAGCCCACCTAGAAGTCAGGAGGCCTGGGCCCGGCTTCTCACAGCAGGGAGTCACAGGACTTGCAGGTCTGGTACACTGAAAAGGGCGGGCCCAGGCTTGGGTGAAGAGCACCAGAGCACCATGCGGGGCGGGGGGAGGAGGGGGGACGGAATCCGGTCCACCGGGCAATGAACATGAATTCTGGCTTGCTGAGGGCTCATCAGAAACTTTGCAAAGATAAACGTTTAAGGGTGCTCTTCAGAGGGGAGGAACTGAAAATGACCACCAAAGGGATTCAAGTTCTTCAGCCTCTTTGGAAGAAATCAGGGGGCTAAAAGAAAAGACCCCTTTAAGGAAACTGGAGCGGATGCAAACAATCTTGATGGATGCAAATTTTCAAAGGAAGGATGTTTAAAAGACCTTCTGTCCATTAGCTGGGAGAGGGTGGTAAGCAAGGAAAATGGGAGTCCCTTATGGAGGAAGTAGAACGGGGGCTAATGTCAGGTGGGTGGAACATGAGCTCTAGAGAGAGACAAGCTGCAGAGAGATTTCACACCGCAGCTTAGGGGTGACGGGTTGAAAACCGTTGGGGCCGTTGGGTGCCGGGAGCTGGCGCCCCGCCCTCTCTCCTCTTCCCCGCACCCCCACCCCCCGCACCTCCCACTACCCTCTCAGTCCCTTGCGCGCGTGCGCGCGCAGACACCGGTTGCCAAACATTGCATCATCCCCGCCCCCCTTTCCTCCCCTCCCCCCTCCAGCTCTCCCCTCCGCGCGCGCGCATGACTCACTCACCTCCTCCGCGAAGCCTCGTGACCCAAAGCCACTTCCGGGTCCAACACGAAGTCGACCCTCAAGCGGGAGGAGGTGATGGGGGCGGGGCCGAGGAGCTCCTGAGTGGCGGATGTAGGGGATGAGGCGGGGCCAACGCCAGCGTGCCGCTTTCTGATTGGTAGGCTTCTGGATCCGCCCCAGAGGGGAGGGCAAGGCCCTGTTAAAAGATCCCAGCTCTGCGCTGCCGAGGTCAGAAGCTTGAGTCTAAGGCTTAGTGAATATCATGTTGAAGATGAGCCGGTGGCAGCGACAGAGCCAAAATCAGAGCCGGAACCTGAGGAGAGAGGCGAGTACTGATTCCCTATTTTTTTACTCTCCCATCCTCGCGAACACCAGTTAGTCCTCTCCAGGTTAGGGCATCCGCTCTTTGGGATGTGGCCCCACCCCCTCTGCAAAGCAGTGAGGTGACTGTCCGGTGGAGTGAGGGGAATCTTTTATTCCGAAATGGTGCTTACGGACTCTCTTCCTTGGCAAGACAGTATTATCCCACCTATGTCCGGAGCACAGACCATGCTCTCTGTTGGTCGGTGAAGGGGCCCCAGCTGCCCCCGGGAGATGTATTTTCTCCGGTTGCTGACCCCAAGCCTCCTCGTTAGGCCTGTCCGGTATGAGGCGGAGCAACAGGACACACCCCCGCGCCGAGAAGCCTGGTGACCGTAGCTAACCGGCTTTGCCACCATCGGCCCTGCCCCTTCCCCACCCCCAATCCTGTCTCAGCCGCAGCGTCTCGGGGCCAGCATAGCCACGTCAGTAGCTGGGGCTTCTGGACCCTCCACAGGACATTTTTTCCGCGCCCTTGCAGAGGACAGAGTCTTAAAGAGGCTGACACAAGCCTTTGGGAAGAGGGGTGCCCATGAACAGGGAGCGGAGATGGGTTTTCCCTTTCCTCAGAGCTCCCTGGGTCTACTGCATAAGAGAGCATCCCGGATCTTTTCAGTGAGGGAAGCCATTTGGGGTCTCCCCAATGAATTGTCCTTCCCCTGGGATTGGTCTATGCCTCCTTCCCCATGTCCTGTCTCCAACTAATCTCTGTGTAACCATTGCATCAGGCTAGCTAGCCCCCTGCTCGGCTCTGCAGCCCTCTGGCCTGCGGCTCCACTGCTGATGAAAGCTATGTCCCACACACTGGAAGGCAAGGAGGGTTCCCCAGGGAGGACAGCCCTGCAGAGAAACACTCAGGACGGTATTGCGTCTACAGTCCCCAGGGATAGGCAGCTGCTGCTCTGCCTCTGGGCTTCATCCTCCTTATCCCTATGAGGGACAGGGGAAAATGTACCATTCATTCCTAACAAATATTTAACCAGCACCTCCTATGTGCCATGCAGTGTGAGGCTCAGCATACATCCATGGACAAAAGAAAAAAAAAAAATTCTCTGCTCTCCCAGAGCTTCCATTGCAGTAGGAAAAGGCATATAGTAAGCAAATATGTAAGTGCCACGGGAAAAGCTAAGGCATGGAAGGGTAGAGAATGCTCAGAGAGGAGAATACAGTTTACCTGAGTGGTCAGGGATTCCCTTTCGGAGGTGACATTTAAATGAGAGACCTAAATAGAGGCAAAGCAGTAAGGCATGCAATATGTGGAGAGCACTCCAGGTGAAGAACAGCAAGAGCACAGGTCTTAACATGGAAGTGTGTGTAGTATCTTTAGGGAATAGGAGGCCAGTTGGCTGGACTGAAGTGAGCAAGAGGGAGAGTGGTCAATGAGAAAAACAAGGCGAGGGAGGAGCAGATTATGGAGGGCCTTCTAAGCCATTTTAAGGACTTCAGCCTTTATTATGTGTGAAACTGGAAGGTTTTGAACAGAGGAGTGACATGGCTTGACATAAGGTGTTTTGGGTTTTTTTGGTCTTTTTGTCTTTTTAGGGCGACACCTGTGGCATATGGAGGTTCCCAGGCTAGGGGTCCAATTGGAGCTGTAGCTGCCAGCCTACACCACAGCCACAGCAAGGCAGGATCCAAGCCGAGTCTGCGGCCTACACCACAGCTCACGGCAATGCTGGATCCTTAACCCACTGAGCAAGGCCAGGGATGGAACCCACGTACTCATGGATACTGCTCAGGTTCATTAACCACTGAGCCCCTATGGGAATTCCTTGACATAAGTTTTAAATGGCTCACCTTGCCTGCTGTTGTAAATAGACTCTGAGAGGGGTGGCTGGAGCAAAAACTGGGAGACTTTTTAGTCAAGAGGCTTCTGCAGTCACCCAAGAGAGATGACAGTAACTTGATTAGAAACAATGGAATTGGTGAGAAGTATTGATTCTGGGGTTTTGAAGCATCAGGTAAGTTTTGGAGTTCTCTTGTGGCACAGAGGGTTAAGGATCTGACATTGTCACTGAAGCGGCTTGGGTCAAGGGCACGGCCAAAAAAAAGGGGGGTGGTGTTTCCTGGTGGTTTGGATTGGATTGTGGGATGTGAGAGGAGAGGAACCAAGGATGATAGCAAGATTTTTGGCTTAAGCAACTAGAGTTGCCATATGCTGAGGTGGGAGAGACCTTGCAAGGGGAAGATTAGTAGGAGTTTGTTTTGGGACATAGTAAGTCAGAGATGCCTATCAGCTACCCAAAAGGAGAATGGCAAGTAAGCAGTTAAGAGCTGGAGGTCCCAGGAGAGGTCTAGACTGGAAATAGACATTTGGAGGATGTCAGCGTGGGAATGGAATTAGGAGAATACCACCCGATTTGTTCTCTTTTGTAGTCCAGTCCTTACTCTGGAAGGTTTGAGGTCTGCCTTGAATTTAGAGAAAGCTGAGTTGGCCAGGATTTTGCTGTTATGTAATCAGGACTACAAATGTCAGCAACTAAAAATAAAGGAAGTCAGGGCTCTTCTCTGTCCTTGGAAGTGGCTACAGGGACCAATAATTATCCATGCTCTGTAAGTCAGGAAGTAAGGGAAGGACCAGTAGAAAATCGAGATAAAAGAACCTGCCTCTCCTGCTAAAAATGGCTAATGTTTGTCCTTGATCCCCACAGTGTTCCAGAAGGAAGTGTATCTTCATACATCATCACACCTGAAAGCAGGTAAACTTAATAACTCTGTCCCAGAACCAGCTCCTACGAATTGCTGCTCAGGCTCCCTATAAGAGGACGCTAAGAAAGGATACTCAGAGAAGATGGGAGAGGAGGGTTTGAATCTGAGCAGGCTTGTACTATCAGGGCACATCTGTCTGCTGGCCTGTCCCTAACAAGGTGACCAAATTACCATTTTTAGAATATGTCCTAATTGAAAGCTTGCTGTGTGAGTGCAGTCAGGTGAGGTCTCACCACACACCTCAGTCCCCATCAAGGTTAGACTGACCCAAAGGATCCCCACACAGGAGGAAAAAGGAGCACAAATGGTCTGGTAACTGCCCCTAGAAACAACCAGTGGACTTCCTCAAGGGGGACTGAAGACTTTTATCAGGAAGCCATGAGAATGTATGTCTAGACACTTGCTTCTTCCAGTGCTGGGCAAAAGCATGGAGGGAGGATCATTCTAGGTCAGGGGTTGGTAAAATTTTAAAGGCCCAGATAGTAAATGTTTTAGATGTTGAAGGCCACACAGTCTCTGTCACAACTCATCTCCACTGTTACAGCATGAAAGCAGCCATGAACATGTAAATAAATGGATGTGGCTGTGTCCCAATAAACCTTTATCTACCAAAACAGACAGGCAGCAGCAGGCCAGTTTGCCAGCCTATAGACTGCTTCGTGGAGCTTCTGTCCCCACCCCCCACTATCCTGAGTATGTCCTTTTCCAGAGCCTAATCCAGCCGCAGAGATGGCAGCTGAGTCATTGCCTTTCTCCTTCGGGACACTGTCCAGCTGGGAGCTGGAGGCCTGGTATGAGGACCTGCAAGAGGTGCTGTCCTCAGATGAAAATGGGGGTAGCTATGTCTCACCCCCTGGAAATGAGGTGAGAATGCAAGGCTGAATGTTGCAGGGGGCGGGTAGGGGTTACTTCCCTTCCTTTCTCAAGCAATTAATACCTTCTCTGTCTTTCTTCATTCTCTTGAAGGAGGAGTCAAAAACCTTCACCACTCTTGACCCTGCCTCTCTGGCTTGGCTGACTGAGGAGCCAGGACCAGCAGAGGTCACACACACCTCCCAGAGCCCACACTCGCCTGATTCCAGTCAGAGCTCCCTGGCTCAGGAGGAAGAGGAGGAAGACCAAAGAAGACCCAGGAAACGGAAACAAAGTGGCCATTCCCCAGCCCGGGCTGGAAAGCAACGCATGAAGGAGAAAGAACAAGAGAATGAAAGGAAAGTGGCACAGCTAGCTGAAGAGAACGAACGGCTCAAGCAGGAAATCGAGCACCTGACCAGGGAAGTGGAGGCGACTCGCCGAGCTCTGATCGACCGGATGGTTAATCTGCACCAAGCATGAACTTTTGGGACCAGCACTCCCGCCTTGGGCCACTGCTGACCTTTCCTGGAAGTGGCTACCGACCACCTTCTTACCAGTGCCAACAGTGTACCCTCAAACCCCTCTATTCATGAGGGAAAGCTTAGGGTAGATGACAGGAAAGGGTCTCAGTATGTATATAGAGAGATTGTACGTTTATTTATTACTGCCCAAATCCATTAAAGTGACTTTCTTTGAGCCAAGTTTTTACTTTCACCTTTTCTTCTTGCCTTTAGGGGTCTCAAAGGGTTTCCCCTCAGCTAGAGCCAACTGTTTCTTCAGATCCAAAAGTTTAGCCACCTCCGCAGCAACCTGGTTCTTGTCTGCCTTTTGTGCTTTCAAATCTCGGACAATGTTGCCCTAAGAGAAGGGGTGGGGAGAATAACAACAGTGAGACCAGGAAGGATCTACTTAGGATTAAGCTTTTCCAGCCTCCCATAGGACTCCATACCTGCTTCGTCACTTCATCCATCAACACTTGTACCTGCTGTGGTCCAGCTGTTGTCACAGTCTCTACAACTGCTGGCTTGGGGGATACTTTTGCCTGGAGAACAACAACGGAGTTAGCACCCACTACCATAAATAATTCCCAAACTCAGGTTTTATACAACATCTCACAGGGAAAGTAATTACCTTTAATGCCAAGGACTCTTCTAGCTAAGACAGGAAAGAAAAACTAAATGAGGAAGCAGTAGGTCCAAAAGATGCAGAGAGAGATGAACTAAGGGCTACTGAGGGACACTAAGGACTGTTGCCAGGTCAGCCACAGTCTTTAGCTTTCTCACCTGGCCCCCGCCAAAGCGCTGCTTCAGACTTTCAATCTGGTCATTTTCCAATTTTTGGAACAAAGGACTGACCTGTGAAAAAAGAATTACACAGTCACTCACTGATTAGGTATAAACACCAGGCTATACAGAGAGGCCTCTCCACTCCATAACATTTAGCAAGTTTAAATGTTTTAGAAGAAATGTTGAGTTTAACACTGACCAAATACCTGCTGATTTCAGTCAAGAATCCAGAAAAAGCACTGGCCTTTGTGAGGGTCAAAGATGATATAAACTGATGACACTAGATAGATGCAAGAGCTTAGAGGCATACATATTTTCATCACCTTGTATCAAAGAGAAAGTGGTCACCCTGTATTCTCCCTGTCCAAGGGGTTCTGACATGAACAGTGAGGCTAAGTGGGCTGAAGATAACACTGAGCTTGTAAACCAACACCAACGACTGTATATCAAAAACAAGCCCAAGCGCAGAGTAGGGACAAGTAGGGAAGGCGTTCAGAGAATGCCTATGAGAATCTAAGGCCAAAGTTCCTCCCTGACCCCAAAAGCTGCATGGCAGAGGCAGGAATTTTGAGAGAGTCTCCCGACTCTGAGACCTACTGTGCCAATCTGGTGTCCTGCTGGTAAGGTGCAAAGGAAGTTTGTGGGCAAGATGCTGCAGGCAGGAGGCGACAACTGCAGCTGGGCCTGGATGGTGGCGCTAACCGTGGGCATGTAAGGCTGGAGCATGACAGACAGCAAGGCAGCTATGTTCACTGCCAAGCCTGTCACTGTCCCTGCCCGCTGCCTGGGGAAGAAAAGATAATCAGTCAAGACCTCCAGGAGGACACAGCCCGCCAGCCACTCTACCCCTATAGCCAGCCCTACCCCTATAGCCAGCCCTACCTCCTTACCTGTCAGCCTCGCTGCCTTTAATCCGCTTCCAGGGCTCGTTCACCTGGATGTACTGGTTGCCATGGCGAGAGATGGTGAGGATACTGCGTAAGGCATCCCGGATCCTGAGAAAGAAGGATGGAAGGTCAAGGTGTAAGGTCCTAGAGGGACCAGTATGGGGCGCTCTCCTTATGCCAGATCACTGAGCTGAGACAGAGGTGTAGATTACTTACCGAGCCTTCTCTAGTAGCTGGTGATAGTGCTGGAGCTCCAGGGTGACATGGGCCAGCAGGCGCCGATCATCAGAGGTAAGCACCATCTCGGGCACAAAACACCCAAAAAACTTAGACACAAACATCCCAGCTCTTGATGGGAGTGGGGAAGGAGAGGGGAGAGAAAAGAGGAGTTACTGTTCAGTCCCCTGACAGCAATTTGACACTATTTTCATAATTCTACCTTTTCTCAGAACTGAAACCACCTGGCTTTCTCAAGCTAGAAGGCAAAACTTAAAATTCCTTATTCTCTCTCTCCCCTAAGAATATGACCCTGCATGTAACAGACCATACAAATATCCCCATATAAAGAAACCTGATAAAGTTAAGCAACTATGTTACTTGTAAGAAGTCAATACTCAGATGATTAAGTTGAAATATACATTAACTGCTATCAAACAAATCCTCTAGTAGGGACGATCTGTTCAATGTGGTTAATGATCAAACTTGAAAGGGTAGGTAGCCATGGAGGATATTTCTTGAGATTGCAGACAGGGATCTAATAATGGAACGCGAGCCTAAAGTAACAAAACTCCCAAAGAGTACATGCTATGCCCCAATGGTCTGCAAGTGAACCTTTTTGCTAGGAAAGAACACACTGCCACATATACACAGAACATTACTTAGGAAACAACTGGCAAAAATTCACTTTGCAAACCAAGTCTGCCAAATCACATCTCTCTAACTTCCCTCAAGCATACATAGCCTGCCAGCCCCACCCCAGTTCATCTGCTGACTCTCCCCGCTTCACCAGGTCCCACCTGTTGATGAAGTTGCCCAGGTTGTTAAGTAGCTCAGAATTATTCTTGAGCAACATGTCTGTCCAGGAGAAGGCAGTGTCCTGGCCCTCAGGCCGAATGTATAGCAGATAGAAGCGCCAGATGTCAGCAGGAATCCCTGTGTCCTGGGCCATGTCCCCAAATACTCCCACGCCCCGGCTCTTAGAGAATTTCCCATCCTCATAATTCAGGTACTCTGGTCAAAGAAGGAGAATGAGAACAATCTGCTCAAATCACATCCTTCCTCTCTGACCCACTAACTCTTCTTTCCTCTCCCTCAACACTTCTCCTTGAGTAGCTGACCTGCACAGAACTTGGGAGACCCTTCCCCCCTCATTCTGGTCTTCTCCCCTTTACTTCTACTCATTACAAAATTTAGCTTTGGACTTTTGCCCTCTTTGGGTTCTTGTTTCCTTTTTCTGGGTTGAGCTTCCATGTTTTAATTATTTCCTATTTCATCTCAACTTCTTTTTTTTTTGTCTTTTTGCTATTTCTTGGGCCGCTCCCGCGGCATATGGAGGTTCCCAGGCTAGGGGTCCGATCGGAGCTGCAGCCACCAGCCTACGCCAGAGCCACAGCAACGCAGGATCCGAGCCGCGTCTGCAACCTTCACCACAGCTCACGGCAACGCCAGATCGTTAACCCACTGAGCAAGGGCAGGGACCGAACCCGCAATCTCATGGTTCCTAGTCGGATTCATTAACCACTGCGCCATGACGGGAACTCCCTCATCTCAACTTCTAACTCAAGACCTAGCACCTCTCCAAAACTTCTTCCAAGTATTGCCTCAACCCTCATTCCCAAGGAACACCCCCATCTCCGGTCTTCCAAGGTACCTGTAGCAATGAGGTGGCTGACCAAAGTATAGTTGTCCTCAGTTCCTAGGGCTGAACAAGGAAAGACTAAGCCATGGAAGGGAACATTGTCTTTGGCCATGAACTGATACAGGCTCACCTATGGAATATAATTGAGAGACAGAGTTCCTGAGATCCGCTTCAAAGGCCCAAGAAAAATCAGCCATCCAACCCTAACTACCACCCTTGACACACCCTCCCCATGGCCAGACTAACCAAGAAGTGCTTACTTGCTCTGGGTTCTTCCACCATCTCTCCCATTGGTCTGTGTAGTTGGCTGTGATGGACAAGTAGCCAATAGTGGCATCAAACCAGACATAGAATACCTGGAAGTTCAGGAGGGAAGAGACACGGTAGGATGCAGGAACACTGGGAAAATGTCACCAATCCAAAGTCTCAGACAGATAAAAGAAATAATTGATAGTGAATTCCATGATGGCCTAGCAATTAAGGATCAGGCATTGTCACTGATGTGGCACAGGTTCAATTCCTGGTCTGGGCACTTTTGCAAGCCATGGGCATGGCAAAAAAAAAAAAAAAGATACAATCAAATGTCTGTTCCGATAGCCCAGGGTCTCAACCCCAAGGCTCACTAATATATGAATAAAACACAGGGCTTTTACCTTGTCCTCAAAACCTTCTAAGGGGACAGGGGTTCCCCATTTGAGGTCTCGAGTTATGCAACGTGGCTTGAGGCCGTCCCGAAGCCAAGAACGAATGATGAACCGGGCGTTGGGTGTCCAGTCACTGCCAGGCAATGTCTTCTCCAACCACTCCTCCAGCCGCTTTTCCAGCTGAGATGGCAGAGAAGCATAGAGAGCTGATTTAGGACACTCACATGTATGGCCTGCATAAGGATTAAATACATACAACCTTTTTGGCGTAGTTTTGCACTATATATATAATTAAAATTAAAAGATGGGAGTTCCCGTTGTGGCACAGCGGAAATGAATCTGACTAGGATCCATGAGGTTTCAGGTTCGATCCCTGGCCTCGTTCAGTGGGTTAAGGATCTGGCGTTGCTGTGCGCTGTGGTGTAGGTTGAAGATGTGGCTCAGATCTAGCATTGCTGTGGCTCTGGCGTAGGCCAGCAGCAACAGCTCCAATTAGACCCCTAGCCTGGGAACCTCCACATGCCACTGGTTAAAAAAAAAAAAAAAGATCTATGACTTTGCCATGGCAATTCCACTTCTAAGGATTTTTTCAACAGAAATATTCACACAAGTATGCACAGATGTGTATATAAAAAAGTGAAGTGCTGGAGTTCCCACTGTGATGTAGTGGGTTAAGAATCTGGCTTGTCTTTGTGGAGGCACCAGTTGGATCCCTGGCCTGGCACAGCAGGTTAAGGATCTGGCATAGCTGTAGCTGCGCTGTAGGCCGCAGCTCTGGCTCAGAATTGATCCCTGGCCCGGGAGCTTCCATATGCTGCAAGGGGATCCAAAAAAGAAAAAAAAAAGTGCACTGTTAATTACACCAAAAATTAAAGCTAATCTCCTTGGTTGAGCAGAGTTTAAAGAAATATGGCATATCAACACAAGGAAACACTTATAAAAGCTATTAAAAGAAGTGAGGTAGGATTCCCCAGTAGCTCAGCGGGTTAAGGACCTGGTGTTGTCACTGTTGTAACTTGGGTCACTGCTGTGGCTTAGGTTTGATCCCTGGCCTAAGAACTTCCACATGCTGCAGGCACAGCCACAATAAAAAAAAAAGTCACAGGAGTTCCTGTCGTGGCGCAGTGGTTAACGAATCCGACTAGGAACCATGAGGTTGCGGGTTCGGTCCCTGCCCTTGCTCAGTGGGTTAACGATCCGGCGTTGCTGTGAGCTGTGGTGTAGGTCGCAGACGTGGCTCGGATCCTGCGTTGCTGTGGCTCTGGCATAGGCTGGTGGCTACAGCTCCGATTTGACCCCTAGCCTGGGAACCTCCATATGCCGCGGGAGCGGCCCAAAGAAATAGCAAAAAGACAAAAAAAAAAAAAAGTCACATAGATATATATATATTTATGTGTGTGTGTGTGAAACAAATACAGAATTTATTAGAAGCACAGTGCATGTGGAAGAGCACACGGGGGACTCACAGAATGAGCTGCGCCTAGACCTGTACAGCTCTGAGGTAAAGCTCTCAGAAATATATTAATTAGTTCTCTTGCAGTGCAGAGGATTAAGGATCCAGTGTCGTTGTCACTGCAGCAGCTTGGGGCCCTGCTGTGGTGCAGGTTCAGTCCCTGGGGTGGGAACTTTCACATGCCACAAGCACAGCAAATAAATAAATAAATAAATAAATAAATAAATAAATAAATAATTAAAGCAATCTGCAAAACAGTAATATGGAATACGATCCTATTATTTATTCTAAAATAAATAACAATACATAGATCAACATAAGCCCAAAAAAATTTTGAGGAAAAAACATATCTCAGTGCCGTTTTTTTCTTTTTCAGTCACACCTGCAGCATGTGGAAGTTCCCAGGCCAAGGATCGAATCTGAGCCACATCTGCGACCCAAACCACAGCTGTGGCAGCACCAGATCCTTAACCCACTGTGCCAGGCCAGAGATCGAACTGGCAACGCCACAGAAACGAGCTGAATCATTAACCCACTGTACCACAGCAAGAACGCCTCTCTCAGTGCTTTATCTCAGTGCTTTATTCTCATGAGATTAAGGGAACCATCCACTTTTACACCATGTATTTCATTCTGAAATTTTAAAGAGTGTATCATTTTTGTAAGCAGAAAAACGAACATGTATCTTTTTTAAGGGGCGGATCTCATGATTCATCCACATAAATACCGTAGCACTGAAAGCCTGACAATACACTCTACTGGTAAGGCCATAGGGGATCATGCACATACACTGCTGGGAGGAATGTCAAATGGACCACCACCGCTAAGGAAAATATGGTAATAAACTCCATACACATTTATCCTGAACACAGCAAGTGATCCCTTTAAAGGAATTTATCCTTAAGATATACTGCCCCACAATACAAAATTACATATTCACTGCAACACTATTTTTAATTGCAAAAATACTGGAAACTACCTAAATGGCAAACATAGGAAAATGGCTAAACTAGGGTACCCACACAGAATGGAGTACAATGCAGCCCGTTAAGAAACAACAACAACAACAAAAACAGGAGTTCCCATTGTGGTGCAGCAGAAATGAATCCAACTAGTATCCATGAGGATGTGGGTTCGATCCCTGGCTCGCTCAGCGGGTTGCGGATCCAGCATTGCCGTGAGCTGTGGTGTAGGTGGCAGACATGGCTCAGATCCTGAATTACTGTGGCCGTGGCGTAGGCTGGCAGCTGCAGCTTCTATTTGACCCCAAGCCTGGGAACTTCCATATGCCACAGATGTGGCCCTAAAAAAAACGAAAATTGAGTAAGGATGATCTCTCTGAACTGTAATGGAGAGATCCTGATAAGGAGTGATTTCTAGAACATACGGGTTAGGTGAAAAAGATAAAATGCTGAAGAGTATATACAGGTATACAGTATGCTATATTTTTCACAAAAAGCAAAAAACATGCATGTATACATATATAGTTATCTTTATATGTAGATACATGTATATAAGCTTATCTTTACAAAAAAAACACAAAAAATAGATCAGAAAACAAAGCTGATCACCTACAGGAGAACAAGGCAGCAAAGACTGGAAAGGGAATGAGGGAATGACACTTCTCTGAGTATACCTTTTGCATGGTTTTGATTTTTTTAAAAGCATGATGTTCTACAATATTCAAAAATCATAAGTTAAAGGGTTTGGGATTGGCATATGCACACTGAGGTATGTGGAACAAATGGCCAAAAGGGACCTGCTTGTATAGTGCAGAGAACTCTACCCAATATTCCATGATGATCTATGGGGGAAGAGAATCTAAGAGAGAATGGATATGTGTATATGTATGACTGGGTCACTTTGTTGTACAGCAGAAATTATCACAGCCTTGTAAATTAACTATATTTCAAAAAAAATTTTTTTTTGTCTTTTTGCAAAAAAACTTTTAAAAAATTAAAACAATTTATTTTCAATAGCCAAGACATGGTAACAACCTAAATGCCCATCGACAGAGAGTGCATCAAGATGTGGTACATATACACAATGGAATATTACTCAGCCATTAAAAGGAACAAGACACCGGCATTTTCAGCAACATGGATGGACCTAGAAATTATCATGCTAAGTGAAGTAAGTCAGACAATGAGACACCAACATCAAATGCTTTCACTGACATGTGGAATCTGAAAAAAAGGACATAATGAACTTCTCTGCAGAACAGATACTGACTCACAGACTTTGAAAAACTTATGATTTCCAAAGGAGACAGTTCAGGTGGTGGGGGGATGCACTGGGGTTGTGGGATGGAAAACCTATAAAATTGGATTGTGATGATCACTGTACAACTGTAAATGTAATAAATTCATTGATTAATAAAAAAATAAAAATTTAAAATTCTAAAAATCAAAAAAAATATTTAAGTTAAATTAACAAATATGAGGAGAGAAAAAAGAACAAAAAGCAAATGAACCACACTTATCAGCTTATTTGAGTAACATAACCACACTAAAGGGGGAAAAGACTAAGCTAAGACAATTTTGAACACATTTAATTACATACCCTCAGCAGAGAAGGAGCAGGACTGTCAACAAACCCTAAACTCTTTTTAGTAATCTTTGTCTTTTGTCTTCTTAGGGCCTCACTCTCAGCATACGGAGGTTCCCAGGCTGGGGGTCAAATCAGAGCTACAGCCACCAGCCTATGCCACAACCATGGCAATGCCAGATTTGAGCTGTGTCTTCGACCTACACCACAGCTCATGGCAACGCCAGATTCTTAACCTGCTGAGCAAGGCCAGGGATCGAACCCGCAACCTCATGGTTCCTGGTCGGATTCGTTTCCACTGTGCCAGAATGGGAAATCCATCTTTTTTTTTTTTTTTTTGGTCTTTTTGCCTTTTCTAGGGCCGATCCCACAGCATATGGAGATTCCCAGGCTAGGGGTCGAATTGGAGCTATAGCCACCAGCCTACACCAGAGCCACAGCAACTCGGAATCCAAGCCGCATCTGCAACCTACACCACAGCTCACGGCAATGCGGGATCCCTAAACCACTGAGCAAGGCCAGGGATTGAACCTGCAACCTCATGGTTCCTAGTCAGATTCGTTAACCACTGTGCCAGGACGGGAACTCCAAGGAAATCCATCTTTTTAGTAAGCTTTCTGAGAGTGACAAGGTTGAGGCAATTCTGAAATTATTTGTAGGTATACTGCAAGAGCAAGCAAATGAGTGAGTAACATTGGGATCCTGGGTACTAACTGTGTGGAAGAAAGGAAATAAAAATATGAAATGACGGATCTCGAGTTGCTGTGGCTCTGGTGGCTACAGCTCCGATTCGACCTCTAGCCTGGGAACCTCCATATGCTGTGGGAGCGGCCCAAAGAAATAGCAAAAAGACAAAAAAAAAAAAAAAAGAAATGATGGAAAGTGGGGGATGAACCCCGTGAGGATGGACAGAAATTGCAGGTATCAGTGTGAAGCTGAAATAAATGCCCACCTCTCTGCTGACAAGTCAACCCTCTGGCAGATGGGCTTGGGCCTTTCACTTTGTGTCCTCTTCCTGTTACATCTTTTTTTTTTTTTTTTGACCACGCCCATGACAAGTGGAAGTTCCCAGGCCAGGGATCAAACCTGCACCACAGCAGCAACCCAAGATGCTGCAGTGACAACCCTTAACCCGATGCACCACAAGGGAAATCCCTCCTGTTACATCTTTTTACATTAAGCATATATAATTTTTAGATGGAAATTAAAAACATTTGAGAGTGATGTCATACAAGTTTGCCTCTGCCTGTGGCTGAGGCAGAGAGGGGCCATGCAGACTGGCTTGAGGGAAAGGCCCACTTACCTTAGGCAAGTCCAGAAACAGGTGCTGAGAGGATTTCACCACAGGGCACGACCGACAGACTTTACACTGGGGTTTCTGTGAAGGGAAATTCAAGAGAAGGGTTGACCCGGGGCAGGACAGTTGGGATCAGGCTACAGGCCGAGGAGCTGTCCAGGAAAGGGGCCAGGCACAGAAAGATGAGGTCCCCTAGTCTGCCACCGAGCTTAGCCTTATGCTCATACCCCACCATTCAACTGTTTACTTGAGCCTTCTCTGAACTTGAAGACTCAGGTCTGCAAAGCATATTTGTTACTCAGAGCTTCACACCTGTGTCCGTTCACCTCAAAGAATAGAAAAACGTACAGGCTAGAAGTTCCCACTGTGGCACAGCATGTTAAGACGGCAGTGGCTCAAGTCGCTGAGGAGGTTCAGGTTCAATCCCTGGCCTAGCACAGGGGGTTAAAGGATCTGGTGTTCCACAGCCGCAGTTCAAAGTCAAGGCCTGGCTCAGAAACTTCCATAAGCCACAGCTGCGGCCATAAAATTGAAAGAAAAAAAAAAAAAAAGAACAGGCTAGATACAGAGCCCTGTGCTGTACTCAACATGAGGAGCAGAAGCAACAGAAGAGAAGACACATGGCTCCTCTCCTTGAGCAAGTTACAATCAATCAGGGAGACAGGGTTGCATGAGAAACAAGCACAGGCCTTTTACATGCAAAATGTCAACAAACACGTTTCCATGGCACACCCTGACTGTACACACATTGAAGGATGATGGCTAAAGGAGTAAGCAGCTAGGTGGGGCTAATCAATGAAAGCTTCCAAGGGAGTTTTTTTTTTTCAGGGCTGCTCCTGCAGCATATGGAAGTCCACAGGCTAGGGGTCAAATTGGAGCTGCAGCCACAGCAACGCCAGATCCGAGCCGCATCTGAGACCTTCACTGCAACTTTCGGCAACACCAGATCCTTAACCCACTGAGTGAGGCCCGGGATCAAACCCACATCCTCACGGATACTAGTTGGGTTCGCAACCCCCTAAGCCACAACGGGAACTAACTGACGGAGTTCTGATCTGGGTCTTTGAAGGAAAGAAGTTGCAATGTTCTCAGGCTCTCTCTCCTGAATTCCACACGCCTATACCCACTGCCTACCTAACATCCCTCCTTGGATGTCTAACAGGCATCTCAAACTTAACAAACTCAAACAGTATCACTGCATTCCCCCAGAAAGCTCTTCTTCACCCAATCCTGCCCACATGTGTAGACGGCACTACCATCCACCTACAATAGTCAAGCCAAAAACGTCCAAGTCGTTGTTCTCTTGACTCCCCTATCACCCCGGACTCCAATCTAACCAGTTCTCCAGAGTATGCCTCTAAAAAATATCTCAAATCCTTTTTATTTTTCCATTTCTACTGCTATTAACTGAATCCAGGATACCATCGTCCCATTTCTGAGCTACTACTCTGGCCTCCAAACTGGTCTCCCTGCTTTCTCTTGCTTCTCTCCCACCCATTAGAGCAGCCTGCTATTCCACTCTGCCACAGCTGACCAGGCCCTGGATATCTGGTCACTGCCCACCTCTCTGACCTCATCTCAATCCACCCTCACCCATGCCCAGCCCCCACTCACTACACGCTACACTGGCCCTTTCAATTCCCCTTTTCAGCTCTTTGCTGCCTTTGCATTTCCTAGGCTTTCAGCTTGGAACACTCTTAACTTCACTTATCACCTCCTGGCTCCTTCTCATTCTTCAGTTAAACTCTTAGCTCAAATTAAAAAAATAAAAGTCCTAGGTTTGATCCCTGGCCTTGCTCAGGGGGTTAAGGATCCAGCATTGCCGTGAGCTGTGGTGTAGACTGCAGACGCGGCTCAGATCCCGTGTTGCTGTGGCTCTGGTGTAGGCCAGCAGCTACAGCTCCAATTAGACCCCTAGCCTGGGAACCTCCATTTGCCAAGGGAGCGGCCCTAGAAAAGGGAAAAGGACCAAAAAAAAAAAAAAAAATCCTGTAGTTCCCATTGTGGCTCAGCGGGTTAAGAACTCAACTAGAATCCATGAGGATGCAGGTTCGATCCGCAGCCTTGCTCAGTGGGTTAAGGATACAGCATTGCCATGAGGTAATGGCGTAGGTTGCAGACACAGATCAGAACTGGCATTGCTATGGCTATGGCGCAGGCCGGCAGCTGTAGCTCCAATTCAGCCCCTGGCCTGGGAACTTCCGTATGCCACAGGTGCAGCCCTAAAAAGCAAACAACAACAACAATAATAATAATAAAAGTTCTGTTTAAAAAAAAACTCTCAGTTCAAATGTTACCTCCTGAAAGGCCTTCCCTCTCACCTTGGCTTAACTCTTCCCCGACAAGTCACCCTCTATCTTTCCAGCAGTTTGCTCTATAGTAACTAAATTCTATTTTTAGTGTTGGTCTCCTCTCTGCACCAGATAAAAATCTGTCCTGTTGACTGCTACACCCTTAATACCTAGAACTGTGACTACACTATTGTGAAGACTCAAAAAAGTTTGCTGAATGAATGAATAAACTAACAAATGAATAAGCATGGAGTAGAAGAAAAGGTATTTATGGAAGAGGGGAGGAAACTAAACAAATGCAGGTCAGGTGGTGAGAAGCAAGAGCAAAGGTAGGGAAGGATGAACTCAACTCGTCTATTTCCCAGCACAATGCTAAGTGGAATTCCTGTCGTGGCTCAGTGGTTAACGAATCTGACGAGGAACCATGAGGTTGTGGGTTTGATCCCTGGCCTTGCTCAGTGGGTTAAGGATCTGGCATTGCCGTGAGCTGTGGTGTAGGTTGCAGACACGGCTCAGATCCGGCGTTGCTGTTACTCTGGCGTGGGCCAGCGCTTCAGCTCCGACTAGACCCCTAGCCTGGGAACCTCCATATGCCACAGGAGCAGCCCTAGAAAAGGCAAAAGGACAAAAGAAAAAAAAAAAAAAAAACTAAGTGCTGAGTAAATGCTCAATAAGTATTTATTCCTGAGCAATGAGTTGCTGAGACAGAGCAGGAAGAGCCACTGGAGAAAGGTCTTGAATGCCAAAACAAGAAGCCTGAGTGGGATGAGACTGGGAGTCCCTTAAGACTAGAGACTGCTCAAAAAAAAAAAAAAAAAAAAAAGGAAGTTCCCTTGTGGCATAGTGGGTTAAGGATCTGGTGTTACCACTGCTGTGGTGCAGGTTGCATTTGCAGTGGGGGCTTGATCCCTGGCCTGGCAACTTCCACATTCTGCAGGTGTGGCCAAAAAAAAACAAAACCACACTAGAGATTGTCTCCTGCCAGGCTCCCAGGACACCTTCCTCTCACCTTGAGCTCAATGGCATTGATGAGCTTGCCACACTTGTCACATTGGTCACCCCGGGCCTCCTCGTAGCCACAGAAGGGACACACGCCCTCCACAAAGCGGTCAGCCAGGAAGCGGGCACAGTGTTCACACCGCAGTTGCTCCACAGTATCTTTCAGCACAAAACCTCGAGTGAACAACCGCTGGAAGATATCCTGGGTAATTCTGGTGAGGTGAGCAAGGGACAGGGGAGGGACAGGTCAAAGGAAGTCAGAGGGAGCAGTGCACACCTCCCTCCTGACACTCCATAGAGGGATCCAAATTTGGTCCAAGTGCCAAAGAAATCAAGCACGGGCCATCTAGTCATCTTTAGGGAGTTTTACTGTGAGCCTAGACCCCCCACATAAATACTCTAAGTCCCCACACAATCTTTTTCCTCATTACCTTAAAACTGACTTTTGTCAAATACAGCCTTATCTGTTTCATATATATGTATCTCTTTTGGCTATGCCTATGGCATGCAGAAATTCCCGTGCCAGAGATCAAACTCACACCACAACAGCAATCCAAGTCACTGCAGTGACACCATCGGATCCTTAACCCGCTGTACCACCAGGGAACTCCTGTTTCATATTCTTCTTAACAAAAATCTTCAAAAGAACTGGACTGTTTACGAGTTCCCATCATGACTCAGCAGCTAATGAACTCGACTAGTAACCAAGGGGATGTGGGTTTGATCCCTTGCCTTGCTCAGTAAGTTAAGGATTTGGCATTGCCGTGAGCTGTGACATAGGTTGAAGACTCGGCTCGGATCCTGAGCTGCTGTGGCAGTAGTGTAGCCTGGCAGCCACAGCTCCAATTCAACCACTAGCCTGGGAACCTCCATATGCCTCAGGTGTGGCCCTAAAAAAACAAAACAAACAAACAAAAGAATTGTTTAAGAGTTCCCTGATGGCTCAGTGGGTTAAGAAGAATCCAGTGTTGCCACTGCTGTGCTCTGGTTACTACTGTGGCATGGATTCAAACCCTGGCCTAGGTACTTTCCATGCCACAAGCATGGCCAAAAACAAGTAAATAACTCCGTTCAACTGCTCAACTGCACAGTACTCTCAGCTGGCAGCCTGTCTACTATGTAGTTTTTTACAAGATGATAACCAGGCAGAGGAAAATAACTGTGTGTGTTATAAACACACAGGAGTAGGAAGAGCTATCCTGAGACACGGGCAGCCAGGGAAGAGAAGGGAAGCAGTAGAGGGAAAGCAGATCCTTCTCATGAGCCTAAGTCCTGTCTTGTCCCTCCCTCGCTGCTCCTTCAGCCCCTGGTCAGGCTTCTGCACACACTGAATCCCCTTAATAATGCCTGGGACACATTTCAGGACAAATATCCACACCCTAAGTTTGGGGGTGGGGGGACCAACAATCTAGTTCCTTCTGTCTTTTTGTCCCCCTGGATACACCCACTCCTCCAGACCCAGCCTTCATCCTCCACTTCTGCCTGATTAGAGGAAACCTACTTGGTCTGCTGCGGAGTGGTAGTCCGACCAAAAATATCAAATGAGATATTAAACCAGCGGTAGATGTCAGCATGGATGGCATGGTACTTGTCACAGATCTCCTGAGGGGTTAGACCCTCCTCCATAGCCTTGGTCTCTGTCGCTGTACCATACTCATCCGTCCCACACAGATAGAGGGTGTTCCACTGGCGGAGTCGGGAGTACCTGGAAGGGAAAGTGGTGATCTTGGGGGCCCTATCTCAGCCCCTCCACGTGCCCAAGGTCCCTCCAGCCTCCCCCCTCGGGGCATCCTATTTCCTTGCGGCCCACTGATCCCTCAGGACTCTCCCCAGCAGCTGGCTCCACCTGGCAAAGACGTCAGCACTGAGAACGCAACCGATGATGTTCCCAAGGTGGGGGACATTGTTGACATAAGGGAGGGCGCTGGTGATGAGCACATTCCTCTCCCCAGCCACAGGCAACCTGGCAGAGAAGAAAGAACAGTCAGTGCAAGAAGGAGTCGAGAAGGTTGAGAGGAACCCAGAGTGCACAGAACACCCAGACGCAGATCTGTATTACTGTCACAGGGTCATGTTCATGTGACGTCTTTCACCACATGAATCCACTGGAGCATAAACTCCCCCAAAGGCCTTAAGATCCCTAGAGGTCCAAGTGCAGGGCGCCGCCCACAGCAAGCAAGCCTCCTAAGGAGCCTTGTTCCAGCACTGGCTCTCTCCCTCTTTGCTGTCGTGATCGACTTCTCTTCCATTAGCTTGTCCTCAGGCTCCAACCTCCCAGGTATTGACAACTCTCCCAAGCCTCTGTCCAACCACCATCATTCGCAACTCCCCAGACTCTGATGCCACCCAAGAAAGCTTTCCCAGCGCTGATCCCGCCCCTTCCTCCCAGTGCCATTAACATCACTAGTCACCACTGGAAATGCTTACAGCTCGCCAGCCCATATATAAGTCTTTCCAAGGCCCTTCATACCCCTTGACTCTTCTCTCCCTAACCCATGACAGTCACTGCCCCATGGCCTGACTCAAAACAGCAAGCACCAGCCACTGCCTGCACAGCCACTCTCTCCTTGCCACCTTTCCAGGATCGATCCCAGGCAAGCCACTCAATCTGCCATCAGAATTTAACCTGCTATTTTTTTTTCATGCTTCATCACCCATGACAGCGCAGCGGCACACACCCTGTATCCACCCCCCTGCCCAGCACTGACACCTCACCAGGATTCCTTTCATCTTTCTAACCTATAATTGCTGGCTCCCATCAACTTACTCACCCCAGGCTTCTTGTGAGCTTCTCAAGTCCCATAATCTCTTCTACTAAGAGAAACTCAAAAGGACTCCCTCTTGTTAACCTCACCCTTATTCCTGGCTGCATGCTATCTGGTTAGATGGTCCACCTACTTTCTCAAACATTTTACAGCTCATTTCCTTGAGAAAGATCTGATTTCTCCTGCATGCACTGACTTTCCTCCCCACAAATAAATACCATAATGCTCTCTGAAGTCTAGTTTAGAAACCAGCTCCTGCAGAAAAGCCTTCCTTCACTGACCAGCCTTCCACCCAGTCACCCTTGTATCTGGAGCCCCTAAGCATCCTGTACTGCACATTCTGTGGTAGCCTTTTTGTGTTACCCCGTAATGTCTCTCTCATCTTGAGTGTGCTTACTAAGGTGGCAGATATAAAGGTGAGTACGCCTGGGGTTCTGCCCTCAAGGGGGTTACATCCTATCACGACTGGGATCAGGGCCATGAGAGGTACAAAGTGCCAAAGGAGGTCAAAGAAGGCAAGCATCTCTACCCTAACACACTAAGACACTGGGGATGTGCTTCAGTCAGAAGGAAAAGCACAAAAGACAGCTCGGTTTGGCTCTAGGGTTTTTAATGTCAACCGTCTCCCCGCTCTACACATGCATTTCAACATGTTAGCCCAGGAGTTCCCGTGGTGGCTCAGTGGAAACAAATCTGACTAGCATTCATGAGGACACAGGTTCGATTCCTAGCCCTGCTCAGTGGATCCCGCATTGCCATGAGCTGTGGTGTAGGTCGCAGATGCGGCTCAGATATGACTTTGCTATGCCTGTGGCATAGGCCAGCAGCTACAGCTCCGATTGGACCCCTAGCCTGGGAACCTCCATATGCCACAGGAGCGGCCCAAGAAATAGCAAAAAGACAAAAATAAAATAAAATAAAATAAAATAAAATAGGGAGTTCCCGTCGTGGCGCAGTGGTTAACGAATCCAACTAGGAACCATGAGGTTGCGGGTTCGGTCCCTGCCCTTGCTCAGTGGGTTAACGATCCGGCGTTGCCGTGAGCTGTGGTGTAGGTTGCAGACGCGGCTCGGATCCCGCGTTGCTGTGGCTCTGGCGTAGGCCGGTGGCTACAGCTCCGATTCGATCCCTAGCCTGGGAACCTCCATATGCCTCGGGAGAGGCCCAAGAAATAGCAACAACAACAACAACAACAACAACAACAAAAAAAAAAGACAAAAGCCAAAAAAAACAAAAAACAAAAAAAAACCAAAATAAAATAAAATAAAATAAACTATTATCCTGAGTAAACACTTGAGAAAGTCTAGTCCTATTCTTTATTACCTCCAAAGCATTTAGCCCTAAACTGAACCCACAACAGATACTCACTGAATACTCAAAAATGAGTGATGGAACATACAGTGGGTTTTCATTAATTCATTCAAATTTCATCTACTGAACACTTGGCCTTGTGCTAGAAAACAGGCCACATAAAAGAAAAGAGAGGAGTTCTCATCGTGGCTCAGTGGCTAACAAATCTGACTAGGAACGATGAGGTTGCAGGTTCAATCCCTGGCCTTGCTCAATGGGTTAAGAATCCAGCATTGCCATGAGCTGTGGTGTAGGCTGGCAGCTATAGCTCCGATTAGACCCCTAGCCTGGGAACCTCCATATACCACAGGTTCAGCCCTAGGAAAAGACAAAAAAAAAGAAAAAAGAAAAAAAGAAATTACCAAGGTAGAAAAGAGAGAGCCCCTACCTTGAATAAGCTTACAGAGTAATGACAAGACAGAGATGTAAAGAGACGATTATACCGTAATACCACAGTAGGAGCTCCCACGGGATGAAGTACTTAACACTCTCAAGCTTTACAGAAAAGAAATGGTAGAACTGGGCTCTCCGCTAAACATCAGGTAGGAAAGATGCAGGCATTCCAGGGAGAAGGTACAGTGTGAGCAAGGACACCAAGGTGTGAGAGAATGTGATCTCAGCCTGACTTCCTCTTCAAACTCATCTTGACCCATCTGTCTCTTGACTGACCAGCCTCCAGCCACTGGCCTTTCATCAATTCCTTAAAAAGAGCCAAATCATGATACTTCCTCTATCTGAGACACCCTTCCCCTAGACTTACTCTTGCCTAACTTCTACTCATTTTACAAGTCTTAGTGCAAATGTCACTCTTCTTTTTTTTTTCTTTTTAGGGCCTCAGATGTGGCACATGGAAGTTCCCAGGCTAGGGGTCAAATCGGAGCTGTAGCCATCGGCCTACGCCACAGCAACTCGGGATCTGAGATGCATTTGCGACCTACACCACAGCTCACAGCAATGCCGGATCCTTAACCCTCTGAGCAAGGCCAGGGATCAAATCCACATGCCCACGGATACTAGTCAGGTTAGTAACCCACTGAGCCACAATGGGAACTCCTCGAATGTCACTAAGTTAATCTACGATATTTTCTCATGGAACCCTTCATAGGACTTACAAAATTTCATAATCATACCTTTGTATGACAATTTTTTTTTTTTTTTGGTCTTTTTGCCTTTTCCAGGGCTGCTCCCACAGCATATGGAGGTTCCCAAGCTAGGGGTCTAATCGGAGCTGCAGCTGCCAGCCGGCCTACGCCAGAGCCAGAGCAACACGGGATCCGAGCCACATCTGTGACCTACACCACAGCTCACAGCAACACCGGATCCTTAACCCACTGAGCAAGGCCAGGGATCGAACCCGAAACCTCATGGTTCCTAGTCGGATTCATTAACCACTGAGCCATGACAGGAACTCCTGTGTGACAGTTTCTTAAACCTGACTATTCCACTAGACTCAAAGGGGCCTGAGAGCAGAGGGCTTATCTGTTTTGCTTCCCTCTGTACACCCAAATTCCAGCACACAGGGCCTGACAAGCAGTAGACATTCAAACCTTTACTGAATACCATGTTCAGAACTACAAAAATATTCTTTCTTTTTTTTTTTTTAGGGCCACACATGCAGCATATAGAAGTTCCCAGGGTAGGGGTTGAATTGGAGCTGCAGCTGCCAGCCTATGCTATGACCATAGCAATGCAGGATCCAAGCCACATCTGAGACCTATGCTGCAGCTTGTTGCAACAGTGGAACCGTAACCCACTGAGCAAGACTAGGGATCAAACCAGAATCCTCAAGGATATGTCGGGCTCTCAACCTGCTGTGCCACAACGGGAGCTCCTCTAATATTTCATTTTGATGGAATAATCTAAATATATGTGTGAATATTATCTTAGCATAGCAGGAGAGTGACAGAATCTGATGCTGAGCATGCAGACAGGGGTCAGATCATGAAAAGCCTTGTGAGCTACCAAAGAAATCATCTACAGAATCTTGAAAAGGAGAGTGCGATGACAACATGTGCAGTTTTTTTTTTTTTTTTGTCTTTTTGCCATTTCTTGAGCCGCTGCTGCGGCATATGGAGATTCCCAGGCCAGGGGTCGAATTGGAGCTATAGCCACCAGCCTACACCAGAGCCATAGCAATGCGGGATCCGAGCCACATCTGCAACCTACACCACAGCTCACAGCAATGCCAGATTCTTAACCTACTGAGGCCAGGGGCTGACCCCGCAACCTCATGGATCCTATCAGATTCGTTTCTGCTGTGCCACGACAGGAACTCCACATGGGCAGTTTTAAGTAGCCATTCTAGTGGCAGTATGGATGGAGCACAGGGCAGCAGGGAAGGAGATGATAAGGCCTGGTCTAAGGTAACAGCGGTGAGGAGAAGAAGCAGAAGGAATGGGTACAAGGACTCCTTAGGAGTTAGAATCAGTGACCTGGTAATGGACTAATGACACAGGAGGCGATGAGAGAAGGGTACAGATAACAGGAAGATTTCTGGCCTGAATTTTTAGGTGGAACGTGGGAGTCATTCACTAAGACAAATGTACAAAGGAGAAAGAGAAGCTGGCAGGGACAGTAATAGGTTTGGTTTTGGACACGTTGAGTTTGAAATGCCAATGGAGGCTGAGGAATCTAGGACACAGTCTGACAAATATGTCCAGAGCTCTCAGAATAGAGATCTGAACTGGAGAAGTAGATTTAGGTGCAATCAAGAGGTAGAAAGTAGCTGAAAACATGGGTGCAGATAGGACTGATGGACAATGTGTCCAAAATATTAGCCAACTATTAGGTGAAGAGGACAGAAAATTAAAGAAAGATCAGCAAAGGGGACTGATAGGCAGATACTGGCTCTATCAATAATTTCCACATAAGAAACCAAGCCCCACTCATCTGTGCCAACTCACACTGGATTCTGTTGCGGCCGAAGTGGGGGCAAGCTTCCCAGGCCCTTCTCCCAAGCAGCTACAGCCATGGCAATCTCCTCCTCAGATAGGGTAGCCAGCTCCTCCTCCTATGAAGAGTAGAGAGTATCCCTCACTGGGTGACAGGGCGGGGAGCCCATAAAGAAATTCTCTCTTTGCTTTCCAACAACGGAAAAAGTTAGTAGCCTCGCTCAAAAGCGCTCTTCAAGTCACCGCCCACCTCAAGCACTGAGGCTCTGTGGGAACCCCTCTGCTTTGTTCCAAACCTCAGGCTCATTGCTGACAGCTCTCCCCTCAAGGAAGCTGGGCTGGGGCTGCTTTTGGAGGTAGGGCCGGAGGGCCAGCACACCCTGCTGCTTCAGCACAGTCTCCACAGCTCGCTGACATGGCTCCTGAGAACTCAGTGTCTGGAACCAGCTGTGCAGGGCACCCAACTCCTCTGTGGGCAGGGGAGAAAAGAGGCAATCAGAAAGACCTAACATGGGAAGATGGGAGGGTGCCCCAACCCCTTTTTTTTTTTTTTTTTGGTTTTTTAGGGCCACACCCAAGGCATATGGAAGTTCCCAGGCTAGGGATCAAATCAGCCGTCCTACACCACAGCCACAACACCACCAGATCCAAGCCTAGTCTTTGAGCTACATGGCAGCTGGCAGCAACGCCAGATCCTTAACCCACTGAGTGGGGCCAGGGATCAAACCCTCGTCCTTATAGATACTAGTCCAGTTTGTTACCACTAAGCCACAACGAGAACTCCAGCCCCTTCTTCATGAAGTTTCTCCAGCTGGCTTTCCCAGTTCCCTCAGCCCTCTTTCTGCTATAGCTGCCCCATCAAGCTACACCTCAAACTGGTTCCTCGTTATTCACCTGCCCACTCTGTTACCCCTACACCAAGCTCCTGGTGTTGGAGCTAGGGGTGAAGCGATGGGCACAGTTCTCACCAGGAAGGTAGGCCGGGTCTTGGAGTAACGGGTACAGCGCTCCCCACAAAACAATGTCAGCTAAAGATTCTGTCTCCTTTGTTGAGAAAAGCAAAGAAAGAGGCAGGTGAGGCACTCAGTTTCTTCCCAATGAATGTCACATTTCATACATTTGCTACACACTTACAAGGTATCAAGCACCGTATTAAGCATATTTTAATTATCTCAGTCTTCACAACCCACTGAAGTGAATGCTAATATTACCCCCTTTCAAAGATGAAAAACTGAAGGTTTGAATTTAGTGAGGTCTCTTTGTTGCTGGGTTTTTTTTTTTTTTTTTTTTTTGTCTTTTAGGGCCACTCCTGCAGCATGTAGAAGATCCCAAGTTAGAATTACATCTGCCAGCCTACGCCACAGCCACAGCAATGTGGGATCTGAGCAGCATCTGTGCCCTACACCACAGCTCCTGGCAACGCCGGGTCCTTAACCTACTGAGTGGGACCAGGGATCAAACCTGCATCCTCACTGATACTAGTCGGGCTTGCTATCACTGAGCCACAACGGGAACCTCCAAGTGTAGTGAGTTTTAAAGGTTACACTGCTAGTTGAGAGGCAGTTTGGGGGTCGGAACTCTGAATACAGTGTTCTTTCCTAACTCTCATACCACACAGCTTTCCCCAATCCCCATCTCAAGGCCCAACTCACCCCAGCCAGGAAAGGACAGCTCCGACGACTCAGGCTGTGGTCAATATGAGTCAGGGCTCTCCGGACCGGGCCAAGAACATCTTCCCCCTTCTTCCCCTGGACCACTAAATAGTACAGGGCAGCGGACAAAGCTGGCTAAAATGCGGGAGACACAAGTCAGGATGGCCATACAAAGCAATGGCCTGCCTGCCTGTGATCCCCCACTTCTCAGTCTTACCTGCAGCTCTGTTGCTTCCCATTCCAGCCACTGGTTGGTGAGGTCATCTTGCTCCCACCCAGACAACAGAAAGAAGTATCTAACCAGGGAGAGAGCAACAGAAGGTAGAATGAGAGGGGCGTGTTTCTCACCCCCTAGTGAAACAGTGATTGTAAATAAGGCCACAGAGGACAATAATCCCTGATTTTATTCAGTCACCTCCCTGCATCAAGGACCAATACTGACCGACAGATTGCACTGGCGGAGAAGAGGTAGTTGCCACTATCCAGTTGCAAGACAGGGACCTTAGGCCGAGTCAGGAATGGAACCACACACTCTGATGCAGAACAGGAAAATGGGTGAAATACAGGGAAAAGAAAACAAATACTCTGTCAACTTAGAAGGACAACTTCACAGTGTAGGGGGCCTGGGGGAAGAAAGATGGGCCGTCTCAAGGAGAGGTTCCAGGATAGGACCACTGAAAGGGGGTGGGTCCAGAATACGCTGGAGAGACCAGCAGGTGTTCAGCTGAGACTGCCAGCTGGAAACAACAGATGGGAGTTGCAGACGGGAGGCGGTGGTATTGGGGTAGTGCTGCAACCAAGAACTGAAACAACTGAAAGTAACTAGGATATCTGAGAGATCTGAGCTACACTGGGAGAACAAAATTAAGAGAACTGGGAGGATGGACAAGAGACCCTCTTAAGAGTCAAACAGATGGCTGGGAATGAGAAGAGGTAAACCGAAGGGAATATGTGTGTCTGGGTTTAGGAGAGGCGAGTGGGGTTTCCTAAGAACAAAGGAAAGGGATGCCTGGGGAATTGTCATGTGAGTGACTACCGAGTGTGTGTTGGGTCGGGGGGGGAGTGCCGGGGAGGTGTGGGAGGTTAATAAAGGGAAAGAGTTTCACTGAAGTAAGGCGAGGTCCTGGAAAACGAAGGAGGGGAGGAAAAAGATGAGAGAAGGGTACACTGAGGAGAATTAGGTAACCGATTAAAGATGTGACTGGGAGGGAAACGGGATGGGGTGCCCAAGGACATTGCGGGAGGAATCTGAGGGGAGTGCATGGTGGGGGGATGGGGGGTGGTAAAAGACAACTGTAGGGTGGGTGTCGGGCGTGTTCGCGTCCCGCCCTCTTCATCTACCGCCCACCAGCACCAGCCCGTCTACCTTCGGGGCCTACAGTGCTGATGAACAGCTCCACTCTGCCCTGGGCCCTCCCGGCCGCAGCTAGCACGGGCAGGTTCCCCGGGGCGCCCTCGCTCACGAACAACCTCATTTCGCCGTGGGTCCCACGCTGATGCAACCGGAACCGGTCTCCCGCCAGAGGGATAAGCGATTGCCGCGCGGCACGCCGGGAAATGGAGTTCCGACTAAAGCTGTTCCCCGTGCCTGGGTTCCGGAAGTAGACTATTTCTCCCATCATACAACACTAGGAGACAGGAAAAGAGTGCCATAGAGACGAAGAGGCCGTAAACGCAGTGCCAGAGTGGCATCTTTTTGATGGGAGGGCCGGAGAGGACCTTTATGTGTGGGATCCGGATTGTAATCGTCTAACGCCGCCCGAGAGCGGTGAAGGATACCGAGGGGTACAGTTATCTCGCTGAAGTGGCGATGTCAAGACTGCGGCTACTCGCAATGGTCGACTCTCGATTCGAGCTCATAAGAGAGTTCTGGAATTGATAGATAAGCGTACTTTAGTGACATAATGAAAATTAGTGTAGGTATCCTATTAGTAAAAAAGAATGTGACAATTATATATTTATTTCATACCAGTCTGAAGCGCGTATACAGCCAGGTGCTAACATTAAAGGGAAGTGAGTCTGTGTAGGAAAAAGTTCAGATTGCTGGGGAGTAAGAAAGCAGAGTTTGGCAGTAAGTATACACTATTCAAGGAAGCGCATGTCAGTAATTGAGAAAGGGACCCTTCTTTATCGTCTTTGTACCCCTTTAAGAATAATTGATATCTTAGAGTACTTATGAGCTGGACACTTCTAAATATATATATAGGAGTTCCCTGGTGGCTCAGGAGGTTAAGGATCCAACATTGTCATTACTGTGGCTCTGGTTATAGCTGCTGTGCAGTTGGATCCCAGGCCCAGGAACTTCCGAGTACTACAGATGTGGCAAAAAATATGTGCAGGTATACATTTAATTCTCAAAAAACTATGGAGTTTCTGGGCGTCATTTGAAACTAAGCCATAAGAAGCCTTGCAGTTTAGGCCCAGGCTTCTTGGAACACTCTAATAGCTCTGAGCTGCCTTGTAAGAAGTCTTACTACCCTGAGATTGCCATGCTGGAGAGGTATCATGTTGGCATTCTGGCTGACAGGCCAGCTGATCCCAGCATTCCAGTCATCCTCATCACGGAGTCAGATATCTGAATGGAGCTCTCCAGAACAACCCATCTATCTGCCTGCTGAATACCACAAAGTGACCCTCGTCAGTGCCACGTGGGACAGGAGAATCACCCAGTTGAGCCCTGCCCAAATTTCTCTCCATAAAATGGTGGGTTATAAGAAAACAGTTATTTTTTTAAATTACAAACAATAAGATAGCTTCTCTCATTCTTATTTTTCAGATGAGGAAACTGAAGCACAGAGAGGTTACTTTGTTCTATACAAGGCATTTAAGATATGATTATTCATAAAATATTTCTACTTTTTTTTTGTTTTTTTAGGGCCACACCCATGGTATATGGAGCTTTACAGGCCGGGGGTGATGTCGGAGCTACAGTAGCTGGCCTACACCACAGCCACAGCAATTTGGGATCCGAGCCATGCCTGTGACCTACATCACAGCTCACAGCAAGGCCAGATCCCCAACCCACTGATTGAGGTCAGGGATCAAACCCATGTCCTCATGGATACTAGTCGGATTTGTTTCCACTGCACTACCATGGGAACGCCCTGATTTTTCATAAAATAGATATAGGCTTCCTCCTTGGCAGAGCTCACATACTTCCTGGCAAGTCAGAAAGTCAAATAAAATGTCATGAAAGTTATAATGGGGAAATGTAAAGCTTGCAGCAGGATCTCCCCTACCTGACTCTAAGGAGTTAAGTGAGGCCTTCTGGTGCAAATGACCTCTCAACTAAGATCTGACTGAAGAGTAAAAGTTAAGCTGGTGAAGATTGGTTGGAGTGGGGAGAGGAAGTGTTTCAGGCAGAGAAAACTTATGCAAAGAACCAGAGGAGTTCCCGTCATGACTCAGTGGTTAACAAATCCGACTAGGAACCATGAGGTTGCGAGTTCGATCCCTGGCCTTGCTCAGCGGGTTAAGGATCTGGCAATGCCGGGAGCTGTGGTGTAGGTTGCAGATTCGGCTTGGATCCCACGTTGCTGTGGCTCTAGTGTAGGCCGGTGACTACAGCTCCGATTAGACCCCTAGCCTGGGAACCTCCATATGCCACGGGTACGGCCCTAGAAAAGGCAAAAAAAAAAAAAGAACCAGAGATCTCATTGCACTTTAAAAAAGTGAGGAATTGGTGTGTAGCTCAATTATGGAGTTTGTGGTGGGAGTGTGAAAACACTAGGCTAAAAGAAGAAAGTCTCAGAGTTCCCATCATGGCTCAGTGGCTAACGAACCCAACTAGTATCCGTGAGGATGGGGGTTCAATCCCTGGCCTCACCCAGTGGGTTAAGAATCCATTGTTGCCGTGAGCTGTGGTGTAGGTCGAAAACGTGGCTCAGATCCCGAGTTGCTGTGGTTGTGGAATAGGCAGGCAGCTGTAGCTCCAATTCGACCCCTAGCCTGGAACCTCCATATGTCTCAGGTGCAGTCCTAAAAAGACAAAAAAAAAAAAAAAAAAAGGAGGTCTCGGAGTTCTCTTGGTGGTGCAGCTGGTTAAGGATCTGGTATCACTGCAGCAGCTTGGGCTACTGCTATAGTGAGGGTTCCATCCCTGGTCTGGGAACTTCCACATGCCATGGGCGTGGCCACAAAAAAAAAAAAAGAAAGAAAATCTCTGTATACTGTATTGTAAAATTTGGACTTTACTCTGAGGAAAATGAGAAGCCTTTGAAAGGCTAAGTCATGGGAGTGGCAGGGCATTTGTATGTTTTAGAAGCATCACTCTGGCTTCTGTGCCAGAAATGGACTGGAAGGGAGAACTATATGCAAGAAGACTGGTTCAGAGATTATATCATCTGGGCTAAAAAGGTGGTAGTTGTAGGGATTAAAGGAAGTAGGTAGATTGGAAAGATTTAATAATCGATTAAATGTAAGTGGTGAGGCTACAAGAGAAATTAAACTTGGCTGCCAGGTTTCAGGCCTGGGCAATTGGATACATCCTCTGTGTGCGCCAACAGGTGATAGTATTTCTCCTATCATTAGTGATTATCACACTAAGTTTAATAGTTATGAGAGGGCATCTTAATTGACAATGCCTAGCACACAGTTCTTGCCTGGCACATATGGTAGTAAACATTCAGTAAATATAAATTTATTAGTGGTACTAGAAGAGAAATGGGTTTGTGAAGTTCTGTTCAGAACATACTGTGTTTGTGGTACCTATGTAAACCCAAGTGGAGTTTTTCAGTAATTGATATTTAGGATAATTGATTATACTGGAGCTCCAGAGAAAGATCTGGACTGGAGATATGGTATCAGCAATGGGTAGCAATCATTTACATTGGAGAGGGGACAAGACCACCTGTGGTGTATAGAAGGCGAAGGGCACAGGATCTCAGACAAGACTTCTGGGGTTTAAGAAACAAGCAAAGTCCGGGAGTTCTCGTCGTGGCGCAGTGGTTAACGAATCCGACTAGGAACCATGAGGTTGCGGGTTCGGTCCCTGCCCTTGCTCAGTGGGTTAAAGATCCGGCGTTGCCGTGAGCTGTGGTGTTGCAGACGCGGCTTGGATCCCGAGTTGCTGTGGCTCTGGCGTAGGCCAGTGGCTCCAGCTCTGATTCCACCCCTAGCCTGGGAAACTTCATATGCCGCGGGAGCGGCCCAAAGAAATAGCAAAAAAAGAAAAAAAAAGAAACAAGCAAGGTCCTTCTTGGAGTTCCCATCATGGCTCAGTGGTTAACGAATCTGACTAGGAACCATGATGGTTGCAGGTTCAATCCCTGGCCTTGCTCAGTGGGTTAAGGATCCAGCATTGCCTCGAGCTGTGGTGTAGGTTACAGATGTGGCTCAGATCTGATGTCACTGTGGCTGTGGTGTAGGCCTGTGGCTATAGCTCCGATTTGACCCCTAGCCTGGGAATCTCCATATGCTGTGGGAGCGGCCCTAGAAAAGGCAAAAAGACCAAAAGAAAAAAAGAAAAGAAAAAAGAAACAGGCAAAGTCCTTCTTTATGCAACAGAGGAGGAACTGCTAAAAAGGTAAGAGGGACACCAGCAGTTTTTGCATAAGAAGAGAAAGGTCAACTATGTTGGCTCCTGCTGAGATGTTGAGCAACGCTGGGATAGCAGAATGTCCCTGCCAGGTGGGCTGACCCTATGAAGAGTGAGCTTGCAAAGGTGAGGGAGTGAGGGGAGAGGACATGAAGACACCCCCTCACACACGTGTAGGCAACTCTTTCAAGAAGTTTGTACAAAGGAAGAGAGAGAGAGAGTGGCAGCTGTAAAGGGAGGTTTGCCTAAAGATGAGAGAGACTTGGATATGTTTAAAAGCTAATGGTGAGGAGTTCCCGTCGTGGCACAGTGGTTAACGAATCTGACTAGGAACCATGAGGTTGCGGGTTCGGTCCCTGTTCTTGCTCAGTGGGTTGAGCTGTGGTGAAGGTTGCAGACGCAGCTCGGATCCCGCGTTGCTGTGGCTCTGGCATAGGCCAGTGACTACAGCTCCGATTCGACCCCTAGTCTAGGAACCTCCATATGCCAAGGGAACGGCCCAAAGAAATAGCAAAACGACAAAAAAAAAAAAAAAAAGCTAATGGTGAGAAGTCAATAAAGAGGAAAAGGATAAAGTACAGGAGAGAGAGCAGAGAAGGCAGAAGAGGATGAGATATAAGCAATTAACAACCACCAGGAAGTTCCCATTGTGGCTCAGCGGGTAACGAGCCCAACTTGTATCCATGAGGATGCCAGTTCGATCCCTGGCCTTGCTTAGTGGGTTAAAGACTCCATTGTTGCAGTGAGCTAGGGTGTAGATCTCAGACAAGGCTTGTATCCCACATTCCTGTGGCTGTGGTGTAGGCTGGCAGCTACAGCTCCAATTCGACCCCTTGTCAGGGAACTTCCATATGCCATGAGTGCGGCACTAAAAAACAAAAACGAAAACAAAACCCACCAGGTGAGTTAATAAACAAATAAGTTTGGTCACTATTTTTGGAAGTGGGAAGGAAGAGTTGGGGGGTAAGGCTGCTGAAAGTGGAGCAAACTATAGGAATTCCCTCTGTGGCATAGCGGATTAAGGATCTGGCATTGTCTTTGTGGCTGCTAGGGTTTGATCCCTGGCCCAGGGCAGTGGATTAGGGATCTAGCATTGGTGTTGCCACAGCTGTGGCATAGGTCACAGCTGCAGCTCAGATTCAATCCCTGGCCCAGGAACTTCCATATGCCACAGGTGCTGCCGGGGTGGGGCAGAAAGAAAAGAAAAAGTGGCGCAAACTATAGAGATCTCTGAGGCAGAATCTCTGTACTGGCAACCCAGGCCTCAGATCATGTGTCAGGGGAGGAGAGGTGGCTCTCTGATGTCAGCAAGGGGGTGGTGCACTCCCTACCCCACGTCTCCAAAGCCAGACAGAAAGCCCCACATCGTGCAGTGGAGAAACTGAGAAGGGAAAAGAGGAGTGGTCAGGTAAGGAGAGAGCACAGGGGGTGGGGTTTAAAGCTCCCGGCAGTAGACTCTGGAGGTCCGTTCCCACCTTTCACCAGGGAGAAGCTGACGTTCGTTCCCCCGTCCATCCCCATAAGCTGTCAGAGTATCCTGTACTGCTTATTCATAGTCCCCGATTCAATTGCAATTAATAAATTTATTATGTTATTAGTTAAGCTCTATCTTTAGGCTTCAAGAGGGCAAGGGCTCTGTCCATCTCCCTCCCTTATCTCCAGTAGCTGACACTGTTCTTTTCACACAGGAAGTGCTCAGACAATCCTTATTAAGAGCATGAATGAATCAACCCACACACTAAAGTTGGGTCCCACCCAAGAAGCTTACAATCACTTCAAGGCTTCTCGGCTCCCAAAAACATACCCTAAATTGAGAGGATGGTGTTTTCAGCTCTTCCTCAAACTCTAAACCTATGTTTCTCCCAGCCACTTTCTCCTTTCTCTCCAATTGGCTCTTACTATTTCTCTGGCTCTCTGTTTCTGTCTTTATGTTTTTCTGAATCTGCACAGGAAGTACACAGCTTTGGGTCTGAAGAGACTGATGATGCAAACACTGGTGCTCCTGTAAATTTAATAAAGGGTCACAAGTATTTGCATCGTTGTCATTCATAAACTCCGGTCTCTTTGCCTGAGTTCTGTCTCAGACCTGATTCTTTCTCCTCATCTTCCTGTGTCCAGCTCCAATCCCACCACCACTCAGGACCAGCTCCTCCTGCCCCTGGACCTTCTGAGGGACCCCAGAAGGGACTTGAAGGAAAATCACCAAGCTAGACCCTCTCCTCTGATTTCCTGCCTTGCTGGTCTCACAGCCCTGCTGACCACATCCTCTCTCACCTACTGAGATACTTCCTCATTAGTCACATCACCCAGAACTTCTCAGACCCTGAAACCTGCTACTGACCCCCACCTAGGTCCTCTGCCTTACCCTTTCCTCTCACCCCAGGATTTCTGTTCTTACCTTCTGGCCCTCGCTGCTCCTAGAACCATGTCTCTCAGCCTGCAAGCAGCCAGTCCTGTCCTTTTCTGGACCTCCAACACCCCTTTTTCCCATAGGTGACGGTACTGACAACAATGCTATCGGGCCGGTGGTGGCCAAGTCCCTGGGGGAGCCTAAGGCTGGGGCCCCGAAGCCCTTCTCAGGGATCCCAGCTCTGTGCCCTCTATGCCTTCACTTACACTGGGGCAGATGGCCGGCAAGTGTCTCTTGCTGAAGGAGAGAGATTCCTACTGCTTCGAAAGACCAACTCAGATTGGTGGTTGGCAAGGCGCCTGGGAGCACCCTCCACCTCTCGGCCCATCTTCGTCCCAGCTGCCTACATGACAGAGGAATCCAGCCCTTCCCAGAGCCCTACCACTGGCACCCCCAGCCGATCCCTCTGGACTCCTGGTGAGTTAGCCTTCCTCACCCTCCTTCTTACCTGCCTGGCTTCCAGGAATTACTGGAAAGATCCCCTTCCCCCACGCCTCTGCTGATGCCTTACTCCTACCTCTCACCCCATCATGGTGTCCCCATCACCTTTCTTCCCAGTCTCAAGCCTTCTAGATCTCCTGTAATTTTCCACCTGCTCTTGTCTTCCCTGTGAGTCCTGAGCATGGGGAACCCAGCCAGGAGCCATGGGGTCACCCTGCCCCTATCTCTTCCCATTTCTCTGTTTCCAGGGCCAAAGCTATTTTCTGGCTCCTTGGAGGAGCTGCACCTGTGTCAGGAACCCCCAGACAGAGCCCAGTTGACATCTGAACATCCTCCTCCTCTTCCCCCCAAAATGTGTAGAAGTGTCAGTGTTACCAACTTGAAGGGCACCCTTCAAAAGCCCTTCCAGGAACAACCAAGTGGGAGATCCTTTTCCCAGGAAGACTTGCTGACGGAAGCCAATGACAAGGTGAGTCATAGCGCTTTTTCAGAGTAGTCAACAAATATCTACTCTGGGCTCAGATCTAGGCACAATGGTAAAGAGGACAGACAGAGTTTCTGCCCTCAAAGGATTCCCATGGGGGTGACAGACACATAAATAAGATAACCCTTGGTACTGATTAGCACTACCAAGAAGCTAAGTGTGGTACAGGATGACTGAAGTGGTCTAGGAAGGCATCACTAAGGAAATGTCCTTTAGTCAAATCTGGATGAGAAGGCCTGGAGCAAACTAGAAGAAATTCTAGCTGAGGGACAGTAAGGAGCAAAGCTCCTGAGGGTACAGGGAACCTGGCAAATGACAGAGGGACTGAAAGACCGCCCTGTCTACGCTTTTCTCTCTCCTTCTCCTGACCCCTGGCCCAGGGCAGGGTTTTTGCTGTGTCTTGTCTTGCCAGCTCAGGTCACCAGCAAGTCCCTTCTAGAGATGTAACTCTTGATCTTCCAGAAGATTCAGCCCCTCCCCTCTCTCTTTCTTACTAGTGAGTGAAAAGTGGCCCCTCCTCTCTCATACTCCGCTAGCTGGGGTCTCTGACCCCTCTCTGTCTCCTTTTATTCTGGAGGATGTGAGGGTGGGGCACTCCCCTCCACCCCTCCCTCCATGCACAAAAAGACTGTTCCCCTTTCCTGAGGTCCTCCGGTGGGGGGTGGGGTGGGGGAGGAGGGAAGTTGGCAACAGGAAGTGAGGAGAAAAGCAAAGAGTGACTGTGAGGGAGGGAGTCAAACACACACACACATACACACACAACGGCTGGGGACTAGCTAGGGTTTCTTCCTCAGTACCTGGGTCACCCCAACCAGGAGCTGGTGGTGAGAAAATGGTGGGGGAGAAAGGAGGAGGTGGTTAGGAGAGAGAAGTTTGGGGAGGGCTACGGGCAGAATAATGACCCTTTTCTTCCCCCTTTCCTTGCAGGCAAGACCCCAGCCCCTCATGTCAGAGCCCCCTGTGTACTGCAATCTGGTGGACCTCCGCCGCTGCCCCCGCTCTCCGCCCCCAAACCCTGCATGCCCGCCGCTGCAGAGGCTGGACTCCTGGGAGCAGCACTTGGACCACAGCTCCGGACGCTGCTTCTACATAAATTCGCTGACTGGCTGCAAATCTTGGAAGCCCCCACGCCACACCCGCACCCGAGAGATGGTAAGACCTGCCATCTGGCTTGTCCCTTTGTCCCTTCTATCTCCTCCTTCCCCCCTGACTGATCCCCCAAGTAGTATGTTTTCTTGCTGGGGCTCTCAGAAGGTCAGAAGAATCAAAAAATTGAGAGCAGAGTGTTCAGAGCCAGTGGAGGTGGCATCTGACTCTAGCTTTACCTTTCCCTCTGCCTCCAGAACCCTGGCTCCATGGAGAGGACCCAGACCCTGAATAGGGACAACGGTGTCCTGCAGCCTCAGGCAAAGGGCTCAGAATCTGGCCCAGGGACCCCAGAACTTTTCGACTCCCAGGTGAGATCACCCTCTCCTCCTGACCACATGCAGGAAAAAGCCATCATTTTAGACTTTCCCTTTTATGCAAGACATTTTTCTTCTGTACCCCACCACACCCCCTGCCTCTCACCCACATCCGCACCCCTCTTCCCCCTCCAGCTGGGGACTCCAAAGTTAAAGGTTCCTCCACCTGTTTCTCCAATCCCCTCCCCCAGGCTTCACCCTGCCTCCGCAGATGCACCTCCCAGCTTGACCCCTCAGACCAGCCTTCGGCTTTGCAGTTTGCTCGGCCTCTGCCCCAGGTCCTGGATGACCCTCACGTAAGTCTCCCGTTTTCTTGTGATCGCCAAGATCCTCCCTGTCCCAGCCCCCAGTTCTTGCTCCTTCAGAAAGGTCTTCCTCTTTCTGAGTGTTCTCTGGGTATCCTCTCTTACGGAGCACACCCGGAACAACTTTAAAGGACTTCACTCCCAGAACATTTCCTGGGGAGAGCTGTGTGGCTGTGAGGGGTGCTGCATGACTTATTGATACCTTTCCTTCCACTTACTTCCCAGGAGGTGGAAAAGTCAGGCCTGCTCAATATGACCAAGATTGCCCAGGGCGGTCGCAAGCTCAGGTGAGAAGTGGGAACACAGCAGGGCGCCCCCCCACCCCGTTGGAGCCAGAGGTTAGGGAGGTGCTGGGAGAAACCCTCCCCATGTGACTGTAAATGACCTTTGCACGACTGCAGCTGCCCCCCTTGCCCCTGCAGGAAGAACTGGGCCCCATCTTGGGTAGTATTAGCGGGTAACAGCCTGGTGTTCTACCGAGAGCCACCGCCGACCGCCCCCTCCACCCTCTGGGTGAGTGTGAGGGGGGAGAGGTGGGGTGCCCCGGGGTGCAGGAGGGGTTCCGCTGCACTACCGGCCTCAGGCCAACTGTGGGGGCGCAGGTGGGGAGGGTGATGTGGCAAGGAAGGAGCACAGCCTCCGGTGTTCTCGCAGTTCTCAGGTGGGAGGGAGGCAGTGAGGGAAAACAGCACTTTGGCCTCAGTTTTTGCTCTAATTGCCAGGGCCCAGCCGGGAGCCGACCAGAAAGCAGCGTGGACCTTCGCGGAGCAGCCCTGGCCCATGGCCGCCACCTGTCCAGCCGCCGCAACGTCCTGCACGTGAGTGCCCTCCCGCGCATCCCCAAAGCCCCACCCGACCGAGAATGCGCCCCCAATTTCCCAGTCTCCCTCTCGGGCTCCCTACTTTTTATGCTCCTCCCCACTGACCCAAGCCTTTTCCCCCTCCGACCCATCAGATCCGCACGGTCCCTGGACACGAGTTCCTGCTGCAGTCAGACCAGGAGACCGAGTTGCGAGCCTGGCACCGCGCGCTGCGGGAGGTCATTGAGCGCCTGGTGAGATGGGTGGGAGGTGGTGGGACAGTGACTGGGAAGAGGCTGGGGCGCAGCGCGGTGGTGGGGTGGTGGCGGGGGGGAAAGGAGTGGAGAAGCAAATGTAGGTTTTGGGGTGGTGGTCTCCATGTAGAGCCCTGGGGTAGGCCTAGGACGTGGGACCCCAGCAGCCGGTTAGGGAGTGTACATTTCTTGACCCTCTCTTCCAACCTCCCATTCGGTCCATCTTGCGGTGCGAACCTAGGATCGAGAGAATCCCCTGGAGCTACGTCTGTCAGGCTCTGGACCAGCGGAGCTGGGGGAGCTGAGTGCCGGGGAGGAGGAAGAAGAGGAGTCAGAGCCGGTGTCCAAGCCCCTGCTGCGGCTGGGCGGCAGCCGTCGGAACTCCAGTGAGGGGCGGACCTGGCGGGCGGGGCCTGGGGGCGTCTCCCGGCTACTCAGCGCCGTGGCTGCTGTCCTGCTCTGATTCGAACTACCTCCGCAGGTCGGTGTCCTGAGGGAGCCGAGCAGAGCCGTGTGCGGAACAAACTAAAACGGCTTATCGCAAAGAGACCGCCCTTGCAAACCCTGCAGGAGCGGGGTCTGCTCCGAGGTGAGGTGGGCTGGGCCGGTTCTCCTTTGTGCCTGCTTTGGTGTTTTTGCAAGCATTTTATTTACATTCCTGATCTGGGCTTCAGCCCATTTCATGGATGAGAAAACTCGGTATCCAAGCTCACAGTAGAGCTTCGGAGAACTAGATCAGCCGTCGGTCGTCGTCTGAGACCACTGCTTTCCCCTTTTGTGGGGAGGGGGTATATCTCCTTGCCCGGGCCTGGAACAAGCAAGCAGGGTGTTCCTTGGGGTGAAGACCTGTGTCTGAAAGAACTTGCATAGGTGATGCTGCCACTGGCTTCCCATCTCACTCTGTGCCTCCCCAGATCAGGTGTTTGGCTGCCAGTTGGAATCTCTATGCCAGCGGGAAGGAGACACTGTGCCCAGCTTTGTGCGGCTCTGCATTGCTGCAGTGGATAAAAGAGGTCACTTTCCCAGAGACCCCACAATCTCCCCTTCCAACGGGCCAAGGCCCAGAACCTCCCACTTCCCCCAGCCTAGTCTTGCTTCTGCCCTTTTTCTCTCCACCCTCTGATCCCTCACCAGCTCGGAACACACACATTAGAGCAGGAATCCTTATTTGCTCCCTGCCTCATCTCCTAGGTCTAGACGTGGATGGCATTTACCGCGTGAGTGGGAACTTGGCAGTGGTCCAGAAGCTTCGTTTCTTGGTGGACAGAGGTGAGAAGGCCATGGGCAGGTGTTGGTGCTAAGATCTTCATGCCTCAGAACCATAGGCTGTTCTGAGTGAGGGAGCTGGCAGAAGAGGGAAATCTTAGCTCTTGATCTCTTCCCATCCATGTTGCAGAGCGGGCGATCACCTCTGATGGGAGGTACATGTTCCCAGAACAGCAAGGACAAGGTACTTATGTGGCAGGCCTCTCAGATCCTTAAACGTTTCTCACATCCCTGTTCCCTGTGGCTTCCTCCATGGCCTGCTCCTGGGGGGTTGTCCCCATCCTGATGCCTGTGGTCTTGCCGCACTAGGGACCCCCTAGGCATGCCTGTGGTCTACCTAAACTGGATCTTTTCCCAAACTCCTGATCTCTCAGCCTCTGGGTCCCTTGAGCCCTTTGTGAGCCCTGAGCCCCTCTGCAACCTCATTTTCCTTCCAGAAGGCCGATTAGACTTGGACAGTGCGGAGTGGGATGACATTCATGTGATCACTGGAGCCTTGAAGCTTTTCCTCAGGGAGCTGCCCCAGCCTCTGGTGCCCCCACTGCTGCTGCCCCATTTTCGTGCTGCCCTTGGTAAAGGATGGGAGCTTTGAGCAATGCCCTTGGTATGGGGTGGAGGGTAGTGGGGGAGGCATGAGTGATAAAAAATAGAGTCGAGGAGTTCCCGTCGTGGCACAGTGGTTAACGAATCCGACTAGGAACTATGAGGTTGCGGGTTCGTTCCCTGCCCTTGCTCAGTGGGTTAACAATCCGGCGTTGCCGTGAGCTGTGGTGTAGGTTGCAGACGCAGCTCAGATCCCGCGTTGCTGTGGCTCTGGCGTAGGCCTGTGGCTACAGCTCCGATTAGACCCCCAGCCTGGGAACCTCCATATGCCTTGGGAGCGGCCCAAAGAAATAGCAAAAAGCCAAAAAAAAAAAAATAGAGTCGAGGTTCTCTTAAACTCTTCTGTCCCATGCTGAGCACAGAGATGGAAATAACTTTCAACTCATGTGCCAATTCTAGTTTTTTGTTTTTTTTTTTGGTCAATATTTAGAGGACTGGTTAAAAAGGTTGCAGTTCAACTTAGCGAAAAAGAAAGGAAGGCTGACGATGTCTTCCATGGGCAAGGGAAAGAGTAGCAAGTTTGCCCACCCTGCCCTCGAACCTCCCCTAACCTCACTCCCATGCCCTTCCCATCACTCTTTCTCTCTAGCACTCGCTGAATCAGAACAGCGTCTCTCTCAAATACAGGAATTAATAAGCTCAATGCCAAAGCCCAACCATGACACTCTACGGTATCTGCTGGAGCATTTATGCAGGTCAGGACAACTGAACATCTTTGTTTGTGTTGGGGGAGGGTGGGCTGGGGCCTGCAGCTGAGACCCTGTATTCAGATGGGGTGAAGATAGAGAAACACCTAAATTTAGTGGGATGATTGAGGAAACAGGGAACCTCTGTGCAGGGGACATAGTACCAGGGTCAAAGCGTTTTTGCTGGGTCAGCATCAAATGGGGAACCAGGGACCAAGAAAGCCCAGGGATGCCGTGAGAGAAATAAGGAAAATCTAACTTCTCCCTTCCCGCTGCCTCTTAGTCATTCACTGGAACACTCGGGTTGACTTATTTGGTGGAGCTGGCCTGGGCAGTGACCTCTGAGAGAGAATAGCCCTTTGAATTAAAGCCTCCCAGGAGTTCCTGCTGTGGTGCAATGGGATCAGTGGCATCTTGGGAATGCTGGGACGCAGGTTCAATCCCTGGTCCTGGCACCATGGTTAAGACTCTAGCATTGCCACAGCTGCTGTTTAGGTTGCAACTGCAACTCAGATCTGATCCCTGGCCTGGGAACTCCATATGCTACGTGCCTTTGGGGTGGCCAGAAAAGAAAACAAAACAAAAAAAACTCCCAGACTATGAGCCAAGAGGACTCTCAAGCTGAAAAGAGGTGGGCACATCTTAGGTTGTGTCTTCAAGTTGTATCCTGAAGATTTCTCCACCAGTCCCATCTCCGTTCCTCTGGAGGCTCTCTTCGTGATTTTCTTCTCTCTTTTTTTTTTTTTTTGTCTTTTTGCCTTTTCTAGGGCCACACTCGCAGCATATGGAAGTTCCCAGGCTAGGGGTCAAATTGGAGCTGGAGCCTCTGGCCTACGCCAGAGCCACAGCAACGTGGGATCCAAGCCACATCTGCAACCTACACCACAGCTCATGGCAACAATGGATCCTTAACCCACTGAGCAAGGCCAAGGATCAGACCCGCGACCTCATGGTTCCTAGTCGGATTCATTAACCACTGAGCCACGATGGGAACTCCTCTTCACCACATAGATGGACCAATTCCCAAGTGAACTTTTCCTCAGACCTTTGAAGGGTTCGATTTATTTGAATCGGCAAAGCTGCTACCCCATAGCCTTCAGCTGCCCTATAGCTGCTGCTGTCTCTCGGCCTTTGCCCGCAGGGTGATAGCACACTCAGATAAGAACCGCATGACCCCCCACAACCTGGGAATTGTGTTTGGACCAACCCTATTTCGGCCGGAGCAGGAGACGTCTGACCCAGCGGCCCATGCCCTCTACCCTGGGCAGTTAGTCCAGCTGATGCTCACCGACTTCACCCGCCTCTTCCCCTGATGGGGGCAAGGAAGAAAAGAAAGTGCGTTTCCAGTGATCTCTGTGGGATAGCCTTTGGTGGGGGTGAGGGTGGAGGGTGTTCTGTTTCTAGGACATACCTTTAAATCCTGTCTCTCCGATGACTGTCTCCATCTTTGTGAGTTGGACCCAAAGGGTTGGGATAGGGTGAGGAAGCACCACTAAAGAGGGAAGTGGATGGATTAACACTTGCTTCTCTAGGTCCCTGTCCTTAGCCCTCTCCCAGGATAATAACATATGAAGCAGGGTTCTTTCTGATGCAGTTCCTTTATTATCAGGAAACAGTGTCATTATCAAATTCCTCCTCAAATATATATATAGACTGTGTACAGCCCCAGCCTATACCTGCCATCCGTGGAACAAACCCACAGGACTACATCTCTTCCTCCTGACTTCTTTGTGGGGGTGGAAACCCCTTAGGAAATGTGGATCTGTGATTTCCCCACTCTTCAGGCGCTGGAATTGAGAAATTGTGTCTCCCCAGGTAGAGATCCCAGTAAGACACTCATATTGCCCACAGCCATGTTGGGGGGCCCCGAGGGAGGTGGGGTGTGTTCAGAGCTGTCCCTCTGATCATGAGAAGGCAGAGGACTCAGCCCCTGGGGCTCATCCAGAATAGCCACAAAGTCCAGCTGAGTGTTGTCGAGATCGAGAGAGTCCAGAGGGTTACACACCTGCCCTTCAGGAGGAGGGTACAAGGCAGGGCCCCCTCCCAGCCTGCCCACCTCGGGATGGCCACAGCTGGGGTTGGTGCCCCCTGCCTTGAGGGGCCCGTAGCAAGTGGGTAGCGGGGGCAGAAGTCGGGGTAGTGCTGCTGCCCTGTGGGAAGCCTTGTTTGCCCCGACTGCAAAATTTTCATGGCATGGTGAAGGGGTAGGATAGGAGCCTGACTTGTGACTGGGCAGGTTAGGTGCAAAGCCAGGTCCGTATGTGGCCACTGGGGCCCTGGCAGGGCTCGGGCTAACCTGGGAACCCCCGAGAAACTTGGAACTCTGGTAGAGAGGTTCCTGGACTGGGGGATCTCCCCTTCCACCGCCCTCCCACAGCAGTTCCTGTTGAGACTGAACATAATTACACACAAGCTGAGCCTTGAGCTGTCCTGTAGAATGAGTAGGGGACTCAAACTCCAGGCTGGGCCTGGGCTCTGAAGGAAGATAGTCAGGAGGTGGCTGGGTATAGGTGCCTGACTGGGGGTACTGGGGAGGGGGAGGCTGGGGGTAGTGGGAGTATAGAGGCTGTGGGCAGGTAGGCCCCTCATTGGGGTGGGCATTGAGGCAGGGTGCCAGTCCTGTGGAGTCAGAACCCACTGGACACCCCTGTTCTGGCTTCACCTGCACTTGTCCATAGTGTTCAAGACGAGGACACTGGCTGTAGGTTCCAGCAGGCGCCTTGGGGCCTGGGTACAGCCCAGAGTGGGAAGGGAATTCACCCCATGTTTCTGGGGTGGGTTCAGGATAGGCGACCTGCTGAGGGCAAGGGTTGGGGTCATAGTTGGTGGGTGGACCAGGCCCAAGAGGCAGGGAGCCCGGGCCTCTAACTCCGTAAGGCTCAGTTGCTGCCCCCTCAGGTCCCCCGTATCCCAGAGTATCAGCAGGTGGGAAATCCATATAAGGGTTCAGACCACTGCCCATCATGGAGGTCCCAACCTCTGGCTTCTCCCGTAGGCCTCTGGTATCCATGGCGACATTCTCAGTGATGCTGGGGGGCTGTGGTGAGTAGACAGAGGTTGGGAGATGGGGATCGAAGTTCTGTCCTCCTCCTGCCACTGTAGGGGATGTGTGGACACAACCCAAGCTCTTGAACCGCTGGACTCTAGCTGGGGCAGGGCGGTCAGCAGCCCGGGCTGGGTCACTGGCCCTCCGGGTGACTCCTACGTTGGGGTTGTATCCTGGATACTCGGCTCGGCTTCTCCAGGGAGGTGCAGGGAGACCCCCCATCCGATCCAGGCTGGGTGCTGCTGTGGGTGGGGTACCACCTCCCCTGGCTGAAGCATATCTTGCCCGGAGCAGGTAGTGCTGGGCAGGCGTGAGGCCAGGCAGAGAGGATGCCCCATTCTCTGGTGGGGAGCCAGGGGGGAAAGGAGAGGCCAAGGAGGAGCGGCGACTGACAGTATAGGCTGAGCTGACACTGCTGGAGCTGCTGCTGCGGCGGTCAAGAGAAACTGGGGGGCCCAGCCGCCGGGACACGGGAGTGCCTGCAGTGAGAGGTAGAAAAGGCAGGGTGGCTAAGGAGCCCTCTGAACTTCACCCTGCCTCTCCCACAGGACAGCCTTGTCCTGGAATCCCAGGGAAGGCTCCTTAACTCTAAGCATTAGGTTCTGTCTCCTCCCATTCCCTTTCCGCTCTTGGATCACTGGGAATTCAGAACTGCTATGAACAGTCCTACAGGTTGTACACTGCACAATCCTAGGGGACAGCATTCACACTATAGATTTTGTATATCACAACAATTTTCTGATAGATGGAAGGAAAATATCTTACAGAAAAGGGACCTTTTTCTAATTGTACAAAGGTGCTAGACAGCAGCCCTGAAGGGTGAAGTCCTCTTTCTAACTCCAGGGAAGGTCCAAATCTCAGCCCAGCAACCACCCCTCACAGCCAGCTCTCACCAGTGTGGGTCAAGCTGGGCAGTTTGAGGCCCCGGGGCCCCACTGGCCGGAACTGATGTAGTTGGTCCAGCCTGAGATTCTCAAGGCGGCGAAGAGTAGACAGACCAGTGCCAGCAATACAAGGTCCCTCGTCCAAGCTGGACAGGTCCTCAGTGCTGCCTCCTGCATTTCCAGTCATTTCCACACCGCTGTCTGTATTGGCCGCGCTGCCTGCTGGGGAGTGGTCACTGCTGCAGGAGGACTGGGCTCCAGGACTCGGCTGTGGCTTCTGTGGGGAAGATGAGGGCTAAGGCTGGCACCTACCTCCCTTCCCCATAGCTCCCTGAACTTGGTGAGTGGCTACAGCCTGTGTCCCAGTGACTGCTTATGACCTTAGACAGTTTCTCTATGCCTGAGTTTCCTCATCTGCAAGTGGGGAGAGTAAGTTCCTTTCTCACGAAGTTGTTGTGAGGAGTATGTGAAATTATATAGGTACAAGGTCTAGAATAATATACTAAGTTTCATATAAAAGTTTGTTGAGGAGTTTCCATCGTGGCGCAGTGGTTAACGAATCCGACTAAGAACCATGAGGTTGCGAGTTCGATCCCTGGCCTTGCTCAGTGGGTTAAGGATCCAGGGTTGCCGTGAGCTGTGGTGTAGGTCGCAGACGTAGCTCGGATCCCGTGTTGCTGTGGCTCTGGTGTAGGCCGGCGGCTACAGCTCTGATTTGACCCCTAGCCTGGGAACCTCCATATGCCATGGGAGTGGCCCAAGAAATGGCAAAAAGACAAAAAGACCAAAAAAAAAAATTACCTGTTTAAAAAATAAATAAATAAAAGTTCGTTGAACCAATTAAATAATTCATCCCCTAGGTTTAAGGTACCCCAAGGAGCAACACTCAGATAAGAGACTAGGGGTCTGGCCACAGAAGAGATTTACGTTGGAGGGGGTGGACCAGTTGGATGGGGTCTAGAAGGATGTCGGCAAGGCAGGCAGGGGGTCGGAGGCAGGGGGCCGCCTCACCATGGCACCCTCTGGCACGGTCAGTCTGCTCTCCTCCCTGACGGGGCCTCCATCCCGCTCCTTCTTAGGCTCCACCGTGGAAAGAGCCGAGGCCCGAGGCAGTGGGCCATCTCCTCGGTGCCGCTTGGTCACGTGGGCATCAGGACCGTGCACTGTCTTGACATGTTTCCGGAGCGAGCTGGGATCTGTGTAGCGTTTGGTGCAGCCAGGGAGCTTACACACATACGGCTTCTGTTGCATGGAGAGTGAAGACAGCGGGCAAAAAGATCAAAGCAGGAGAATGCAGAAGAAATGGGAAAAAGGGTTGGCGTTAAGTGAGGGGAGTCAGGGAGGAACGCATAGCACCTAAGGAAGAGTAGGGCCCTGCAGTAAAAGACGAGAAGATCAAGGGGAAGATTAGGAAAAACCGACAGCCCAGGCCTGGGCAAGATGAGGGGGTGAACCCAGGTCTGTGAGGCCTCACAAACTCAGGTGTTGAAGGCACCAGGGTCTCCTTTGTTAGAATGGGTCTTTAGCTGCTTGAGGGTAGGGGGAAGGGTGGCAAGTAGAAATTCTTGGTTTCAGAAAGACCTCCAGGTGAATAGTATGGGTGGGGAGGAACTCACCTCAATGGAGTGGGTGCTGGGCTAAGGGATTTCTTATGGGGGATTCTCCCAGTAGGTGGCTTCTTTAAGTGGGAAGGGTCTCTTGGGTGGGGCATTCACCTCATTGGAGTGGGTCCGATTCTGGTGCTTGGCTCGGTCACTGGCGTTGCTGAAGGCTTTACTGCAGCCCTCATGCTCACACATGTATGGCTTCTCACCCGTGTGTGACCGCAGGTGCGTCTTCAGATTTTCCAGGCGTGAGTATGATTTCCGGCACCCCTCAAACTAGGGGAAATGGGGGGGGCGGTCAAAATATCACTCTCAGACAGAAGGACATGGACATTAGTGGAACCCTGAATCTCAAAAGGGACATCTATCAGAATATAACTCAAGAGGAGAGAGGACTGGGGCTTCAGGATTCCCAAAATTCGGGAACAAGGGCAGGCGAGAGCTGGGAGAACAGAAGTAGCTGGAGGCTCTCTGTCTGCAGGGACACGGAGATGAGGCAGTAAGCAGCTCCTGGTCAAGCCAAAGCATATCTGCCCACCTGGTGAGCCCAGCTGGTTTTAAGATGGGGTCATCCTGGAAGAGCATGTCCCCATTAGGCAGGACCTCTCCATTAGGCAGAGCTTCAGGCACAGTGTCTAGGGCCAGCCCTACTTTCCGGGACCCAAGAAAAAAATTTTTTTTTTGCTTTTTAGGGCCTCACCGGTGGCATACAGAAGTTCCCAGGCTAGGGATCAAATAGGAGCTACAGCTGCTGGCCTACACCACAGCCACAGCAACACGGGATCTGAGCTGCGTCTGCCACTTACACCACAGTTCAGGCAATGCTGGTTCCCCAACCTACTAAGCAAGGCCAGGGATGGAACCCACATCCTCACGGACCCTAGTCAGATTCGTTTCAGCTGCGCCACAGCAGGAACTCCACAAGTTTTTAAATTTCTTTTCAAAGCAATGGAAAATCAGCTTTCGGGTCCAAGAAAGTGTTCTAATACATCCATATGTTCATCTTTATACCAACACAGTCAAAAAATACAATTTTTAAATACGTGTTTGTGGAGGAAGGGGCCAATGAAGGCAAATGTCCTGTTCGGCCCTGTGGTAGTGGGGAGCTCTGATTTAGGGAGGGACCCTGAGCTTGGGGAGGGGGTGCCTCACCGTGCACTTGTGTGGCTTCTCGCCCGTGTGCCTGCGCATGTGCACCACCAGCATGTACTGGGCTTTGAAGGGCCTCAGCTCCCTGGAGCAGCCCCCCCAATGGCACACGAATTCCTTCCGTTCTCCATGGATGTGTTCGCTGTTGATGTGCTGAAGGAGAAGATGCAGAGGCTCTCCGAGGTTCCCTATGCCCCTGAGATCCAGAACAGACCTTCTCTTGACCTCCCCACCCCACCATATCCCTCCATGGCTCCCCGTCAGGGGGGAGGAAGAGGCAGGAAGAACAGCATAGCCCATATCTCTGTTCTTCCAAGTTTTAAGACAAAGCTACAGCTTCTGAGTTTCTGCCCACCCACTGGGCACTCAACCTCTGACCTCCTGCCCTTAGGGTGATTCCACCACCTCACACCCAGAAGGTCCTCCAGGCTCCAGCCAGCATTCCTGGTACCCCTTGGGGCTTACGTGCACCAGCTGCTCCTGGGAGTCAAATTCTTGACTGCAGCCGTCCCAGCGGCAATCAGTCTCATACACAGAGTCAGGTTCAGGCTTCTCTTCTCTCTCTGGATCTTCGTGCCCATCTAGCATCCCCAACAGGGGATCCTAGGGCAGGAGAGAAAATCTTAGGGTTACCTGGGTGACAGTTTGTGTTTCGCTCAGTTTCCAGAGGTAAAATTGCCCACCTCCCCATTACCTGTGTGCCCGTGGAGTTGGGGCTGGACATATCACCTTCCAAGGGCTCCTCGGGGCACTTGCTCACCAGCACATCCAGCTCAGACTTCAGCTTCTCCAAGGAAAGAGGTGAGAATGATGAAGGGACAAGTGGGCACGAGGAGGAAGAGGGGGCCCAGCCAGGTCTTCCTGCCCCAAGTGCCCCCACCCAAGCAGCTGGAACCCTGGGGTTTGGAAGTTTCCTCCTTAGACTGGTGAATGGTGGGATCTCTTTTGGAAGAGTCTGACTCAACCCCAGGAGTGAACCCCAGCCCCCACACCTCTTTGTTTTTCCAGCCCTTCTATATTCCCCTGTTCTTTGCCTTTATTCTAACCCCCCCCAACACACACCCATTCCGAGCTGAGGGAAATCAGGTGACAATATGAGGACTCTCACCTGGCAAGTTGGGAGGGGTCCCCGGGACTGAGGATGCAGCATCATCCCACCTGGGGTGGGGTCATGGGGACCACAGGGCTGGACCCCGAAGGAAGGCGTGGCCCCTTTTTGCTGATTCATCTGAGGTGAGAATCCCAAAGATGGGCTGAGGAGGAGGAGGGGAGGCATTACTTAGGACTGTCATCTCGGTCTCAGGAGTTCTTAAGCTATCTGGAGGGTTTCTGGAAGATGGTATGGGGAGTCCCAGGGAAGTACTGAGGAGGGTTTCTATGCCTCTGAAATGATAATGATTCAAATAGGGTCAAGTGGTTTGGAGGCTTGAGGCTTTTACTGGGGTTTGGTAGGGTCTCTAGGGGCCTCTTAGCCCGAGGCTGTCTGCACCTCATGGTGCCGATGGAGAGGTGACCATAGGAGCCCCCCGGAGATGCACAACGTGAGTTGATGAAGGCCACGAGGGAGCTGGGGGAGGTTCGGATAACTGTCTGTAGGTCCAGGCTGGCGTCCGACAGAGGTGAGATGGAGAGGGCCCGCTTCTTGGTTAACTTGACTGCACTCCGGGGAGGAGGAAACAGTGGGGCTACGGCAGGAAACGGGACATAGATATGGTGAGGGGGCATGTCCCCCATGCATCCAGCCCATGGGTCCTGACTCTCAACAACAACAAAGTGACACTGGGCCCTGCCCTATTGACCCCCCATCTGTGAACTCCTGATCATACACTAACTCCTTGATCCCATTTCCAAGCATTTCCTTTTCCAAGGTAGATCCCCTGCCCTCCAACTTTCTCCCAAATTACCAAAGGGGCAGAAAGGAAAGAGATGTTGCCTGAGGTCTCACCCTCGGTGCAGCTGTTGGTCTCTCTAGCTGGCCCATAACTGTGGGGACCAGACATGAGGGTGGCCTGGTGGCAGAAGGGCACACCAGGCAGTCCTAGAAAAGAGATACAGCTGAGAATGGGGGATGGGAATGGAGGATACATAAAGCCTCACCTTGAAACCCCAGATAAGGCCTGATCCCACAGTCTAAACCCATGTGACACGGGGCCTCAAATATTTTTGTATATGGGAAAATGGTATGGAGTGAGAGATAGAAGAGGGATCCCTGGGGCTGGATGAGACATCTGCCAGTCATCAAGGCCCAGGGATGGCTATATGCACTGACCTTCTGTCCCCATGCTGGGAGCCCCCTGACTGGGGAGGGGCCGGAGACAGCAGGGATCGCCATAGCTACTGACTGGCGGTGGGGTCATCGAGTTGAACATGGTGTCTCAGAGGACAGTGTGGGGACACTGCAGAAGGGGACAGGAGATCTGCAAGTTATAAAGGCAGAAGGGAAGGTCAGATAACTAACTCAGGAACAGAACCCTGGGCAGAGCACCTCTAAGACATCTGCTGTGGGAAATCAAGTTGAAATGAGCATCACTCAGCCTGGGGAAGGGTAAAGAGAGAAGTCCTATAGAGGTAGGGCCAGTTTTGGGGATCTTTGCAGGAGCTGGGTGGGAGCTTTGCCTGGGTAGTGTGTGTGTGTGTGTGTGTGTGTGTGTGTGTGTGTGTGTGTGTGTGTGTGTGAGAGAGAGAGAGAGAGAGAGAGAGAGAGAGAAGGGGGAGTGTTGTGGACTAGTCTTCCCTCGAGTTTCAAGTGATTTTATACCATGGACCTCTGTTTCTTCTTGCTGTGACACCATGGGCCAGCTTTGAGGGGGTGGGATGAGGAAACTCATGAGGAGGAGTGACTTCAAGCGTTGGGCTGACTTGCTGCCTGGGCCCCCTTTGCCTTTCCGAGTTGTTGCTTGCCGTCTACAACCTCTCCAGTGTCCAGCAGAGGGAGCCCTCGCCACAGCCCAGACAGGGAGGCTGGTGGGGCCTGGAGAGAGCGCGGAGGATCTGCCCTTCTCTAAGGCAGAAAACTGTGTGGAAAGGCGTAAGATTTCTGAACGGAGTCTCCGGGGTCTCTCGAGTACACAGGTTGGAAGCTGGTGTTATTCAGGAATAGTTTGAAGCTGGGCAGCCGCCTAACCTTTTTGGTCTGTTTTGGGGTAACAGGAACGGGACTGTGAGGGAAAGCTCTGGGAGAATTAAAAACAAAAAGTCATCATCCATCAGAGGAGTAGTGAGGAAGAAGTAGGTGCCGCTGTCCGCTTTCCTCCTCAAACTCCAGTTTGGTTCCATCCCGGGTTTTCCGGTCTCCCAGGATTGAGGGTGGGGTGGGGCGGGGTAGGGTGGAGAACGACCGGGAGCGGGCCGGCCGGCGCGGTGGGTGATCCCGGGATGCTGGGATTTAGGGTGAGGGCGGGGTAAGATGGGGAGCTGAGCCCGGACCCCATGACCCAGCCCGAGCCCCAGCCTAGGCTGTACCCTACCTAACTCCTCTTTCCCCAGCGGAGACCCAGATCCAGATCCCGCAACCAAGACCTCCCAACTCGACCTTGGGCACTACGTTGCGGGGGCACAGCTGGCTGGCAGCTGGACGGGGGGACACTTCTCCCGCCTCCTTCCTCTATGACTCACCTAGGCGAAGGAGGCGGGGGCTAGCAAACGACCCCCCAAAACTAAAGAGACTCCCCCAAACATGCCTACTCAGTCATCTTCCTGCCCACTACCCAGCCACAGGGGAGCCCGAGATGGAAACAGGGCGATACCCCTTCCCACCCAAGCGTGCCGCAGCCCACCCATGTCTCCCCTTCACACTGCTGAAAGGAAAATTTCGGCAACTTTTCCAGCTTCAGAAAATTAAGTTTTTCTGGGGTGTGGATGAGCGCGCAGGACGGGGCAGGGAGCTTAAGGGTTCCCTCGCTAGAGCCCTGAATCATCTTCTGTCTCTCCCAACTTTCCAGAGTCCCCCCTCGCACCCCCGCTCCCCAACTCCCAAGAGCCGGCCCCGCCCCCTTCTCCGGGTCCCGCCTTCCCCGCCCCCGTGCCTCCTCGGCCCACCCAAGTCGCCGCCGCAGGCTCTGGCTGCAGACGGCTCCGCTTCCCCCGCCCGCCCCGGGAGCCTAGTCGAGCGAGCCGCAGCGGAATGGGGGGGGGGGGCGGTGGATTGAGAGGCGGGACACATTCTTCCCTCCTCCCCTCAGTGCATCCAGAGAGCTGGCATTGGCCCGTGGAGGTGGGGGGGCACTGTTGGATAGTGGGAGTCCCCTTGGTGGGATGGAAAAGAAGAATCCAGAAACTGTAGCGAGAGAAAGTGATTAGGGTAAATAAAATAAGGTGTGTCTGGGGAGGGGGAGGGGCCAGGACACCTTAGGTTCCTGGGTATTCCAACTGGCTTCCTAAGGGTTAACGTCTGGAGACCCCCGGGAACCCCCTAGTGACGTCAAGGGCGGGGTCTGTGCCGCCCGGCAGGGGATGCCTGGTAGATAAGGGGGGGGGGTGTCTCTGGACCCCGCCCCCCAAGGTAAAACCACCCTTATTTCTGCCCTTACAACTGCCCCCCCGGACCCCCACCCCCGGAAAATCGCCCTGCCTTCTCCCTCTACCGGACTGCAAAAACCTATCCATGAAGACCCCAGTTCCCCAAGTCCCTAAACCCTTCAGTCCCCAGCGTCTATGGGATACCCTTTCCCTAATCCTGTCCCCAAAGCTAGCTGCCCAGGGCGGATTGTTTCGGGGTCACAGGGCCTGAAAGAGGCTTCAAAGCGGGGAGCAAGGGCAGGCAGGGTGGTCTGAGACAGAGGAGGGGCCTCGGTCCCCAGCTCCCGTTTGGGAGGGGGGCCAACAGCGACGCACAGGCTGGCAGTGGCCAGTGGTCCCGCCCCATCCCAGTAGGGGTCTCCCTGTGGCTGGCCCCAGCTGCTCTGGTGGTCTTGAGGTCAGAGGGTCAAGACAAGGTCTCCTCCGCTCCTCCTTAGCACCCTGCTCACAGCCCCTTGGGACCCAAGAGTCCAAATTCCTTGAGGAGTCTTTCTAGGGCCTAAACCGGAGACTGTCTCCAGAGGCCCCCTTCATAGTCCAGAAGACAATTCCTTTAACCCAAAACACATGCACCAGCAAGCACATCTGTCACAAGACAGGTCAGAGGTTCAAGCCCAGCCGCCTCCCGGTGGTTTTGTCGCCTCACACACACCCATCCCCACCGCATCTAGGACTCTCTCCTTAACTGTTCCCTCCTTTCAGAAACACTGATGTCTTCCAGTCCCTAGCTCCCACCTGGAGTACCCTCTCTACCACGCAGACCTCCAGCTAGCCATCCTTCCAGCCTCTTCATCCCAACCTCATTAAAGTGCGATGTTTCTAATACATGGGAGAGGCGGAGACAGACAAAGAGATCCACGGTTGCCTGAGACAGAGACACACAGACTGTCAGAAGAAAAAAAAAGATAGAGAGAAAGGAAGATACATTTGAAAAAAATCTCCAAACTTTCTAACATCTTACCCCAGGCTCTCCCACCCCTATTTTGCCTCTGTGCCCGGGGTCTCTCTGTCGGCTGGGCAGAGTCCCTCGCAAGCAAAGCATCCCCTCAGGCCCCTTCCCCCACCGCTCCCAGGTGGTCCCCCCCGCCTACCCCCCTTCTCACCTCTGTCTGGGCGCAGGGCTCGGGATGCGCGGTCCAGGGCTGGAGTCTGGGCTGGGGGGTGTGCGGTGGGGAGGGGGGGGCGGACAGGGCTACAGCAGCGCAGCCTCAGTGCCACCCCGCCCCCCCAACCTGGCCCCCAGCCCTCCCGCCGGCCCAGCCCGCCGGGCCGCGAGCCGGGACCACCCGCGAGAAGCGCAAAGTTTTTTTCCCCCTTTTGCAAAAACTTTTTCTCGCTCTAGCCACTGGCGCGCCGCCGCTCTTCCCGCTCGCCCCTCACCTCCCTCCTATTTCCCTCCTTGCAGTTCTGAAGGATAAGGCGGGGTAGCTGGAAGCGAGAGAGGGGGTGCCGGGCTTATTGCACCCCCAGGACCCCCAGGATCCTCCCCCTCCCTAGAGGGACCCTATACTGCCTAGCACCCCCCCCCCCCCGCTGAACACGCTGCTGGTGGTGGGCAGTAAATCCCGGCATGGATCTCTGGATGGGCTGCCCACGAAGAGGCCCTGAATAGGAACCAGAAAAAAACAAATTGAGAAATATATTGGGGAGGGGAGGGGGGAACTCGAGGAAAAAAACTCGTCGGAGAAAGATAATATTGGAAGTAGACTTTAGTTAGTGCTAACTGAGCGTTCCGCCATCCTGTAGTTTTTCTGCCAGCCTCATCCTCTAGATGAAACATGGAAGGATTGGGGCAGATTCGGGGTTTGGTGGAAACAGTTTTGGGACAGAGTTGGATTGGGGACCCTGGGCGGAAGGTGAGGGGGTCCAAGGAGCATAAAAGGCAGGAGCAGCGGCTGAGGCTCTGGGTGCAGGGCACGTGTTCAAAAGGTTGCTAAGGAACCCTGAGACCGAAGCACTGTTTCCCCAAGAACCGCACCTCTCCATCTCCGAAGTTCTGGAAACTGGGGCCACCTCTGCACCTCTCTACGCTGCCCGCTCTCTTTCTGCTCGTCATGGCTGTCTGCTCCCTCTGCTGGTCTTTCTGGCACATGACACCCTCTTTGAGTCTGGGGCAGAGGAGACTTGGGGGAGCTAAGGAGTAAAGCTTAATAGGTTCCCCCCACCAAAGCCGAGCTGGGAGCCCATGGAGGGGTTGCATAAACCCAAAGAAACAGAGAAGCACAGTGGCCGAGGCAGCTACCGCAGAGCAGTAGTGTCTGGTAGGGGAGTGCCCTGTCCTTCTGGGTTTGTGTTGCCATGGTTACCGGATGCAGGGGAAGGGGCAGCTATTTTAGTCTCTCAGACCTTTATGAGAAAGAGGAGAAGGCACGGTGGGGGGAAGGAGTCCTTCACTTTTCTGCCACCCCTCAGTTAGAACTCCCACATTGTCATCCTAGTTCAGTTTCCAAGAACCACCCCTCCTTGGGTCTGGAGGGTCAGGGAGTTAACTGTTGGGTCTGAGGGTCAAGGGGAAAGGTGAAGCTAGGAAGAGGTCTGAGGCCTGACAAATATATGTAGTAACTGTGGGAGGACAGATAAGAAGCCCTATTTGAGCCTCCCTCCCCCACATGACTTTGACCCAGACATCAGCTATACCCATATGGTCAGGCAAGACTAATGATGACTAGAAAAGAAGGGATCCTACACATGCACTGCTTGCCTCTCCCCAACCAAGACTCTAGATCAGCGACTCTCAAACAACTTGGCTCCAATTACCCCTTTATGCTCTTAAAAATTATTGAGTTTTGTTTATCTGATTTATATCAATTTACCATATTAGAAATTAAAACTGACGAAAAAGTTTGTAACACAAGAATACACAAGTACACATCCCATTAACAAAGATGTCAGAAAGATGATGTAATCACATGTCCTACAGCCTCTGGAAATCTCCATTGTAGGCTTTGAGATATTGAAAATTAAAAAGGCAAATAACATCTTAGTATTATCCTGAAAATAGTCTTGACCATGTGAAAGGGTCTCAGGGACACCCCCCTGCCCAGGGGGTTCCCAGGCCACACTCTGAGAAGCATTTGTCTGGGCCATCATCCCAGCCCTTCTTCATGACTCACACTCGTTGATTTTTTTTTCCCCTCATTTTTATTAGGAAAGTATAAACGTCGACCTCCTCACTGAGTTCTGCCCCCCCTCCGAAAAACCAGAGAACTTTTCATGCTCAGCACCCCTTTCTCTGGACTCCCATTGCTGGGGCTCTCCTAAACACCTCCCTCAACCCCTCGACCAGCTCCCTCCTGAGGCTCCCTTAAAGCACATCAACAGCCCCTACCCTTGACCAGCCTGTTTCCCCATCCCAAGCCCACTGGGCCCTTGGTCTGCTTCTTCCTTCCCTCACTTGAGGACCTTCTCTTCTTGGGAGAAACTAAGAAATTTTTCTCTGCCTTCTCCTTCCCACCCTCCCTCCCTCACCTCTGCCATCTTCTCAGACAGCTTAGGGTAGGAAATCATGCTTTCTGGGTAGACTCCTTATGAGGACACACTTTCTCCATTTTCCCATACATCAACCAACCTGGAATGGGCCAGAGTCTGGACAAGAAAGTGCCCCTTTGGATCCCAGGGGGGTCGACCCAGTCATATTGCCAGGTGACCCATTGGGTGAAGGTATGGATCAGGAATCTGATGACTCCATCCACAGACGCCCTTTGCCTGGGATCCCCTAGCTTGATGTCTTCACATCAGACCCCTAAGTCCTCTTGCTAGCTGCAGCCACAGGCCTCTACCACCATATCTGGCACATCTGTCTTCACCACATTGCCATCACGGTCAAGGTAGAGGAGAGAGAGAGACCTTCGGGCAGTAGGGACACAGCAAGAAGTACCCAAGGGCCAAGGGTTGTTGGCCTTGAGGAGGCTGAGAACAGCAGAATGGAAGGAGGCAGCAATGCCTGGGCTGCCAGCCAGGTGTGGGGGGCACTGCCCACTGCAGTAATTCAGCTGGTACCCTTCGGGCTGCAGGATCCAGTCCCGCCATCCCAGTTCCTGGAAGTCTACATAATGGTCTCGCCTACAACATAAGGGAGTCTCAGGCTCACAGGTGGGGGTCCTCCTCCTGGCCCGGCCTGCTCCAGGCTCTTTGGGCCGAGTCTTCAGCTCTAGGAAGGGCCGCTGCTCTCCCGCTGTGTCCAGGAGCTGGCAAGGTTGCAGGGCAGCCGTTCCATTGCCTTCCAGGGCTCTGCAGTCCAGCTGGAGTTTCAAGACACCAGACTCCTCACGTCTCAAGCCACTAGAGGGCAGAGTCAGGGCGTGCCAGCCTGGCGTTGTCATTTGGTGCTCAGCCAGGAGGACGCGGGACCCTTGGCGTCTCCGCCTAGGGCCCCGTCGGAAAATCCTCAAGGAAAGAGTGCCAGGAAGGGTGGGGAGAGCGTGCACCCAGAGGCGAGCGTGGTACAGGTGGTGGGACCGAGGAGTAGACAGGTGGAAGGTGAGCATGGAACCGCAGGTGGAGGTGGAGGAGTCTGCCAGAAAGATGGAGAAGAGATTGAGGGGTGTGAGCAGAGAGGACCCCCTCCCCAGACTCCCGCAAGCCCTGCCCGCTGCTGTGGGGGCTTCCACCTTTAGAAGAAATGGGGACTCCGCAGCCAGTCCCGACTCCTCCCCTTCTTCCCACACCCGCTCCCTCTGCTTCTGCCATCCTTCTCCCCTGCTGCCTCCCTTTCCCACTCTCTGCCTGTCTCTCCCTCACCCACCTGTGATGGCAGCAAAGCTGATGACCTCCTCCCCATGCGCTGGACCCACACTTCCCCGCTGTAGTCTCCGGAGGGCTCTGGTCAGCGCTGCCTGGGGTGGAGGATGAGTTATTCTGGGACGACTGCTCAAGTGTAGCCCCTGGAGGATTTGCTGCTTGGCTAGCTCGAGGACCAGAGCTCGTTCTGCTTGGGGTGCCAGTGTGGGGCCCCTGCAGGAGGGACACACAGACCCTTCCCCCTCTGCCCACACCAGTGCCCACAGCAGCACCAGCCAGAGCTGGACATCAGGCAGCCCCATCCTTCTGGTGAATGGCCCTCGGGTGGCAGCTGCTCCTTCTGTTGAGTCTGGGTGCGTGGAGGCCAATGAGGGCTCAGCAGCAGCCGACACCAGTGCCACACCTACCCTTGGCCAAGGGTAGAGCCACCTGTCTTCTGTTGCCTGGGACTCAGGACAGTGGATGATCCAATGGGTAGCTGTGTTTAGTGCAGTCTGTCAGTTTGACCCTCACAGCTCATGTCTGGCTACTGACTGGGACCTCTCTAGAGCCAGCAGCCTAGGGATCCCTCGCCTAGTGGTCAGCAGGCAGACCTACCCTCTGAGACCCAGGATTGGCCGGCTGTGCTGCCCATCAGGTCCCTGCAGGGGGTGGAGGTCCCCCCCTGGAGCTCGGGTTTCACCATCTGGCCCTGGTCACGGAGCCTGAGGTAGGGGTAGGGGGGTGGGGGGGCTATGTGGACACGCATGATGCAAGAAGGAGGATGATTTCACATGCTCAGTCCCCAAGGCCTGGGGCTCGGGGGAGGGAACTCCATATGAGCAAGGTGGGAAGGGCAGTTCCCCTCCATACCCCCAGTCTGTCTAGTTGCCCAGCCACCATTGCTGCAGCAGTTTCCATGAGGCAGCTGGGAGCTCCAGTGGTTATTTCTCTGACCTGGAAGGAGAACTCAGGTCTTTTTATTTCTAGCAATGGGACTGGGACAGGAGTGAGAGGCTGGGGGGGGGTAGGGGGCGGGAGGAACGGAGTCCTGTTGCCCAGGCCAAGGTGGCAGTGCCACGAGGCACAGAAGTCACCCCCTGACCTTTCCTGTGCTGACTGCCCAGAGTCCAGTTGGACTGGAGCACAACGTGGATGAGGGCTGGAGCATGGGGTGGGGGGGGAGTGGCATGTTACTGTGATGTCTGGGAAAACCTAGAGAGGTGGGGGTGGGGGTGATGCAATCTTACAGCAGGACAGAGTCCATCAAGGATGGCAGAAGGGCATGGGACATGGAAGGGCCTGTACCCAGCTGCTGGTTCTCTTTCAGGGGACTGTAAAAGCTGCCTAGATTTGGGGTATCCTAGAAGTGGTGCCAGCCTCTGTTCATGGTGGTAGGAAATGGAAGTTTTAAGGACTTTTAAGAACAAGCATGGCCAGGAGTTCCCTATGTGGCTCAGCAGGTTAAGAACCGGCTAGTATCCATGAGGATGCGGGTTCAATCCTTGGCCTCGCTCAGTGGATTTGGCATTGCCGCGAGGTGCAGTTAGGTTGCAGATGCGGCTCAGATCTGGCGTTGCTATGGCTGTGGCATAGGCTGCCGGCTGCAGTTCCAATTCTACCCCTGGCCCAGGACCTTCCATATGCTGTGGGTGCAGCCTTAAAATAAAGAGAAAAAGAAAAACAAAACAAAACAAAAAACACCAAGGGAGTTCCCGTCGTGGCTCAGTGGTTAACTAATCCATGAGGTTGCAGGTTCGATTCCTGGCCTCACTCAGTGGGTTAAGGATCCGGTGTTGCCGTGAACTGTGGTGTAGATCGAAGACTTGGTTCGGATCCTGAGTTGCTGTGGCTGTGGCGTGGGCCAGCAGCTACAGCTCTGATTAGACCCCTAGCTTGGGAACCTCCATATGCCGTGGGTGTGGCCCTAGAAAAAAGACAAAAAAAAAAAAAAGACCAGAAGTGAGTATGATTTGGAAATGTGCCCCTATTTCAATTTGTGATCTCCCGGCTGTAGAGAGGGACTGACTACTAACTAGATCCCGCACAGGGGAAGAGGTGGCTCTTTGGAGGCTGGGCCGCAGTACCGCCAGTGTCCACCATGTGGCAGTGCTGTGTCACTGGACAGCAACAGCTTCCCAGAGAGGGGGGCTTCCCTGGGAGGTGGAGCACTCCCCAACCTCTCACTTTGGGGACCCTGCCTCTACAACAGGATTCAGAGAAGCTGGTCGGTCAGGTCTCTCCCCTCGCCACTGCCAGAGAACAGAGGCTGTCACCAGGACCACATCGCTGCTACCTTTGGTTTGGGCCCTCATCACTGACAGGTGGCAATGGAGCGTGGTGATGGGTGCCAGACTCTTCCTAGAAACTCAGGGCATCTGTGGTGGTGAGGGAGGGGGATAATGAGATTTTTAGGCGCTCCACTCCACCCTGCCTTTCTCCCTAGGTCCCCAGTCATATTTAAGCCCCTCTGTCCAGGACTCTTCCCAGCTCCCAGCTCCCTCTCTATTGGTCAAGCTGGTGAGTGATAGCCCTCTACCCCTGGGGTCTGGATGTAGAACTGCAAAGTAGAGGTTTCTGCCCATAATGGTGTCTCAGAGGGCTTACCTGTTGGTGAGCCTGAGTCAAGGGAAGCAGCAAGAAGTGGCTGCAGGAGTCACTGCAACCCCACCTCTCCCCTCCCTTCTCTGTCAGGTGCCCCCAATTTCCATCTCTTCCTACCCTCTTGCTGTGGTGCCTGGCCTGCCCCAACCTCCCCACTGACACTTACGTCAGAACCCAGCTATAAATATGTGCTTAGCATCTTAGTCACTTTTCCCAAGAAGTGCTCCGGGGTTATAAATACCCCAGCCATCTGCCTCACAGTCCCGCCCTACCACCAACCTGGTTGGGGGCTGGGAGGTAGCAATAGGCTTGGGGGTGGGTAAGGAAGGAGAAGGAGTCTGAGTGATTCTCTTGCCCCAAAAGAGAAAAGGGGGACCCTGGAAAGAAAGGTTCAGAAGAAGATAATTCCATTCTCCCCATTTTATCAAAGGCAAAACCAAAAAAAGAAAAGGAATAATATTGATCCCTTTAAAATTTAAATTATTTTAAAATTTGCTATTTTGGAGTTCCCATGGTGGTGCAGTGGAAACAAATCTGACTAGGAACCATGAGGTTGCAGTTTTGATCCCTGGCTTGGCTAAGATGTGGCGTTGCTGTGAGCTGGGGTGTAGGTCGCAGAAGTGGCTCTGATCTGGCGTGGCTGTGGCTGTGGCATAGGCTGGCAGCTTAGCTCCAATTAGACCCCTAGCCTGGGAACCTCCGTATGCTATAGGTGAGGCCCTAAAATGACAAAAAAAATTTTTTGCTATTTTGTTTATCATGGATTTTTTTTTTTGCATTAATTTTGATTTTTTTTGGAGGGGGAGCCATGTCTGCGGCATGCAGATATTCCCAGGCCAGGGATCAAACCTGCGCCAGAGCAGTGATCGGAGCCACTGCCGTGACAATGCCAGATCCTTAACCTGCTGCACCACAAGGGAACTCCTAATTTTGATTTTTTTAAAAAATACTGCTTTAAGATATTATTTATCTTGACCTATGGATTTTTTCACATCCCTTTAAGTGAAAAAAGTGCCTCACTTCACCTCAACTTAGTCTTGTCCCTGGGGACTGATGTTGAAGGGAGGAATGTTAGATCAGGGAGGGGGTGCGCTGAGGGTGGGAGACACTGATGGAAGGGGACAGGAAGGCCACCAGGAGCCTTTCTTAGATTCTCTCCTTAGATGACGATTTCCTCAAGTCAAAGGCAGGATAATGTCCATGAGTCTGCCCACGAAGCCCCACGGTTCAGATATGCAGTCACCCAGAAAGTCTCTTTCAGACTTTCTCCTATAGGGTTCCTATTCCAGGGACCTCAGACCCGGATAGGAGGGGGTTATATGCTGAGCAAACACAGACATCACGTTTCCCAAAGGACACAGGGGTTTTGTGCAATCTCGGCCTTGGGCTGCAGACAGTATCGACCCCATGGTTCAGGGCTGTCCAACCAAAGGGAGGAGAAGGTGGGGGAAGAGGGCGAAGGTCTAGAGAGGACCCAGTCTCAGAGCAAATGCCTCCCTCTCCCCACCCCAGGCCTTCCTTTTCTTCTCCATGTCCCACTCAAGTGGCCCCGGGGCCAGTCTCAGCTCCTAGGCAGGGCTCCTGGATGGAGCCCCGGGCGTCCGTGAAGGGAAGGGAGGCGGCTCCGAGCCGGCCTCTGCCTCCCACCACGTGTGGGCCCACAGTTTGTTGGCCTACTTGCTAACTGAACAGTGATCTGTCTTCTCTCTCGGAGGAGGACAGAGGGAGGAGAGGAGCAGGGAAAACTCAGGTCTTTATTTCTGTAAGACCAGCGGAGATGGTTCTGGGAGGGAAGAGGGGGCCTGAGAAAGAAGAGGCAGCCTGGGGAAGGAAGAGTCATGATCCATGGGATGGACGCAATAGCTCAGCCCTAAGGAGGAGAAAAAATTGGGCAGGGCTGCACTGGGGTGTCAGGGGCTTGGCAGGAGACAAAAGACCCACTGAGCTGAATGTATGTGCATCACTAAGAAGACTTAATGAAGGGCTTCTTTACAGAGAGAGGGGCAGAGTTAAGAGAACTAAAGAGAGATGCTGAAGAACCCAGGGACTAACAAGAATAAAAAGTCATTATAAGCCCATAGCACGGAAACACTAATAAAAACCCAGGCAGAGGGAGGTAGCCAGACAGGAGCTGTAGGGACATGGACACAGCCACAGTCACACAGAACCATGGAACCTAGGCAGAGAGAGAGCAGGCATAAGAAATACCCAGACCTCTGTCTCCTATCCTTTGATCTCCTGCCTCTGTCTCCTCTTAGTCAAACTCAGCAGGTAGCCAGAGGCCAAAGGAACTCAAGTGAGCCGGCCCCTCAGGGTACAGGGCCGGGCAGGGAAGGCCAAAGAGCTGATGAGGGTGAGCCAAGAGAGCCCATAGCAGCCTGCTGGACATGTAAGAGGGCAGAGGGCTCAAGACATAGAGGGGAGCTAATGTTTGGTGAGCCTATGAAGGAACTCTCTGGAGAGCCAGAAAAGCAGAGCAAGGGGCTGGGTCAACTCATCCTGGAATGGGTGACATTGAATAGAAAGGGCAGAAAGGCATAGTGGATTGTAGGCTGGATTAAAGATGGGCTGTGGGTGTCTGCCTGGGAACCAGATGGCACTGCTCCTGGTTGAAGGTGAGCAGGGGCTCGCCGGATGGACTCTGCCCTAGGAGAGAAGTTGGTGGTTATGAAGATGGTAGAGTGATTTCCTTAGATGAAGATCTCCCCAAGTCCAAGTTGGGATACTTTTTATAAGTTGTTTAGGAAGAGGGAATCCATTTCTGGACAGAGGCAGTAACGAGGCTACTCCCCCTTCTCAAGGAAGAGCATCTCTGTCAGGACACGATTCCCCACCATGGGCTGCCTCTACCACATGTGGACTAACTGCACCCACAGGCCTCTACCACCATGTCAGGTATGTCAGTCTTGACAATGTTGCTGTCCTTGTCATAGTAGAGCAGAGACAGGGGGCGCCGGGCGGTGGGCACGCAGCATGAACCCCCTCCAGTGGTGCCTGCAGCAGTGTTGGCCTTGAGAAGATTGAGCACCGCCGTGTGAAAGGAGGCAGCAATGCCGGGCACACCAGCCACGTGCAGGGGGCAATGCCCTGTGCAGAAGTTCATCGCATAGCCCTCAGGCTGGATGATCCAGTCGTGCCAGCCAATCTCACGGAAATCCACAAAGAACTCTTGTCGACAGCACATCCTGGACCTACCCTGGCAGTCGATGCCTCGCCGGCGAACCCGGTGCTTGCCTCCAACTCTCACCCGGGCTGTCACAAAAGGCCTGTGGGCAGCCCCATCCAGGATGACTGAGTTCCAGGCTACCTGGCCTTCAGGGACCAGCTCCAGGATCAGGTGTCCCCGGCTGTAGGCAGCCTGAGCTTTAGGTCCCAGGAGGAGCTGGTGCCAACCACTGTTATTTACCTCCAGTGGGTGCTGAGTGGCCAAGGTGAGATTGGTACCATGGGGGCCAAGCTCAAGGACCCTCACCTTCAAAGTCCAGGTGGCATTGGGAGGGAGCTGCACAAAGAACATGAGGCTGGCCTGCTGGACCTCCAGGCTACCAGAGGTTCTATCAGAGGGGAAGTGGAAATCAAGGCGCGTCTGGTCAATGTTGGAGAGGCCTGTGGACACAAGAAACCCCAGTCATTGCACTCTTTTTTTTTTTTTTTTTTGGTCTTTTTAGGGCCACACCCGCAGCATATGGAGGTTCTCAGGCTAGGGGTCAAATCAGAGCTGTAGCTGCCAGCCTACTCTACAGCCACGGCAACACCAGATCCAAGCCATGTCTTCGACCTACACCACAACTCACAGCATCGCCAGATCCTTAATGCACTGAGCGATTCCTGCACTGGGATCGAATCTGCGTCCTCATGGATGCTAGTCAAATTCATTGTCCCTGAGTCATGACGAGAACTCCCTTTGCAGCCTTCTGAGTGTCAAGTCAACCAACTACCTATGTACTCTCAGCACACATGAACTCCCTTTGTTCCTTCTGGACCATATTGTTGGCTTTGTTAATTGCACTTTCCTTCTTGAAAATCTTTTCTCTCTTGGCTTCCATGATACAACACTCTTATGATTCTTCCTTGATTTTCTTTGCCAGCTTTTCTTTCTTTGACCATCCCTTCAAGAGTTCTCCAGAGCCTGTTTTTGACCTTCATTTCCCTTTTCTTTACATTTGGGCAGGGGCAGAGCCGGGGGGCTCTGACCCACACTCATGGTCAGCCAACACAATTTTTAGGCTGGTGATTCCCAAATCTCTGTATCCAGTCCAGACAATTTTGCACCTTGAGAATCACCAAGCTTCATGCCTAAATTTCTAACTGCTTTATTTGGCCACATGAATATCCTGCCAGCACATTAAAAACAATTTACCCCCAGTGGAAATCATGGAAATCATTATTTTCCCCCCTATATGCCTCTCTTTCTATTCTTTCTTCCTTTTTCTTTTTTTCTTTTTTCTCGGTCTTTTTAGGGCTGCACCCACAGCATATGGAGGTTCCCAGGCTAGGAGTTGAATCGGAGCTATAGCCACCAGCCTACACCACAGTCACAGTACCTTGGGATCTGTGACCTACACCACAGCTCACAGCAATGCTGGATCCTTAACCCACTGAGCGAGGCCAGGGATCAAACCTGCGTCCTCATGGATCCTAGTCAGATTTGTTGCCACTGAGCCACTATGGGAACTCCCTCTCTTCCTATTCTTAGAATTGTTGGCACCACTACCCTCCCTATCACCTCTAGAAACCCTATGATCATCTCCCTCACTCCCTATATCCAGTCCCTCAACACAGTGGTTCTAATGGCTATGCATGTCTTCCCAGACCTATTACTGTTCCCCAATTTCCCCTTTTCATCCCTCACCTGCTCTATTGAAACACATTAATTTTGTTTCTCTTCTTTTGGTTGTGCCCGCAGCATATGGAAGTTCCCAGGCCAGGGATTGAACCCACACCACAGCAGTGACCCAAGCTGCTGCAGGGACAATGCTGGATCCTTAATGCATTGCACCACAGAATTCCTTAATTGGGTTTCTGTTCCCTCCACTCCTGGTCTTGCCACTAACACCTTCCACGTTGCCAAATCCAATGGCTTTATCTCTTTATAGTCATTTTATCTGAACTTTAAACACTGTTTGACACAGTTAACTATTCCCTCCTTCTTGAAATATTTCTTTCTCTTGGCTTTCACGACTCTGGCCACTCCATCTTGGTCTCTTGCAGGCAGCTCCTCTTCTCTTGCCTGACCTCTTAATGTTGGAGGTCCTGAGCTCCATTCTCTTCTCTATCTATCCTCTCTCCTAGAAAGATCCCATCAATTCCCTTGGCTTTCAATTCCATTTATATGCTGATGACTCCCAGATATATATCCAGTGCCCTGACCTCTCCAAGTGCCCCAGGCTTTTATATCCATCTGCTAATCTAATATTCTACTTGGAGAGCCAATGCTATCTCAAACTTTTTTTTTTCTTTGTAGGGCTGTACCTGCAACATATGGAGGTTCCCAGGGTAGGGATTGAATCAGAGCTTCAGGAGCTGGCCTATGCTACAGGCATAGCAACAGAGGATCCAAGCTGCGTCTTCGACCTACACCACAGCTCACAGCAACGCCGGATCCTTAACCCACTAAGTGAGGCCAGGAATGGAATCTTCATCCTCATGGATACTAGTCGAGTTCATTACCACCGAGCCATGACGGGAACTCCGCTATCTCAAGTTTTCATGTTCAAAGAAGAACTTTAATTTATCCCCCCTACCCAAACGTTCCTTCTCCAATCTTCCCCTTCCCCAAAACACATTGATTATGTCAAAGCTTTGTTTGCCCTTATCCTCTACCTTGAGATTATCTGCAGATCTGTCAACTTTACCTCCCCAGTTTGTAATATAGTTTCACTTATTCCCATCTCCTCTAACTATGCATTAGTTCAACCCGCAGTCATCTTTTTCCTGAATTATGGCAAGAGCTTGCCAAGTAGTCCACTCTTGCCCCCCAAACCATTCTTCAACTAGAGCGATTTTTTTTGCCTTTTTTTTTTTTTTTTTTTAGGGCCACCCCCACAGCATATGGAGGTTCCCAGGCTAGGGGTTGAATCGGAGCTACAGCTGCTGGCCTATGCCACAGCCACAGCAACACCAGATCCGAGCTGTGTCTGTGACCTACACCACAGCTCATGGTAACACCAGATCCTTAACCCACTGAACGAGGCCAGGGATCAAACCCGCAACCTCATGGTTCCTAGTCGGATTTGTTTCTGCTGCGCCATGATGGGGACTCCCAGGGTGATTTTTTTATAACATAAATCTGACCAGTCTAATCCTCTCATCTTAAAATCCTACAAAGTCTTTCTTCACATTGTATTTGAATAAAATCTAAACCTCTCAATATAGAAAACTTGTATGATTAGGTATTCTGCCATTTAATGATTATATTCTACCTACAATGGCTTTTTTCTGGTCCTTGAACTCACCAAACATGCACCTACCTCATGGTCTTTGCACTTGCTATTTCCCCTGCCTGGAATGTCTTTCCAAGATCTTTGAAAGATTGGCTTCTTTTTGGCATTCAGCTCAAATTCACCTCTTCAGAGATGCTTCCTTAACCTATGTAAAGCAGACTTCAACTCTATCCTGCCTCTCTCCCATTTATTTATTTATTTATTTATTTTTGCTTTTCAGGGCCACACCTGAGGCATATGGAAGTTCCCAGGCTAGGAGTAGAATCATAGCTGCAGCTGCTGGCCTATGCCGCAACCACAGCAACACTGGATCCGAGGCACATCTGTGACCTACACCACAGCTCACAGCAATGCTGGATCCTTAACCCACTGAGTGAGGCCAGGGATCAAACCTGCATCCTCTTGGATACTAGTTGGGTTCGCAACCTGCTGATTCGCAGTGGAACTCTTACCCCATCTCTTTAGTATGTCATCCTGCATAATGCCTTTAGAGCCACTATCACTCTCTGCAATCATTTTTATTTTTTGTTCATTTATTTACTATATGCTTCTCCTCCCCTCCTCTGCCCCCTCCCCAGCCCCAGCTAGAATGTAAACTCCATGAAGGTAGAGATTGTGATTGTATGGCTCATCATTGTATCCCTAGTACCTAACACAGAGTAGGCACTCAATAAACATTTGAATGACGAGTCTTTCATTCTTCAATTCTCATTTTACACTGGCACCAGAATTATTTTCCAAGAAGGCTAAATTCTTGCTCTCAAAAACCTTATTGATGAATAAAATTCAAACTCTTTTAGGGAGCAGTTAAATGCCATTATGATTTGGCTTTTTACCACAACATGATAAATCAACCATACTTCAATAAAATTAAACTTAAAAAAATGATTTGGCCTTAGCTACCCTTATTTATTTATTTTAAGTAAAGGATGCTTTATTGTGGGAATGCCACTGATACTCTCATGGGCATAAAACAACAGAAAATAAATTCAACTAGACTTAATGTGGATTGTGAAGTTTGGAATAAGGTTGCCCTTGACAACTCTCAGAGCCAAGATCTCAAGAGCTCACTCATCTCTGCCTCCCAATGTAAGTCAACTCCATTCTTCTCTTTCTGTGGGTCTAACTCTTCCTTTTTTCTTTTCTTCTTTTTTCTTTATTTTTTTTATTTTTTATTTTTTTTGCTTTTCAGGGCCCCACCCACGGCATATGGAGATATGGAGGTTCCCAGACTAGGGGTCTAATGGGAGCTACAGCTGCCGGCCTACACCACAGCCACAGCAACGCAGAATCCGAGCTGTATCTTCAACCTACACCACAGCTCATGGCAATGCTGGATCCTTAACCCACTGAACAAGGCCAGGGATCGAACCCAAAACCTCATAGTTCCTAGTCGGATTTGTTTCCACTGTGCCACAACGGGAACACCCGAGTCTAGCTCTTCTAGCGTCTTGTCAGCTTCCTCGGGTCCCCAAATCGTGGCCCCAGCTCCTGGGTCTACAGAACCTATTATTTATTATTTTTTTTTGGCCATGCCCTTGGCACATGGAAGTTCCTGGGCCAGGGATCCAAGCCTTGCAATGGCAACATGGGATTCTTAATCTGCTGTGCCACAAGAGAACCCCTAGAGTCTGTAGAACATTTAATTTAGTTCCTACTAGCTAAGTGAGCTGATATTTCAGTGTCCCAATTCCAAACTCCTAAGAGTCTGATTGTCCCAGCTAATCTTTTCTTGCTAGGTCACTAAGCACCCTACTTTTAGAACCTCATAAGTCATCCCAGTCATGGCAGGCAGACACATGACCAGTAGGGGCCATGGTAGACTATTACAATATTGGCCCTGAGTGAACAACAAGGCCTCCCAGTATTCATGGTTTTTATTTGATTGTTTTGCTTTTTTGTTTTTGGCCATGCCCATGGCATGTGGAAGTTTCTGGACCAGGGATTGAACCCACACCACAGCAGCAACCCAAGCTGCTGAGCCACCAGGGAACTCCAGAAGGAAACCTTTAAATGTTTGGTCTAGACTATTGAATGATAAGAAGCAAGTGGAGAGAGACTTTGGAGGATCAGAAACCATCTTAAATGTTCTAGCTCCATTTGAGCTCCAAGCTGAATGCAGTTGCTCAAGTAAGCTCAGCTTCATCACATGGAAAAAGAGAACTGTCCACATAAGCCCAGCAAAACCACAAAATCATGAAAATTATCAAATTTTTTTTTTGTTTCAAGCCTCAGTGTTTGAGCTGCTTTGTTATGTGAATGGATAACTGAAACAGAAACTAGTATCAGAAGTGGGGTCCTCCAGGGAGTTCTCTTGTAGTGCAATGGGCTGGGGATCTGGCATTGTCACTGCAGAAGTCTATGTCACTCCTGTGTCTTGGGTTCAATGCATGGCCTGGGAACTTCTTCATGCTATGGGTGTGGCCAAAAAAAGAAGTGGGGTACTTCATAGCAAAGACCTAAAATATGCAGCATTGGCTTTGGGGCTGGGTGGCAGGCAGAGGTTGGAAGGATGGCGGGGAGGCTGTTAGGGAAGGCAGGAAGAGCAGTGAGGAAATTGCTGTTGGAAGCTGGAGAAAGGGGAACCTGTGTTATGTACCGGCTATCGTCTCTGGTAACTTGGAAGCTAGAAATGGTATCTAACAAAGTTGTGAATTTAGCTAAAGATATTTCCAGGCAGAATGCTGAAAGTGCCAATTGGCTTATTTTAGCGGCCTATGATAAGGCATTTCAGGAGTGAGATGAACTAAAAAAGGAACTGTTCAATTTTCAAGGAGAATTTAGAGCAAACATTTCCAACAGGACTTGTTAGATTGAACAATAAAGTATTTTTTTCATTCCTCAACTCTCTGTCTGGCAAAAGGTTCTCAAACTAAGAAATGGTCTCAGGGCAAAAAGCAAATCCAGGGCATTGCCAGTAAAACATGGACTCAGAATAAAGATCAGAACAGTAAGGGTGAACTCTAAGCCCCTTTGTCAAGATCTAACACCTTTGTTAAGATCTAAATTTAAGATGCCCTTCTAGAGTTCCCACTGTGGCAAAGGAACCCAATGTAGTCTCCATGAGGGCATGGGTTGGATCCATGTCCCCACTCAGTGGGTTAAAGATCCAGCATTGCCACAGCTGTGGGATAGGTCACAGATGTGGCTTGGATCTGACGTTGCCCCTGGCTGTGGTGTAGGCTGGCAGCTGCAGCTTCAATTAGACCTCTAGCCTGGGAACTTCCATATATGCCATTGGTAAAAAGAAAAAAATAAATAAAGTAAAATTTAAGATGTTTTTCTGCAGACCTTCTCATCTAGACATAAAGGCTTTTAAGAATCTCAAGAGTGTTATCCCACAACACCCTGACTTGTACTCTAGAGGGGGGTATCTGTTTTGGTAGAGTGGACTTGTTTTTTGTTGGAGTAGACTATAATTTATTATTTAGAAGGTTCACAGAGGTTTAAAGACACCTCAAGGGGTTGCATTCTATGGGAAGGCAGACCTCATAGAAAAGCTGGGATTCCACAAGGAATTCCACAAGGTGGGATTCCACAAGGAAGGTCCAGGTTCAGGCTGAGGATGTGGGGGAGCCACCAGAGACAAACTCCTCACCCTCAGGTAAGGGTGGGTTTTTTCAGGATGGGAGTGGAGTGCTGGGTCTTGAGTAGATGCTGATCAGGGGAAAGGCGCCAGGGTTGAGAAAGACCTCCTAGACTTAAGACAGAGCTTGCAAGCTCAGAGGCCAGAGAGATCACCTTGCATTCTGTTTCTCGGATCCTATCTGTGAAATTTTTTTTTTTTTTGGTCTTTTTGTCTTTTCTAGGGCCGCACCCGTGGCATATGGAGGTTCCCAGGCTAGGGGTCTAATAAGAGCTGTGGCTGCTGGCCTCCACCAGAGCCACAGCAATGCAGGATCTGAGCCACACCTGTGACCTACACCACAGCTCATGGCAACGCCCCAAACCATTCTTCAACCAGAGTGATTTTTTTTTTTTTAGGGCCACCCCCACAGCATATAGAGTTTCCCAGGCTAGGGGTTGAATCGGAGTCACAGCTGCCGGCCTATACCACAGCCACAGCAACACCAGATCCGAGCTGTGTCTGTGACCTACACCACAGCTCACGGCAACACCAGATCCTCAACCCACTGAGCGAGGCAAGGGATCGAACCTGCAACCTCATGGTTCCTAGTCAGATTAGTTTCTGCTGCGCCACGACAGGAATTCCATGTGAATTCTTTTTTTTTTTTTTGTCTTTTTGCTATTTCTTGGGCCTCTCCCGAGGCATATGGAGGTTCCCAGGCTAGGGGTCGAATCGGAGCTGTAGCCACCGGCCTACGCCAGAGCCACAGCAACGCAGGATCCGAGCCGCGTCTGTAATCTACACCACAGCTCACGGCAACGCCGGATCGTTAACCCACTGAGCAAGGGCAGGGACCGAAGCCGCAACCTCATGGTTCCTAGTCGGATTCGTTAACCACTGCGCCACGACGGGAACTCCCCATGTGAATTCTTGATCTTCTCTCCAGCTGCCTGCTAAATTCTCTAACTCTTCTCACCTCCATGGAAGGAACTCTCTTTTCTATCCTCTATCCTTCACCTACCTTTCTGAGTTCCGTTTTGGCCCTGTTCCGATGTGGAGCTCTGAAGTATCAAGGCACGAGGGACAGGAATAGGATGGAGAGATACTGTAATCCTGTGTTCTACTTTTTCCCCTTACCGAAATGAGGCATCTGGGGAAGGGGGATTCAGAGAGGCTGGATCCTGAGGCCAGAGGAAGGACAGATTCTCCAGCTCCCAGATCATGGGTCCAGGCCCAGGAAATGGATGGGCTCACATCATATCCTGTGGAAGTTTGTGGGACCTCAGAGAGAGAGCCAGAGGAGACAGAGGCAGGCAGTCTCAAAAGACATGAAACTTACCCACTTCCCAGCTGCCCATTGGTCAAGTCTAAACTACAAGAGAGCCTGGGGGGTGGGAGCCTGGGATTAGGCAATTATAAACCATGGGAGGCAAGAGATGGGAATGTTTGGGGGAGAAAGTCAGGGGTTAGATTGGGGAGGAAGTTTTTCCTTTCCTTAAGGGATCAGGTTTGGGGGAAGATCTACAGACCAAGAACCCACCTGTTTCAGCAAAGCTGATGATCTCATACTCCTGTGCCCTGTCAGCCTCTGGAAGAACCCCCTGTGGGGGCCCGTGGAGGCCCTGCAGCACAGTCCTCAGAGCAGCTCTGGACACAGGCTGGCTCAGTGTTGGGCGCTGGGTGAGGTGCAGTTTGTCCAATATGCTTCTCTTGGCCAGGTTAAGAAGAAGGTCCCGCTGGCTTTCCAGGTCCAAGGTAGGCCCCCCACATGCCGGACACTGACTGTCAGCTTGGGGAGTGGCTACCGTGGCTGGAGCCAGGAATAGAAAGGCCAGGAGCAATGAGGAGATCATTGCCATGGGAGGCCGTCCTTGAGCAGCACCGTTGAGACACAGACTCAAACCTGGGTTCAGGGTCTCAAAAGCTGTGGTCTCAGTGCCCTCCTGGTGCCAGGGGCCCCGGAAGGAGAGTGTGTCCAGCTGGCATGACCCCTGGTTGCAAGGGGATAGAGCAGTCAAACATCCAGCTTACCAGTTACAGGTAGAATTTGGCAGAAGCCTCCTAGTCAATGAAAATACAGAGAGGGGGATGTGGGGAAAGAAATGTCCCTGGGCCAACTTTGGGAGAGAGTGGGTTACCCATGTGAGCCGCCAGGCCTGGGGACAAAGGTTAGAGATGAAATTCCTCTTCAGATCAACGGCCTTGCTCGGAAGCCATGGGTGGGGGAGGGAGACATCAGAGGTTTCAAGATTGAATGTTAAAGGGTGACTTTCAAACAGGAGGGGGTCATTGGCAGGACACTTCAGGTCATTGTCATGCAGGTTGTTGAGAGTTGCATTTTCCTCTGCCTGGTCCTTCTCAAAGCCCTACCCCCCTTTCCTCCCTCCCAGAGGTTCATAGTCCAAACTCCTTTGTTAGCTCTAGGTTGGGTTTTGCCCAGTGGGGCTCAAAATCATCCCATCAGAAGGTTAAAGAAGAGAAAGGGAGGCGTCTGGATCCGCAGAGGGAAGTCTGAATGTGGGGAAGGAACTTGCAAGCTAGATTTCCTCACCCTTGGGGGTTTCTTCTGTATAGGAAAATACATTTTGAGAATTTCTAGCGTTCCCCAAAGGTCCTGAGTAATGGATCTCTTAGGAAAGGCCTCTGCATCCACATCTGGGATTTACCTGGTGGGAGTGGGATGGTGGAGTTTCCTGGGCCAGGGATCAAACTCATGTCACAGCAGCCACCTGAGCAGGTGCAGTGATCCTTAACCCAATATACCACAAGGGAACACCTGTCTCTTATTAGTGGTGTGTCTGTGGGCAAGTTACTTAACCTCTCTTACTTCATCGGAATGAGAAAATACAGAGAGGGGGATGTGGGGATGTGGATTCTAAAATCCAAAAAACCTTGTAATGCCTACTTTTTTGGGTAGTTCATATGGTGGCTAAACCTGACCTGATGAGAAGTAACATTATTTATATATTTTTTTCTTCCTTTTTCTTTTTAGACCACACCTGTGGGTATATGGAAGTTCCCAGGATGGAATCTGAGCTGCAGCTGTGACCTATGCCACAAGTGTGGCAACAGTGGATCCTTAACCCATTGTGCTAGGCCAGGGATTGAACCCTTGCCTCTGCAGAGACAACACCAGGTCCTTAACCTGCTGTGCCACAGTGGAAACTCCCCATCTTTGATTTTTTAAAAAATCTACTGGAGAGTATTTATACATCCTTACTCCAAAAATATTATCTATTTATTTTTTTGTCTTTTTTTTTTTGCAGGGTGCGGGGGCTGCATTGCAGCTATGGAAGTTCCCAGGCTAGTGGTCAAATCGGAGCTGTAGCTGCAGGCCTACACCACAGCCACAGCAAAGCCAGATCTGAGCTTTGTCTGCGAACTACACCACAACTCATGTCAATGCCAAATCTTTAACCCACTAGGCAAGGCCAGGGATTGAACCCGTGTCCTCATGGATACTAGTTGGGTTTGTTAACCACTGAGCCACTACAGGAAACACCCCAGAAATATTAATTATTTGGTATAGAATGCTACCCCTAGGGGGTGTTACACAGCATACAGTATATGTACCATTTTACCTTTCTAAAACTTGAGATTTTCTGAATTCTGAAACATGTCTGTCCCTGTGCATTTTTTTTTTTTTTTAAGCTATGCCCCACGACGTGCAAGAAGTTCCCAGGCCAGGAATTGCGCTCCACAGCTGTAACCAGAGCCACAACAGTGAAAGCTCCAGATCCTTAACCTGCTGAGCCATGAGGGAACTCCATGGCCTTATGGATTTTGAATATGGAATTACAGCTCTGTAATGATTATCTGAGAGTTTTGAGATTTAAATAACTTAATAAAACACTTACAGTGCTGGCACAGGGTAAGTGCTCAATAAAAGTTTATTATGATACTGGCTATAGGGGTTTGTTTATGGATGGGAGCACCCTCACCTCTAGATGTGCTGAAGAAATTCTGCCAATATTTGCCCTTCTGTACTCTTAGATGCTGTGCCCCCGATCACCACCTCCAGTGCAGTCACTAAGCAAGTCTTCTCTGCTGCTTACCATTATTTGCCTAATATTGCATGCAGGGCCCATAATATAGGTGCTTAAAACATATTTATTGAATGAATAAATGCTAGAAAACAGACTGGTTCTCAGAAGTTACACTCGAGTCACCTTGCTTGAATTTTTGTATGTCACATATTCTCAGCTCTCTTCAACAGGGGTTGATTTTTTTTTTTAAGGGCTGTGATAGAAATAGATTTATTATTTAGTTTCTTTTATAAGTTTATAAAATAAGAGTTTTATTGAGATAGAATTTACATAACATAAAATTCACCCTTCAGAGTGTATAATTCAGTGATTTTTAGGACTTTCACAAAGTTGTGCAACCATCATCACTATCTAATTTAAGAATATTTTCATCACCCCCACAAGAAACCCTGTACCCATTAGCAGTCACTCTCCACTTTCTTACCCCAGCCTATAGGGACTGATCTTACCTCTAACATTTTATTTTACTATTCCTAACTTCATTCTTGGATATAACCTTATCTTGAGGTTGGTGGAGGTAGTTATATTGCTATTTGTTTCATGTCTTAACTACAGTATGTGGTTCCCAGACCCCCTCACATCCTAAGATGACTTCAGCTGCTCCCCTTCTCTCTGGCAAATAGTTTGGGAATGAGGTGAGCAAAAGCAAGAGAAACACAGGAGGGTTTCTCTCAGGGGTGGATGCCTCAGGTTTTGCCTTAGTTGTTCTTCAGTTACTGCACTTGCCCGAAGAGACCCACTCTGCATTATGACACAGAGAGCCTTTGTAACCTGCCCTTTCTGGTTACATTTCTTTTTTTTTTTTTTTGGCTTTTTAAGGGCTGTCCCCATGGCATATGGAGGTTTCCACGCTAGGGGTCCAATCAGAGCTGTTGCCGCCGGCCTACGCCAGAGCCACAGCAACGCCAGATCCAAGCCACATCTGCAATCTGCACCACAGTTCACAGCAACGCCAGATCCTTAACCCACTGAGTGAGGCCAAGGATCGAACCCACAACCTCATGGTTCCTAGTCGGATTTGTTCCCGCTGCGCCACAACAGGAACTCCCCTCTGGTTACATTTCTAATGGTGTAGTGATTAAGAGCAGGCTCCGATGATACTGCCTCAGTTCAATATTTGGGACTTTGCTGCCTCAGGGTTCCATGTCTTATGAGTATAACAACAATACATTGTTTTTGAGGATTAAACTGAAATAATAGATGTAGAATGCCACATATTCTAGATATATACACCCATATCTATTACAAATATTAGCTATTATTTCTTCCTGGCCATCACTGCTCCCTGACTCCAACTTGAAAATCTGGAACTTGCTGAACCTTGAAGGAAAGGAGAACTTCTTATCTCTACGACTTTGCTGGAATGTCCATTCTTGCCTATCTGATGAACTTCTACTTAAAGCCTTCAAGGAGAGCTGAAATTTCACCTGTAGTTTCTCTGTGACTTAATCTCTCTTATGTCTAAGAACTAGTTGCTTCTTGTGTTTCCACAGCACATTGAATATCTCTCTGTTGTAGTTCTTTTATTGTACTATACTTTTTTTTCTGCCTCCTGCAGTTCTTGTCACATAGTAAATATTTAATGATCGAATTCTATCAATGTAAGACTACAACGCTTCTTTGAGGGAATCTGTCAATAAATGACACAAACGCATGTAATCAATAAGTAAACTGATTCTGCCTGGAACGGACAAAATGGGGCAAGTTGCAAATTTAAGATGACCCAAAAAAAGAACTTAATGTTAGGGGATGCTGGTGAATAAGTGATTTTAAATTGAATGGACTTAAACCTGATTTAATTTTTACACCTGGAAAAAAACTGTCATTTCCCTACATTATTTTTATTCACTTATACTGCAAATATTTACAGCATATATGCTGTTTTCAGCGCAGGACTTACTGTCCTAAGTGAAAGGCTATTTTGAAAGTGCTCTGGAAACTTAGAGTTATTAGCATTATGCTTAAATAGAGGGTGAACAGGACAGGCTTGACGGGTTTCAGGTGGACCGAGGATTGCCGTGGATCTGGATCAGTGGCTGGACACATAAGCAACGCGAGGAAACGACAAATTGAGCGCATACGCAGGGGGAGAGTGAGGGCTGGGTGGGTGGGAGGAAGCAGGGGGCGTCTGCAGGCGCTGAGAAGCAGACAGGACGCAGGGACGCGCGGAGCGCAGGACGCGGTGACGACTACGTTGAACGTGGTGACGTAGCGCGCAGGCCGCAGCGGGGGGCGGACTCTGGGCCTTTCTTCCCCTTCTGATTTTCCCCCTCCCCCCTTTTCTCCCTTTCCGGGTTTAGTTCCCCCCTTTTCTCCCCCTCTCCCCCCTCCTTCCCAAGCCCCTTTCCCCTCCCCCGCCCCAGTCCCCCCTGCTCCCCCGCCCTGAGCCCTGGGGAAACCCCCGCGGAGAAGAGCCCGCCCCCAGAAGCGCGCCGCCGCCGGCCGTCGGGGCCGAGCCGCAGCCGAGCGGCCGTGGGCCCGGGCGGCGGGCGGAGACGCGGGCGCCCTCCCCGCTACGGCCCGCGTGAGGTGAGGCCACCTCCCGGCCTAGGGGGCGGGCGGCGCGGGCGGCCCGTGGGGAGGGGGCGTGGCGGCCTTGCGGGCGGCTGAGCGGGCGGAGGCCCCCCGGCTTGGGTTCCCCTCGTTGGCGCTGCCGGGACCCGGGGCGGGGGTCAGGGCCTGAGCCTCTCGGGAAGGATTGCCTTGAGGCCAGAGATACCCCGAATGTGCTCGGGGAGCGCAGGCGAGAAGCGAGGGGCGCGGGGCGGAGGGCGGGGACAGGTGCCACCTGTGGCCTGTACGGTGGGACCTAAAAACTGTTGCGCCTTGTGGTGCTCAGGGGTGACTAGCTCCATGTGTTTCTTGGGTCTCCGCGTTTTTTCGAGCCTTGGGAAAATGGGAGGGGAAGGTGTTGGTGTGTTTCAAATCATGCAGGTATCCGAGTTTATTACAGGGGCAGAGATTTGAGTTGGAACGTGCAGGAAGATGTTTCAGGAGCTTAAAAGTGGGCCTATGCTAAGCTCGTAACTAACTCTTGAGGCTATGAAAACTCTTTCTTAATTTCGGTTTGCTATAGAGCCAAAAATGTCAACATTTGTGATCTAATAGCTCCATAGCATATTTATTCCCTCAAAGCGTTCTTGGATAATGTGAGAAATGACCGAATAACAGCCCCAGAGGTTCATTAAACCAGAGAGGTGTGGGAAATTTTAAATTTAGATCTCAGTTGGATGAATGTCCTTGTATATGTTATTTTCAAATGGGCTTAACTAATATTGAGAAGCCCGAGTCTTAATGTTGGTAGGGAACATGGAGACTGGGGAGGAGGGAGGTGACCCGTTCTACTTCGGGAATGTCACAGATTCCTAGTAGTTTTATCGTATTTTTGTATAGTCAGATTGGCACCTGAATCAGTTGTTTATGGCTGCTTTTTCTTCCTAGTGCTTTTTTTCCGTCCTCTCGTTTTCATTCTACTATATTATCTTTTTTTGTCCTTTTGTTGAGTCTGAAGCATCAAGACTAAAACGGCGTAAATAGTGATAGGAAGTGGAAGTAGTCAATTCAGTTCACTTTGATTTGTATTTTTCTCCCCCTGTTGCAGTTCTCCACGTGGTTGAGAGAACAGAGAACCTTTCTTGAAGGTCTGATGAACTGTCAGCAGAAGTTTAATTTCAGAGTTTAAGTTTAGCTTTGTGTTCACTATATGACCTATGCTGTAGATCTTCAATTTAAAACAGAATTTTAAAAACTTGGACGTATAGGAGTTTCCGTGTGGTGCTGCGGGTTAGGGGTTCTGGCATTGTCTCTGCAGCTCGGATTTGATCCCTGGAACTTTTGTATGCCCCTGGTGTGGCCAAACAAACCCCTCAAACTTTGCACATATAAAAATAGAGTGCCTGGTTTTGTCTGTTTGTTTGTGTTAATTGAAAGCAGTCAGAAGAGGAGATGACTTCCTTCCTCAATGAGAATAAAAACCAAAGACTTTCCAATCGCCTTTAAAACCTCGGTATATTCACTGGCTTCTTGGCTGTTCCCTGAGCACATTAGGCACAGCAGTTGTGTTCTTCCGGATCACCTTTTCCTTATAAATCTGTATAGCCTTTCCCTTCACCTCCTTCTGGTCTTCACTCAAGTATCACACTAACAGTGACATTTCTTACCTGTCTAAATTACAAAGACCCTCCTGCACAGATGTTTAAGTAATTCCCTATCCCTCTTCTTTGCTTAATGTTCCTCCTTACTCTTAACCTGTAACATACTATATATTTCGTATCCTCCATTAAAAAGTAAGCTTCATGAGTTTTAAATAGTCTTGTTTTATTAATTGCTGTATCTTCAGCACTTAGCATATCATTTGACATGCAGTAGGTGCTCAACAAACTTGTTGATTGAATAGGTAAAGAATTTTTTTTCTTGAACCCTTACTATTGTGAATTTCTGATTATGACTGGTTGTTTTTGGAAGTGTGGAATGGATTTTCACTGTGATTTTGTAAGGTACTCATGGGAAGAATTTGAGGTTTTTTTTTTTTTCTGTCAATTCCTGTCACATTGCTGTTTTGACAAGTCTTGTGCTTTCAGGTCACTGAATGAAAGCACTTTGAAGGCAGAGAGGATGGAGTGTGGATATCTTTGGTGTAGGTGATCTTAGAGGGATATTATCTCCAATCTCAGGTGGCTAGAATTTTTACTGCTTCAGGCTCTTGTGAGGTTTGTTTATATCCTTGTCGAGGCAGATACCGCCATTCTTACCTCTTTGGCCCCAGAGAGCTCAGCAGGCTGGTTCCATGTTGAATTTTTCAGTAGACTGAAGATGTTAATATTTCTGGTCTGGGCTGAATGGGTTAGGTTTTTCCACCCATATTCATGTGGAGACAATTGAGCTTGAAAACTTGTAAGAACAGCTTTCTCTAGCAATGGTGAAGTGTTCTGTTCTGGGGAACTTCAGACCCTTTTTTCCACATATCCATATTTGGGGTCGTTTTTAGCAACTAAATTATATTAAGTCTGAGGATAAAGGGAGCAGTTCCCCTGAGTTCTGTGGGTTATCCCTCATTTATTTTTTCCTTATCTTGGTTCCTGATTGGTGCATTTGTTACCTTCATTGACCTTCTGGCTAGAGCGGCCTGGATGAGATTTCTCTTTGGGGCAGTCCTGGCCAGTGTTTTCCAGTTTAGGAAGGCAGAGGGAGTGAGGTAGTGCTTTTATTTAACACTTTGTAGGAACACTGTTTGCAAAATTTGGTTTTTGCTTAAACTTTTGCTAGGACTTTGAAAGTTGCCAGGCCTCTGAGAGAACAGTTTGAGTAGGGGGGTAAGAGTGTGGGAGGATTGAGATCTTGTATCTATTGGACTGGATCTGTTTCTGTCATTATTAGTGTAAAGAAGTTATAGCGCCAGAAATATATTAGTTCTCACTTTGTGAATAATTTATAGCATAATTTTGGCAGATTGGTAAAAGCTTCTACCACACTTCTCTTGTCCCTTTTAACATCCTTTCACAAGTTTCTAGGAAGTCTTTCTCAGGCCCTAGATATAGGCATACATCTCTATGTCATGTTCTCACCTCTTAGAGATAAATGCTGAATACTGGCAACATTTCAGTGTAGGTAATGGTTTCTGAATGATGCAGTGCTTATTCCTGTGCCAGATGTCCTCATGAACTCAAGGAAAGCTTTTAGGAAAAAGCAGATTTTTAGGAAGGGAGAAAAAGTATTGAATTTAATTACATGATTGCAGAAAGTATGGAGGAGAGAATTTTGCGAAACTGTGTGTATATGTGTCTGTTGGCTTTTTTTTTTTTTTCCCTATCCCTACTTGTAAGATAGGATAAAGGACTCTGAGTGTCCCTCTGTGGAATGTTCTGCCAGTTTACAAGTAGGAAAAATAACTGGACTCATGGCTTGAATATGTGCATGAATACAGTTGATGTGTCTAATTTTAGAGACTTTCTTCATACACAGTGGCCTTAGTATTTTCCTCCAACTGTATACTTCTCACCCTCTGTAGAGAACATTTCATTTAATATTCTTTTAGTGGTTACCTTTTGTTTTACCATGGTTGCCACTTTAGCAGTGTAGCACCTATTTCGTCCCTCCATTGAAGTTACTCTCTCCATTCCTTCTTGAGTTTATTTCTGAAAACTGATATATAGATAAGAAATGTTTCTTTTTTCTTTTTTTTTGGCTGCGCCCTTCGAATATGGAAGTTCCTGGGCCAGGGATTGAACCCATGCCACAGGTGTAACCAGAGCCACTGCAGTGGCAATGCTGGATCCTTAACCCACTGAGCTATGGGGGATCTCCAGGAAAGATTTCTTTCTTTTTTTTTTTTTCTCTAGCAAAGATTTCTTAACCTTGATCTTTTTTTTTTTTTTTTGTCTTTTCTAGGGCCGCACTCGCAGGAGGTTACCAGGCTAGGGGTCTAATCGGAGCTACAGCCTCCAGCCTACACCAGAGCCACAGCAACGTGGGATCTGAGCCGTGTCTGTGACCTACACCACAGCTCACGGCAACGCCAGATCCTTAACCCACTGAGCAAGGCCAGGGATTGAACCCGAAACCTCATGGTTCCTAATCACTGAGCCACAACAGGAACTCCACCTTGATCTGTTTTAACTCCTCTTTGAGTTCCTTTAGATTTCCTTAACATTTATCTCTTTTTCTCCGGCACTTAAGAAAAAATTGGTGTTGGAGTTCCCATTGTGGCTCAGTGGTTAAGAACCATGAGGTTTCAGGTTCGATCCCTGGCCTGCTCAGTGGGTTAAGGATGTGGCGTTGCCGTGAGCTGTGGTGTAGGTCGCAGACATGGCTCAGATGGCGCATTGCTGTGGCTCTGGCGTAGGCCGGTGGCTACAGCTCCGATTAGACCACTAGCCTGGGAACCTCCATATGCTGCGGGAGCAGCCCTAGAAAAGGCAAAACGACAAAAAAAAAAATTAGTGTTGAAAGCCATAATTACAATAATCTGCGATGGTTTCATCACTTTTACTTGGAATGTATGAAAGGAGGGATTCTGGGATGCTTCCTAAATCCAGGTGTTCTTTTTGCTTTCCTGAAAGATCTCTTGTGAATTGTTCAGTTCAGCTGTTTGAACCTGTGCTGGGAAAGCTGTTTGAGCTTTCCAGTTTTGACATTGTTTCCCAGAGTGTTTCTCTGTATTTTTAAAAAAAAGAACTGATCAAATTGGGAACTCCAGCCTAGAGATGAGAGATGATAGGAGAAAAGGTACAAAAGCCTCAGGTAGTCATATCTCCCAATAGTCAAAACTTTTCTTTGAAAAATGCTAAATATTCTTTATTCAATACTATACATAAACTACACTAAAATGTCTTTCATTAAGTAAAAGACAGTATTTTAGATACAGAGAATTTTAATGAAATATGTAAAGCGGACATAGTTAGTTTATCTTCAGCTCTTGCCTTAACAGGCTAGTGAATACAACTTGAAACACAGGTGAAGCATGCTCTGTTCTATGGGATAGTGAAGGGATCTTCTCGGTGTTTAAATACGGTAATGTAGAAGTTCTCTTGTTGCGCAGCAGCATTGTCACTGCAGTGGCTCATGTTGCTGCTGTGGCATGGGTCCCTGGCCAGGAACTTCCACATACCATGGATGCGGCCAAAAAAGAAAAAAAAATGATATGACTAGTATAGGAATCTAAATATAAAGGAGTTCCCTGCTGGTCTAGTGGTCAGGATTTGGCGCTTTCACCTCTGTGGCCTGGGTTCAGTTCCTGGTTTGGGAACCGTGATCCCACATCAAGCTGCTGCATGCCTTGGGCAAAAAAAAAAATATATATATATATATCAATCTAAATATTAAACTCATCTCCCTGATAAGTTTAATATTCCTTATTCAAGTTTAGTCATGTCTTTAGAAGGAGAAAACAGTGATAATATTTACTGAACTGGAATTACTACCAAAATTAAAAAAACTGACCATATTTAATTTAGCCATAGCCAATCTTATTTAAATTGGGACTGTCCAACAGAAATACTTCATCAGCCATTCATGAGCTGAATTCTTGTGTTGTCTGCCGTTTCTCCCTTTCTGAGGCCAGCAGAGATCATTTTTGTTCCAGGGATGTATTACTTGGGATTCTCCAGATACTTTGTCAGCATCTCCTCTGCCCAGGTGATGTCTTTGTTCTTGTTGGCATCTGTGTAAGAGAATCCCAGCCTGACCTGTCTTTTGCCCAAACAGACCGTAGAGATTTGGCCCGCTCTTGTGCTTATCTCCCTTTTTCCACAGTATGTCACTGGGCACACTTTAAAAAAAATTTTTTTTTATTATAGTTGATTTATCATGTTCTGTCAATTTCTACTGTACAGCAAAGTGACCCAGTCATATATATATATTCTTTTTCTCACATTATCCTCCATCATGTTTTATCACTAGTGAATAGATACATAGTTCCTTGTGCTATACAGTGGAATTCCATTGCCCATCTGCTCCAAATGCAACAGTTTTCATCTAACACCAGACACCCAATCCATTCCACTCATTCCCCCTCCCTCCTGGCAAACACAAGTCTGTCCTCCATGTCCATGATCTTTTCTGTTTTGTAGGCAGATCATTTGTGCCATATTTTAGATTCCACATGTAAGTGATGTATGGTGTTTGAATTTCTCTTTCTGACTTTACTCAGTATGAGAATCTCTAGTTCCATCCATGTTGCTGCAAATGGCATTATTTTGTTCTTTTTTATGGCTGAGTAGTATTTCATTTTATATATGTACCATATCTTCCTAAGACATTCATCTGTCACTGGGCATTTAGGTTGTTTCCATGTCTTGGCTGTTGTGAATAGTGCTGCAGTGAACATACAGGTGCATGTGTCTTTTTCAGGGAAAAAACTTGTCTGGATATCTGCCCAGGAGTGGGATTGCTGGGTCATACGGTAGTTCTATATTTAGTTTTCTGAGGTATTTCAATACTGTTTTCCATAGTGGTTGTACCAATTTATTATTTATTTATTTGTTTTTTGATAGTGAATTTTTATTTATTTATTTTTATATTACTCAATGAATTTATGACATTTATAGTTGTACCATGATCATCACAACCTAATTTTATATTCCATTCCAAACCCCCAGCATCCCCCCCACCCCCCAACCTCTCTCCTTTGGAAACCATAAGTTTTTCAAAGTCTGTGAGTCAGTATCTATTCTGCACAGAAATTCATTTTGACCTTTTTTCAGATTCCGCATGTAAGTGATAGCATTTGATGCTGGTATCTCATTGTCTGACTGACTTCACTTAGCATGATAATTTTTAGGTCCATCCATATTGCTAAAAATGCTGTTATTTCATTCCTTTTAATGGCTGAGTAATATTCCATTGTGTATATGTGTACCACATCGTCTTTATCCACTTCTTGGGGGAAATAATGAAGCCAGTTGTTAAATGCTCTTGTAAGATCTCTTCCCTGACATAGACCAATGCTCTCATTCTTCCATTTCTCTAAAAGCATTAATAGCATGCTTTACAGATTTTTTTTTTGTCTTTTTGTCCTTTTTTTTTAGGGCTGCACCTGCAGCATATGGAGGTTCCCAGGCCAGGGGTCCAATAGAAACTGTAGCCACCGGCCTGCGCCAGAGCCACAGCAACTTGGGATCCGAGCCTTGTCTGACCTACACCACAGTTCATGGCAACTCCAGATCCTTAACCCACTGAGCAAGGCCAGGGATCGAACCCGCATCTTCATGGATCCTAGTTGGGTTCACTAACTGCTAAGCCACAACGGGAACGCCCAGATTTTTTAAAATTGAAGACCTCAAGATCTTTTGCAAGCAAGTAAAAACTATAGTTTTGCATCCGTACAGTTTGTATCTTTTGAGGTCCCAAAAGATCTCAGCTTAAGTCCATATCCTCTAGAGCTGGAAGTGTAAAGAGAAGTGAGGTAATCAGCAGGGTTTAAAATAACTCAGTTTATTTCTAATTGGTATTTGTTGGTTGTGAGTCTGTAGTGGGAAAAGAAAGAAAAATTTGGTCTGCACCACAGACTAGTCAAGTTCTGTCTTGATCTTCTTTTTTTGCTGCACCTGAGGCATGTGGAAGTTCCTGGGCCAGGGATTGATTTGGAGATGCAGTTGTGACCTTTGCCATAGCTTTGGCAACGCTGGATTCTTAACCCACTGCACCACAGCGGGAACTCCTGTCTTGATTTTTTGGAGGTAATTTTGTTCCCACTATTAGTCTTCTGTGCAGTTCGTGTCTAGTGTACAGAACAGAGATATGTTTTTAACTACATTAGCTAGTTTCCTTTGCCACTTGATTCATTATCTTCCTTGTATGATTGCATTTGGTATATTTCATGTTGATAACAACATTTATGCTGCAGTGTTTATTATAAACAGTGATCAAGACCATATTCCATATCAGCAAAGCACTTTTTCTGTTTCTTAAAAGCTCCATCAGACCTTAAAGTGGCATACCAACAATTCGTAACAAAAGACTAGATTTTTCAAGTATGCCGTTCATATTTTAGGGGGCAGTGTTTTATTGCAGGTGTCAGTTGTAAGAATTTTTGTCTGTTAAAGATTTTGTGCATGGTTTTGGCACGTGCGCTTTCTTTGTGCCGTGGTGGTTCAGACTTGTATAAGCTTCATAACAGAGAACTAAGAGGAAAGTAATCAATCCAAACTAGGAGGAAAGCAGGGACAATCCAAACTTAAGGAATACATTTGAAATATCATTTTCTCCCTCTACTCACAGACAGGCTTTCTCTTTACTCTTATTTTGTGTTTCCATGGGAAAAGGGAAGAAGAGCTAGGCCAGAAACCAGCTGATAGCTTCCAAGAAACAATACGCTGTGGATGGGGAGCAGGTGAATGTATACCAGTACAAGAAGTCGTCAGTGTTTAATATTGGTGGAGCAGCTTTCAGTAGCCATCAAAATCAATGTGAAGAACATGGGAGCCCTTGTTAAATCTAATGGATTCCATTTTATCTTTATCTTCTTCAAGTTTTATGGAAGTTTGTTTTGTTTTTTTGTTTCTGGCCACTCCTACAGCATGTGGAACTTCCCAGGCCAGGGCCACGCCACAGCAGTGACAATGTCAAATCCTTAGCCACTAGGCCACCAGGGAATTCTTCTGGGGTTTATCATTGTTGACCCTTCTCTTTCTTGAAATGTTTCAATGACACTTTTTTCTTTTCCACTTGCCTTACTGGCTCTTTTTCTCTTGCTCATCCCTTAAATCGTGTTTTCCTTAAGGTTACTCTTGTATTCTCCCTCTTTACCTCTGACTTGAACTTTAATGGCATAAGCATTTCTTGGAGAATTTAAGATCACAAAGAAGCTTTCATGATCTCGCCCCTGCCAGGCGCTCTGACTTACTTTTTACCACACTTTCCTATTCTTTTTTTTTTGTCTTTTCTAGGGCCGCACCCACGGCATATGGAGGTTCCCAGGCTAGGGGTCACATCGGAGCTGTAGCTGCCGGCTGATGCCACAGCCACAGCAACTCGGGATCCGAGCTGCATCTGCAACCTACACCACAGCTCACAGCAACGCCAGATCCTTAACCCACTAAGCAAGGCCAGGGATCGAACCCGTGACCTCATGGTTCCTACTCGGATTTGTTAACCACCGAGCCATGATGGGAACTCCCTCACTTTCCTATTCTTACTTCATTGCATTTTTCTTTTATTTTCTCCATAGCACTTGCCACTATCGTGTCACTGTTTTCTTGTCTGTAGTCTGACTCATACCTGGAATGTAAAACCTAATAGTGTAGGGACCTTGTTTATTTTATAACTGCTGTATTTCTAGTGCCTAGAATAGCCCCTCAGTATGCATTTATGGAACGAGTGAATGAAATGTGGGTTCCTGAGCTTATCCCCAGAGATTTTTGATTTAGCAGCCTTGGAATAGAGCCCAGGAATTTTCTTCTTCTTCTTTTTTTTTTTTATTTTGTATGTGCCCAGAGCTTATGGAAGTTCACAGACCAAGGATCGAACCTGCACCACATCAGTGACCCAAGCCACTGTAGTGACAACACTTGATCCTTAACCAGCAGTGTCATAAGGGAACTCCAGGAATCTGTATTTTAACAAACATACCAGGTGTTTCTGATATTTCTGGTCAGTTGTCTTGGATGACATTTAGAAGAACATTGTTGGAGTTCCTGCCATGGCTCAGCAGAAACGAATCTGACTAGTATCCATGAGGACACAGGTTCGATCCCTGGCTTCACTAGGTGGGTTAAGGATCTGGCGTTGCCATGAGCTGTGGTATAGGTCGCAGACTGGCTCGGATCTGGTGTTGCTGTGGTGTAGGCCAGCAGCTGTAGCTCCAATTTGACCCCTAGCCTGGGAATCTCCATATGCTAAGGGTGTGGCCCTAAAAAGACAAAAAGACAAAAAAGAAAAAAAGAAGACGAAGAACATTGTTCTATATAAGTCTGTCAATCTCATTCACCCATTCACCCTGCTGGCTTCACTTGGCACCTGTTATAAGCTGGCAATTTGCTGTCTCTAGTTCTGATCTCGTACCTGAGCTTTAGACTCGTTTATTCAGTAGTTTCTTGAGCATGTCCATTTGACTAACACAGCACTGTAGATTCAGCATGACCGAAGCAGAAATAATTTTTCCATGGAAATCTGTTCTTTTCTGAGTTCTTTTTTCTTTGAATCATACTACTTAGTTGTGTAAGCCTGAATCCTAGATGTCATACTTGAGTCGTTCTTACTCTTTAATGTCCTGTAATCATCAAGTTATGTAGCCTATTTATCTCCTCAATTCTCTTGAATCTTTTCATTTCTCTCCACTTCTTTAGCTTGAGAGACCATCATCTCTCATTTGAGTGACTGTGATGGCCTTTAACTCTCCTCCTTGCCCTAATCTTCTAGTCTTTCATTTAGTTTTTACCCTTCTGCTAAAGAAAACTAAAATCTGTCATTTTCTCCAGGTTTTAAATGTCTTCTTGCTCCCAGTACAAAGGCTGGGCAAAAGATGTCTTTAAAAAATATGGCTGTTGGGGAGTTCTCTTACGGTGTAGCAGGTTGAGCATCCAGCATTCTAATAGCAGTGGTTTGGGTTGCTGTGTGGGGCAGGTTTAATCTTTGGCCAGGGAACTCCTGCATGCCACGGGTGTGGCCAAAAAGAAAAAAAAAAAGGAGTTCCTGTTGTGGCTCAGTGGTAACGAACTCAACTTGTATCCATGAGGATGCGGGTTTGATCCCTGGTCCTGCTCAGTGGGTTAAGGATCTGGCATTGCTGTGAGCTGAGGTGTAGGTCATAGATGCAGCTTGGATCTGGCTTTGTTCTGGCTGTGGTGTAGGCTGGCAACTGCAGCTCCTATTCTACCTCTAGCCTGGGAACTTCATATGCCCTCGGTGTGCCCCCCCAAAAAGAAAAAAAATATGGCTGCTTTATCTCATCTACCTTATATTTTGCTGTTTTTCCTTTGCTTTGAGGGTCAGGCTTTAGCTATAGATGAATTATTTACATTTCACCTTGCCTGTCCTCACATTTTGCTGCCTTGGGTTACACCATTGTTTCAACTGGGTGCCTTCCACCCCAAAACAACAACAAAAACCTTTCTTGTAATATTCTGGAACCCTTTCAGGGCATTCCAAACCTCTCATTTTGTCTGCCTCTTTGAGCTGGTTTCCATAAAGCTAGGTTCCTCTTTGTCCTTATTTACTTACTGTACCATATTTCCCTCTGTATGTAACATTCTGAGTTTTCTGCTCACACTGAAGTTAAATTTGCTAGGATCGTGATCTCTGCAGTGCCAAAAGAGCTCTCTAGATCATGTAATTTCTGTCTTATTCCTCTACTAGCTGTAAGAAAAAGAGAAGGAAAGAAAAAAAATTAGATGATTTGAAGCATATGTTCTAGAGGTCCATGTCGTAGATTGTGTTTTGACAGTTGTTTTGCCTCTCCTAGCTAACACTATACTCAAGAGAGATCACTGTTAAAGTTTTGATTTGGGCCAGAGTTATATTAATAAAGCCAGCAACTGAAATCCTGAACTAAGTTTTTACCCTTGGTGCCTGTACATTTCCCGTCATTGTGTTATGTTCAGCCTTATATTAGCTATCCCCCTTTCCAGTTCTCTTTGTTTTCACTTCGGAGTTACTTGGTTTAAAATTTGTTCTTTGTGTTTTATTCTCCATCCTAGCAGTATTTTTGACTGTGAAGAAATGGGAAGAGAAAGTGTTTGCACTTGGAGTGTTTTCCCTCTATGATAGTGTAGAAATAGGTATTTTTTTCTTTTTAACTGAATGTGTATGATGGCTGATTAATTAAGTATAGTTGACCAGTAAGGCAGGAAGACTACTGAAGGAAATCAAGCCTGTTTGGTTTCTGTATAGGCTTTGTGAAGGAGTCAAATCAAGAGCTGGTGCTTCAGGGAATTCCCGTTGTGGCTCAGTGGTTAATGAACCCCACTAGTATCCATGAGGACATGGCTTCCATCCTTGGCCTCACTCAGTGGGTTAAGGATCCGGCATTGTCGTGAGCTATAGTGTAGGTCGAAGTTGTGCCTCAGATCCAGCGTTGCTGTGGCTGCGCTGTAGGCTGGCAGTTGTTAGCTCTGATCCTACCCCTAGCCTGGGAACCTCCACATGCTGCTGGTGTGGCCCTAAAAAGCACACACACACACACAAAAAAAAAGTCAGTGCTTCACACTTGAATTTTTAACCCTTTTTGAAGTTCTCTGAGACTTTCCAGAATTTACCCTGATTAACTCTGCTGAATCAGTGTCTATATGTAAAATGGAGTTGATGGTCTGTTTCCTTTTGGGGTATAGGAAAACTGACTTTAGGAGGTATCTCAAAGTTAAGTACAGTAATGCTCTGTGATACATCTACTGATTTAAAATGTGCGCCACTCGAGATCAAAGCTGCACTTAATGAAATCTTAGGCTAACTTTAGTATTTTACTTTTATTCAGAAGAGAGACAAAGAGGTATCTACACCTCTTTGCCCAGTTTCATGCTGCTGGGATATATTACATCTGTTTGGTGCCCACAGTCAGCAAGCATAGCCTCCCTCACAGGATAGTCTATAATAAACATGGTCAAATTACTGGTCTCTAAATAATATTCTCCAGTGCTATTAAATAACAAAATAGCATTGATATTAATATTGGCAGAGATAAAAAGTTGCTTTATTTCTATGTGCTCTCTTTTTCTCCTTTTTCTCATCATAACTATTTGTCTATTAGTTTCTTATAGGTTAGGAAATAGAAACTGTTTTCAATTTAGCAGACTGGCTGGATCTAGCCAAAGGATCTATTCAGATCCATAATGTGTTTTAGGCCGCGAGTCTCTTCTGTTTTCTCTGTTCTATCCTGTCCGTTATTGTTGATTTGTGCTTTGCTCGTTTCCCACAGTAGGGGACACAAATTTAACTATACACACATATATGCACAATCTACCACCTGAGGGTTTCTGGAAAGATTATGGATTTTTGATTAAGAATTATAGGCATTCACTTGCCATGGTTTCATTTTATCAGCCTGGTTTTTTTCACTTAACACAGATGCAGTCCTATTACTTAATTTCTTGTGCACTATGAGCCTATTGTATAGTATTAGCTTAGAAATTAGACAAACTCAGTTTATTTTTAGTCCTTGTTAGAATAAACATTACCTATATGTTTTCTTTCCAGACAGTTTTTTGTTAGAGAATCTTCTCTTAGTTTCTGGTTCTTCTGTATTTTTACAATACAAAGAGTAATCTTCAAGTCAGGTTTACAGCACTGCTTCCAAAGTAGTACCTTAAGAAAATTCATTTACTCATTCATTTACTCAAACTTTTAATAAGTGCCTGTTACTGGTTAGATATTATATGTTAAAGATACCAAGATAGACATGATGTTCCTATCCTTAAGGAGCTCTTGTTTTATTATAGATTACAAAAAAAGTAAATAAACCACAAGGTCATAAGTGTTACAAGGTGGTGCTAAAATGTAATATGAGAGCAAAGAGGAAGAATGCTTAACTCTAAATGGCAGGATTAGATTCAACTTTTCAGAGAAGGTAAATTTTAAATTGAATCTCAATGGATTCATTAATTCAACCTAATTCAACCAGCGTATGAATAGCTACATTATTAGATGCTAAGGGTGTAAAAGAACAAGACAAATCCTTACTTTCAAAGAGCTTAGACAAGTCAGTCACATTCCACTACACCTTGACATGATTACTTTCCCCCTCCTTGAAAGTTTTTCTCCTCTAAGATCCTGTCACATCTACTTTATTGGTTTTTCAGCTACCTTCCTGGCTTCTTCAATTTTCTTCTAGGACCCTGTGCCATCATCTTTAGCTGTCAGTGTTCTGTAGGGTTCTTTCCTCAGTCTTCAGCTCTTCAGTCTCAACATCATCCTCGGATGAACCCATCACTTCAACTTCAATATATATATATATATACACATTGTTGACTCCCAAACATCTCCCCAGCCCTGATTTCTCTCTCCAGGTCCAGACTGGAACATCTAACTTCCTATTAGGCATTTCCACAGGTATCTCAAATTTCAACCAGTTTAAAACCAAACACCTCACCTTTATTCCCAAATATACATCTTCCTGTATTCCCTAACTCATAAATGATGTCAGCATCCACCTTGGCACTTTCCAAGAGCTCATCCCTCTCACAGCTATACTCACATACACACACAACACAGATACTTCCAAATCTGACAGATTTTACCTCCTAAATATCTCTTGAATCTGTTCATCCCTGTGCACCTGCAGGGCCACTTTAGATCCTCTCTCTCTCTTTTTTTTTCTTTTTGATTTTTAGGGCTGCACCTGTGGTATATGGAGGTTCCCAGGCTAGGGGTCGAATCGGAGCTACAGCTCCCAGCCTACAGCGCAGCCACAGCAACATCAGATCTGAGCCGCATCTTCAACCTACATCATAGCTCACAGCAACACCAGATCCTTAACACACTGACCAAGGCCAGAGATCAAACCCGCAACCTCATGGCTTCTGGTCAGATTAATTTCTCCTCCGCCAGGACGGGAACGCCTGTCCTCTCTTTTTTAATTTGGATTATTTTGACTGCCCCTAAATTGGACACTCTGATTTTAGTTTACTTTTCAATCCAGTTCCCAAGTTGATACACATGATCTTTAAAAAAAAAAAAAAGAAATCCTTTGGAGTTCCCTGATGGCCTAGCAATTAAGGATCTGGATATGGCTTGGGTCACTGCTGTGGTGCAAATTTGATCCCTGGCCTGGGAACTTCTGCATGCTGTGGGTGCAGCCAAAAAATTTTTTTTAATAAATAAAAATTTAAACATAATCCTTCAATAGTTTTCATACTTTAAGACAAAATTCATATTTTTTAGTCTTTGAAATAAGGCCTTTTAGATCAGGCTCCTACCTACCACTCTAGCCTTTTCCTTAACTAATCCCTACAGACATCCCATGAGTAGGCACATCCTGTTCTTGCAGTTTGTCAAAAGCATCGTGCTGTTCTGCTCTATACTTCTACCCTTTATATAGGCAGTTCTTCCTCTAGAACTCTCTTCCCCATACTTCTCTACCTGGATAACTCCTGTCACCTCTTCAAGATTCATAAGCCCCTGACAAGAAGTCTTTCTAGATCTCCACTGTGCCTCCATAACATCTTGTGCATTCTAGCTCAGAGTTCATCAGGCTCAGAATAGTCAGAAGGACAGAATTTACTGGATTTGGCACTCAGGTCATTGGTGACGTCAGTGAGAACAAGGTCACTGGAGTGAGGAGAGAAGAGGCCAAATTGCATTGGGTTGAGGAATAAATAGAAAGTGGGAAAGAAAAGGCAAATAAACCCTGTTTTTCAAGATGATTGCAAAGAGATGGAGAGAGAGGAGAGTTGTGAAGATAAGTGGGGTTTAAGGAAGAGGTTTTGTTTTCTTTTTGTTTGTTTTGCTTTTTAGGACTTCACCTGCAGCATATGGAAGTTCCCAGGCTAGGGGTTGAATTGGAACTGCAGCTGCTGGCCTGTACCACAGCAATAGCGATGCAGGGTCTGAGCCTAGTCTGCAACCTACACCATAGCTCATGGCAATGCCGGATCCTTAACCCACTGAGCAAGGCCAGGGATCGAACCTGCATCCTCATGGATCCTAGTCGGGTTCATTAACTGCTGAGCCATGAAGGGAACTCTCTCAAGGAAGAGTTTTTTAAAATGAGAGACTTGAGCATATATTTATGTTTGGGGAATAAGCAAGACAATAGAGAGTGATATGATAATGGAATGAAGTTCTTGAGAATGAAGAGAAGAAGAAATCCAGAACAGAAGTAGAGTTATTATCACCTTCATTAAGATAAAAGAAAAGGCCAAGAATGGCATGGGCATGGGGACAGATGTTTGGTAACTAAAGAAAGGAATTTGAGGGAGCTCCTGCCTTAGGGCCTTGATATTCATGTGATATAGGAGACTTATCCTTTTGGATTAAGGGGCTGGTGTGTTACAGTAAAGAGGTTTGGTAAAATAGGGGCCTTGAGAATAGAGCCAGATTTGAATAGCTATTGAGAGAATGGGAGGGATCATTGACAAGAGGTTTGTTTTGCTAGGCAGGCAAAGGTAGGGTCAGGGTGGTATAAGGGTGGGGATGCATTTCAAGCAGATAGAATAGCTTAAGCAAAGCCAGGAGTATTAAAGACTAAGTATATATGGAGAGGTAGCATTATTTTGAATGGCTGGAGAGAATGTATATAGAGCCTAATTTTAGGCTTTAAGAGCTATATTAAGGAGTTTGGAATACTTTGAGACAAAGAGGAACCTCTGAAGATTTTAGTCAGAGAAATGGAATGATTGTTTTATAAAGGTAACTCTAGTAGCAGTTTATTTGGAAAAATACAGGGGATTTAGAGTAGAGGGGGAGAGACACTTGTTAGGAGATTGTTCTAGTAGTCTATGCAGAAGATTTTGAAATCAGGAACGGGCTGGGTATGATGGTAAGAAACCCAACCCCCAAATCTCAGTAGCTTAAAACAACAGTTTATTTCTCACTCACACTACATGTTCATCAAGGATAGCTTAGAGATTTTAGTTATTCAGGGATAGACTGACAGACGCCAGTAGAGCAACCACCATGGGAACATAGATTGCTCTGCTGGAGGCAAAAAAGAACTCTAGAAGTCTTGTCCCATTAACTAAATTCTCTTCCTATAAATGATGGGAGTGGAGAAGAGGGGATAGGAACTGAGAAGATCAGATGGATCCAGGAGATGGTGCTGGGGTTTGGAGACTGGTTGACTATGAGAAGAGAGGGAAGGGATTGTTAATAGATGATTATTAAGTTTCTGTCTTGGGTGACTGGGTTGTGTTGCTAACTGAGATAAGAAAGGGGGCAGGTTTTAGGGATATATAAGTATACTTACTAACAGATCTAAAGGGAAAAATAGCAGTATAATAGTAGGGGACCTTAATACCCTGCTTTCATCAGTGGATAAATCAGACAGAAGATCAGTAAGGAAACATTGGCCTTAAAATGACAGGTTAAACTTAACAGGCATATATAGAGCACTCCATCAAAAACAACATAATAGGGAGTTCCTGCTGTGGCACAGCCGACTAAGGATCTGGTGTCTCTGTGGTGACTTGGGTTTCTGCTGAGGTGTGGGTTTGATCCCTGGTCTGGTGCAGTAGGTTAAGGATCTGGTGTTGCTGTAGCTGTGGCATAGGTCATAGTCATGGCTCGGATTTGATCTCTGGCCTGGGAACTGCCATATGCTGCAGGCATGGCCCAAAACAAAACATGCCCCCCCCCCCAGAAGATAATACACATTCTTCCATATAACACACCAGTTTTTAAGCTAGATCAGGTGTTAGGCCACAAAACAATAGATTTAAGAAAATTGAATCACATCAAGAATCTTTTCTTTCTTTTTCTTTTTTTGGCTTTTTAGGGCCACACCACTGGCATATAGAAGTTCCCAGGCCAGGGGTTGAATTGGAGCTGCAGCCACTGGCCTACGCACAGCCACAACAACACTGGGTCCGAGCCATGTCTTTGACCTACACCACAGCTCAAGGCAACACTGGATCCTCAACCCACTGAGCGAGACCAGGGATCAAACCCACATCCTCATGGATACTAGTCGGGTTCGTTAACTGCTAAACCACGAAGGGAACTCATCAAGAATCTTCTGATCACAGTGGTATGAAACTAGAAATCAGTTACAAGAAGGAAACTGGAAAATTCACAAAACATGTAGAGCTTAAGCAACAAGTTACTGAATAATCAATTGGTCAAAGAAGAAATAAAAAATTAAAAAATACCCAGAGACAAATGACAATGGAAATATACGAAATATAAAATCTATGGAATCCAGCAAAAGCACTTCCAAAGGGAAGTTCCTATTGACAAATGCCTACATTAAGAAATAAGAAAGATCTCAAATTAACTTTACACTTCCAGGAACAAGAAAAAGAAGAACAAATCAATGGTTAGTAGAAGGAAGGAAGTAACAAATATCAGAGTAGAAATAAGTGAAATAGAGAAGCAATAGAAAAGATCAGTGAAACTAAGAGCTTTTTATTTTTTCATTTATTGTCTTTTGTGTTTTGAGGGTTGCCCTCATGGCATATGGAGGTTCCCAGGCTAGGGGACAAATCGGAGCTGTAGCCACCAGCCTATGCCAGAGCCACAGCAACACCAGATACCTAGCTGCATTTGCGACCTACACCATAGCTCACGGCAGCATCAGGTCCCTCAACCCACTGAACGAGGCCGGGGATCGAACCCTCAACCTCACGGTTCCTAGTTGGATTCGTTAGCCACTGAGCCACAACTGGAACTCCTTTTTTAATTTATTTATTTTTTAAAAAAATAAGCTAAAGAGACAAACTCACCAAGGAAAAAAGAGGACTCAGAATCAAAGAGATATTAACGCCTGGTACCTCAAGAGACTACTTTGAAAAATTTTATGCCAACAAATTGGACAACCTTGAAGAAGTGGATAAACTCCTACAAACATAATCTACCAAGACTAATTCATGAAGAAATAGAAAAATCGGAACAGACTATTGTAGGCATACCTCATTTTATTGAGTTTAGCTTTATTGCACTTCATAGATACTGTACTTTTTACAAATTGAAGGTTTGTGGCAACTCTGCATTGAGCAAGTCTTTTGGCCCTATTTTTGCAACAGCATTTGCTCATTTCATGTGTCTGTCACATTTTGGTAATTCTTGTAATATTTTAAACTTTTTCATTATTATTTGTTATCATGATCTATGATCAGTGATTGTCCATGTTACTGTTGTATTGTTTTAGCATTTTTAGCAATAAAATATTTTGAAATTAAGGTATGTACATTGTTTTTTAGTCATAATGCTATTGCACACTTAATAGACTACAATATAGTGTAAACATAACTTTAATATTTTCTGGGAAGTCCAGAAAATTTTTAACTTGCTTTATTACAGTGATCTGGAACTGAACCTGCAATATCTCCAAGGTATGTCTGTACTAGTAAAAGATTGAATCAGTAATCAAAAACCTCCCAACAAACAAAAGTCCAAGACCAGATGGCTTCACTGTTAAATTCTATCGAACATTTAAAGAAGAATTAATACCAATCCTTCTCAAACTCCTCCAAAAAATAGAAGAGGGAACACTTTCAAACTTATTTTATGAGGCCAGCAAAACCCTGATGCCAAAATCAGACAAGGACATTACAAAAAAGAAAAGTACAAGCCAACATACCTGATGATGCAAAAATCCTCAACAAAATGTTAAACTGAATTCAATAAATTAAAAGGATCATACACCACAATCAAGTGGGATTTATTCCAGGGATACATGGGTGGTTCAGCATGTACAGGTCAATCAGTGGTACACCACATTAACAAAATCAAAAATCATGGTCATCTCAATGGTGCAGAAAAAACATTGGAGGAGCTCCTGTCATGGAGCAGCGGAAACGAATTAGGAACGATGAAGTTTTGAGTTCGATCCCTGGCCTTGCTCAGTGGGTTAAGGATACGTTGTACATTGAGCTGTGGTGTAGGTCGCAGACACAGCTCAGATCTGGTGTTGCTGTGGCTCTTGCATAGCAGCAACAGCTCTGATTAGACCCCTAGCCTGGGAACCTCCCTATGCCATTTGGGCGGCCCTCAAAAGACAAAAACAAAACAAAAATAACACTCATTTATGATATAAACTCCTAGCAGAGTGGGCAAAGAGGTGGTATACCTCAATAGCATAAAACCCATACATTACAAGCCCACAGCTAACGTTATACTGAATTGAAGCTGAAAGTTTTCCTTGTCAACATTGTATAGGTAGTCCTGGCCAATGCAGTTGGGCAAAAACAGAAATAAGAGTCATTCAAATCAGAAGAGAAGTAAAGCTATTTGCAGATGACATGATAATTCTATATAGAATATCCTAAACACTACACCAAAAACCGTTAGAACTAATGAAAAAATTCAGTAAAGTTGAAGGATACAGAATTGATATGCAAAAATCAGTTGCATTTCTATACATCAATAACAGAAAAATTTAAAAACTCTCATTTTCAATTGCTGCATAAAGAATAAAATACCTATGAATAAGTTTAACCAAGGAGGTGAAGGACATGTACATTGAAAACTGTAAGACATTGGTGAAAAGAAGACACAAATGGAAAGATATTCTCTGCTCATGTATTGGAAGAATTAATATTGTGAAAATGTACATAGTACTGAAAGCAATATGCAGATTCAGTATAATCCCTATCAAAATTCCAGTGCTGTTTTTTTACAGAAGACAATCCTAAAGTTTGTGTGGAACTGCAAAAGATACCAAAAGCCAAAGAAATTTTGAGAAAGAAGAACAAAACTGAAGTTCTCATATTTCATGACTTCAAATTATATTACAAAGTCATAGATATTAGAATAGTATGGTATTGGCATAAGAACAGGCCCATAGATTAATGGAACAGAATAGAATCCAGAAAAAAACTCATGTACCTACAGTCAATTTATGTCAAAGGAGCCAAAAAATAGATACTGGGCAAAGGATAGTCTCTTCACTAAATGGTGTTGAGAAAACTAGTCAGCCACATGCAAAAGGAAACGACTACTATATGACATCAAACACAAAAAATAATGGTGGATTAAAAACTTGAAAGTAAAACCTGAAATCATAAAACTTGTAGAAGGAAACATGGTAAGTTCCTTGACATCTATGTTGGGGATGATTCTTTGGATTTGACACCAAAAGCAAAAATGAATAAGTGGGACTACATCAAACTAAAAATCTTTTGCACAGCAAAGAAAACCATCAACAAAATGAAAAAGCCTTTTGTATGGGAGAAAATATTTACGAATCATATATTTGAAAGAGGTACAAACTATTATGTATAAAAGAAGCTACAAGAATATATTGTACAACAAGGAAATATAGTTGGTATTTTGTAATAACTAAATAGAGCATAACCTTTAAAAATTCTGACTCACTGGGAGTTCCCTTATGGTACAGTAGGTTAAGGATCCAGCATTGTGGCTGCTGTGGTGCAGATTTGATCCCTGGCCTGGGAATTTCCACGTGCCATGGGCACAGCCAAAAAATTACGAATCACTGTATTATACATTCATAACTTACATAATATTGTATATCACTACAAAAAATCATATTTGAAAGAGTTAAATATCCAAAATATATAAAGAACTCATGCAACTCAATGGGGAAAAAAAAGAAACCAATCTGATTAAAAAACTGGCAGAGGAACTGAATAGACATCTTTGCAAAGAAGACATGAATACAGATGGCCAACAGGTACATGGAAAGGTGCTTAACATTGCTAATAAGGGAAATGCAAATCAACACCTCGGTGAGATTAGCTTATATCTGTTAGAATGGCTGTTATCAAAAAGAAGAGAGAAACAAGTGTTGGTGATAATGTGGAGAAAAGGGAATAAATACTCTTGCTCTGTTGGTGAGGATGTAAGTTGGGATAGCCTCTTTGGAAAGTGGTATGGAGGTTCCTCAAGAAATTAAAAATAGAACCACTATGGATTTCCCTTGTGGTGCAGCAGGTTAAGGATCCAGCATTGTCAGTGCAGGCCTCAGGTTGCTGCTGTGGTGTGGGTTGGATCCCTGGCCCAGGAACTTCCACATGCCATAAGCGCAGCCAAAAAGTAGAACTACCAGGTGACCCAGCAATCCCACTTCTGGGTATGTATTTGAAGGAAATGAAATCATTATTTTGAAGAGGTATTTGTTCATTGCATCATTGTTCTCATAGTTAAGACATGGAAGCAACCTCAGTGTCCAGCAACAAATGAATGGATAAAGATGAGGATGTGTGTGTATATATACATACACACATATATACTAAAAATGTAAGGAAATGTACAGCAGTGAAAAAGCAGGAACTGCTATTTGTGACAGTATAGATGGACCTTGAGGGCATTATGCTAAGTGAAATTAAGTCAGAGAAAGATGAGTACTGTATGAGCTTATTTAAATTATATTTGAAAGAGTTAAATTTCCAAAATATATTAAGTGGAGTCTTTAAAAAAATGAAAAAGCAGACACAACTTAGAATAGATTTACAAGGAGATCCTGCTGAATAGCATTGAGAACTATGTCTAGATACTCATGTTGCAACAGAAGAAAGGGTGGGGGAAAAAATGTAATTGTAATGTATACATGTAAGAATAACCTGACCCCCTTGCTGTACAGTGGGAAAATAAAAAAAATTGTAAAAAAAAAAATGAAAAAGCAAACTTTATAGCTACAGAGAACACATTGGTGGCTGCCAGAGGGTACAGCCAAAAAAAAAACACACAAAAAAAAACAAAACCCCAGGAGGAATTTTATTTCTCCTGTTTTTTAGTTTTTAAGAATCACTACAGATTTGGTATTAAAAAATTAGTTACAATCTATTATCGATATTAAGAATACTCTTAATAGGGACTAATATTGTAGTGCAGTGGGTTAAGGAAGTGGTGTTATTTGCACAGCTTGGGTTGCTGATATGCAGGTTGGATTCCTGGTCTGGGAACTCTCATGTGCCGTGGGCATGGCCAAAAAAAAAAAAACTCAAAATACTTAGTATTAAATGTACAACAATTATAATTTGGTCAGTGGGAGTCCCTTCAAACTGACTCCTGTGTCTTTTTGACTTATCCTGGTCAGGTTTTGAGGACTTCCTTACCTTCTGGCACAACAAAGTATTTTGGGCTCACTTTGTACTTTACTTGCCCCAAACCTGGAACCAATAATTTCTGCAAAGGATGTTTCCTTTATTTTTATTTTTAGGGCACACCTGCAGCATATGGAATTTCCCAGGCTAGGGGTCGAATCAGAGCTACAACTGCTTGCCTACACCACAGCCTTCATCAACATGGGATTTGAACCACGTCTGTAACCTACACCACAGCTCAGGGCAACGCTGGATCCTTAACCCACTGAGCAAGGCCAGGGATCAAACCCAAATCTTCATGATACTAGTTGGGTTCATTTCTGGTTTTTTTTTTTTTTTTCCTTTTTAGGGCCACACTGGCAGCACATGGAATTTTCCAGGCTAGGGGTTGAATAGGAGCTGCAGCTTCTGGCCCACACCACAGCAACACCAGACCAGCCACATCTACAACCTACGCTGCAGCTTGTGCCAGATCCTTATCCCACTGAGCAGGGCCAGAGATTGAACCCACATCCTCCTGGACACCAGTCAGATTCTTAACCCACTGAGCCACAACAGGAACTCCTAGTTAGGTTCATTTCTGCTGAGGCACAATGGGAACTCTGGGAATGGTTCCTTTAAAGGGAAACTGCTTCTCATTCTTAATTATCCATCTTCTGCTATCTTTATGAGATCAATTATTTCCAGTACAAAAAATAAGAGTGGATTCCACATTAAAGACCTTCTGTGTCTTCCCAGAAGTGCTTTGATAGTAAAGTGTCTAAATTGAATTATTTCTCAGAATGAAGTAAATTATAGGCAGCACTGATGATTTGCCTTGGAGATGGGGCATTGGGCAGAAAATTGCTATTGTATTTTTTTCCCCCTAACTTGGTGACATGTGAAGGTGAAAATATGTATCCGTATCTTTCTTACTTTTTATGTAATCCACTCTTTTTCTTCCTGTGGTGTAGTCACTTAAGAGTTGTCTCCCTCTTTGTTATTTTCTGCTCTTTGAATTAAAATCTCCTTAGGTAAACTTCTAAACCAGGTCTTTTATACTTTGTGCTTTGAACCTGTATCTTCATCTACACATATATTTTACACATTGGTCTGTGAATACAGTGTAGGGTGTTTACTATATTGAATGTTTATGCCAGCGTATGGTCTCATGCCTCCTTATGAGCTCTGATGTTTTAGAAAATCCAGAATAGGAATTCCTGTCGTGGCGCAGCAGAAGCGAATTCAACCAGGAACCATGAGGTTGAGGGTTCAATACCTGGCCTCGCTCAGTGTGTTAAGGATCTGGCCTTGGCTTGAGCTGTGATGTAGGTCGCAGACATGGCTCGGATCTGGCATGGCTCAGGCTGTGGCTGTGGCTGTGGCTGGCAGCTGTAGCCCCTATTCGACCCCTAGCCTGGCAACCTCCATATGCGGCCCTAAAAAAGAAAAAAAAAGGAAAAGAAAATCCAGAATAGAATAGAATTATTTTAGAATTGGATCTGGTTTGTCCCAGTCGCTTATGGTCTAACAGCTTGAAAATATCCTGCTCTGGGACTCTACCTGAAACAAGACATATGAGTTCCACCTATAAAAACACTTTTCATTGAAAGTGAAACTTCTTAAATCTCTCATGTATTTCCTTGATGTGGAAACATAAGCTGTAAGGAAAGCGGTTTACTATTAACGTGTGTTATTGAAATATTTAAAATCCTGCCTATTATCCCTGTGGAAGAAATATATGTTTTTGAGGGGGCAGTGTTGGTTACTTCCAGAAGTTATAGGTAATATTTTAATTAACACAATTACTAACCTATTGATTGATATACGGCTCATATATTTGTTCTTTTATGTGGATGATTGCTCTGAGTACTTTAAAAATTAGCTGCCTGGCAGTGTAAAAGTACAGATATTAAAATGAATTGCATGCCTTCCAACTACTTCTATTACTTGGCTAAATTTAGAACCATGTAGAGCTCCTGCAGAATTGAAATCTCTGGGGATTATTAATAGTCAAGACAGACAATATTCAGCTTTTCAGAGTAAAGAAGAGGAAAGGTAGCTTCAAATTAATTTTTGCACTGTCACCCAGACTACTTAATTATGACACAGAGTCCAGTGAAAAGTCAAAACTCTTCTCAGAATTTTATTTGATTGTTGCTGCAAACTTGGTAGAGCCTAGGCTCCTGGGCAGTGAAAGGGATCATTTTTTTACCTTCTTAGGTGAATTGCTGGTGGCTCTCTACTCTTTTATCCAGTGTCTCCTCAAATTATGCTTGATAAGTGCAATTCTTACACTTCACCTGGATGGATGAGGCAGTCCATTTGAGTTAGAGATCAGGTGAGCATTACACTTGGGTCCTTGTGGGTGAATTTTATAACACTAGAATTGTTTTTGCATATGTGTGGATTCATACTAGTGTAGGATATTTTGAGGAAAAGTTATTTTACACTTAATTGTGCATGAAATATGAAAATCTGTTATGACATTAAGCAGGACCTCAGCATAAGAAATAGCAAATAAAAGGAATGGTAGTTTAATTGAAATATGGGTTAAAATAGAGTAGGATTTTACATAGAGTGAATATGATGTGTTTATTACTACTCTATTTGGCAATTGGAAATGTGAGACTTTGGTGCCACTGTAATAAGAAATTGTAAGGACACTGGAAAAAATGCCCCCCCCCCCAATTATTATGAAACCAAGCAAATTCTGTTAAAATGGAATGTATGTTTTTTTCTGACCCTGGATTTATACAGATGGTGAAATATATAAAAATTAAAAAAACTATCTATGTATTACTCATTGAATTAAGCCCACATGCTTTGTTTCTCCTTTCCTTCCTGTTAGAACTTCTGTAGAGAATTACATGGAGTTCCCGTCGTGGCGCAGTGGTTAACGAATCCTACTAAGAACCATGAGGTTGTGGGTTCGGTCCCTGCCCTTGCTCAGTGGGTTAACGATCCGGCATTGCCATGAGCTGTGGTGTAGGTTGCAGACGTGGCTCGGATCCCGCATTGTTGTGGCTCTGGCGTAGGCCGGTGGCTGCAACTCTGATGGTGGCTGGGAACCTCCATATTGCCACGGAAGCGGCCCAAGAAATAGCAAAAAAAAAAAAAAAAAAAGAAAAGGAATTATAGAACACAAGTTCCCTGTGTTCCTTGGGGAAATAAGCTTTGGTTGAAGGACTCACTGTTTAGTGGGACAAAATGTGAAGAATGTAGCATGATGATTTTTTCATTTCACTTATCCCTATTTATAAAGAATATGGATTTTTTTTTTCTTTTTTTGTCCTTTTAGGGCCACACCCATGGCATATGGAGGTTCCCAGGCTAGGGGTTGAATCGGAGCTCTAGCTGCTGGCCTATGCCACAGCCATAGCAACTTGGGATCCCAGCCGCATCTGTGACCTACCCCACAGCTCATGGCAATCCCAGATCCTTCACCCACTGAGCAAGGCCAGGAATCAAACCCTTGTCCTCATGGATGCTAGTTGGGTTCGTTAACCACTGAGCCATGACAGGAACTCCATAATAGCACGGATTTCCTTTATGGTTAGAGGAAAGAAAATCAGGGTTTTTTTGTTTTCATCTATGTCATGTTACATGTGGGAAGTACCAAGGCTAGGGATCAAAACTGCCATGGCAGTGGTGATGCTGGATCCTTAACTTGCTGAGCCACCAGGGAACTCCAAAAAATCCATTATTTAAAGACTTTTTAATTTTTAATTTTTTAAAATTTTTTTGGGGGGCAGGGAATAATAACTTTTTTCAGAAAGCTGGCATATGGAGAAGATGGTGGACTAGTGTCCCAAAGAACTATCTTGCCTGGGTTTGGATGCTAGTTTCGTTTCTTTGCTTTCTTTTTTTTTTTTTTTGTCTTTTGTCTTTTTTGTTGTTGTTGTTGTTGTTGCTATTTCTTGGGCCGCTCCCGCGGCATATGGAGGTTCCCAGGCTAGGGGTTAAATCGGAGCTGTAGCCACCGGCCTACGCCAGAGGCACAGCAACTCGGGATCCGAGCCGAGTCTGCAACCTACACCACAGCTCACGGCAACGCCGGATCGTTAATCCACTGAGCAAGGGCAGGGACCGAACCCGCAACCTCATGGTTCCTAGTCGGATTCGTTAACCACTGCGTCATGACGGGAACTCCTGGATGCTAGTTTCTTTGATAGAACAAAGACGGCGAGGTGAGGATATAAAGTAAAAAAGGCAGTAAATTGTTGAAAATATTTCCTGGTTCTGGCTAGGCTCTGGAGGCAATGTGTTAATTTCTTCTTTCTTGCAGCCATTCATAGGTTGGCCTGGCAGGATGTTTCCTGTGAGCTAAACAAGGTATTTTAGTTTAACGCTCAGGCAAGCGGGGCAGGCTTCCCAAAGGTGGACCATTGTGTATACTTTAAGCTATGCCAACATCTCTTTAGTGACTAATTTGTGGCAGAAGCAGTAGAATACAAAGATTAGGGTAAAAGAAACATACAATATGGAATCTGATTTGTTCATCCCAATTACATGGTAACTCCCAGGATTCTTACATGCTAGACCAGAAACCAGAAGTCTCTCTTTTTATGTTAACTCATAACTCAGTATATCATCTGGGTCCAAGTTCATGGATAGGAAGACTCAGCATTTTCAAGGTGTCAGTTCTTCCCAACTTGATCTCTGTATCAAAGCAATCCCACTCAAAATTCTAGCAGTTTTTTTGTTGTTATTTGTTTTTTTTATCAACAAATTTATTCTTAAATTTATATGGAGAGACAAAAGACCCAGAATGGCCAATGGAATATTAGAAGAATAGTTGGAAGGCTGACAAGACGACTTATAAAGCTACAGTAATCAAGACAGTGTAGTTTTTTGAGAGGATAGACAAATAGATCAATGGAACAGAATAGAGTGTGTAGAAATAACACAAATATAGTCAACTAATATTTGACAAAGGAACAAAGGCAATACATTGGAGAATATGTAGTCTTTTCAACAAATGGTGCTGGAATAAAGACTTTTTTTTTTTTTTTTGGTCTTTTTTGCTATTTCTTGGGCCGCTCCTGCGGCATATGGAGGTTCCCAGGCTAGGGGTTGAATTGGAGCTGTAGCCACCAGCCTACGCCAGAGCCACAGCAACGCGGGATCCTAGCCGCGTCTGCAACCTACTCCACAGCTCATGGCAACGCAGGATCGTTAACCCACTGAGCAAGGGCAGGGATCGAACCCGCAACCTCATGGTTCCTAGTCGGATTCGTTAACCACTGCGCCACGACAGGAACTCCAAGACATTTTTTAAAAGGATAAAGGGGGAGTTCCCATTGTGGATCAGCGGGTTAAGAACCCATCATAGTATCCATGAGGATGTGGGTTCTATCCCAGGCCTCACTCACTGAGTTAAGGATCCAGCCTTGCCACAAGCTGTGGCATAGGTCATAGATGCAGCTCGGATCTGGTATTACTGTGGCTTGTTTATTAGCTTGTCCTAACTTGTTGGAAATTCAGCATTTTAATGTAAAATTTGAATAAGACAATATTATATGCTTTTACTACAGTAAAAGCTTAAATTTATTGCACATTTCTATTGGTCCCAGGGTTTTTCAGAGACTCCTTGAGTGTCAGATAAGGTACTTGGGACCATTAGAAGGTTTAGGACCATTCTAGGGCTGTGGGATCAAAAATTTCTGTGTTCAAAGACCTTACTGGCTAGCTGTGGAGATAAAACATGAACAATTAATAAAACAGCAGTAGATGTAATGGATTAGATTCTGTAGTATAGACAGAATGCAGTAAAATTTAGTTGAGTCTAGTTGTGCAGTACAAACAAATGTAAAAGAAGAGAGAAATCAGTGTAAAAAAGATTAGGGATGAGGTAGGAATTGAACTGGGCTTCAATAAAAGACTAGTATATAAAATTCATTTCAGTGGCCATATTTCAAATATGTTTATTTTCCTTTTTTGAGATTTGCTTTTTAAAAGACTCTATTATGGAAAATTTCAAACATTCCAAAGCAGTGGAATAGTAAAATGAACCTCCATATACAGTTATTAGTTTATAGCTAATCTTATTTCATCTATAATCCTACCTCCTTTTCTGACTACTTTGAAGCAAATATGCTGTATTATTTCATCCCTAAATATTTCAGTATATATCCCTAAATAATGACTTTAAAAACATAGTACCAATACCATTTGCACTTTTAAATAATTAAAAATCATTCCTTAATATTAAATATGTTCATATTTCCCTGATTGTATCATTTTTTAAAAAAAACAGCCTGTATGTTTAAAATAGGATCCAAATAAAATCTATACCTTATAGTATGTCAATATATCTTTAAAAAAACACTTAATCTGAAAATTTTCCTCTCTCTCCTTTTTTCCCACCAGTTTATTTGTTAAAGAAACTGGGTCTTCTGTCAAGTAGTTTCTCACAGGTGGATTTGGTGTTCAACATCACAAGTAGTGTCATTTAACATATTTCTCTGTCCCTTGTATTTCCTTCAAATTGACATTTACGTCTTTAGACTTGATTAGATTCCGATTCAGTGTTTTTGGCTAGAATACTTTATAGTGTATTTCTGTTAGGAGGAAGTGTATGATGCCTGTTAGTCTGATTTTCATGATGTTAGCAACCACTGAGGATCATTATCTACATCCTTTATGAATTTCATTAAGGGTTACAAAATCGTGATATTCAAATTGTATTATTTTAAGATTTATTTTCGCTGGAATACTTTTATAGAGATACTTCCCTTATCACCTGTTTGGTTACTTTCAGGCATATCTTGTACGGGAAAGGTGAGACAGATGCTTTGAGGCCTTATTTTAATTAATAGTTATTGTCCTTTTCAAAATAATGAGTTTGTTCACTAACATCCTGCATTCATGACTGATTTTTTTTTTGTCTTTTTTGTTGTTGTTGTTGTTGTTGTTGTTGTTGTTGTTGTTGTTGTTGCTATTTCTTGGGCCGCTCCCTCGGCATATGGAGGTTCCCAGGCTAGGGGTCGAATCGGAGCTGTAGCCACTGGCCTATGCCAGAGCCACAGCAACACGGGATCCGAGCCGCGTCTGCAACCTACACCACAGCTCACGGCAACGCCGGATCGTTAACCCACTGAGCAAGGGCAGGGACCGAACCCACAACCTCATGGTTCCTAGTCGGATTCGTTAACCACTGCGCCACGACGGGAACTCCCTGATTTTTTTTTAACTGTCATTATGAATTCACTTATTTATCTCTGTCCACTCTAGTAGCATGTATAAGTTCCCAGGCCAGGGACTGAACCCATACCACAGCAGTAACCCAACCAACAGCAGTGACATCAAATCCTTAACCTACTAAACCACCAGGAAACTCCTTGAACTCATCAATTTATATATTTGTGTTTCGGTCAATTTATTTTTTATTCCTATTGATGTCTCATTGATTAACTCATAATGGCAAATGGAAACCTCTTCAGGTTGGCTCTAATGTCCTTTTGTTGTGATCCTCTTAGTTTTTGATAGCTTATGATGTTCTGAGATCCTCTTACATTTCCATTCCTGGGCATATAACAGCCGTTGCCTCTTTATGGAGAAATGATGTTTAGAAGCTGCAGTTCAGGTAAAACAGGTACTCATTCCTTAGCGGGTTGTTCATTATTTTTTGCTGTTTCTAATACACAAGACTAGGAAATAAGGTGCCCCCCCTTTTAAAGAAAGTGCAAGTTCATATCAGTACTTCAATTCAAATCTAGGACTATAGATTTTTAAATTCAGTATCTTTAATCTTACAGATTTGCATTTTTCAGAAATTTGCATTTTATGGAAAGTAATGTGTAATCATTGTTAAGAATTTTTTTTTTTGTCTTTTTCTAGGGCCACATCTGCAGCATATGGAGGTTCCCAGGCTAGGGGTCTAATCAGAGCTGAAGCTGCCAGCCTACACCAGAGCCACAGCAATGCCAGATCTGAGCCTCATCTGCAACCTACACCACAGCTCATGGCAACGCCGGCTCCTTAACCCACTGAGCGAGACCAGGGATCGAACCCGCAACCTCATGGTTCCTAGTCGGATTTGTTAACCACTGCGCCACGACGGGAACTCCAAGAAATTTAAATAATTCAAGATTGTATAAGGTAAAAAGTGGAGTTCCTGCTGTAGTGCAGTGGGTTAAGAATCAGACTACAGTGGCTTGGGTCACTGTGGAGGTGCGGGTTCATTCCCCTTGCCCAGCACAGTGAGTTAAAAGATCTGGCATTGCTGCAGTTGTGGCGTAAGTCACAGCTGTGGCTCGGATTCAGTCCCTGGCCTGGGAACTTCCATATGCTGCCGGTGAGGCCATTAAAAAAGAAAAGTGTATAACACTTGTAAAAGGTAGAGATCCTGACCCTATCCCAGAATCACTAGTTCATCACTTAACACAGTTAATTTAAAGGCTTCCTAGTGGGTATCTTTTTTTCTTTTTTTTTTAAATTGAATTATAGTTGATTACAACTTATATTAGTTTCAGGTGTATATCAATGATGCAGTGTTTTTACAAATTATACTCCATTAAAAGTTTTTACAAGATAATGGTTTTAATTCCCTGTGCTTTACAATATGTCCTTGTTGGTATCTATTTTATACATAGTTGTTTGTGTCTCTGAATCCCATGCCCTTTCCTCTGCCCTTTGGTAACCACTAGTTTGCCCTTTGGTAACCACTAGAAACAAACCAACTAGTTTGTTTTCCTGTATCTGTGAGTCTTTCTGTTTTACATTTGCATTCATTCGCATTCATTCATATTGTTTTTTAGATTCCACATAAAAGTGATATCATACATTATTTGTCTTTGATTTATTTCACTTAGTATTCTCATGGTCCGTGTTGCTGCAAGTGGCAGAATTTTGTTCTTTTATGGCTGAATAATATTCCATTGTGTATGTGGTGGTGTATGTTTGTCTCTCAATCTTACGTCTTTGTTCATTCATCTTTTGATGGGCATTTGGGTTGCTTTCATGTCTTGGCTATTGTGAATAGTGCTGTTCTGAACATTGAGGTACATATGTCTTTTGGAATTCATATTTTCATTTTCTTCAGATATATACCCAGGAGTGGAATTGCTGGATCATCCGGTAGTTCTACTTTTAAATTTTTGAGAAACCTTCATAAAGTTTTCCATAGTGGCTGCTCCAGTGCACATTCCCACTAAGAATGAACAAAGATTCCCTTTTGTCTGCATTATCTCTAACATTTCTTATTTGATAACCATTCTGATGACAGGTGTGAGGCAATCTTGTTATTTTGATGTCGTATCTTATTCTTATATCAGCTATACCTACTTGGTTTAGATAGCACTGAACATAGAGGTAAACATTAGGGATTGACAGTTTTTGAGGCTAGGGAAAAAGATGAGAAGTAATTCCGTATGTGAAAGTACTTTTAGGTTTACTTTTTAGATAACACATTTACATTATACAAAATTCTAAGGATAGGAAAATTAGAGTGAGGTTTTCTTCTTATTCCTACAACGAGAACCAGTCAATTCCTTTTTCCAGAGGCAACTAATATTACCTGTTTTTGTGCATCCTGTGTTTTTTTGTGTGTGTGTATGTGTTTTTTGGCTGCATCTGCAGCATGTGGCAGTTCCAGGGCCAGGGATTGATCTTGTACCATAGCAGTGACCCAAGCCACAGCAGTGACAATGTCAGATCCTTATCCTACTGAGCCAGTAGGGAACTCCTGTGTATTTATAACCATTTATATAACTAAGTGAAATTTATAACGTATATCAAGAATTTCCTTATTCTTGTTTATGTCTGCACAGTATTTTGGGCTATGTATGTACTGTTTATTACTTTTCAATTAAAGGGCATTTTGTTAATTTCTGTCTTTTGCAACTACAAACAATGCTGCAGGAATAACCTTGTAATATGTCATTTTGTATATTTGTAATAATTATTAAGTAATTTTCTAAAGGCATTTATTTTGTAATTCTTATAGGCATTGTAAAATTTTCTTTCAGGAGTTCCCTTGTGGCGTAGTGGGTTAAGGATGCTGCTCGGCGTGGATCCCTGGCTGGGAACTTCCATGTTCTGTGAGCATGGCCAAAGAAATATATATGAAGTTTATATTTCCACCAGCAATTGAGTCAAGATTTGAGAACGAAAATTTAGTCATGGTGGATATATACAAAATAATCACTTTGAGATGTTTTCATCCATATTTATAGTGGAGTACTCAGCATTGGAATTTTAGCCCTGTTCATTCAACACTGTTAACTGAGTGCCTATGAATGAATGTAGTCTTTGCTCCCCACTGTAAATAAATATGTCAGATATACTTAAGCTATGAAGGAAGGCTTTCTGGAGGAGCAGAGCCTTGGAAGACAGGTGGGGTAGGGGAAATTTCTAAATTAGATGTTCTCAAATTTTTGGTCTTTGACCTCTTAACTCTTTAAAAAATTATTACAGACCCCAAAGAACTTTATTTTATATGGATTATATTTGACAGTATTTACTGTTTTGGAAATTAAAACTATGAAAATATTTAAATATGTATTAACTCATTAAAAATAATAAGCTCCCTATGTAGTATATCTAACACACTTTTAAATTTTTTTATACAATTTATTTATTCATTTATTTTGTCTTTTTGCTATTTCTTTGGGCTGCTCCCTCGGCATATGGAGGTTCCCAGGCTAGGGGTCTAATAGGAGCTGTAGCCGCCAGCCTACGCCAGAGCCACAGCAATGCGGGATCTGAGCCTCGTCTGCAACCTACACCACTGCTCAGGGCAACGCCGGATCGTTAACCCACTGAGCAAGGGCAGGGACCGAACCCGCAACCTCATGGTTCCTAGTCGGATTCGTTAACCGCTGCACCACAACGGGAACTCCCTAAATTTTTTTATACAATTTTCAAAGGTTACACTCTATTTACAGCTATTACAAAATATTGGCTGGGAGTTCCTACTATGGCACAACAGGATTGTTAGTGTCTTGGGAGTGCTGGAACGAAGGTTTGATCCTTCACCTACCATAGTGGATTAAAGATCTGGTGTTGCCACAGCTGCTGCACAGGTTGTAAACTGACTCGGATCTGATACCTAGCCTGGGAACTCCTTATGCTACAGGGCAGCCAAAAAAGAAAAAAAAATTGGCTGTATGCCCTGTATTGTACAACATATCCTTGTAGCCTATCTTATGCTCAATAGTTTTGTACCTCCCAGTCCACCACCCCTGTATTGCCTGCTCTACCCCCTTCCCCCCATAGCTGCTGGTTTGTTCTCTATATCTGTGAGTCTGCATCTTTTTTTTTGTTTGTTTGTTTGTTTTTTGTCTTTTTGTCTTTTTTGTTGTTGTTGTTGTTGTTGTTGCTATTTCTTGGGCCGCTCCTGCGGCATGTGGAGGTTCCCAGGCTAGGGGTCGAATCGGAGCTGTAGCCACCACCCTACACCACAGCCATAGCAACGTCAGATCCGAGCTGCATCCGCGAGCTACACCACAGCTTAGGGCAACACCGGCTCCTTAACCCATTGAGCAAGGCCAGGGATCGAACCCACAACCTCATTGTTCCTAGTCAGATTCATTTCTGCTGCGCCATGATGGGAACTCCTGTTGTATTTTTTTTTAGATTCAACATACAAGTGATATCATATAGTATTTATCTTTCTCTCTCTGACTTACTTCACTCAGCATAATACCCTCCAAGTCCATGTTGCTGCAAATGGCAAAATTTTGTTCCTTTTTATGGCGAAGTAGTATTCCATTGTGTGATATCTATCTGCCTATCTATTGCATCTTCTTTATCCGTTCATCTGTTGATGGACACTTAGGTTGCTTCCATATGTTGGCAATTGTAAATAAAGCTGCTGTGAACATTGAAGTGCATGTATCTTTTCAAATTTGTGTTTTTGGTTTTTTTGGATATATACCCAGGAGTGGAATTGCTGTTTTTAGTTTTTTGAGAAATCTTCATACTGTTTTCTGCAGCGGCTGTACCATTTTGACTGGTGTGAGGTGATATCTCATTGTGGTTTTGTTTCGTTTTGTCTGTTTTCTTTTTTGCTTGCAACTGTGGCATATGGTAGTTCCAAGGCCAGGGATAAAATCCAAGCCATCGCCGCAAACTGTGCTGCAGCTGTGGCAGTGTTGGATCCTTAACCCACTACTACAGCAGGAACTACTCTTTGTGGTTTTGATTTGCATTTCTCTGATGGTTAGTGACTCTAAGAATCTTTTCAGGAGTTCCCATCGTGGCGCAGTGGTTAACGAATCCGACTAGGAACCATGAGGTTGTGGGTTCGGTCCCTGCCCTTGCTCAGTGGGTTAACGATCCGGCATTGCCATGAGCTGTGGTGTAGGTTGCAGACGTGGCTCGGATCCCGCGTTGCTGTGGCTCTGGCGTAGGCCGGTGGCTACAGCTCCGATTCGACCCCTAGCCTGGGAACCTCCATATGCCGCGGGAGCGGCCCAAGAAATAGCAGCAACAACAAAAAGACAAAAAAAAAAAGAATCTTTTCACAAGCCTATTGATGATCTGCTTTTCCTTTTTGGAAAAATGTCTAGTCGGTGTCTCTGCCCATTTAAAAATTTTTTATTATTTATTTATTTATTTTTTCTTTTTGGGGCCTCCCCCCTCGGCATATGGGAGTTCCCAGGCTAGGGGTTGAATTGATGCTGCAGCTGCTGGCCTACACCTCAGCCACAGCAATACCAGACCTGAACCACATCTGTGACCTATGCTGCAGCTTGTGGCAACACCAGTTCCTTAACCCACTGAGTGAGGCCAGGGATTGAACCCACATCCTCTTGGATACTAGTCGGGTTCTTAACCTGCTGAGCCACAACAGAACTCCTGACCATTTCTTTTTTTATATCACACTTTTTTTTTTCTTTTTAGGGCTGCACGCACGGCATAGGGAGGTTCCCAGGCTAGGGCCAGAATCAGAGCTACAGACGCCAGCCTGTGCCACAGCAACATACCATCAGAGCAGTGTCTGCAACCTACACCACAGCTCGCAGCAACGCCGGGTCCCTAACACACTGACTGAGGCTGGGAATCGAACCCGCAACTTTATGGTTCCTAGTCAGATTCGTTTCCACTGCTCCATGACGGGAACTCCCTATATCAGCCTTTTTAATAAAAAAACTAATTTTTAAAACAAAAGATTTAGTGAGAAGGAGGTTTATTGTTTTGTATTTTTGCAAGTCTCTTTCTCTCTTTTTTTAATGGTCATACCCACAATATGGAAGTTCCCAGGCCAGGGATTGAATCCAAGCCCCGGTGGTGACCTTTGCCACAGCTGTGCTAACGCTGGCTCCTTTTACCCACTGCTCTGGGCTGGGGATTGAACCCATACCTCTGTAGCAGCCTGAGCCACTGAAGGCAGATTCTTAACCAACTTTACCAAAGCAGGAACTCTGCAGGTCTCTTTTATATCTGGCTTATTAGAAGATAGCTGGATTCTCATATCTCTGTCTTAATGCAGTCTGTTATATTATTACATCATTTTGGTTGAAGTATAAGTCTAACCTCAGAGATACATAGATGAAAGAGAGAGGAGTATTTTAATATATTTTTGGGGTCTTTTTTTTGTTGTTGTTGTTGCTATTTCTTGGGCCGCTCCCTCGGCATATGGAGGTTCCCAGGCTAGGGGTCGAATCGGAGCTGTAGCCACCGGCCTACGCCAGAGCCACAGCAACGCGGGATCCGAGCCGCGTCTGCGACCTACACCACAGCTCACGGCAACGCCGGATCGTTAACCCACTGAGCAAGGGCAGGGACTGAACCCGCAACCTCATGGTTCCTAGTCGGATTCGTTAACCACTGCGCCACGACGGGAACTCCAAGTTGTGGTTTCTTAAAGGTTAGTTGCAATGTTGAATCTGGAGTCATATTAATGAACTGTTGTACTTGATGGGATTAAAATTCATTTGCCTATCTTGTACATCTTTTACCCATGTATGATTTTGAAACATCATGATTTAGTCCACTGGAAAATACTGGTTCACATCCAGATCTTCCAAATGTTTGACACATTTCTTCATACAATTAAAAAAAGTCATGCTCATTAATGTTATCACCATTTCATCAAGAAAGTCTTAAATATTGAGACATCTAGCTCATGGCAGATAATATGTTTTAAAAATTCTGATTTTAACTTAAAAGTTTGAATTTAATCATTGGCAACAAATACTATCATTTGTTTTCTTTGCTATAATCGGCTCATTTTGTTCATTTTTGTGAGAAATATTGCCACATACCCAAGTCTGAATAACCATAGTTTACCTGTCAGTTGTTTAAGAAATAATAATGTTCCATGAAAAAATCAGCTAGTTCAGCTTGTAGCTCAGTTTCTTTTCCTCAAGACCATTATTTATACTTTGATATGCAGGAGAAGTGCTTTATACTTACTTCCCATTTTGACACTTAGTATATTAAAAACATGTACTCAGAATTTGGAATTTAATAAAATTATCAATTTTTACTGCTTTATCAAGGATAGACATAAGTAAAAACTACAGTGCTATAGAATCTGCGGTTGGTTGTATCTGTGGATGGAATCCCAGGTACAGGAGGAACTGTAAATACTAAGGCCTGATTAAAAGTTATACTCAGATTTTTCAACTGTGGGGAGGGTTGGTGCCCCTAACCTCCACGTTGTTCAAGGGTTAACTGTATACCCAGAGATACTGAGTTGAGGAAAAAGAATAGCTTTCTAGGTCGACTATTACTAATTTGTTATGGAACTTGGGATACAGGTAGGTAGGTAGATAGATAGATAGATAGGATAGATAGATAGGGAGATAGAGTCAGCTACTAGATCATAAAGGAACTTAAGTACCTTGCCAAGGAGTATAGAATTTATTCTGTAGGCAGTGAGGAGTCTTTGAAGGAGTTTAAGAAGGGGTGTGTATGTATGGTAGGGGTTTGGGTGGGTGATGCCATCACATTTGTATACTTCAAAGATCACTCTTGGGGGAGTTCCCATCGTGGTGCAGTGGTTAACGGATCCGACTAGGAACCATGAGGTTGCGGGTTCAGTCCCTGCTCTTGCTCAGTGGGTTAACGATCCGGCGTTGCTGTGAGCTGTGGAGTAGGTTGCAGACGCGGCTGGGATCCTGCGTTGCTGTGGCTCTGGTGTAGGATGGCAGCTGCAGCTACATCTCCGATTCGAGCCCTAGCGTGGGAACCTCCATATGCCGTGGTGCGGCCCAAAGGCATAGCAAAAAAAAAAAAAAAAAAAAAGACAACAAACAAACAAACAAAATAAAAATCACTCTTATCACAGTATATCTTGTGGCCAGTGGAAAATGATGAGGTCCTGAACTAAGGTAATGACTTGGTCATGGAGTCACAAAGGGCCAGGCTGTATAGGCAGGTTATAACATGTCTTTACTAATAAGTAGAACTAAGCCTAGCAGCATCTGTTTGGCTGGAGCACAATCGGCTACTTCCATCACCATGTCAGTTATTAGCTGTCTTCTCAAATAGTCTTTTTTCTTTTTTCCTTTTTATTGTACTGAATGAGATAATGGATGCCGAGTAAACTTATTACAGTATTTTTAAAACTCATTATTTTTTAATTTTTTTTAGTCTTTTTGCTATTTCTTTGGGCCGCTCCCGCGGCATATGGAGGTTCCCAGGCTAGGGGTTGAATCGGAGCTGTAGCCGCCAGCCTACGCCAGAGCCACAGCAACGCGGGATCCGAGCCCGCGTCTGCAACCTACTCCACAGCTCATGGCAACGCAGGATCGTTAACCCACTGAGCAAGGGCAGGGACCGAACCCGCAACCTCATGGTTCCTAGTTGGATTCGTTAACCACTGCGCCACGATGGGAACTCCCCAAAACTCATTAAATTTTATTATATTTATAGTTGTACAACCATCATCACAACCTTATTTTACATTTCTATCCCAAACCCCCAGTGCATCACACACCCCCCCCAACATGTCTCCTTTGGTAACCATAAGTTTTTCAAAGTTTGTGAGTCAGTTTCTATTCTGCAAATAAGTTCATTGTATCTTTTTTTTTTTTTTTTTAAAGATTCCTCATGTAAGTGATAGCATATGATGTTTGTCTGTCACTTCACTAGCATAATAGTTTCCAGGTCCTTCCATGTTACTGCTAATGCCATTATCTCATTCCTTTTCATGGCTGAGTAATATTCCATTGTGCACCACATCTTTATCCACTCCTCTGTCAGTGGACATTTAGGTTGCTTCCATGTCTTGGCTATTGTACATAGTGCTGCAGTCAACTCTTGTGTAAACAGTTTTCTCTGGAAACACGTAAAATGCTCTAGAATGTCTTTTGCAAATATGACTTCTAAAGATAATCGCTATTCTAACTTCTGTTCCTGTAGGTTTTTTAAAATATGTTTTTGAATTTCATATTTAGAATCATAGTATATGTTTTGTGTCTTTTTCTTGCTCAGCATTGTCTTTGAGACAGTGAGAGGAAATGAGCTCCTTGATGGAAGTTGCTACAAATAATCTGTGGCCATGTTTAATCTACAACACTGGGCATTACTCTTCCTTGTTTCTCTTTTCTTTCTCTGTTTTTCCTTTCCCTCCATATGCCGCAGGTGCAGCATATGGAAGTTCCCAGGCAAGGGGTCCCTTTTAAATTAAGTAGATAGTTTGTGGTATTTTTAAAAAATTTCCTTGCCTTGTCATTCTTTTTGAAGTTCATGTTAGAACAAAGGATGTCTTCTGTGATTTCTTGATGTGGCTAAAGACTAGGTATTTTCAGGCCTTGACTTTATGACTGCTTTTCAAATTACCTTAATGATACCAAACATCTGTTGATGCTGAAAAGCTTAGTTTCTTCTCCAGGTGATTTTGATCTTTTTTTAAAATTCTTTTTTTCTTTTTTGTAATTGCTGAAGGTTAACATTCTGGTCTTTTTATGGTAGCTTTCTTCCCGCCTTTCCATACCATGTTAGTCATCCAGAGTTACTAATGTGGGCCTGAAATGACAACTTTTTTTTTTCCCCAGAGTGCTCAGCGAAGTCAGAAAGGGAAAGACTCCCTATCAGGAGAAGGTGTCTGGATTGTAGTTGTCTTGAGTAAACAGTGTTTTTATATGTGAAATAAATGAGAATTCTGGTCAAGGTGCAGATGTCAGTGACCTGTCAGCCCATCAGGATGAATCACCTGAAGTCCTGGATGAGGTGACAATGTCAGCACAATGAACCCCTTGCCTTGAGTTTGTTGGGCCTCTCATTAAGAGTCAGAGTCATTGTTGAAGATTCAGCTGACTTTAAACATTATTTATTTTGGAGGGGGAAGATCACTTTCAGTATAGGTGCACCATTGGAAGTGACATGTGGCTGTTTTACAGCCATTTTGGTGTGCCCATGTGTTACATTTGTTAGGATCTTTAAAGCTTGTCTCTAGGTGACTAGAGGCTGTTCTGCTTCTCTCAATAAGTTTAATTAATTGTCTTGGGTCCCAGACAAGTAAATTTGTTAACTGTGGTTTCTGATTTATCTACTGCCTCAACTAGTGATAATTTGATAGGAATAGGAACTCTGAGGTGGCATTTTATTGCCAAAAAAAAAAAAAGGATGTTGGTTGCTAAGTGCAGCTGATTAGAAGACTAGGACAAAGTATTTGTTTTTCTGGTGCCAGAGTCATAATTAAGGCTTTAAGGAATGTGCCACTAGTCAGATGACTGAACTAAATCTTTCTACTCCTGTGAGGTTATCTTTAAGGCATTGGGAGTGCTTCACAGAACTCTTTTACCAAAACCCTGAGGAGAAGGGGCTATAAAGAAACTGGAAGAGCTTTTTTAATAGAAATCTTTGTAAGATATCAGGAAGGCAGACTTGATGTGATATTCACAGAACAGTGTTATAAAACAGAATGATGAGTTAGGGATACTCCTCACTGTGTAGAATGCAGTGAGGCTTAGATATTTTGAGGGCTTCCAAGAACACACTCTGGTTTGGGCACTCAGCCCTCCAGGTTCTAAAGTGGATTAAGCAGCACCAGCCCTCAGCGTCCTATAATAGCAAAAATAATAAATACTGCAGCTGGGGTGAGGAGTTTTAAATTATGTGTTTGCAGTACTTCTATTCACAGAAGAAAATTATGTTCCTAGCCTCTCTACCTTTGCTTCTCACCTACCAAGAGAAATTCTAGATCTGCTAGCTCAGTTTCTAGACTTATCTTGTGTGGAAGAACAATGGGTAAAAAAACAGCTGAAGAAGTTCAAGGAGTAAGACTGGATGATTTTTTTTTTTATATTAGAAAGTAGACCAGGAACTGTTTATAAGTACAGGGGAGCAATAGAAGGGAAAGAGTCAAATGAACAGTGTTTTATTGTGAATTGAGAGTAAGGATGGAGATAGAGGGTTTTTATAACCTCATTAGGAGTATAAGAAGTATTCTGACCAAAAGGAATTGGGAAAGAAAATATTAAGAAGCTGCCATGGATTTTTAAATGGATCTCATTTTATTTTATTTATTTATTTGTCTTTTTTTGCCGTTTCTTGGGCTGCTCCAGCGGCATATGGAGGTTCCCAGGCTAGGGGTCTAATTGGAGCTGTAGCCGCTGGCCTACACCAGAACCACAGCAACGTGAGATTCAAGCCGAGTCTGCGACCTACACCACAGCTCACGGCAGCACCGGATCCTTAACCCACTGAGCAAGGGCAGGGATTGAACCCGCAACCTCATGGTTCCTAGTCAGATTTGTTAACCACTGCGCCACGACGGGAACTCCTCATTTTATCTTTTTAGGGCTGCACCCTCGGCATATGGAGGTTCCCAGGCTAGGGGGTGAATCGGAGCTGTTGCTGCCGGCCTGTACCACTGCAACACCAGATTCGAGCCTGTCTACAACCTATAGCACAGCTCATGGCAACACCGGATCCTTAACCCACTTAGCGAGGCCCGGGATCAAACCCGTGCCCTCATGAATACTAGTCAGATTTGTTTCCACTGAGCCACGATGGGAACTACTTCATTTTATTTTCTTTGAGAGTCTCAATACATTAAGACAAATTGCTTTTGACTAACTTTTTGTTTGTTTTTGTTTTTGAGGTACTTACATGCTATGCCATTCCAGCACTGGACTCATGGAGGCTGAACATTTATTCAGGTAATAATAGGTAACATTTGGAATTCTCTGGTGGCCTAGCCGTTAAGGATCTGATATTGTCACTGCTGTAGCGAGGATTCGATCCCTGACCCTGGATTCTCATGCCATGGGCACAGCCAAAAAAAAAAGTACCATTTTTGGAGCACTTTTTATGTGCCAGGCAACAAAGTACACTACCCATAATCTCATTTAATCCTCACACAACCTCATTAGGTTGGGAGTGTTGCTGTGCCCATTTAATAGATGAAGAAATTGAGATTCAGAGCATATCAAAATTGAATTCATCTGAATTAAAAAATGAAAAAAGGCTACTGCAGTAATCAAAATGAGAGATGATAATAGCTTGGGTTAGATGATGTTTATTCCTCATGTGGCATAAATATCAACGAATGTAAAATGGTTTAGTTGGCTGAATTTCACCCTCATTTTCATAATTTTTCCCCATTGCTGAATACTTCATACTTTTTGTTTGTCTTTAAAACAATGCACACATCTTTTGGTAGAGAAAAACCCACCTTAAAGCTTTTTTAACTTTTTAGCAAGTAGATTAAAAGTTTTTAAATAGTTTATATTTTTTGAGTAAATATCTAAAAAAGGTAAATATCGGAGTTCCCATCGTGGCGCAGTGGTTAACGAGTCCGACTAGGAACCATGAGGTTGCGGGTTCGATCCCTGTCCTTGCTCAGTGGGTTAATGATCCAGCGTTGCTGTGAGCTGTGGTGTAGGTTGCAGACGTGGCTTGGATCCTGCGTTGCTGTGGCTCTGGCATAGGCTGGTGGCTACAGCTCCGATTGGACCCCTAGCCTGGGAACCTCCATATGCCGCAGGAGCGGCCCTAGAAATGCCAAAAAGACAAAAAAAAAAGTAAATATCTATAATTGGGGAATTCTTAAGATATAATTAATATAGATAATAGGAGTCTTTTTATGTTGTTTTCATCACACTTGAGATACTATTCACAGGTATTCAAGTTTAAGAAACCTTATTAGGGTTTCTTGTAGGAGCTTTCTTGGTGTATCTCAATGCTTATTTCCAGATCACATTAATCATAACACTTGCCAAAACTGGCAGGGTTTCCAGCACTGCTGACTGAAGATCAGTCAAAAGTGAAGATTGAGCATTTCTGAAATTATGCTAACCAGTGGAAGTATTTTTATGTTTATAAAAATTAAAATTTATATGCCGCTTTGGTTCTCCATGTTAAATTGTGCCAAGCATTGTCTGTACACACAGCAAGGTAAAGGAAGGCTGCTTTATTATTTCCTTATCAGTTACTGAGTGGCCAGTGTGAGTACATTGTTCTGTCATAGTTTTCAAAAAAGAGCTTAATTGAGGTTTTTAAAAATTGATATATAGTAAACTGTACTTAATAAAATGTACAGTTTGTGAAGTTTTGATATATATGTTCACTGTGAAACTGTCACCACAATCAAGACTTGATGGGGAGTTCCCATCATGGTGGCTCAGCGGTAACCAACCTGACTCTTATCCATGAGGGTTTGGGTCTGATCCCTGGCCTCACTCAGTGGATTAAGGATCCAGCGTTGTGGTGAGCTGTGGTGTAGGTCGCAGACAAGGCTTGGACCTGGCATTGCTGTGGCTGTGGCATAGGCTGGCAGCTGTAGCTCCGATTCACCCTCTAGCCAGGGAACTTTGATATGCCACGGGTGTGGCTCTAAAAAGCAAAAAAAAAAATAAGCAAATAAGTAAAAGACATAATGAACATATTTATCACCCCTACAAGTTTTTTTATCCCCATTTGTAATCCTTCTCCCAGCCTTTGTGGTCTCTGGGCAACCACTGGTCAGGTTTATGTTACCATAGAATAGTTTGCATTGTCTAGCATTTTATGTAAGTGGAATCATAAAGTGTATACTCTCATATTGCCATTTTTCCTTAAGGGACATACATTCTGCTTTAAAGTTATTTTATACCGCTCCTGGTATGGTATGAGAACTTTACTTCTGTTTCTTCCTTCTTGGCCATTGCCCCATTCTGGTCGTATATTTACTTGTATATGTAAATTGTACTATATAGGAGTTCCTGTCGTGGCGTGGCGGAAAAAATCTGACTAGGAACCATGAGGTTGCTGGTTTGATCCCTGGCCTCGCCCAGCGGGTTGAGGATCCTGCGTTGCTGTGGCTGTGGTGCAGGCTGGCAGCTGTATCTCTGATTCAGCCCTTAGCCTGGAAACCTCCATATGCTGCAGGTGCGGCCCGAAAAAACAAAAACAAAACAAAACAAAACAAAAATAATAAATACATTAAAAAATTAATTGTACAGTATATTTTAAATTATTCTTGCTTTGATCAATTATTTTTAAAAGATATTTAAATAATGAAAAAGATTTTTATATTTACTCATATTGTTACCATTTATGGTGCTCTTCAGTCCTTTTGTAGATCCAGATTTTCATGTGTTTATCATACTCATTCAGCCTTGAAGCACTAGTAAAGGTCTGCTGGTGATGAATTCTTTCAGTTTTTGTATGCCTGGAAAAGTCTTTATTTTGACTTCATTTTTAAAAGATATTTTCTGTGAGTATAGAATTCTTGGTTAACAGATTTTTTTTCTTCCAGTTCTTTAAGATACTACTGCAGTTCTTTAAGATACTACTCCATGTCTTCCAACTTGAATAGTTTCCAGTGAGAATTCTGTTGTCATCTTCATCTTTGTTCCTCTCTGGGTAATAAGTCCTTTTTCTGTGGCTACTTTAAAGATTTGCTCTTTATTACTTATTTTAGGTAATCTGATAATGATGTGTCTTGGTTTTGTTCTTTGAACTTCTTGGATTTGTGTATTTATAGTTTTATTCCAGTTTGGAAACTAAGTTACTATATTTTAAAATATTTTTTCCTTGTCTCCTTTGGAAATGCCACTGACATGTATATTAGGCAATTTGAAATTATTCCACAATTCACTGATAATTTGCTCATTTTGTTTTAATTAGTTTCTTTTTTTTTTTTTTTAATTGGCCGTACCTGTGGCATATGGAAGCTCCCAAACTAGGTATTGAATTTGAGCAGCAGCTGCAGGCCCCAGCCACAGCAACACCAGATCTGAGCCCCATCTGCCTACACCATAGCAACAACACCAGATCCTTAACCCACTGAGTTTGGCCAGGGATCAAACCTGCATCTTCATGGACACCATGTTAGGTTTAACCCACTGAGCCACACAGGAGCTTCTGTTTTGGTTAGTTTCTGTTGCTGTGGTCTCGAGTTTTTTCCCCTGATTTATTCTGTTGCAATTTTAATCTGCTTTTAGTCTTATATAGTGGCTGTGGCAATGCCGAATCCTTTAATCTACTGCCAGAGATCAAACCTACACCTCTGCAGTGACTTGAGTGCTGCAGTTGTACTCTTAATCCACTGTGCCACAGCAGGAATTTCTTATATAGTGTATTTTTATTTTGAACATATCAGAGATTTTTTTACTTCTACCTGTGCTTTTTCCTTTAGTTTTTTGAATATATGGAATATAGTTATAATAACTTTCTAAATGTCTTTCTTTACTTATTGTATCATCTTTATCATTTTTAGTCATTTAGATTTTCATTATTAAAAAAGTATAACTTATAAGAAGTTGCAAAAAATGTACACAGCAGTCCATGTGCCTTTCACCCATTTTCTTCCAATGATAACAGCTTGTGTTATAGGACCATATCAAAACCAGGAAATTAATATTGGTACAACCTATAAAGTTTGTTCACATCTGACCAGTTTTATATCTACTCCGTGTGTGTGTGTGTGTGTGCGTGTGTGCGCGCGCGTGCGCGCGCATGAGAGTGTGTGTAGTTCTATGGAATTTTCATCATGTGTTATTTTGTGTATCTATAACCACAAGCAAAGTACTGACTGAATAGCTCCATTCGCACAAGAATTTTTCCTGTTGCCCTTTTATAACCACCCTGTCCTACCTCCTTCTTCTCCACTCTAAACCTGTAACACTCGCAGCCATTAATCTGTTTTCCATCTCTTTATAATAATGTCATTTCAAAATGTTATTTAAATGGAATCATACAATATGTAATCTTTTAAGATTGACTTCTTTCCCAATTTAGCATAATTCCCCTGAGATCCGTGTAAGTCATTGTATATATTAATAGTTTGTACCCTTTTATTGCTGAGTAGTGTTCCACAGTATGGCTATCCCAAGTCTGTTTAAACATTCACCTGTGGAAGGACTTCTGTGTTGGTTCCAGTTTTAGGCTATTATGAATAAAGCTACTATGAACATTCATGTACAAGTTTTTGTATAAAACAGAAATTTTAATTTTTCTGGAATAAAGGTCCAAGAGGTACAGTTGCTGAGTGGCATGGTAATTGCATATTTTGTCTTATAAGAAACTGCAAAACTTTATTTCAGAGTGGTTGTACCATTTTACATTCCTACAAGTCATGTATGAGTGATCCAGTTTTTCTGCATCCTTGCCAGCATTTGTTATTGACATTTTATTTATTTATTTATTTATTTATTTTTTGTCTTTTTGCTATTTCTTTTGGCCGCTTCTGCGGCATATGGAGGTTCCCAGGCTAGGGGTTGAATCGGAGCTGTAGCCACCGGCCAATGCCAGAGCCACAGCAATGCGGGATCCGAGCCGCGTCTGCAACCTACACCACAGCTCACGGCAACGCCGGATCGTTAACCCACTGAGCAAGGGCAGGGACTGAACCCGCAACCTCATGGTTCCTAGTCGGATTCGTTAACCACTGCACCACGACGGGAACTCCAACATTTTATTTTTAAAATTTTTTATATTTTTAGTTTTTTTCTTTTTTGGCATGTGGAGTTCCCAGGCCAGGAATCAGATCCAAGCCCCAGTTGTGACCTATGTCATAGTTGTGGCAACACTGGATCCTTTAATCTGCTGTGCCTGGCTGGGGATTGAACCTACATCATGGTGCTACAGAGACACCACTGATCCTGTTGTGCCACAATGGAAACTCCAGTATTATTTTATTTTACTTTATTTTTTTTTTACGGCTGCACCCATGGCATATGAAAGTTCCCAGGCTAGGGATTAAATCTGAACCACAGCTGTGGCAACGCTGGATCCTTTAATCCACTGCACTGGACCAGGGATCAAACCCCTACCTCCTCAGCAACCTGCACTCCCCAGTGACCCAAGCTGCTGGAGTCTGATTCTTAACCCACTGTGCCGCAGCAGTAACTCCCTATTTAACCATTTTTTTAGATGTGTAGTGATATATCGCCATGCTTTTCATTTGTATTTCCTTAACGGCTAATGACTTTGAATATATCTGTTCATATCTTTTGCGCATTTTCTGTTTAGGTTATTTGTTTCATTACTGTTGAGTTTTGAGAATTCTCTGTATATTCTACTTAGAAGTCTTTTGTTGGGTATGTGGTTTGCAAATATTTTCTCCAGTCTGTGGCTTACTCTCTACGATGAACTCTGAACTCCTTTGCCCTCCCAGACTCTCACTCCTGTGTCTCTATTTAGGGACCATGTTGGACTCTGCCTAGGTCCCCTTAGACGCCCGACTCCCTGTTCCTTTTTACGTTTCTTGGGAACTCTCTCTAGGCATTAAGCTTGGGTAATCATAAGGCTTACTTTATTTGTTCCCTATCTCAGGAATCATTGTTCTTCACTTCTTGATGTCCAGTGTCTTAAACACCATTATTTCACACATTCGTCTGGTTTTTATTGTTTCTACCAGGAAGATAAATATGATCCTTATGATACCAAATTAGTCAGAAATAAAATCCACCCCCAAAAGTTTTCAATAACATTAGAAACATCCATTGCTACTGTCTAAAATTCCTTCCTTTTTTAAGTTGTTTAAAAAATGGGCAGGGGTGAGGTGGGAATGGGTATATATATAACTCAGACAAAAAGATACTTCTGATGTTGTTCAGTGTCTCTTGAAGCCCAGCTACTTTCAGAAGTTTGCAAATCCATCAGATGCAGGCTTAGAGCTAGAAATAGGTCAGCTACCATAGCACAAAATGATGGTGTGAAAAGATTTTTGTGACAGCTAGTGTGTGATAATATATCCTCTCTTGTTCAGGGTTCTCTTTGGATGTAATGCGAGATTCTGGGTGTTTTCATATGCTTTTTCTCTATTTTTAGCCTTATAGTCCTTTTCTTGAAAGAATGACCATATTTTAAAAATCACATGTTCCTTTATTTAAAGGGTAGAGTTGATCAGTTAAAACAGCCGTTGCCAGTCTATCTAGCTAGGTAATTCTCTTTTGACCTTTAATACTAGTTTTGGAGCATTCATTGGAGTTTATGATGATTGAATATATATACAAGGGTTTCTAAAGATTTCTCTGCTTTCAAAGCTGTACTACTATCTGTATAAAATTTCAGAGAGATAAGGATTGGTACAGGATCACACAGCTGTCAAACACTTGATGAATATATTTCTTTGGAGTTATTTTGTGGAATCACCACACATTTCAGTAATTAGGTGACTTTTAGCTCTAGGAATCTGCTAGAGCCACCTTTGCAATAGAGCTGCCTCTGCTTGCTGGTTTCAAAGGGAAAGTTTTATTTCTCTTCCCAGTCTGTTGCTTCAGCTGATGAGCAAAAGGGCAAAGCTTGGTATATTATTGCAGTGTCTATCACAATGCGTTGCACAGAATGGCTACTCATTGAGTATTTGTTGGCTACTCAGTGCCTCTTCATTGAGTCACTGCTTAAATTAATTCCCTTCATATATTTCATCCAGGATCTTTCCTTTTCTTTCCATCTCTATCCTTTTGGCCATTTTCTTGTTTGCATTTCCTCCAGAGGGTGAAGAAGGCAAAGAAGATGAACCTGAAATTGTTCTATTGCTTATGAGTAACTTGGATAAGAAAAAAATATTATGTGAAAAGAAATGGAAATGAAGTTTTTAAATTAGTAGCAAATTTCATTTATCTTTTCTGTTTTTCTCTGCCATTACTAATGATGGGTTGGTGTTTTGCTTTTCTTCAAAGTCCTGAATGACTTTCTTTTCTCTTCAGTTTGTAGCTAGTGATAATACTCTTTCAGTTTTCATTGTTATTTTTAATTTCTATAACTTTTCCTCTATGAAGAGTTCTCTTCCTCTTCTTTATACCTTAAATATCGGTGTGTCCTGAGGCCTCTGCTCACCTCTCTAGTCTTTTCTGCTGCTAATCTACCACTATTCTCACCATACACTCTACTTTCAAAATCCAGGTTTTCGGGAGTTCCCGTTGTGGCTCAGTTAATGAACCTGACTAGTATCCATGAGGACGCAGGTTTGATCCCTGGCCTTGCTCAGCGGGTTAAGGATCTGGTGCTACTGTGAGCTGTGATATAGGTTGCAACAGACACGGCTCGGATCCTACATTGCTGTGGCTGCAGCGTAGGCTGGCAGCAGCTACAGCTCTAATTTGACCTCTAGCTTGGAACCTCCATATGCTGCAGGTGTGGCCCTTAAAAAAAAAAACAGACAAAATCCAGGTTTTCAGAGTTCCCTGGTGGTTTAGCAGGTTGAGGATGCAGCTCTGTCACTGCTGTGGCTCAAGTTGCTGCTGTGATGTGGGTTTTATCCCAGTCCCTGAACCAGAAACTTCCATGTGCTGTGGGTGTGGCCATAAAAATAAATAAATACAAATTGAAAAGTAGTGTCCTTGGAGTTCTTGCTGTGGTGCAGCAGGTTAAGGATCTGCACCACAGTTGTCTCTGCAGTGGCTGCAGTTGCTGCTGAGGTGCTGATTTGATCCCTGGCCAGGTGCAGTAAGGATCTGGCATTGCCTCAGCGGAGGTTTAGGTCACAGCTGCATCCTGGATTTGATCCCTGGCCTGGTAACTTCCACATGCTGCAAGTGGGAAAAGAAAAAAAGATAGTGTTCCTGATTTTGTATGGGTTTATAGGATACTAAATAACAACAACAAAATAATAGCTAACATTTTTAAATATTTCCCATGTGTTTAAGCATTTTACCTATACATTAACTCACTTAATATTTATAGCCTCATGAGATAGTTACTGTTAACCTTTGTTTTATAGTTAGGGAAACTGAGGCTCCAAGAGTTAAGTACTTTATCCAAGGTCACACAGCTTGTAAATGGCAGATGTGGAAATTAAATCTCTAAAAACTATACCAAGCAGAATGCTGAATCTTCTTTATGCAGGGTCTCATAGTTATATTCTTTGTTAGGATAAAGATAAGTGAGGCATAGAGGTAGAATAACATGGGGCAATTCTAGTGTTCTGATCTTATACAAAAAGATCATTCACTAAAGATATTTTAAAATGTGTCTTCTGGAGTTCTCATCGTGGCTCAGTGGTTAACAAATCCAACTAGGAACCATGAGGCTGCGGGTTCGATCCCTGGCCTTGCTGAGGGGGTTAAGAATCCGGCGTTGCCATGAGGTGTGGTGTAGGTCGCAGACGTGGCTCAGATCCCGAGTTGCTGTGGCTGTGGTGTAGGCCGGCAGCTGTAGCTCTGATTAGACTCCTAGCCTGGGAGTCTCCATATGCCCTGGGTGCAGCCCTAGAAAATACAAAAAAAGACAAAACAACAACAACAACAAAAATGTGTTTTCTTTTTTCTTTTTCTTTTATGGCCACACTCACAGAACATGGAAATTCCCTGGTTAGGGATCAAGTTTGAGCAGCAGCTGCAATCTATGCCACAGCTGTGGTAATGTGGGCACCTTTTTATCCACTGTGCCGGTCTGGGGATCAAACCCGCCACCACAGAGACATCACTGGATCCTTACCCCTCTGCCACAGCAGGAACTACAAATGTATTTTCTTTAAAAAAAAAATTTTTTTTTTGGCTGCATCTGTAGCATATGGAAGTTCTTAGGCCAGAGGTCAAACCTGAACTGCAGTTGCAGCCTGTGCCACAGCTGTAGCAATGCTGGGTCCTTAACCTGCTGCGCCACAAGAGAACTTCCTAAAACATCTTTTTAGTAAAAATGAAAGGATCTTTTGTGTTATCTTTATTACAGAATTAATATCATAGTTCTTCTGAGCTTTCTGTCCAGTTAATTCGTACTTGCCCAGTGAATAACAGCAACAAAAAGTTTCACATTTTAGTTGAGACTTAGGAAGCTGATAATTATTTTTCTTCAAGTTGTATTGTTTAATTCCAGGATCGTGTTTTCTTTATTTATTAGAGTTACATCTGAACTTTATCTTTTTGGTGGGATTTAGCCTGTACCTCCTTTTGCCCTTCTTCCCATCCCTTAAGTAGTGCAGTAGATGTTTAATTTTGAGAATGCTAATTAGTTCAGTAATTACACACCTTTGAGGCATGTCTAGACATTTATAGCTTTGTATTTTTGGCCTGGAATAGGATGTGTTGGAACTTTTTGGCTTTTGTGTATTTTTTTCTTTTAAGAAGGCTTTGAATTAGCTTAGGAAGGAGTTATGTATTAAGCTAAGTCTTGGAATTTAGGGCGATTGTGAGCTTATTTAGCCAGGACCCAGGAATATCATACTTGTCTTTGGCTAATAGTATTTTGAAGTCACCAAAAGTAATTTTTCTTTAAGGTGATGCCTTCTGGAGTTCCCATTGTGGCTCAGTGGGTTGCGAGCCCAACTAATATCCATGAGGATGTGGGTTTGATCTCTGGCCCTGCTTAGTGAGTTAAAGATCTGGCATTGCTGTGAGCTGTGGTATAGGTCATGGACATGGCTTGGATCCCGAGTTGTTGTGGCTGTGGTATAGGCCGATGGCTGCAGCTCCTTTTCGACTCCTGGCCAGGGAACTTCTATATGCTGCATAAGTGGCCCTAAAAAGCAAAAAAAAAAAAAAAAAAAGATTACTTCTGTTGTAGATGGGTTTCAAAACCAGACTAATATGAAGGATATAATTTTATTATATTTTGGGATTTGTGTGAATCAGAAAGTATATCCACAACATGTCCCCCATGTTTTGGGGGTTTTGGGATTTGTGTGAATCAAAGTATATCCACAACATGTCCCCCATGTCTACACACTTTTAATTCTCATTTGTGCAGGACAGGCTGCTAAGCTGTCTTTGCCAGCCATCATTCTGTCTGTCTGAAAGTATTTATGTTGTCAAGGTTGTTTCAATCTGTTTTAGAATAGATTTGGTTTCAAATTACCCACTTCCAGAGTTCCTTTTGTGGTTCAGCAGTTAATGAACCCAACTAGCATCCATGGGTTCGATCCCTGGCCTCACACAGTGGGTTAAGGATCCACTGTTGCCATGAGTGTGGTATAGGTTGAAGATGTGGCTTGGATCTTGCGTCGCTGTAGCTGTGGTGTAGGCCGGTGGCTACACCTCCCGTTCCACCCCTAGCCTAGGAACCTCTGTATGCCACCACTGTGGCCCTAAAAAAACAAAAACAATTTGTTTTTCCTACTTCTGCCACAATATTCTAACCTTTAGTTTGGAAATGAGCATTCATCAGAGAGATAAATGGATTGATTAAGGAAATTTGAAAACCATAATATGTTTTGAGAATGTGATAGAGTGCAGTACATAGTTTGTAGACTTGGCTTTGAGAACTCTTAGGAGTTGATGGGATTGACCTAGCAAGATTCAAGGAGGGTGGGACATAAAAGTGTGAGAGACGTGTAGAAATGTGCCTTTTTCCTAACCTGCTCTTTTTCTACTATATCCCATCATATTTGGAGCTTAAAACAAGAGCTTCAGTTTAATTTAGTTAATTGAATTATTCTCCCTGGTAGGATTATGTATGAAATTATTGAGCAGTATTAGCATCCCTGTGCAGGCAGGTGAGGATTCAAAGTTGAAGAGAGCAGAAATAAGACATACTCTAATGTTTTCATTAATTTTAAGGAAACTTCTGAAATTAGAACAAGCAGCTAAGTGAAGTAGTTGTATATAAATACTTCATTTTCTGGTTATGCTGGGCTTGCTTCCATATGAGATTGATGTTGGGTTGTCAGATAACCACTCCATACTTGCTTGTTCTAGTTAATGGTTTATTAACAAATACTTGTTTCGCCAGAAACTTGAGACTAAGGGATATAGCAATGAAGAAAAGGAAAAATCCCTGCCCTTATAGAGCTTTTTTTTTTCCAGTTTGTTTGAGATACAGTTGACAGACCACTCTATATAAGTTTAAGGTGTACCGCATAATGACTTGACATATATATATTGAGAAATGATTACCACAGTAAGTTTTTTTTAACATCATCTCCTTGCGTGGTTAGAAAAAAATGGCACTTATATGTTAGTGGGAGAAATGGTTGTTAAGAAAAATAATTCCTTAAAATGAGAACTATAAATGGCTGTTTTTTTAAATTAAACTATAGTTGATTTACTGTTATGCTAATTTCTACACAAGCAGAGTGACTTTGTTATACACATATATACATTCTTTAAAAAAAGCTTCTTTCCATTATGGTTTATACTAGGAGGTTGGATATAATTTCCTGTGCTTTACAGTAGGACCTCATTGTCTATCCATTCTAAATGTAATAATTTATATCTACTATCCTCAAACTCCCAGTGTATCTCTCTCCTTCCCCTCTCCTCCTTGGCAACCACAAGTCTGTTCTCTAAATCTGTGAGTATGGTTCTGTTTTGTGCCATGTTTTAGATTCCACATATAAGTGATATCATGTGGTATTTGTCCTATTTCTTTTTTTTCCCCCCTCTTTTTATGTCCACATGGCATATGGAAGTTCCCAGGCCAGGGGTTGGATTTGGAGCTTCAGCTGTGGGCTTATGCCACAACCATGGCAACGCCAGATCCAAGTTGCATCCTTGACCTACACTGCAGCTTGCAGCAATGCCAGATCTGTAACCCACCGAGCCAGGCCAGGGATTGAACCTGCATCCTCACAGAGACAACACTGGGTCCTTGACCCACTCAGCCACAGTGGGAATGCCGGTCCTTCTCTTTCTGACTTACTTCATTTAGTATGATAATTTCTAGTTGCATCCATGTTGTTGGGAATGGCATTATTTTGTTCTTTTTTTATGGCTGAGTGTTCCATTGTATGTATATACCACATCTTAATCTATTCATCTGTCAGTGGACATTTAGGTTGTTTCCATGTCTTGGCTATTGTAAATAGTGCTGCTATGAACATTGGGGGTGCATGTATCCCTTTGAATCATTGCTTTGTCTGGGTATATGCCCAGGATTGGGATTGGTGGATCATATGGTAATTCTATTTTTGGTTTCCTGAGGACAAATGGCTGTGTTTTGGTTGTAGTTTCGCTGAAGTTGGCTCTACTTTTTTGTCCTTTTGGTCTTTTTTTGCCCATACTAGGGAGAAGAGTGATGGCAGAGCATATAATAATTAACAGGTTCAGTTTGTCACAGATTTGCTATGCACTAGGCACCCTGCAGGATAATTTTGAAAATTATTTAATTGCATTAAAATCTTCTGAAGGACATTTTTTTTTACCTTTTTTTTAGGGCCACACCCGCATCATATGGAGGTTACCAGGCTAGGGGTCAAATTGGAGCCATAGCTGCCAGCCTATGCCACAGCCACAGCAATGCCAGATCCGAGCAGCATCTGCAACCTACACCACAGCTCACGGCAACGCTGGATCCCCGACTCACTGAGTGAGGCCAGGGATCAAACCCACATCCTCATGGATCCAGTTGGGTTCATTACCGCTGAGCCACGACAGGGACTCCCTCTGAAGGACATTTTCACTTGCTTATTTTACAAGTCAGTAAAGTGAGGCTTACAGAAGTGGTAACTACTCTGAGATCACATAGCTGTTGTGTGATATGGCTATGTAGGCCTGCTCCTAACAATTTTAAGAACATGAATGGAAGCACATATTCCGTATGTCTATACATTTAAGTTATAAGTCAGGATTTTTAAAAAAAGTTAGAAAAAATGTTTTCCTCCTACTTAGATATGTTTTTATAATGACCTAGAAGGCCAGAATTCTTGGACTCCTCAAAGTTCTGAGACAGGATGGAATAGTGCAGAGATACCTTCTAGGTCTGATCTCCATCTGGATCCCTCTCATCATCTATCCCTTGCCCCACCATTCAGACCATGGAATGTGTCAACAATGAGTATTGTCTGGAGTTCCCTTGTGGCATATCAGGTTAAGGAACAGGTGTTGTCACTGCAGCAGCTCAGGTCGCTGCTGTGGTGCTGGGTCAATCCCTGGCCTGGGAATTTCACATGCTGCAGGTGTAGCCAACAACCACCCCGGCAAAAATGAATATTATCTATGGGAGGACAGAGTTTGAGAAGAGATACACTGAAGGCCCTGGAAGTGGGCTTGGGACTGCTAGGGCGGGGAATTCTGGGATCCAGAGCATACAGTTGTGAGCGGTAGAGTCAGGGGCTTCAGGTAGGTATGGTGCCTTGGTCCCATCTTGTCCTGAGAGTAGACAGGTCAGAAGCGGATCAGAGTGGATCTGTCTAAAAAGTGCAAGACCCAGAATAGGGTTTCTTCACCACAGCCAACAGTGGTGCTGGCACCAAGGCTCAAACCTAGGTGCATTTGATCATACTGTCCTTTGTCAACAGTAAGATTTACAGAGAAAGGGAGTGATGGTTTACTGTTGTATTTTATACCATACATTAAAAGTAGATTAGGGGAGTTCCCGTCGTGGCGCAGTGGTTAACGAATCCGACTAGGAACCATGAGGTTGCGGGTTCAGTCCCTGCCCTTGCTCAGTGGGTTAACGATCCGGCGTTGCCGTGAGCTGTGGTGTAGGTTGTAGGTTGCAGATGCGGCTCGGATCCCGCGTTGCTGTGGCTCTGGCGTAGGCCGGTGGCTACAGCTCCAATTCAATCCCTAGCCTGGGAACCTCCATATGCCGAGGGAGTGGCCCAAGAAATAGCAACAACAACAACAACAAAAAAAGACAAAAAAAAAGTAGATTAGGCATCATTATGTAATCTTAAAATTTTCAGTTGTCTGAAATTGATCTCAGAATTAGGAAAAGGAGTGCGGTGTATATTTTGGGGCTGTGGGGAAGTGTAGTTTGGATGCAAAATGTTATTTTTTCATCATACACATTGTTAAGTTCATAGAATACATCTGGTTTCTGATCATTCTTATAGTCTTCAGGACACCAGTCTTAAGAATGACTGTTCAGCCACAGTATTCATCAGACCCTATACTTGAAGCATTCTTGAGTAGGTTCAAACCTGCGCAATTCACGTGAACCCATCATCTTGGACTCTCCTCATCTAATTATAAGTTTGTCAGATTTATCAGACTTGGACTTTAAATATGGTAAGAACATAATCATGACTTCTGTTCTGTTTTCAAGATACCCTTTTTATTAACAGGTGAGGATCTTGTTTTTGCGTGTTATATGATTAGATCTGTTAGAGGTAGAAAACTTCATAGAAAGATCTTGAGTGCTGTGTACCCTCAATTCTAGAGCATAATCAATAAGTTTAAATTGATATTAGACCTAGAATGTAGTGGTATGAAAAATAGTGGATTTTAAACCCCCTTTTAATTTTTTTCTTAAAAACGTATCTTTTCTATGTCATTTGCATTTGCTTTTTTTATAGTACCTACTATTGCTATATAACACTGTTGTTTATTAGCTCTTTTGTTACCAAATTTGCCAAGTTCCTGAAAAATACTTGTTCTGTTTTTTTTTGTTTTTTGTTTTTTTTTGAAAAAGCGCATTGAAATTCTGGCATCTGTTTTGAGTGACAGTTTCAGCAGCATCCTAAATTTAAAGGGCTTGGGAATTTGTTGACATAAATCCTTTTTCTCTGACTCCTGATTCCTCCACCTAGGCGCTAAGGTCTATTTTTAAATCTTGCTGCTGTGCTCTGTATTGCGGCAGTTCTTTTCCTGAATTATTTATCATTGTTTGGAGCTGAATGGAGCAGCGTTTTTTCACCATTGCTTATTAGAACCCACGTGTCTGTCTTCAACTTGGTTGACAGATTTGGTTCATGTTAAATCCCACTGGTCCATCCTTGGAAGGCTGCAAGGCAGTGTAGAAACAGTCCACAATCTGTGAAACATTGTAAAATAATTTAGATTTTTAGATTATTGTTATTTTGTTTTGGCAGCAGTGAGAAAGATAGAAGCTATGCAGTGTTCTTCCCTTAATCTCTGCTCAGAGATAGAAATTGTTATGCTGATTTTTGTGGTGAAGCTTATGTTTTTATAGTTGTATTTTTAGGAGAGATGAGGGAGGGATCCCTTTGAAAAGCACAGCATTAAATCAAGATTCAGTTTAGCTATAAATATGACCCAGATACTTGGGGGCACTTTGAAATTCTCTAGTCTTAGGGTATGAGTTGTAGGGAATTAATTAATTTTGTTTGAGAGTATTTCTTCTCATTTCCTATTCTCCCACCTCTTACAGATTGTAGGCTTGGAAGAAGGATAGCAGGATCTAAGAGTGAGGCAATTTATTTCTTCTCTTTTCTTTTTTCCATCATACCACAACTGATGTTTCTCTTTTGTCTCCATCTTGTGTTTTTTCATGCATCCTTTTTTTCTCTTTAATGTGTGGGCACACTACTACGTGCATATTCTTTGCCTTTTAAAATATTTTCCCCTTTCATATCACTGTAGGCAGAAAGTGAGTAGCCATCAGTCGCTTGGGCAGAAGAGAAACATTGTTTGTTCCCGCTGTCCTGTTCGCCATCCCTGAGCTTGCTCATACTTTTTTGGGGGGTGGGGTGGGGGTGGGAAGTATACTTGATTTTACAGTGTTGTGTTAGTTTCTAGTGTAAAGTTATTCAGTTTCTTTTTCATATCCTTTTTCATTATGGTTTATTACAGGATATTGAATATAGTTGCTCATACTTTTTTTAAAAAAGTAGTGGTATAGATTTGGCTCTCATTCTTGGAATAATGATGAAATGCTTTTGTATTTTGAACCAGAACAAGCTTTTTGGCTTTCTGTGGCTGCTTTTGGTCAGTGCCACTGTCTGAGAAACTGGTATCTCCCTGCTCAGTGTTTCCAGTATTGATCATTACTATTTCACTACCGTATGATAGTGGTTCTCAGTTGCATAAATCCCACACATCTCACCAGGAGCTAAGGACAGCCCCACTCACTGACCCTTCTGACATTTCATTAAACTCCTTTCTTTGGACTGTGTCAGCCAAATTTACTGTCTTTTCCCTTGTATTTTTGCTCTCCTTCAAGTTATCTGGACTCTCTCTTTGCCAATACATTTCCATGACTCCTTGAAAAACCCAGTGCAAAATTATGTTCTTTAGGGAAATTTCCATGATTCAAACTAATTTGTATGTACTCTGAGTGTTTTTTATTTATTGGGGTTTCTATTTTCAAGTTGCTGATGATTAAAAGTATAGTCCCTGTATTCTAGGAGGTCTAATCTTAGGGGAAATTAGAGATAAATGGACTTATTTTTCTAGTTTCAAACTTGTTTTGATTTTAAATTTCATATGTATTTTTTAAAATTTCAGATTTCACTTGTAAGGGCAAGGGCAAGTATCTTGTTTTCTTCTTTCACAAGGAATCTGATGAACTGTTCCTACTGCTCTCAGCATACGGGAGGCAGCCATCTGCCTTAACATAGGGGAGTCTCATTGAATAATAGATATCAGTGTAGGAGAAGAAAGGCTGGGGGAAAAATGTAATTGTAATGTATACATGTAAGGATAACCTGACCCCCTTGCTGTACAGTGGGAAAATAAAAAAAATAAAAAAATTAAAAAAAATAAAATAGAGACAACAGTTTGTAATTAAAAAAAAAAAAGATATCAGTGTAGGGAAAGAGGGATCCTAAGTAATGGATATGTTCTATTTTGTATCTTTTAGAATGGTAAGAATACTAAAACTTCATAGTTTTACTTGGAATTATACTTTGGAGTCTAAAATGACATAGACTACAGATTGAAAGTCCAGGAGTTCCTATTGTGTCTCAGTGGGTTAAGAACCCAATGTATTGTCCGTTGAGGATGTGGGTTCAATCCCTGACCTCGCTCAGTGGGTTAAGGATCCAGCATTGCCATGAAGCTGCTGCATAGGTTGCAGATAAAGCTCAGATCTGGAGTGGCTGTGGCTATGGCAGGTGTAGGTCTGCAGCTGCAGCTCCAGTTCAACCCCTAGCCTGGGAACCTCCATATGCCACAGGTGCAGCTATTAAAAAAAAAAGAGTCCAAAAGACATTCTTGGTTTCTGAAATAGCCATTCAAGTTTTGTCTGCATAACAGAGCTAGAGTATATTTATTACTGATATACTAGAAGAATGGCTTACCTGAGCATGTTTATTCCTGACAGCCGGATGATGTAGTCATACATTCTTAATAGATTTGTGTTTACATTAGTTTACTGTGAAAGTCTTTTAGGTGACATTCAAAACCAGAATTTCAGGGAGTTCCCGTCGTGGCGCAGTGGTTGACGAATCCGACTAGGAACCATGAGGTTGCGGGTTCGGTCCCTGCCCTTGCTTAGTGGGTTAACGATCCGGCGTTGCCGTGAGCTGTGGTGTAGTTTGCAGACGCGGTTCGGATTGCGCGTTGCTGTGGCTTTGGCGTAGGCCGGCGGCTATAGCTCCGATTAGACCGCTAGCCTGGGAACCTCCATATGCCGCAGAAGCGGCCCAAAGAAATAGCAAAAAAAAAAAAAAAACAAAACCAGAATTTCATATTATCTGCAGAGGCTATTAACCTCATTTCCAACCCCCCATGACACTGCATGAGAGCTGAGTTTACCTTAGAGATATTAATTCATAGCTAGGGTCCCTGACATTTTAAGAAGTGGAGGGAGGAGTTCCCGTCGTGGCTCAAGGGTAATGAACCTGACTAGTATCCATGAGGATGCAGGTTCAATTCCTGGCCTTGCTCAGTGGGTTAACGATCCAGAGTTGCAGTGAGCTGTGGTGCTGGTCAAAGATACAGCTTGGATCCTGTGTTGCTGTGGCTGGCAGCTGCAGCTCCAATTTGCCCCCATAGCCTGGGAAGTCCATATGCTGCAGGTGCAGCCATAAAAAGCGGGGGGAAAAAAAGAAAAGAAAAAAACAAAACAAAAAAACAATGGAAGAGACACGTGGGAGGGAGTCTGGGAGGTTTCCAATGTTGAGCTTCTGACTGTCCTCTTCCAGGGGAGTTATGGGCAGCATTAACTCTTCCTGGCAGTGATGGGTGGTAATACACATGGACCATTGCCAATCCAAGAAGCTCACCCAAGCCATGGTGTCCAGAGATTTTATTGGGACTCTATCATCCCACAGGTATGGTTGACTGCCTATGTAGCCAGCCTGTCTCCAGCTCTTCCTCAGGTTGAGTTAATACTGTGTGACCTAAAGTCCCAGCCGAAGATCACATTGTTAGGCTGTCTAGCACAGCTCAAGCTCCTCCAGTAAACAAAGGCTTTTATGAAGCAGGACATTCCAGCAATTTAGGATTATTTCCAGGGATCCAAAGGCAAAAGACCAGACCTCTTTAGGGGCAAGATTAAATTCTTTATGACATACCGGGCAAGTTCAGTCTTTAGGCTCAACCAAAAAAAAGGTGAAAAGTAACTAGTTTAAAAGTTTTGAACCACATACATTTATTTTCTGGTCGAAAAGCTAAATATATATAAAGCGAGAATTTTTAAATTTTGTTTTTATTAAAAAAATTTTTTTGTCTTTCTAGGGCCACACCCACAGCATATATGGAAGTTCCCAGGCAGGCTGCCAGCCTACACCACAGGCATAGCAACACCAGATCCTAGCTGTATCTGCCATATCTTATACCATAGCTTACTTACACCATAGCTCATGGCAATGCTGGATTGTTAACCCACTGAGCAAGGCCAGGGATCGAACCCTTGTGCTCATGGATACTAGTCGGGTTTGTAACCACTGAGCTACGACGGGAACTCCAAAAATTTTTAAAAAGTAGATTCAAGTTGAGAGAGCTCCCAGGTACCTGAAATAAGCAAACTCAGGTCATTCCTGGTGGAACATACCTCAACCTTAGCTTCAAAGAATTCCCGGAGATAGACTAGACTGCCAATAAACTTGAGCTAATACTAATAATATCACAAGTAAATAAATCACTATGAACAAGCCTCAGCAGAAACAGCTGATCCAGACCCACAGAAACTTCCGATATTGGGATTATTTGATATAGAACATAAAATAAGTATATTTAATGAAATAGGAGTGTGAATGAAAACCATGAATAACAAGAGAATAAAGCAACACTGGTTGGTTTTTAAAAGAAGCAATTAAGTATTTTAGAAGTAAAAAATATAATAATTCAACCTTAAAAACTCAATGAAAGAGAGCTTATATTTCTGATCATTGTGAAGTAACAAGAGGTTGATTTATGCTCTTGCCTTAGACAGGTTAACTGTACAAAATATATTTTAAAAACTGTTTTCAGATATTGGACAAAGGGTAGCATAGCACAGTGATACTGAGAAAAGGGAAAAACAAAACAAGTCGAGCCCTATCATGGCCCCACCTTTCCACCTAAAGAAAGTTTCCAGGCTACAACACTAGGATGGGAAAGATAACCAAACAGCTGGCCGTCTCCCTGAATTGAGGAGACAGAGGTAGAAGTTCAGGGAAGCCAAGGCAGATAGAAGTTCTGGGCAGAGGGCTTCCATGAAAGAGCTCCAGAGATTTACAGAGGTTTCTGCTAAACCTTCATGGTGTAGTACAGTAGCTACTAACCACATGTGGATATTTAAATAAAAGTTCAGTTCCTCAGATGCATTAGTCACATTTCTCTGCTCAGTAGCCACAATTTCACCACCACAGAAAGTTCTATTGGATTTTTACTACCTTAGACTCTAGCTGAGTGCCAGTCAGTTCATGATTAGTGAGGAAACTAACTCAAGGCCAGAAAAAGATCACTAGAAAGCATTAGGCAGAACTGGAGTACAGGGCCATGACTATTTTGTTTCCACTAGCCAGTGGAGAAGCAGCTCTGACACCTGGGACATTGAGTAGAGTCCTTTAAAGGATATTGCCTCAGTATTGGTGCCAAATTAACCCAGGTATAAGAGGGTTTGCTTAACAAAGTAGAAAAGCAAGCTTCATAAGTTTTGAATTGTTTTCAAGTCACTGATTCCTCAAAGCTCAAAGTTAAATTTAAAGAATCTAGCAGCTAACAATGCAAAATTTACAATGTTTGGCATCCAATCACAAATTATCATGACATAAAAGAAGCAGAGAGTATAGTTCATATTGAGGAGAAATGCTAGTCAGTAGAAGTAACAGGTGATAGACCTGCTAGCCAAGGATATTGTAGCAGTTATAGCTACCATATGTTAAAAAAACTAGAACAAAGATTGGGCCTCTTAAGTAAAATAACTCAAATAAAACTCCTGAAGATGAAAATTACAGTGGCTGAAATGAACAATACAGTGGACAAGGTTAACAGCAGATAGGCAGTGCAGAAGAAAAAATTAGTGAACTTGAAGACACAGCAATAGAAGCATCCAAAGTAAAATATAAGAAAAAGAGAGTTTCCATTGTGGCTCAGCAGGTTAAGAATCTGACTAATATCCATAAGGATGTGGGTTCAATCTCTGGCTTGCTCAGTGGGCTAAGGATCCAGCGTTGCTGCAAGTTGCAGCATAGGTTGCAGATGCTTGAATCCATCGTTGCTGTGGATGTGGCACAGGCCAGCAGATGCAGCTCTGATTTGACCCTTAGTCTGGGAATTTCCATATGCCGTGGATGCGGCCCTAAAAAAAGAAAGAAAGAAAGAAAGAAAAAGGTTTGAAAGTATAAATGTACAATGATAAGTGAATAATGAATAAGTGAGTGGTGGGACAACATTAGAGAGCTAGAATACATAATTAGAGTCTCCAAAATGTGGGAGTGGAGACAGAAAAAAATACTTGAAAAATAATTGTTGTTTATTTTCTAAATTTAATGAAAACTATAAACTCACAGATCCAGAAAGCTCATTTAAGATTTCCTCTTCATCAATGATTTTAAACAATTTGATTGTGATACACTTAGGTGTAGCTCTCTTCATGATTTTTATGTTTTGGGCTCTTTGAGCTGCTTGAATCTATGAGAACCCAAAAGAGAAAAATCATGAATCGAGCTGTACCAAGGCATGTCTTAATTAAATTGCTCAGAACTAGTAAAAAGAAAGTCTTTAAAGCAGACAGGAAAAGAACCCCCCAAAACAACTGTATAAGAGGTGTCATGGGCTGAATTGTATGCCCCCAAATTTGTATGTTGAAGTCCTACCATAGCACCTCAGAATGTGACTGTGCTTGGAGAAAGGAGCTTTGAAGAAAAGGCCCTAATCCAATCCAACTGGTGTCCTTATAGGACAAGGAAATTTGGGCACTCAAAGGGACACCAGGGGTGTGGATGCTCAGAGGAAAGACCATCTGAGGACACAGTGGAAAGGTGGCCATCTGCAGGCGAAGGAGAGAGGTCTCGGGAGAAACCAAACTGTTGACACCTTGATCTTGGAGTTTGAGCCTCCAGAACTGTGGGAAAATAAATTTTTGTTGTTTAAGGAGTTCCTGTTGTGGTTCAAGATTAATGAACCTGACTAATATCCATGAGGATTCAGGTTCGATCCCTGGTCTTGATCAATGGGTTAAGGATCTGGCTGTTGCCATGAGCTGTGGTATAGGTCACAGACACGGTTCAGATCCTGAGTTGCTGTGGCTGTGGCGTAGGCCAGCAGCTGCAACTCTGATTGAACCCCTAGCCCAGGAACTTCCATATGCCATTAAGTGCGGCCTTAAAAAGCCACCCAGCCTGTCTTACTTGGTTATGGCAGCCCTATTAGGCAAGAAATACAGCAAACTTTGCATCAGAACCACTGCAAGCCATAAGATATCAGAGTGATAACATTAAAGTGCTAAATGAAAAAAAACAACAACCTGTAAACCTTAAATTGTATATGCAATGATAATACCTTTCAAAATTGAAGAGAAATATGTGCATAATGGTTATAGAATATATAAAGGCAGAAAGTACATTCATGGTTGCTTAGGGCTGAGGATTGGGAGAAAATGGGAAGTTATTGCTGATGGACATAAGGGTTTCTTTTTGGAGTAACGAAAATGTTCTAAAATTGATTATGGTAAAGGAAACTCTATACTAAAAACCATTAATTGTGCACTGTAAGTGGGTGAATTATGTGGTATATAAATTATACACAATAAAAATAGTGAAGATGAGGGGAGTTCACGTTGTGGTGCAACAGAAACGAATCTGACTAGGAACCGTGGGGTTGTGGATTTGATCCCTGGCCTTGCTTAGTGGGTTAAGGATCCAGCATTGCCATGAGCTATGGTATAGGTCGCAGAGGCGGCCCAGATCTGGCATTGCTGTGGCTGTGGTGTAGGCTGGCAGCTGTAGCTCTGATTAGAACCCTAGCCTGGGAGTCTCCATATGCCTCGGTGCAGCTCTAAACACGCAAAGAAAAAAAAAAGATGAAATAAAACGTTTTAAAAAAACCACAAGAGCTGACAGAATTAATCACCATCAAATCAAATCACTACTACAAGAAATGTCAAAGGCAGGAGAAAAATATACCAGATGGATATTTACATCTGTGTAAAAGAATGAAGAGAATCAGAAATATGTATAGAAGGTAGTAGAATTCTTATATTTGAATAAAGCCATTTAAAAGATAAGTGACTGTTTAGAACAAATAATAAAACTGTATTGTGGGATTTATGACGTGGAAAAATAAAACATATGACAGCAGTTGCCCAAAAGATTGGGAAAAGAAAACTATTCTAAGGTTCTTATAGCATGCAAAGTGGTATATTACTTGAAGGCAGATTGTGATAAGTTAAAGATGTATACCCTAAATCCTAAACCACTTTTAAAAAGCAAAGACATATAGTGGAGTTCCCATCGTGGTGCAGGGGTTAACGAATCTGACTAGGAGCCATGAGGTTGTGGGTTCGAGGATCCCTGGCCTCGCTCAGTGGGTTAAGGATCCGGCGTTGCCGTGAGCTGTGGTGTAGGTCGCAGACGCGGCTCGGATCCCACATTGCTCTGGCTCTGGTGTAGGCCAGAGGCTACAGCTCCGATTAGACCCCTAGCCTGGGAACCTCCATATGCCACGGGAGCAGCCCAAGAAATGGCAAAAAAAAAAAAAAAAAAAGCAAAGACGTATAGTTAGTAAACCAATAAAGGAGATAAAATTGAATCATAAAAATGCTTAATTAATATAAAATATGTCCAAAAAGAGAAGATGAATAGATTGGACAAATGGAAAACAAAAAGCAAGACGATTGATTTTTTTTTTAAGTATAATGATTTTTATTTTTTTCCATTATAGCTGGTTTACAGTGTTCTGTCAATTTTCTACTATTACAGCATGGTGACCCAGTTACACTTACATATATACATTCTTTTTTTTTATTTAATTTTTTTATTACTGTTTTTTTGTTTTTTGTCTTTTTGAGGGCCGCACCCACGTTATATGGAGATTGCCAGGCTAGGGGTCTAATCGGAGCTGTAGCTGCCAGGCTATGCCACAGCCACAGCAACACCAGATCCGAGCTGCATCTGCGACCTACACCATAGCTCATGGTTAGGGATCGAACCTGCAACCTCATGGTTCCTAGTCGGATTCATTTCCATTGCGCCATGACAGGAATTCCACATGTATAGATTCTTTTTTCTCACATTATCATGCTCCATCATAAGTGACTAGACATAGTTCCTAGTGCTACACAGCAGGATCTCATTGCTAATCCATTCCAAGACAGTAGTCTGCAGCAAGATGATTTTAATCTAACAATATAAATAATCTCATTAAATGCAAATGATCTAAACAGTACAATATAATAGGTGGAAATTATCAATTTCATTTAAAAGTAAGAACTGATTGGGTGTTATGTACAAGAAACCCACTTAAATATATTTTAAGACAGGCTAAAAGTACAGGGATGGGAGAAGATATACTATGCAGACACTAATCAGAAGAAAGCAGAAGTTACTATGTTAATATTCAACAGAGTGGGTATAGAACTTTAAAATAAAAAGTAATAAAACTGAAAGGAGAAATAGTTCACTGGTATAGTTGGGTATTTCAACACTACTCTCTCAAAATATTGAGAGAACAATTAGACCCCCCCCCAAAAAAAATCAGTAAATAACTTGACCTTTACACAACACTCCACCCAACATCATGATACATATATATTTTTTTAGCATTCACATAGTGTTTGCAAAGGTAGACTGTATTCTGGGCCATAAAATTAGTTTCAATAAATTCATGATTTGAATTATACAAAGTATGTTCTTTTTGTCATAAAGGACAGTAATAGAAAAATATCTGGAAAATTCCCAAATATTTGGAAATTAGACACACTGAATTGAATATAGTTCAAAGAAGAATAAAAGAAATTGGAAAATGCTTTTAAAGAATGAAAACGAGGACATGAAATGGCAAAGTTTGTGGGATACAGTACTTAAAAGGAAATTTATACCATTAAATGCTTATTTTAGGAGGTAGGGAGATCTAAAATCACTGACCTAAGCTTCCACCTTAAGAAATTGGAAAAACAGGAGTTCCTGTCGTGGCGCAGTGGTTAACGAATCCGACTAGGAACCATGAGGTTGCGGGTTCGGTCCCTGCCCTTGCTCAGTGGGTTAATGATCTGGCGTTGCCGTGAGCTGTGGTGTAGGTCGCAGACGCGGCTCGGATCCTGCATTGCTGTGGCTCTGGCGTAGGCTGGCGGCTACATCTCCGATTAGACCCCTAGCCTGGGAACCTCCATATGCCACGGTAGCGGCCCAAGAAATGGCAAAAAGACAAAAAAAAAAAAGAAAGAAATTGGAAAAACAAAAGCAAACTTAATTTCAAGTAAGCAGAGGAAAGGAAATTGTGAAGATCAGAGGAACAATCAGAAAACAAAAGGAGAATATCAATGAATTCAAAAGAGATTATTTAAAACAATAAACAAAACTGAAAAACTTTTAGCCAGACTTTAAAAAGGAAGAGAGCACATTACCATTATCACAAATGAGAGATGGGACAATACTGATATTTTTACAGCCATTATGAAGATAATAATGAATACCGTAATTCATTCTATGCCAATAAATGTGAGTTTACCTTAAGTGGACAAGGTCCTTAAAAGACACAGATTACTAAGGCTCAATCGAGAAGAAACTGATAACCTGAATAGGTCTATATCAGAGAAATTATAGTTTAAAACTTTTCCACAAAGGATACTCCAGAGTCAGGGCTTCACTGCTGAAGTAAGAAAATAACATGTGCTTATCTCAAAAGAAGCAGAAAAAGCATTTTGAGTCATGTTGCATCTGTGTTAAAAATTCCACAAATTAGGAGTTCCCGTCGTGGCGCAGTGGTTAACGAATCCGACTAGGAACCATGAGGTTGCGGGTTTGGTCCCTGCCCTTGCTCAGTGGGTTAACGATCCGGCGTTGCCGTGAGCTGTGGTGTAGGTTGCAGACTCGGCTCGGATCCCGCGTTGCTGTGGCTCTGGTGTAGGCCTGTGGCTACAGCTCCGATTCGACCCCTAGCCTGGGAACCTCCATGTGCCGTGGGAGTGGCCCAAAGAAATAGCAAAAAGACCAAAAAAAAAAAAAAATCCACAAATTAGAAGGGAACTTCCTCACTATTATAGAAGGCATCTTTGAAGAATCAGTTAATACTTAATAATGAAATGCTGAAGTCCTTGCTCCTAAGAGAAAGAGCAAGGTATGAATGTTTGCTTCCATCACTTCTTTTAAACATAGTACTGATGATTCTTGCTAGTTCAATAAAAGCTTCTGACTTCAGAGGACAGCATCATGTATATAGGAAGTTATAAGGAATTCACAAAACTAGAATAATTACATTTAGGATGATTGCAAGATACAAAGTCAAGATATAAAAATCAATTGTGGGAGTTCCCATCGTGGCACAGAGGTAACAAATAAGACTAGCATCCATGAGGATGCAGGTTAAGGATCCTGGGTTGCCATGAGCTGTGGCGTAGGTCTCAGATGCAGCTCAGATCTGGCATTGCTATCGCTGTGTCATAGGCCAGCAGCTACAGCTCTGATTTGATCCCTAGCCTGGGAACTTTCATATGCCACAGGTTCGGCCCTAAAAAGCACACACACACACAAATCATGTGTTTATATATTAGGAAGAGCAGTATGAAATTGAAGTGGGTAAAACATTTACAAATAACATAAAAATGAAATTCTTAGGGCTGAGTTTGACAAGACACTTGTGGTAGCTATATACTGAAAACTGCAAAATATTGCTTATGGATCAGAAGACTCAATATTAAGATTTTAGTTCTTCCCAGATCTGTAGATTCAATACAAGCTCAATCAATTGACAGGTTGACTCTGAAATTTATCAGGAAACACAAAGGGTCTAGAATATACAAAACAAATTTAATAACAAAGATACAAATTGGAGGACTTACACTCCTTGCTTCCAAGACTTAATATTAAGGTTGAGTAGTTAAGATAGAGTAAGTCAGATATCGGTGTGGAAGTAAACATCTAGATCAATGGAAGAGAATAGAAGTCTCGAAATAGATCCACATATTTATGGTCAATTGAGTTTTGACAGTTCCTAAAGCATTTCCATGGGGAAAGGGTATCTTTTTAGTAAGTAGTCCTAAATGGACAACCATTGTAAGGAAGGAAAAGTCTCTTTTCCTTCTACTCCACTAGGTTCTCAGCTAGTTCTCTTTAACAGAATACATCAACAAGAGAAAAATATGTTTATTAATGTTATATCTCATATAAACATGGGGGAAACTCTTGGATGAGTTTGTTTAGAACTTAGGTTTATATAGCTTAACAAAAGAACAGTAGTGAGTTCCTATTGTGGCTCAGTGGGTTACTAATCCAACTAGTATCCATGAGGCTGTGGGTTCTATCCCTGGCCTCCCTCAGTGGGTGAAGGATCTGGCATTTCCCTGAGCTGTGGGCTAGGTTGCAGATACCCCTCGGATCCAGTGTTGCTGTGGCACAGGCTGGCAGCTGCAGCTCCGATTTGACCCATGGCCAAAAGAACAATAAACTTTTAGATATGAGAAGACAAAGGAAGTGGACCTTGGTCTCTAGGGGTGGCAAAGTTTAGGAAAGCAAATTGCTAGTTAGTGAAGATGGTTATGTAGAGTCCTCTGGTGCCATCTCCAGGCTGGTAAGTGTTGTCTCCTGCGATTAACTTGTCCTTGCTGGTGGAGCGGGGAGGAGGACACCTTTGTAAATTTAACTCTTGCTTTTAGGCAAATGCAGGGAGGCAGAGAGCTTTTCTTGCATCTATTCACAACTGCCTTCTCCTAAAAATAATCTTAAAAGTGGCATATTTGGGGATGGCAATTTTTATTACCATTCATTCACCACATTAAACACACACAAAATCCAACCTTAATTGACACCATCAAAAAATTAACTCAAAATGGATCACAGACTTACATGTAAGGGTAAAAACTATTAAATTCTAGAAGAAAACATCTGAGCAAATCATTATCATAGATGGAGCAAAGATTTCATAAGTTGAACAGAAAAAGCACAAAGTAAGAAATTTGGACGGAGTTCTCTGGTGGTCTAGCCATTAAGGATTTGGCATTGTTACTGCTGTGGCTCGGGTTGGATACCTGGTCTAGGAACTTTAGCGTGCTGTGGGTGTGACCAAAAAAAAATTCGGTGAGTTTTATTTCATCAAAATAAAATTTCTGTTTTAAAGACAGGAGTTCCATGGAGTTCCCGTCGTGGCGCAGTGGTCAACGAATCTGAGGTTGCAGGTTCGATCCTGGCCTTGCTCAGTGGGTTAAGGATCCGGCGTTGCTGTGAGCTGTGGTGTAGGTTGCAGATGTGGCTCAGATCCCGAGTTGCTGTGGCCCATGGTGTAGGCCAGTGGCTGCAGCTTCAGTTAGACCCCTAGCCTGGGAACCTCCATATGCCGTGGGAGTGGCCCTAGAAAAGGCAAAAAGACAAAAAAAAAAAAAAAAAGGAGTTCCTGTCATGGCTCAGTGGTTAACGAACCGGACTAGTGTCCATGAGGATGCAGGTTCGATCCCTGGCCTCACTCAGTGGGTTAAGGATCTGGCCTTGCCGTGAGCTGTGGTGTAGGTCGCAGACGCGGCTCGGATCCCTCGTTGCTGTGGCTGTGGCATAGGCTGGCGGCTAAAGCTCCATTTTGACCTTTAGCCTGGGAACCTCCATATGCTGCCGCAGGTGTAGCCCTAAAAAGACAAAAGAAAAAAAAAAAGACAGTGATAGAGGAAATGAAAAGACAAGTCACAGACTGGCAGAAAATATAAGTTTATGTACAATATATGAAGAACTCTCATAATTCAACATTAAGAAGATAATCCAGGAGTTCCTGTCGTGGCGCAGTGGTTAACAAATCCAACTAGGAACCATGAAGTTGGGTTCGATCCCTGCCCTTGCTCAGTGGGTTAACGATCCGGTGTTGCCGTGAGCTGTGGTGTAGGTTACAGACGTGGCTCGGATCCCACGTTGCTGTGGCTCTGGCGTAGGCTGGTGGCTACAGCTCCGATTTGACCCCTAGCCTGGGAACCTCCATATGCTGCGGGAGCGGCCCTAGAAAAGACAAAAAGACCAAAAAAAAAAAAAAAAAAGAAGATAATCCAATTGAAAAATGAGCAAGAGATGTGGATATTTTGCCTTAGAAGATATTGAGTTGGCAAATAAGCCCATGAAGAAATGTTCAAAGTCATTAGGGAAATGCAAATTAAAATCACAAGCTATCACTACACAAGTATTATTAGCATGATAGATCTTAAAAGTATGACCTTATCAGGAAGTTCCCTTGTGGCGCAGCAGGTTAAGGATCCAGCATTGCTGCATGGGTGGCACAGGTTGCAACTGTGGCTTGGGTTTGATCCCTAGCCCGGGACGTACCACAGACCACAGGTGCGGCCAAAAAAATAAATAAATAAAGAATGACCATATCAAATGTTGGTGAGGATGGGGAGCACCTCAAACTCTTTTATGTTAGCAATAAGGATGTAAGACGCTACAACCACTTTGAAATAGTTTGACTTTTTACAAAAAAAATGTGATTCATCGCAATGATGCAGCCATTCCACCACTGAAATACTTATGTCCACATTAAGACTTCTACATGAATGGGAGTTCCATTGTGGCTCAGGAGGTTAAGGACCCAACTAGTATCCATGAAGATGCAGGTTTGATCCCTGGCCTCGCTCAGTGGGTTAAGGATCCGGCGTTGCTGTGAGCTGTGGTGTAGGTCACAGACTTGGCGCAGATCTGGTGTTGCTGTGGCTGTGGCGTAGGACAGCAGTTGTAGCTCTGATTTGACCCCTAGCCTGGGAACTTCCTTATGCCACAGGTGCGGCCCTGAAAAAAAAAAAGACTTATACATGAATGTTTGTACTAGCTCTATTTGTAATAGTTAAAAATTGGGAAAAGTCGGTACTCAACAGGTAAGTAGATGAACAAATTGTGGTTTATCTATACAATGAGGTTCTGCTCAGCAATAAAAATGAACAATGCTTTGACATACCAGTACATGGTGTTGTAAAACTGTTGATTAAGATTTTTTGACAGTTTGTTGGGTGTGATATGGTATTTCCTTGTCTTTGTTTGCATTTTCCTAATTACTAATTGATGAGCTTCTTTTAATACTGACCTTTTGGGTTTCTACTTTTTATTTTTTGCCAACTATAAAAAAATTTTTTTTACTGTAGTTGATTTACAATGTTCTGTCAATTTCTGCTGTACAGCAAAGTGACCCAGTCATACATATATATATATTCTTTTTCTCATATTATCTTCTATCATGTTCTGTCACAAGTGATTAGATATAGTTTCCTGTGCTATACAGCAGGACCTCATTGCTTATCTACTCTGAATGTAATAGTTTGCATCTACTAATCCCAAACTTCCCAGTCCATCTCACTCCCTCCCCTTCCTCCTTGGTAACCACAAGTTTGTTCTCCATATCTGTGAGTCTATTTCTGCTCTGTGGATAGATCATTTTAGATTCCATACTTTAGATTCCCCATGTAAGTGATATATGTATTTGTCTTTTTCTTTCTGACTTACTTCACTTAATATGAGAATATCTGGTTGCATCCCTGTTGTTGCAAATGGCATTACTTTGTTCATTTTAATGGCTGAGTGGTATTCCACTGTGTATATGTAGATGTGCACGTCTTCTTAATCCATTCATCCATTGATAGACTTTTAGGTTGTTTCCATGTCTTTTGCCAACTTTTCTACTGAGTTTTCTTTTGGATTTGTAATCCTTTGTGTATACTCAGTACAAATTATTTGTCATGTATGTATGTAAAGCTTTTCTCCAGTTTATTTTTTACTTTTTTATTATGGTTTAAAAATTTTTTTGTATTGGAGTATACTTGTTTTACAATGTTGTGTTAGTTTCAGGTATACAGCAAACTGAATCAGCTGTAAATATACTTATACCCATTCTTTTTCAGATTCTTTTCCCATATAGATTATTACAGAATATTGAGTAGAGTGTCCTGTGCTATATAGCAGATCCTTATTAGTTATCTGTTTTATATAGAGTGGTCTGTATATGTTAATCCCAAACTCCTAATTTAATCTTCCCCCATATACTTTATTTTTTAATTGTAAAGAAGTTAAATTCATCAAACATTGCAATTGTTATCTTCCTGGTTTGTGCTTCAGAATCTTATTTAAGAAATCCTTCTTCTGCTGAGGTTTTAAAGATATTGTGTATTTGTTTCTAAAGGTTTTAAACATTCGCTTTTCATGTGTAGCACCTGGAGTTCATATTTGTGTGTGGTGTAAATAGGGCTCTGATTTTCTCCTATATGGATAACTAGTTCCCCCAAACCATTTGTTATTGAATTTTAATTATGCATCCTCTAATATAATCCAAGTTTTTGGATGTATGCTGATCTCTTTTTGGATCTCTATTCTTTTCCGTTGGTTTGCTCTATTTACGCATGTTTTAATTATTATATATGAAGCCTACAGCTGGTAGGACAGATCTCTGCATGTCGTTGATCTTATTCGAAGCCCACTGACGTTTTGTTGGAATTGCATTGAATTTATAAATTAACATGGCAAGAACTGGCTTCTTTGCAGTGTTGAATCTTTCCACCCAGAGGTATGGTTTCTATGATTACATTTGTTTGGGTTCTTTATATCCTTCCATAACAATGTTTTATAGCTTTTTCATTAAAGATCTTCTTTTTTTGTTAGATTTATCCCTAGGTAGTATGGTTATTATTATGTATGGGTTCTCTTTTTCTATTGTAGTTAGAATATAGATACATTGTTTATTTTGATACATTGATCTTCATTTCAGCTGAGCTCTTTTAAATGCTAAATGGTTAGTTCTTAGATTTTCTTGGGTTCTGCATAGTCACATTGTCAAATTTAGGGAAATTTTGTTTTTGTAATTCTTATACTTCTTGTTTGGTTTTTTTGGTTTTTTGTTTTTTTTAGGGCTACACCTGTAGCATATGGAGGTTCCTAGGCTAAGGGGAGAATCGGAGCTGTAGCCACTGGCCTATACCACAGCCACAGCAATGTCAGATCTGAGCAACCTCTGCAACCTACACCACAGCTCATGGCAACGCCAGATCCTTAACCCACTTAGCAAGGCCAGGGATCAAACCTTCGTCCTCATGGATCCCAGTCAGGTTTGTCACCACAGAGCCATGACAGGAACTCCCTAAACTTGTTTTTAGTTGAATGAATTGTTGGAACCAGTGAGTTCCTTAGTTTATATTTGAAGCTGCTGCTATTGAATAGTTTATGATGCAATGTAGAACTAGAGGACTTTTGGTGGATTTGTTATACTGTCATTTAAAAACTTGCTGATTTGCTTTGTTCACTGTTATGAGTGTCTGAACACATCCTAATACTTTGGCCCAGCTAAGATTCTTAGTTAACCCTAAATTCAGTTTCGGAGACTTTGTTTTTATAAAGCTCACATTTAAGCCTTCAAGTACTAAGCATAGAGAGACCAAAACATTCCCAGTTGCCTGTTTTCCTTTTCATTGTCATGTTAGTTCATGTAGTTCACTACAAGAATGTTTTTGGAGTACACATGTACAATAAGCTTATAGATGGATAAAAGATCTCTAGAAGGGAGTTCCCATTGTGGCTCAGTGAGTTAAGGACCTGATACAGTGTCCGTGAGGATGAGGATTTGATCCATGGCCTTGCTTGGTGGATTAAGGATCCACAAGCAGCAAGCTGTGGCATAGGTCATAGATGCAGCTCAGATCTGGTGTTGCTGTGGCTGTGACATAGGCCTGCAGCTGCAGCTACAATTCAACCCCTAGGCCAGGAACTTCCATGTGCTGCATGTGTAGCTGTAAAAAGAAGAAAAAAAAGTTTTTGTTTTGTCTTGTTTTGTTTTGTTTTTGCTTTTTAGGGCCGCACCCGTGGCATAGGGAGGTTCCCATTCCCAGGCTATGGGTCTAATTGGAGCTACAGCTGCTGGCCTAGCCACAGCCACAGCAACACAGGATTTGATCTGGTCTGTGACCTACAACCACAGCTCACAGCAATGCTGGATCCTTAACCCACTGAGCAAGGCCAGGGATCGAACCCTCAACCTCATGGTTCTTAGCCAGATTTGTTTCTGTTATGCCACAATGGGAACTCCCCCAAAAACGTTTTTAAAAATACCTGATTATGTAATTTAGCCATAGTTATTAAAGACACTTTAGAAAATGCAATTGAGTAAAACTATATAAAGAAGAAAGCAAGTGTCACTTGTAATCTCACTCCTAGGAGACAGATGCTTGTTATATTTTTGTTACATATTTTTATTTTATTTATTTATCTAATTTTTCTTTTTTGGCTGTGCCCCTGGCATGTAGAAATTTCCGGGCCAGGGATCGAATCTGTGCTGCAGTGGTGAGCTGTGTCACTGCTGAAGCAACACCGGATACTTAATCCACTGTGCTGGGCCAGGAATTGAACCCATGCCCCCAAAGAAACAATGCTGGATCCTTAACCCACTGCACCACAGCGGGAACTCCTGGTAAGTGTATTTTAACTGCATGAGAAACTACCAAACGGTTATCCAGAGTGGCTGTACCAGTGTATGGGAGTTCCAATTACCCTATATCTTTATTAACATCAGTATTTTGTATTTAAGACCTTTGCCCATTTTTTTGGGGGGGGGGTGTTTCTTGTTTTGCTTTTTAGGACTGCACTCATGGCATATGGAGGTTCCCAGGCTGGGGGACTAATTGGAGCTACAGCTGCTGGCCAACACCACAGCCACAGCAACGCCAGATGTGAGCCACGTCTGCAACCTGCACCACATCTCACGGCAACGCCTGATCCTTAACCCACTGAGCAAAGCCAGAGATTGAACCCAAGACCTCATGGTTCCTGGTTGGACTCATTTCCGTGGCACCACGATGGGAACTCCCCTTTGCCCATTTTTAAATTGGGTTTTTTGTTGTTGTTGCATTTTGAGAGTTCCTTATGTATTCTGGATACAAATCATTGTTGGATACGTATTTTGCATATATCTTCTTCCATTTGGTTGCTTGTCTTTTTATCTAAGCAGTGTCTTTTACAGAAAAAAAAGTTTTTAATTTTGATAAAGTCTAACTTGTCAATTTTTTTCTCTTATGGATTGTGCTTAGTATCTTGTTTAAGGACTCTTTGTCTAATCTTAGGTCACAAAGATTTACTACTCCTATGTTTTCTTCTAAACATTTAAAGTTTTGCATTCTACATTTAGATCAGCAATCCATTTTGAGTTCATTTTTGTGTAAGTGTAATTTTTGGGTCGATACTCGCTTATTTTTGCATATGGATATCAAGTGGCTTCTATACCACTTTTTGAAAAGACTGTCTTTTCTCTATTAAATTGCTTTTGCGCATTTGTAAAAAGTTGGTATATATGGATTTACTCTGGACTCTCTCTTTCTATTCTTTTGATCTGTGTTCTTCCTTTCACTAATTTGATACTATATGATTATTGTAACTTTATTGTAACTTACTATAAATTGATAATATAATTTCTGCAACTTTGTTCTTCAGAATTGTTTTGGCTATTTTGCTCCTTTGCCTTTCTGTATAAATATTAGAATTAGTTTGTCTATATCTACAAAAAAAACTTCTGGAATTTTGAGTAGACTTGTATCAAATTCATAGATCAGTTTTGGGACAGTTGACATCTATCTGTGTTATATTGTCTTCCAGTGTGTGAAAATGGTGTATATATATCGCCCCCATTTATTTAGGTCTTATTCTGTATTTTATAGTTTTCAGTATATAGACGCTATACATATCTTGTTAAGTATATACCTAAATATTTAATTTTTGGGAGCTGCAATTATAAATTATATTTTTAAAATTTTGGTTTTCAATTATTCATTGCTAGTGTATGGAAATTTCTTTCTTTCTTTTTTTTTTTGTCTTTTGTCTTTTTAGAGCCGCACCCACAGCTTATGGAGGTTCCAAGGCCAAGGGTTGAATTGGAGCTATAGCTGCTGGCCTGTGCCTTAGCCACAGCAGCAGAGGATCTGAGCCATATCTGTGACCTATACCACAGCTCATGGCAATGCCGGATCCTTAACCCACTGAGCAAGGCCAGGGATGGAACCCGTGTCATCATGGATATTAGTCAGGTTTGTTAACCACTGAGCCACGATGGGAACTCTGGAGATTTCATTGATTGGATGGTGGTAACTTTATGTCCTGTGATCTTGCTAAACATATTTACTAGTTCTAGGGTTTTTTTTTGGGGGGGGGGGCGGTTGGTGAATACCTTGGTATTTTATATGTACCCAATTATGTTTTCTGTGAAGAGAAACAGGTTTCTTTTTTTCTTCCTTCCCAATCTGTATGCCTTTTATTTCTTGGCTTATTGCACTACCTGGGACTTTAAGTAAGATGCTGCATAGTGGTGATAGCAGACAACCTTGCTTTTTTTTTTCTGATCTTAGGGAGAAGGCATCAGTCTGTAGGTTTTATCGTAGATGCCCTTTAACAGACTGAGGAAAACTCCTATTCCTAGTTATTTTTTTCATTTTTAAAAGTTGTATTGAAATATAGTTGATTTACAGTGTTGTGATAATTTCTGCTGTACAACAAAGTGATTCAGTTATACACATACATTCTTTTTTAGATTTTCTTTCCATATAGATTATCTCAGATATTCCTAGTTTGTTGAGTTTTGTTTTGGTTTTTATTTTTGGCCTCGCCCATGGCATGCAGAAATTCCTGGGCCAGGGATCAAACTCGAGCCACAGCAGTGACAGCACCAGATTCTTAACCCTCTAGGCCACCAGGGAACACCCTATTGAGAGTTTTTATTATGAATGGGTGTTAAATTTTGTCAGTTTTTTTCTGCATTGGTTGAAATGATCATATTTTTTTCTTCTTTTGACCCAGTATAGTAGATTACATTGACTGCTTTTCTTTTTTCTTTATTTACGTTTTTACCTTTTATTTTATAGCTTTTATTTATTTTTCTACTGTACGGCATGGTGATTTAGTTACACATACATGTATACGTTCTTTTTTCTGGTATTATCATGCTCCATTATAAAAGACTAGACATAGTTCCCAGTGCTACACAGCAAGATCTCATTGCTAATCCATTCCAGAGGCAACAGTCTGCATCTATTAACCCCAAGCTTCCAATCCATCCCACTCCCTCCCCCTTTCCCTTGGACGACAAATCTCTTCTCCAAGTCCATGATTTTCTTTTCTGTGGAAAGGTTCATTTGTGTCATATATTAGATCCCAGATATAAGTGATATCATATGGTATTTGTCTTTCTCTTTCTGACCTACTTCACTCAGTATGAGAGTTTCTAGTTCCGTCCATATTGCTGCAAATGGCATAATTTTGTTCTTTTTTATGGCTGAGTAATATTCCATTGTGTATATATACCATATCTTCCTAATCCAATCATCTGTCGATGGACATCTGGGTTGATTACATATCTTGGCTGTTGTGAAGAGTGCTGCAATGAACATGTGGGTGCATGTGTCTTTTTCAGGGAAAGTTTTGTCTGGTTATATGCCCAAGAGTGGGATTGCTGGGTCATATGGTAGTTCTATGTATAGTTTTCTAAGGTATCTCCATACTGTTCTCCATAGTGGTTGTATCAGCTTACATTCCCACCAACAGCAAAGGAGGGTTCCCTCTTCTCCATACCCCCTCCAGCATTTGTTAATTGTGGACTTATTCATGATGGCCATTCTGACTGGTGTGAGGTGGTACCTCATGGTAGTTTTGATTTGCATTTCTCTAATTATCAGGGATGTTGAGCATTTTTTCGTGTGTTTGTTGGTTATCTGTAAATCTTCCTTGGAGAAATGTCTATTCAGGCCTTTTGCCCATTTTTCAGTTGGGTTGTTGACTTTTTTGCTGTTGAGTATTGACTGCTTTTCAAAAACTGAAACAGCTTTGCATTCTCAGAACAAACCCACTTGGTTATCATGTATTGTCCTTTTTATGTATCATTAGATTTAATTTGCTGATATTTTGTTGAGATAGTTAGCATCTTTGTGAAGATATTGGTCTATAGTTTTCTTGTAATCAGGCTAACAGTAGCCTCATAAAGTGAGTTGGGAGGTGTTTCCTTCTCTTTTCTGGAGAGATTTTATAGAATCAGTACTGTTTCTTCTGCAAGTGTGCTAAAATTTACCAGAGAAAATATCTGACCTGTAAATTTCCTTAATAGTCATAGGATTATTCAGGTTATCTAATGCATTTCAGGGGACTTTTTGATAATTTGTAGTTTTCAAGGAAGTGGTCTATTGCAACTAATGATTGAATTTATGTGTTTAGAATAGTGTGTGTATTTCTTTTTTTCTTTTTAATGTCTACAGGATCTGTAGTAATATCTTTTTTTAAAATTCTTATTATTATTTTGGCTGCACCCATGGCATGCAGAAGCTTCAGAGCCACGGATTGAACCCATGCCATAGCAGCCACCCAAGCTGCAGCAGTGACAATGCCAGTTCTTTACTGCTAAGCTACCAGGGAATTCACATTCCTATTATTTTTTCTCTCTTTTCTTCTTTGTCCGTCTTGCTAGAGATTTGTCAATTTTATTGATCTTTTCAAAGAACCAACTTTTGGTTTCATTGGCCCCCCCCCCCCATTTTCCATGTCATTGATTTGTGCCTTTTTTTTTATGGCCATATGTACATCGTATGGAAATTCCTGGTCCAGGATTGAATCCGAGCCACAGCTGTGCCCTACACTGCATCTGTGACAACATCTGATCCTTTTTAACCTACTACACCAGGCTGGAGATTGAACTCACTTCCTCGACCACCTGAGCCAATGCAGTCAAATTCTTAACCCACTGTGCCACAGAGGGAACTTTGATTTGTGCTTTTTATTATTAACTTTATTATGATTACTTTAAGTTTATTTTGCTCTTCTTTTTTTAGTTTCTTAGGGGAGAAAGTTAGATTACTGATATGAAGCTTTTCTACTTGTATTGGTCAGCTCAGGCTTCCGTAACAGAATGCCACAGATTGGGTGGTTTAAACAATAAAAAAGTATTTCTCACAGTTCTGGAGGTTGGAAAGTCAAAGATCAGTGTACTAGCAAGGTAGGTTTCATTCTGGGATCTCTACTTTTGGTTTATGGGCAGCTGCCCACTAGCTGTGTGCTCTCATAACTTCTTGTGCATGCCAGGGGAGAGAGAAAGAACAAACTCTCTGGTATCTCTTCTTATAAGGGCCCTATCTGTGTGATCTTATTTAACCCTGATTCCTTTCTTAGAGGCCTCATTCCATACATAGCCACACTGGGTTAGGGTTTTAACATATGAATTTTGGAGGGACACAAATATTTAGTACATGACAATACTTCTCTAACAATTAGAATGTAACAGTGTTATATACATTATATATATTATATATATATATATAATATATATATTACCCTCTAAATACTGTTTTTTTTCCCTTTTTTGGCCACAGTGTGCTGCAGCTTGATGTGGGATCTCAGTTCCCAACCTGGGAACCAGAACCCAGATTGCAGCAGTGAAAGTGCCAAGTTCTAATCACTAGATCACCAGGGAACTCCCTCCCACTAAGTACTTCTTAATTTGCATCCCACACTTTTTTTTTTTTTTTGTCTTTTTAGGGCCACACCCATGACATACGGAGTTCCTAGGCTAGGGGTTGGAGCTGTAGCTGCTGACCTCTGCCACACCCACAGCGACTGGGGATCCTTTAAACCACTGAGCAAGGCCAGGGATCGAACCTGCGCCCTCATGGATACTAGTTGGGTTCATTACTCCTTATGCTACAATGGGAACTCCCCCCCACACACACATTTTAATACATTTTATTTACATTTTTGTTCAGTTCAGAATATTTTCCAGTTTCCCTTGAGACTGCCTCTTTGACCCATGGATTATTTAGTGTGTTGTTTGGTTCTCAAGTGTTTGGAGATGTACCTGTTATAAATCTGTTGTTGATTTTTAATTTAATTCCATGATGGTCAGAGAAGATACTTTGTATGATTTCAGGTTATTCATTTATTTATTGTCTTTTTTTTAGAGCTACATCCATGGCATATGGAGATTCCCAGGCTAGGGGTTGAAATGGAGCTGTAGCTGCTGGCCTGCACCACAGCCATAGCAATGCAGGATCCGAGCTGCGTCTGCGGCCTACACCACAGTTCGTGGCAATGCTGGGTCCTTAACCCACTGAGCAAGGCCAGGGATCATGGATGCTAGTCAGATTTGTTTCCGCTGAGGCAGGATGGGGAACTCCCATTTCAGTTCTTGTAAATTTGTTAAGATTGTTTTATGGTTTAGCAAATATAGCCTGTCTTGGTGAATGTTCCATGAGCACTTGAAAAGAATGTGTGTTGTTTTTAGTTGAAGTATTCTACAGCTATCAACTAGATCCTGTTGTTTGATGGAATTATATATCAGTACTAATATTTGATCTAATGGTTCTGTTTCTTCCTAAAAGAGGGATATTGAAATATCCAGTTGTAATTGTGCATGTCTATTTTTTCTTTCAGTTCTTAGTTTTTGTTTTATGTGTTATGAAGCTCTGTTGTTAGGTCAATAGACATTTAGAATTGTTGTCTTTTGATGAATTGTCCTTTTTATCATTATATAATGTTCATCTTTATGCCTGATAATTTTTTTGCTCTGAAATCTGCTTTGTCTAATATTAATTTAGCCAGTCCAGCCTTTTTTGGCTAGTGTTTTTATAGAATATATTTTAAAATTATTTTAAAAGTTTAAATTAATGGATTCTTAATTTTTAGAACAGTTTTAGGTTTACAGAAAAATTGAACAAAAAGTACACAGAATTCCCATGTAGGTACAGACACAATTTCTCCTGTAAGTAACATTTTGCTTTACTGTGATACATGTGTTACAACTGATGAGCCAGTATTGACACGTTAATACTAACTAAAGTCTATTGTTTGAGTTAGGTTTCACTCTTTATATTGTACAGTTTTATATTGTACAGTGAGTTTTGATGAATGTATGTCATGTATCCACTATTAAAGTATCATACAGAATAGTTTATTCTGTTTGCTTTTAACTTACCTATGTCATTATATTTAAAGTGACTTTCTAATTTATTTGGACAACCTCTGTCTTTTAAGTAGCATTTTTAGACCATTTATATTTAATATAATATATATTTAATATATAATATATAATTAATTTAATATATAATTTAATATATAATTAATGTATATAATATAATTATTGACATTTCAGATTTAGGTTTACCATCTAATTTGTTTTTTCTTTGTTGTTCCTTTTTTTTTTTTTGTCTTTTTTGCCATTTCTTGGGCCGCTGCCGCGGCACATGGAGGTTCCCAGGCTAGGGGTTTAATAGGAGCTGTAGCCACCGCCTACACCAGAGCCACAGCAACGCAGGATCCAAGCCAACCTACACCACAGCTCACGGCAACGCCGGATCGTTAACCCACTGAGCAAGGGCAGGGATCGAACCCGCAACCTCATGGTTCCTAGTCGGATTCGTTAACCACTGCGCCACAACGGGAACTCCTGTTGTTCCTATTTTTAAACTCTGATGATTCCCTTTTCCTGCCTTTTGAGTCATTTGAACATTTTGTAGTATTTGATTTTAATTACTTAAATGTATCTATTAGGTTTTGACTCTATCTTTCTGTATAGTTTTTTTGGCCACACCCACAGCATGAGGAAGTTCCTGGGCTAGGGATCAAACTGGAGCTACAGTAGTGACAATGCCACATTCCTTAATTGCCACTTAAACTCCCTGTATAGTTTTTTATTGGCTGCTCTAGGGAATCTCTCTTTCTTGCTTTTTTTTTTTTTCTCTCTCTTTCTCAGCACACACACACACACAAACACATATATGCATATATGTATGTGTAGGTATATATGTATATACACACACCTAACTATAAACAGTCTACTTAGAATTACTATTTGCTGTTTCAGGTGGAATGTCAAAACCTTTCCACCATATAGTTTCCTTCCTTATCCTCCCTTAGTGTTATAGTTGTCCTATCTATTACATTTATCTATATACACTGAAAATGTCATAAGAGAATCTTACAGTTTTGCTTTCAAGCATCAAAACATGTTTTAAAGAACTAGATAATTAGATATTTATCGTTTTTGTTTTCCTAGTGTTCCAAGTTTTGTATTGTTTCCCATATTTTTTGAACAACATTCTTTGGTCATTTTTTTAGAGCAAGTCTGTTAGCAGTGAATTCTCTTAGCATACTTCATCTGAGAATGTCTTTGTGTCGTTTTTATTCCTAAAGGGTATTTTTTCTGGACATAGGATTCTGTATTTATGGTTCCTTCCTTTCAGCACTTTAAACATGTTATTTGACATCCTTTTAGTCTTAATAGTTTCTGATGAGAAATATGAAGTCATTCAAATCATTATTCCCTTAATATGTCCTGCATCATTTTTGTCTTATTACTTTCAAGATTTGTCCTTTGTCTTTAGTTTTTTGTTTGCTTGTTTTGTTTTTGCTTTATAGGATCATACCTACAGCATATGGAAGTTTCCAGGTTAAGGGTCAGATTGGAGCTGTAGCTGCCGGCCTGTGCCACAGGTTTGCAACCTACACCACAGCTCACAGCAACACTGGATCCTTATCCCACTGAGTGAGGCCATGGATCAAACCGACATCTTCTTGGATACTAGTTGGGTTCATAACCACTGAGCCACAATGGGAACTCCCCTTTTTCTTTAGTTTTTACCTGTTAGATTATGATGAATCCAGGGTGGATTTTGTTGTGTTTATCCTGTTTGGGCATTGCTAACCTTCTTAACTCTATAGGTTTATGTCTTTTGTCAAGTTTATGAAAGTTTCGGCTATTATTTCTTAAAATATCTCATCACACTTTCTCCCTACCTTGTAGGATGCTAATGGCCCAAATATTAGACTTTTTGATATTGTCCTACAGGTACATCATAATATGTTCTTTCCCACCCCACCCCCAAATCTTTTGGATTTGAGGTTGATTCATACTTGATATTTCTATTGAAATTTGATTTGTCTTCTATTTGAATTTGATTTGTTTTCAGATTGACTGACTCTCTTGTCATTTCTTTTCTGCTATTGAATCAATCAAGTGTTTATGTTTTTGTTGCTGTATTTTTTACTAAATTTGCTAAATGTTCCATTTGGTTCTTTAAAGCATCTATTTCTTTCCTGAGACATTCTATCTTTCTGTTAGTTTCAGAAATGTTTTCTGTAGATTTTGGAGCATTTTTTTTTAATAATAGCTGTCAGATAATTTCTGCATCTATGTCAATTCCGCATTGTACCTGTTCCTTTCTTTTCCCATTCTGATTGTAATTATCTTGGTTCTAAAATTTTGGATTATATCCTGAAAATTTGTGAATACTGAATTACAAGGGCCTGACCTTTATTTTAGTAGACATTTGACCTGGTTGGATTCAGCTTGAAAATTCTGTCCAGTTTTCAGTGGATGGTGATTCCAAATTTATTTCAGTTTTCTAAGCTTTGCAGTGCTATTTAATGTACAGTGCATATACACTACCCATTAACTCATATGGAACTTGACTGATGGCTATTCTTATAGTTCAAAGTGACCTTTCTGTTAGGATATACATGCTGAATTATTTTAAGTGTGAAAGGTCACATGAGAACATTTCAATTAGTTCTGAAGAAATTTTATACATAGATGCATACATGTATATATATGTACTAAATCTGTACGTGAATCTAGGTGACTGTTGTACTATTTTTGCAAATTTTCTGTGTTAGAAATTTCTCAAACAAAAATTTGGAGACCGAAAAAATATATAGATCAAAAACATGCCATTCCTCTGCTTAAAGAAGTGGCCTCTCATCTCACTAAGTGTAAAAGCCAGATTCCCATTAGTCTGTTTAGCCCTTCAGGATCAGCCTTTTCACCCCCTGATGGCTTCCTAGCTCATTCATCATAAAAGCCAGAATCTTTTTTTTTTTTTCCTTCTTCTTCTGTGTGACCCTTAATTTATTTATCTCCTCTCCCTGGTACTTACTGTAATGTTTGGCCTATGGTAAGAACACAAGCACACAACAAATACGTGTTTGAATGAATGACTAGTTGTGTCTTTGTAACAGGTTTTATTGTTTTCCCACTTGTATGTTATTTTGTGTTATTGCAGACCTTGCACCACCTATAATGTCTAATACTTGCTATAGCAGTAGAGATTATTACTACCTTTCCTTAGGCTCTTAAAAATTAAGACCTGAAAGTCGTTTCTAAGTCTTCTGTCCCAGAGCTGTGCATACTTTCAAGAACTATTAATCTTTCCTGGTGTCCTTTGTACCACTTTATTTTAATGTGTTTTTCCTTATCCCCATTTGTATACTCTGTTCTCATTCTTTTTTATCATTTCTTTCAGTAAGGTACCTTCATTACTTCTCCCCATACTTTTGGGGGCAGTTATGGGAGGAGGAACAGATAGCTCCTAGTATCCTGTGTTGCTTACTTTCTTCCCCAAAATGAAAAATGATTTTTATTAAATATACCTTGCTGGAAAGAAAATTCTTTGTAACTAGATTTGTCCTTTATTTCTTAAGTCCAGCCCAGTAGCTTTTATGTAATGACTATTTCTCTGGCCTCAATAATTTTGCAGATGAGAAAAAGGCAAAAGTAAATTTAAAAGTGAACTTTTAATTCAGTTTACATCCACAACTCTAATAAGGCTCTATTTTGGCATTTCAACATATGTAGCAGAAAAGAGCTGGTGCTGTGTCTTTAAAAACTATCCTCAGAGCAGTGTGGAGGCAGGCATGTCACTGAAATGCTTGAATGAGAGCTAGAAGAGAAGGTGGGAGGGGGTGCTTTTGAGCGTGTGTGTGTGTGTGTGTGTGTGTGTGTGTGTGTGTGTGTGTGTGAGAGAGAGAGAGAGAGAGAGAGAAAGTGAGAATGTGTGTGTGTGTGCATGCGCGCGCATGTGAGTATGACTGTTGGCAGAGCTCTAGGTGACATCCCTCTGAACAGCTGGGCCATGGTCTGCTTCAGAGCTGCTTGTCAGAGCAATTAGCTTGCTGGAGACGCAGCAGCGAGGATCAGTAGCGTTTCATTCAAGGGTGAAGGGGGCGGGAGGGGACAGTGGGCGGGGGAGGAGGCACAGGTTTCCCAGAAGGAATTTCTTCCGGCAAAATTCCGGCAGAAAAGATTCTTACAATGAGGTCTCCATTAACAATGTGAGCTCGCTGTTGGTGTTAAGTGCAGATCCATCCGGGGTAAGTTTTGGATAATTTTCTTTCTTTGTATAAAAGTCCTTGAACTCCATAGACTGGGTAGGAAAAAAGCTAGAAAAATAGGTATCTTGTATCTTGGCCAGTTTAACTATAAGATACACATTAGAGAAATTAGATAATTTTCAAGTGTTAAGTTTGTGAGGGTTTTGTGGGCATTTTTGTTTGTTTTTTATCTTTAAAATATTTTTAAAATGAGGTTTGCTAGAACTTTTGCTCAAGTCAGATTCTACCTCTTCTGTGGTGATTTCAAGTGATGCTTCATTCAGATTTAGCTTATGAGAATAGTGGTGATTTCTGTTCTTTTTGGTGATGCTGTTGACGCACATTGCAGGAAGCAGGGAATCCCCTATAAATATCCTTCACTGTGTCATTCCACAGCTATCCACACCCGGTTAGTGAATATGTCTCTCTGTCCTTGTCTTTACATAACTGTCCCCTAGTCTTTAACTGTGATAAGAAGAAACATGTCGCCTTTGCTGTGTCTAGGAAGCTCTTTTGATTATGAACATCTTAGGAAGAATTTATTCAGCTTTTTTACTGAAACATGCCTTTTGATATGTTGAGGTTGTCATAAGAATTTCCTGTGGACTTACGCTTCTTCTTTTGGATTACTTGTTTGTTTCTTATAATTGGCTTGTTTTTGTTTGCTGGCCTTGGTTTCTAAAGAGTGCAGAGATGGGATTCCCTCTACCTCCAGTGACGTAGTGATTTTGTTTGCAGTCTTTTTCTTCTGAGAGGGAGGGGACAGAGAGAAGGAAGACGAAAAATCCATCTGAAGCGGTGCGTTCTATCTATGCCTTAATGATAACCCGGTACCATTGAACAGAGCTGAAGCCAAAGTGGGATGCTGTTAAGGATAGGAATGCTATTTTGTTTGTTTCTTTTTAGAATAGGCTGAGACCAAAGTCAGGATTGCTGAAGCAGAGTGCCTTAATTAACCCTTTATGTTCTGCTGCCAATGAATTTTACCTAATTGCTTTTTTTAAATTTGGAATGAAAAAGGGCTCATAAGCAGGTGTCTGGAACCTAGCAAACACGGGTAATTCTAGGTTGGGTTTTGGAATTTGGAATTTTTCTACCTTATTTGCACTGGTCTGGTTTGTACAGTATTTCTCAGACTTCAAAAATAGGCAGTTATATAAAATTCCTTGCCACTGTAGTTAGAGTAAAACTCTCACTTTGAATGTATGGAGCTAAAGCAAAGCTTTAGGAAGAAATTGTTATGCTCTTAGATGTGAACCTAACAACTTTTTTTTTTTTGGATTAAGTGTTTGGACTTCCAGTTCCTTTTTATGCAACTCCATTTTAATAATACTGATCTCTGGAGAGCTGCCTGCAGAGGCCAGTGTGAAAAATTCACTAGACTAAAGCCTAGGAATATTTTAGGTTTGCCTGTGGATATGTTTGGAAAGCCTGTGTTGAAAAGTGCCTCTAAGAACTTGCTGGTTTATTTTCTATCCTGGTATTCTTTTCTACTCTTTTCTTTCATTTAGTCTAAGCTCTTATGTATGAACTTAAATTATGCAGTCCTATTTTTATGGTAGTTCAATTATATTAATATGTATTATAGCTATAAATATTTCAAACAACAAAATTCTAATTTCATTTGGAGAGCAGTGGTTGGGGTTGGGGCGGAGGGTGGGGGGGAGAAAGACAATCCTAGGGTAAGACAACAGCATTCCAGAAGAATAACCTACTTAGAAGCTAGCCAGAGAACGGAGCTATACGGGTTAAGAAAATTCCACCACATCCTAGCATCTTATTATTGCAGCAGATATATGGATAATTTCTTGTTAGCTTTTCAGGAAACCCCTGTGGTGGACAACCCTCATTAATCGTTGCTGGGAGACTGCTCTGACGTCACTGGGAGCATTTCCCCGTCTGCAAGGAGGACAGGAATAGCCTTTGAGGGGGAAGATAACTGCTGTGAAGTTAAAAGATGACGGTTTTGTTAACTTGGTTTTTCCTTCCATTTGGGAGTGGGTGGGATAGACCTAAAGTCTTCCTTAAATGTTTCAGTCATTAGCACTGGAAAAATTACTAAGGTCTTTTTGTTTCAACTGAAAGTGCCTTCTTTTTTAATCTTTGTCTTCTAACCATCAGGGTTTTAAAAGAGGTCAAGGAAAGAAAAGCTGTTGAAAGATGTTGGAGAAGAAAGGATTTTTTTTTTTTAATCCTTCCTTTTTTTTCACTTTATTTTTTTTTTTAAGGAGAAGGAAAAGATCAAGAACTGTTTTTGCAAAAGGTGTTTAGCATCACCTTGTCTGGGATAATTAAAAATGTGATACATGTTGGAAAATTTTTCTGGAAAAATTGATAGGGACTATTTCTGTGCCTAAAAGTTGCCATAAGTACTTCTCTCCAATGTTCTCCTCTCCTAGCCCACCTACAGCCACTGTTATATAGCCTATGAGGAGCTTCTTTTTTGGAAAAAGCACAGATGGTATCTAAATGCTTGGACTGTGGATTTAAGCTGCCTGAGTTCAAATCCTAGCTATGTAGGTTGTTGGTTCTCTGACCTTGGACAAATTGCTTAAATTCTCCAGTTCTTCATATATAAAATATATGAAATGAAGATAATAACAGTATCCACCCTCTAGGTTTATTTCGAGGCTGAAAAGAGTTAATACATGTAAAGCCTTTAAGATAGTTCCTGGTCATCTAAAAGGCTTGCTTAACGTTAGCCATTATTATTATTGATATTTAGAAATTAAATTGGAATGAATATACCATTTATATCTTCAGGTCACCTGTAATTTTTGAGGAAGCTAGAAGAAAATTTCAAGCCATATGGGATGTTGAGTTTTTAAAATAAATATGACTTCTCTTGTAGCACATTGGGTTAAGGATTTGGCTTTGTCACTGCAGTGGCTTGGGTCATTGCTGTGGCATGGGTTTGATCCCTGACCCAGAAACTTCCGCATGTCATGGGTGCAGCCAAATAAAATAAGAATAAAATAAAATAAAATAAAATAAAATAAATGTATAATCTAAATATTTAAGCGTGGGAGTTCCCTGGTGGTTCATTGGGTTAAGGATCTGGTGATGTCACTGCTGTGGCTTAGGTTTGATCCCTGACCCAGCAACTTCTGCATGTCACCAGCATGACCAAAAAAAAAAAAATTTTTTTTTAAGATTAAAATTGACATTATTGATCCTCTTAGGAGGTATCTTTTCTATTTTAATGCTTATAGGCCAAATTGTAAACACCTTCTCTCAGATTAACAGCTCTTTTTCTTTCTTTGGCAGTCATTGATCTTTTGACTTCTACACCTGATAGTTGGTTGGTTTTTGTTTTATTTTGTTTTTTACTTCTGTTCTGATCTACATTAAAATCTTAGGACACTTGCTGTTGGTGTCTACCTCTGAAACTTTGTATCCTCTGCTTTTCTCTATGTGAGTTGATGCAGTGGTGTTCTTTCTCCATATGTTTGTGAGGGTGTGATTTATGTGAAGTCCTCTGTATCAATATTCCTTAAGAGATTTCCTGCTGTGGCACAATAGATTAAGGATCTGGTATTTTCTCTGCAGAGGAAAGGGTTCAATCCCTGGCCTAGACCCCTGGCATAGGTCACAGCTGCAACTTGGATTTGATCCCTGGACCTGGAACTTCCATATGCCATGGATGAAGCAAAAAAAAAAAAAAGAAGAAAAGAAAAGAAAAAAAAAGACTCGAATTCACTAGCTTAAAAAAATCTGAAATCTTTAATGGACCAAATATCAAATCACAAATACTAAAATATCCAATATCTCCATGCCCTTTTATCTTATTTTAATTTTATATTAAAGAGTATTATTACTCTTTTGTGTTTTTTGAGGCTTCCTCTTTTAGAATGCTCTCTAAACTACCAAGATACACTAACAAGTAATGTGTGTAACATTAATAGTAAAGAGAAAAGCTTTCTTTAAAATCTTTTTTTATTTAAAAAAAACTTTTTTTTTTTGACCAGATTGGTGGCATGCAGAAGTTCCCAGGCCAGGGACCAAACCCATGCCACAGTAGCAACCAGAGCCACAACAGCGACAAAGCCGGATCTTCCTTAATCCACTGAGCCACGAGGGAACTCCAAAAAATACCTTCTTGTGTAAAGTTTTATTTTTTTCCTCCCTATTAATTTTCTTAGGACAGTGAGTTTTAAGGAGTACAAGGTACATATCTTTTCCAGTGGAATATGTGGGGATGCAGAGTTAATATTAAAAAGAAGGGCATGAGGAGTTCCCGTTGTGGCGCAGTGGTTAACGAATCCGACTAGGAACCATGAGGTTGCGGGTTCGGTCCCTGCCCTTGCTCAGTGGGTTAACGATCCGGCGTTGCCGTGAGCTGTGGTGTAGGTTGCAGACGCGGCTCGGATCCCGCGTTGCTGTGGCTCTGGCGTAGGCCGGAGGCTACAGCTCCAATTCAACCCCTAGCCTGGGAACCTCCATATGCCGCAGGAGCGGCCCAAGAAATAGCAACAACAACAACAACAACAATAACAACAACAACAACAACAAATAAATAAAAAATAAATTAAAAAAAAAAAAGAAGGGCATGAGTTGAAGAAAAGTTAAAAGTGAGGGAGTTCCCACTGTGGCCCAGTGGTAATGAACCCCACTAGTGTCCGTGAGGATGCAGTTTTGATCCTTGGCCTCTCTCAGTGGGTAAAGGATCTGGCATTGTTGTGAGCTACAATGTAGGTTGCAGACGAGGCTCAGATCTGTTGGTGTTTTGGCTGTGGTGTAAGCCAGCAGCTACATACGCTGCAGGTGCAGCCCTTTAAAAAAAAGTTGAAAGTGAAAAGCGCTGCCAATGTGAATGTCCTTAAAGTCCAGGTACTGCCATGGGATGTGCTAAGTGGACATTATATGTTGCTGGGGGAATATTTGAGAAACACCATAATTAGGTAATGTGACTTACCTTGCTTCTATTAATTGGCATGAGCTAAGTGGGAAGTTTTTTAATCTCTAAAACTGTTATATTTATCCTAGGGAGTTGATGAAAAAATGTGAATAAAAATTTAGGTACAAAGATACTCTTCACAGCATTATTTTATTATAAAAATTAACAACTTCCCAAATACCCAGTAAGATGGAAATGATTAAATAAATTGTTGTACATGTATGTAGCAGAATATTTTAATGACTTTGGTAAGAGTAGTTGATGATGGAGGAAACGGGGAATTTCCCTGGTTGCCTACCTGGTTAAGGATCTGGCATTTTTCACTGCTGTGGCATGGGTTCGATCCCTAGTTTGAGAACTTTTGCATGATGTGAGCATGGTCCCCTCAAAATTTTCTGTATACTTTGGGTTACATAAAAATTATTGGATATGAAAATATATCCAAAGGGATACAAATTCCATACAAATATGGGAACAAAATTTAGAAAAACGTATCTCAGGGAGTTCCCATTGTGGCTCAGCGGTAACTAACCTGAGTGGTATCCATTAGAATGTGGGTTTGATCCCTGGCCTCACTCAATGGGTTAAGGATCCAGCATTTCCATGAGCTGCGGCGTAGGTCACAGATGTAGCTCAGATCTGGCGTCGCTATGGCTGTGGTATAGGCTGGCAGCTATGGCTGTGGTATAGGCTGGCAGCTACAGCTCGGATTTGACCCCTAGCTTGGGAACTTCCATATGCCGCAAGTACAGCCCTAAAAAGACAAAAAAGAAAAAGAAAAACATATCTCAAAACGTTGGTGTAATTAAAGTAGTTATCTCTGAGTTACAGATTATGGGTGAGTTTTCTTTTCTACTTGTATGTTTTCTATAAGTATAAAGAAGCCAATAATGGTTTTCTAATCATAAAATACTTAATGTTAGTATTTGAAAGTAAAATTTCAGAATATATTAAAGTGAAGATGAATGTGACAACATAAATTCCTAAGCATAGTGTTTGCAACATAATAAATGCTTATTAGGAGTTCCTGTTGTGGCTCAGAGGTAACCAACCTGACTAGTATCCATGAGGACGTGGGTTTGACCCCTGGCCTCACTGAGTGGGTTAAGGATCCAGCGTTGAGGTGTAGGTCGCAGACATGACTCAGATCTGGAGTTGCTGTGGTGTAGGCCAGCAGCTACAGCTCCCATTTGACCCCTAGCCTGGGAACCTACATGCTGTGAGTGCAGCTCTAAAAAGACTAAATAAATAAATAAATAAATAAATAAATAAATGATAGCTCCTGCGTACTGAGGAAGATCACCACGTGTGATTAGAGCCCTTTCATGTTGGGAGACAACATCACTGAGAAAATACCCTATTCATACAGCTTCTTGTCCTTCTGAGGTCTGTAAATATATTATCCTTCTATATTTAGGGGCCCAGAATATTTAAATAAATAAATAAATTTTTTTAAAAGTTGTAGGACCAGCATGAAATGTATGTTTTAGTCTCTTATGAAGGTATAAAGGAAACTGATATAGAGAGAGGCCTGGTGGTGATTTTCTGCAGTGACTTTTTTTTTTTTAAGTTTTTTTGGCCACACCCACAGCATGCAAAAGTTCCTGGGCCAAGGATCGAACCCCAGCTGCAGGAATGACAATGCCAAACCCACCAGGGAGCTCCTGTGGTGACTTTTTAAAATTTGTTTAGCTTTGATATGATTTATGACTCCTACTACAAGTTGCTTTTCTGTGTTGTCTCCTTAAGAATTTTTAGGAAATTTGAAACAGTATAACAGAAAAGGTTTTCTCTGTTCTAGGAATTTCTGAAACTCTGTTGTTTCTCATGTTAGTCTGCCCTTGAGGGCCTTTTTGGACTCAGTGCTGATAAAAAAGAAATGTAGGAGTTCCCACTGTGGCATAACAGGATCTCTGCAGCACCAGGACAATCCCCGGCCTGGCACAATGGGTTAAAAGATCCATCATCACTATATCCATGGTATAGGTTGCAACTGCAACTTGGATGTGATCCCTAGCCCAGAAACACTATATGCTGCAGAGTGGCCAAAAAAGAAAGAGAGGGAAAAAAAAAAGAAATGTAGACTTCCATCTACTTTTGACTTGCTTGGGAACTGAGATGTGCATATAAGAAACTACTTTCGAAACAGAAACAGACTCACAGATATGGAGAACAGAATTTTGGTTGCCAAGGGGGAGACTGGGTTTTAGAGGGATAAATTGGAGTTTGGGATTAACAGATGCAAATTATTATATACAGAATGGATAAATAACAAGGTCCTGCTGTATAGCCCGAGGAACTATATTCAATATCCTGTGATAAACCACAGTGGAGAAGAATATGAAAAAGAATGTGTGTGTGTGTGTGTGTGTGTGTGTGTGTGTGTGTGTATGTATATATAACTGAATCACTTTGCTGTACAACAGAAATTAAGATTGTAAATCAACTATACTTCAATAAATATTTTTAAAAATAAACTACTTTCTTTTTCTTTTTTTTTTTCTTTTAGCCGTACCTGAGGCATGTAGAAGTTCCCCAGCCAGGGATTGAACCCTGCCACTGCAGTGATCTGAGCCACTGCAGTGAAAACACTGGATCCTTAACCTGCTGGATAAGGGAACTCTTCCATTTTCTCTTCTATAATGCACAATAATGTGAATGTACTTAATTGAAATGATTGAAATGATAATTTTTTATTTAATGATTTCTATTTTTTTTCTGTTATAGCTGGTTTACAATGTGAAATGATAGTTTTTATGTTATGTGTATTTTATTAAAACAAAACATGGATCAAGTATAATTTAAAAAAATACAAAAATGAGTTCCAGTTGTGGCTCAGTGGGTTAAGAACCCAACTAGTATCCATGAGGATGTGGGTTCAATCCCTGGCCTTGCTCAGTGAACTAAGGTGTTGGCACAAGCTGCAGCCTAGGTTCCAGATGTGACACAGATCTGGTGTTGCTGTGGCTATAGATCAGGCTGACCGCTACAGCTCCAATTCAACCCCTAGCCTGGGAACTTCCATATGCTGTGGGTGTAGCCCTAAAAAGAAAAGAAAAAAAAAACAGATAAAGAAAATACAAAACAAAACAAAACCCAAAGAGTTCTTGCTGTGGCACAGTGGGTTAGGAATCAGGTTGCTGGAGTTCCCGTCGTGGCTCAGTGGTTAACGAATCCCACTAGGAACCATGAGGTTGCGGGTTTGATCCCTGGCCTTGCTCAGTGGGTTAAGGATCCGGCGTTGCTATAGCTGTGGTGTAGGCGGGTGGCTACAGCTCCGATTAGACCCCTAGCCTGGGAACCTCCATATGCCATGGGAGCGGCCCAAGAAATGGCAAAAAAAAAAAAAAGCATCAGGTTGCTGTAGAGGTCCAGGTTTGATCCCTGGCCCCACCCTGTGGGTTAAAGGATTGGGTGTTGCTGTAACTGTGGCATACTTTGCAGCTTTGGCTCTAGTTCAGTACTTGGCCCGGGAACTTGATATGCCGTGGGTGCAGCCATTAAAAAAAAAAAAAAAAATGCACGCACACAGAGCAGTGTGAACTAGATGAAACTGTACAGTTTTCAAGCTAATTTTAACCTGACACCTCAGATTCTGTCTACTTCTCAGCATTCACTTACCAGCATAGACCGGGAGATAAGGACCAAAGCTGCTTGTTGCAGTCAAAGATTTTACATCAATTATTGGCTGAAAGCATACAAGGAAAGTGGAATAGCTTGTAATACATCAGATGGGTTTTAGAATGTTAATGAGCACCACTGGGGAAAGGGATGAGTTTTTGGTTTGGTCTTCTCATCTAGTTTATATTTATCTTGTTTCTTCTTTGTTTCAAGGAGATCTGCAGCTGAGGAAGAAGGAATGGGGGCATATGGAATGTGAAGAGCAAATGTATAACAGTAGTGTCTAGAGGGGTTAGGTTCCAAGATCCCCAGTAGATGTCTGAAACCTAGATAGTATCAAACCTTGTATATACTAAGCTTTTTTCCATTCATACATACTTATAATAAAGTTTAATTTATAAGTTAGGCACAATAAGAGATTAACAACAATAACTAATAATAAAATAGAACAATTATAACAGTGTATTAAAAAAATTTTGTGAAGATGGTCTCTCTCAAAATATCTTATTGTACATGTTTAATCCCTTTTTTATCTTAACTAAGCAGTTATCATGCACTGTGGCCATAACTTTTACAGTTTGAGGTGTGACAGCAAAATTAGCACAGATTTCTTTTTCCTTCCTCACAATTTCACAGATAGAAGATTCATTTTTAGCCACCTCAGTATATGATTTTTTTTCTGATTGAGAACTTTCACCTTTTCACTTGAAGCACTTTATGGCTTCTCTTCAGCAGATCCAAACTGCCAGCCTCAGTACTTGAGCCTTGGGGCCATTATTAAATAAAATGCGGCTTTGCTTAACCACTTGTAATACCAGTGACAGGACAAAGGGATGATACCTGTCATGGGCAGGACTGAGCAGGATGGCACGAAATTTCATCATGCTATTCAGAGCAGCATGCAATTCAGAACTTATGAATTGTTTATTTCTGGAATTTTCACTTTATTTATTTTTTTGGCCATACCCATGGCATGTGAAAGTTCCCAGGCCAGGGATCTATGCTGAATCCTTAACCCACTGTGCTGGGCCAGGGATTGAACCCGTGCCTTAGCAGCTACCTAAGCCGCTTCGGAGACAGTACGTGATCCTTAACCCACTGTGCCACAGCAGGAACTCATCCATTTAATATTTTTGGACCATAGTTGCTCTAAACTGAACCGTAGAATGCAAAGCTAAGGATGAGGGAACTATTGTATTTCCTCATTTGGACATAGCCATTTTTTTCTTTAAGCATAGTGAAATGTGATGAGGAAAGGGATTGTAGAAAAGAGGACAGATATCACAGAATTACAGGAACTGTCTGAGCTGACTGATTTGAGAATATGGAGAGTAAGAGCCTGAGATCTGTGAGTTTTGATGATCATTTTAACATTTCAAGTAAAGTTATGGGAAACTTAAAAAGGTTACCAGTCTTAAATTAAAACATTTAGCTTTCTCCATATATTGTGGCATGGGAAACTTAAATTTGGGATTTCAGCTAGGCAGCTCTTTCCTTATACTAACCTCACAATTTACTCTAGTGACAGTTTTTTGGAGGTCAAGAATTCCTGAATTTGTCCTTTGAAATTAAACTAGGAAGGATCTCTGGAGTTTGGGGGAATCTGTTGTTATTTGCATAGATTCACTGTCATTGCTATTCAGTTTTTCGCTCTACTATTCATTTTTAGTATATCAAAATGGCAGCATATCTTATTTGTCTATAGAGCCTATTCTTTAGCAGTATTTGCTGCAGTTTCTGTGGAAAATGTTTTATTTAAAAAAAAAAAGAGGAGGCAAGGGGAATGTCATCTTGTAGCTCTTAGTGATAGAGCCTGTTGCCATGGAGTCCTAGATCAGATTGGCTGACCCAGGGGCCAATGAGCAGTTGGAACATAAACACATCATCATTTAACCTTGCAGAATTCATTTACTCAGTGATATATGACATCAATACCATAAATATATTTAGAGCTGTGAAATAAAATGTTTCAAGAATGATATAAGGTGGTTTTCTCTTCTCTTTCAAAATTTGCTATTTAATAAAAATAATGTAATAATACATTATCTTCTTACTTTGATTTGATTGGGAGAAGATACGGTGGGAAATACCTATCACCTGTCTGAAGTGAGCTGCTGCTGCAGTCATTTGGGCTTATGCCAAGTGTAAGTCAAACTCTGGCCTTCTACACCGGAGGAGATTTGTCTTTATATCTATCTAAAGCTGCCTTACTTATTTTGGTAGTTTTAGAGCTGAGTCAGAAATTGGCAGCTTTTTTCTTACTTGTTTTTCCTTCTTTCTCTTCCACTCTGACATGGTATTCCCTGTCAGTGTTATATTTGTATACTATTTGGTCTGGAGTTAGAGGATTAGCTGGAAGTAGCTTCTGTATTCTGTACCTTCACTTCTCTAGCTTGTTTATAGTTGCTGACAGATGTCTGGGAGATTGCACTTAACATAGTGTTAGTTCCTTCCCATAGCAGATCATGGCACGTATCTTCTCCTATACCTTACTGCTTTAGAGACTGAGAATGCTTCATTCAGACAAAGAAAATATCCCTTCTGGATTTCGTAAATGAAAGAAGTCAAGAGTGTTTGTGTTTTTCTTACATTTTATGTCAAGAATACTTGAGAAATTATGGTAGGTCTTGTTCTCTTTTGCAGTGTTCCCATGCTTGGCTATGTACATATTTGGAGGATTGAAAGAGACCTCAAGCGGTCATGAGGTCATGTTCCCTCTTTTGAACTACTCAAATCTCTATGAATGAGATGCAAACTTCTCATTATACTGTTGCCTTTTGTCTCAGAGGAATAAAACCAGACTTCAAATTCATTTCTTAAGCAAAGAGGAGCAAAAAAGTCTGCTGGATATCTTACTAACTTTTTGTGAGAGAGGCCTTAGGAAAGTAGATAGGAAGTATTTGGGGATTTGTAATTTTAGTTATTGTGACTAGAAGAAGGCTCCCAGAGATGGCATCTCAGTAAAAACCTGAAAAGACTGAGTAAGCAAGCCATGCTGTTATCTGGGAGAAGATAATTCCAGGCTAAAGGAGAGAACAATAAAAGCAATCACTCTAAAGTGGGTTTAGGGCACAAGGAGGAACCAGTGTGATAGGAGCTGCATATGTTGGGTAAATAGTAAGACAAGGGGTAAGAGGGCAAACTAATGGTCCAATTATTAAGGTCTTTTTTTTTTTTTTAAGGATGACACCCTCAGCATATATAAGTTCCCAGGGTGGGGGTCGAATCAGAGCTATACCTTCTGGCCTTTGGCCTACCCCACAGCTATAGTAACTCAAGATCTGAGCCGTGTATGAGACCTATCCCGCAGATCATGGCAGTGCTGGGTCCTTAACCCACTAAGTGAGGCCAGGGATCAAACCCGCATCCTTATGGATGCTAATTGGGTTTGTAACCTGCTGAGCCACAACAGGAACTCCTGATTATTTAAGGTCTTATAGGTGATTTTAAGAACTTGGATTTTGCTCTGCATGAGATAGGAAACCATTGGAACATTGTGTTTTGTTGTTTTTTTCCTGGCCACATGTGTGGCATGTAGAAGTATCTGGGCCAGGGATTGAACCCACACCACAGCAGTGATCCAAGCTACTGCAGTGACAATGCCGGATCCTTAACCCACAGTGCCACAAGAGAACTCTCATTGGAATGTTTTGAGGATAGCCATAACATGATCTGAAAATGTTATTACACAGTTACTATGGCTGCTATATTTAGGAGATAAGTAGGGGAGCAAGATCGGAAGCAGGAGACCAGTTAGAAGGCTATCAGCCAAGAGAGATGGTGGCTTGGGCCAGGGTGGTAGCAGTGGAAATGTAGGAAGTCATCAGATTTTGGTTGTATTTTGAAATTAGAGTCAACAGGATTTGTTCCCTGATCATTTGGTCTTTAGTTTACTCCTCTATAAAAAAGGAAATGGTAGTATCTTCTTGTAAAATACATAGTCCGTATGTACAACAGAGTGATCAATGATAAATGTTTTAGAAGTGAGGCCTCCTTAGGATTTGAGCCATCATACCTTATGTGTTCTTTAAACAGCCATCATAAAGGAACATGTCTGAAGGAACCAGCTATTCTTCATTGATTTATCTTTTTTCCCTTAGGCATATGCTTATACCTGTATCAAACATTTGAGTTCTTCTTTGGAAAGAAGCATTTACCTAAATTGACTTTTAAAAAACAATTCTTAAAATACCAAAGTTTCAAGAAAAAATAAGAAGCCAAGTACAGGAAAGGGTAGATAGAATTCTTACCTTTTTTTCTTACTTGGTAGTCTTTTACTATCTAATTTTCATTAAAATAGGCAAGGAGGAGTTCCTGTCGTGGCACAGTGGAAACAAATCCATCTAGGAACCATGAGGTTGCGGGTTCAATCCCTGGCCTTGCTCAGCAGGTTAAGAATCCGGCGTTGCCATGAGCTGTGGTGTAGGTCGCAGATGTGGCTTGGATCTGGTGTTGCTGTGGCTCTGCATAGGCCGGCAGCTGTAGCTCTGATTAGATCCCTAGCCTGGGAACCTCCATATGCCATAAGAGAGAAATAGTGCCACTAAACAGCCAGGAAAAGGGGTCTCTCAAATATCTTTCTTTCGCTTGTTACTGTAGAATAGGATTAGGAGGAACTAACATTTACTTGAGCATCTAGTGTGTGCAGGCACATTGCATTAATTATCTCATATGATTTTCTAATGACTCTATTAGATACGTATCACATCTAATCTTACAGATGAGGAGACCAAAGCTTAGCTGCAAACTACATGTCCAAATACAAAGTCCATAAACTTATCTGCTATAACATGCTTTTTGCCTCTTACACTCTAGAGAGTGAATGTTCTTTATTTCGATGCATACCGCCCCTAACTCACCATTTAATCATGCTCAGCCTTTTCCTAGCAGTAGAGGTGGTATTAGAGCACAAAGATAATGCTTTTATATCCTCCATAAAAGTACCAACTTTCCCTTATTTTACCGCTTCCCTCTCGAGTACATTTGAATTCCAGGGTGTGTTGCTTATAGGATTCCTTGCTATTAGCAACTGAGAAATTGTTATTTTCATCATTATTATTTAGAGTGTATGTGTACTTTTAATATATATACAGCAAAACTTAAGTAGCATCTTAAATAAATCAGAAGTGTATTTTTCTCTCACATTCAGGAAATCTAGAGATATCCAGTCCAGTCCAGGGCTGGTGTACTCAAGGACCCAGGTTTCTTTTGTTGTCCCACTGTCTATGGTTTTCAATCCTAGTATCATCCCATAGTCCCAGTTGGCTGCTGAAGTGCCAGCGTTCACTTCTACATCCAAGCCAGCAAGAATTAGGGATGAGTAAAGAAGGACTACCCACTTCATTTAAGGATATGTCATTAAAGTTGTATTTACTACTTGTATTATTTTCCTAGGGCTGCTGTAGCAGAATACCACAAACTGGATGGTGTAAACAACAGAAATTTATTTTCTCACAGTTCTGGAGGCTAGAAGTCCTAAGATCAAAGTGTCAGCAGATTTGAATTTTACTGAAGCCTCTCTCTGGATTTCCAAATGGGCTCCTTTTCATTGTGTCCTCACATGGTCTTTTTTCTGTGCCCATACCTCTCTGGTATCCTTTTGTGTGTCTCACTTTCCTCTTCTTATGAAGATATCAGTAAGATTAGACCTTGTTTTAACTTGATCATCTCTTTACAGGCACTATTTCCAAATACAGTCACATTCTGAAGTACAAGGGGGTGGTGTTAGAGCTTTACCAAAGAATTTTGAGGGGACACAATTCAATCTGTAATGCTACTTCTACTTACATCCCATGGACTAGAACCTAGTCACATACTCATTTTTAGCTACAAAGGCAGTTGGGATATGTATAGCTTTTTTACAGACAGCCATGTCCCCAACTAAAAATCAGTACTTACATTGAGGAGGAGGTGTATGGATATTTGGAAATAAATAGCAGGCTTTCCTTTGCAGCAGAGGCTTAAGGAATTATGATTTTTAAAGGCTTCTGTGAAATTAGATTGTTCATATTTCTCTGCCAAACTCACATTCAGTTTAAGGTTTTGAAAGATTCTTTTAATACTAAGTTGTTGGTATAGGTGTCCTTTCCACCTAACAGGTGGTAACATTGACTTGTAAGTTCATCATAGAGCAGTACAGACTTAGCTGCATAGCATTTAAGTTAGCAATGGAGGGCATCTTGAAATGCCATGAAGAGTAGGTAAATTGTAATTTTTTTTTTCTTTTCCAGAATGTCTTGTCTGGGTTTAGTTGGGAGAAGTTTTGCCGGGGTATGGGAAAAGACAGTGTAAACTTTCCAGGTCCTTTCCATCCCCGAGATTCCATGGTATTTTATACATAGTGGTGTTATTATGATAAAGCTAAAGAAAATGTTTCAGGGAGTTCCCATCATCGCTCAGTGGTTAATGAATCCGACCAGGAACCATGAGGTTGTGGGTGCATCCCTGACCTCGCTCAGTGGGTTAAGGATTCAGCATTGCCGTGAGCTGTGGTGTAGGTTGCAGATGCGGCTTGGATCCCACATTGCTGTGGCTCTGGTGTAGGCCGGCAGCTGTAGCTCCAATTAGACTCCTAGCCTGGGAACCTCCATATGCCACAGATGTGGCCCTAGAAAGACCAAAAAAAAAAAAAAATTAATTAATTAAATGTTTCATTAAGAAAACGTAAAGCTGGAGTTCCCATCGTGGTGCAGCTGAAACTAATCCGACTAGGAACCATGAGGTTGAGTGTTCGATCCCGGCCTCGTTCAGTGGGTTGAGGATCCTGTGTTGCGATGAGCCGTGGTGTAGGTCGCAGACACAGCTCAGATCTGGCATTGCTGTGGCTGTGGTGTAGGTTGGTGGCAATAGCTCTGGTTAGACCCCTAGCCTGGGAACCTCCATATGCCTTGAGTGCGGCCCTAAAAAGATTAAAAAAAAAAAAAGAAAGAAAGAAAGAAAAGAAAACTTAAAGCTAAAGAAGTGTTCCATTGTTTGAGCCCTGCTTCTTTTTGTTTGAAAGGGAGGATATTTGATTTATTCTGTTTTGATCAAGAAAGTAAAATGGGCATTTTTTTTTTTTTTGGACGAGAATGTAGAAAAGCCAATAGAAACTACAACGAAGCCCAGCTAACACTTCAGTCCATTGATCGTAGCACCTGCAGTTCTCATTTCAGGGCAATACAGCCATAAGGGATATTGGGCAAAGAAAGAAGGTACATGTCCAGAACACTTTAATCTTGTTTCTCTCTTACTTTGCCCGAGGAATTTCTCTGGACATCAGCCAAGTCCTGTGGCCTCCCTTACACACCATTGAATCCTTTTGCATATATAGAGCAGAATGATTTTCTCATGCTTCCCTGATTTAGAAGATTGACACAATTGTTATTATTTCTGTTGTTATTTTTATTGGCCTAGTACTGATGAAATCTATGACAATTGACTTCAGAAATCCTTAAAGGTCTTGGTGACTGTCACATAACTATAGCTTTACATGTTCCCTAAGTACTTTACACTCTCATATTCTGCTTTCTTTGAAGAGAAGGGAGTATTGGACCCATATCTCTTCCAACTCAGTAGGGCCTTCCTTCTTGTTCTCACCCAAGGGCAGTTGAGCCATTTACCTTTTTAGGCATGCAGTTACTGTGTTTTGTTTTGTTTTGTTTTGTTTTGTTTTTGTCCTCTGGGCACTATAGTAGAAAGAACATGTGATTTAGGAATCAGTAAGACCTGGGTTTGAAGTCTGGTTCTTTATACAGATTGTATGGCCCTGAACAGTATGTTTCATTTATAAAATGGTGATATTTTGTATCTTGAGACGATCAAATAAGATACTCTCTATAAACTATAAAAAATGTAAAGTCATGAGGGGTGACCCAGACTGAAGAGACATATGGGAAAGTTTACAAGCTCTAAAATATGTTCCCCCCACTGACACTTTCTCAAGAGAGACCTCAGGTCTAGGCATCCCTCCTATCCCATAAATCACATCCCGAACACTCTTGAATGTCTACCTTGGGACACCTAGAACTTTGGCTTGAGATCAGACACAGCTAGGCTAGAGTCTTGCTCTTACCCATTTTGTATTAACTTGGGAAAGTTATTTAATTTCTCTGGGCTTTGGTTTCTTCATCTGAAAATGCCCTAACAAAGAATTTTGTTAGGATTAAAGTAATATATAGAAAGAATAATCAGAGTGAGTCATAAAAGAATGTAGACTTTGGCATCAGCACTCGAGTTTTGGTCTGATTCTGTCATTAGTAGTGCTGTATGACCTTGGGGGAAATTCCTTAGCTACTCTTGGTGGATATGAGTTGAAGTGCATTAAAGCACCAGGTTCATAATCTTGCTCGGTAAACATGAATGGTTTTTCCTTTTCTCCTAACTTCAGTGCCAAAGAGTGTAAGGATAGGCTTGCCATTATAAGCATCTCAACAGTTTGTTTTGTTTTAAACCCGCTATTTTAACTGTGTGTTTTGCCCCACTGTGTTGACTCCTAAGGGCATTTCTCTCTCCCTCTCTCTCTCTTTCTGTTTCTCTCTCTGTGTTTAAATAACCTACAATAAAATGCACAAATCTTAAGGATTCAGTTCATAAATTTTGATAGTCATACACCCATGTAACCACTACCCCAAACAAGACATTGTTTCTGTGTCTCTTTCCAATGAATATGTTACCCTCAAAACTTAACCAACAACTTTCTGATTTAAACCACTGTAGGTTAGTTTCACCTGTTCTTGAATTTCATATGGATAGGCTTATATAGGATATACATATTTTTTAAGGAAATCCACTTTCTTCTTCTTTGTTTTTGCATATGTCAGTATATACCCAGTAATGTCTATTCCTGTCTCACTGGTAATCATTGAAGCACTTGTTTCTTTCTTTCTTTTTTTTTTTAAATCAAATTTTATTTATTTATTTATTTTGTCTTTTCTAGGACTGCACCCGTGGCATGTGGAGGTTCCCAGGCTAGGGGTCTAATTGGAGATGTAGCTGCAGCTGCCAGCCTACACCAGAGCCACAGCAATGTGGGATCCGAGCCACGTCTGCAACCTACACTACAGCTCACGGCAATGCCGGATCCTTAACCCACTGAGCAAGGTCAGGATCGAACCCACAACCTCATGGTTCCTAGTCGGGTTCATTAACCACTGCGTCACGATGGGAACTCCAGAATCACTTGTTTCCTAAGCAAGTCACAAAAAAGAAATGGAATTACCACGATTGGTCTAGCTAAGATCCACCTTCCAGGGCTTAGGGATAGGGTCATCTTCCCTGATCAGGTGTTTTCAAAGGAAAGCAAACACCAAAAGTTCATTTTTTAAATCCTTGAATAGTATTCTGTTATATGAATATGTCACAGTTTGTTTATTAATTCTCCTGAGCCTCTAGATCTTAAATATTTTCTTTTTTTTTTTTCCTGTCTTTTTGCCATTTCTAGGGCCGCTCCCGCGGCATATGGAGGTTCCCAGGCTAGGGGTCCAATCGGAGCTGTAGCCTCCGGCCTACGCCAGAGCCACAGCAACGCAGGATCCGAGCCCCGTCTGCGACCCACACCACAGCTCACGGCAACGCCGGATCGTTAACCCACTGAGCAAGGGCAGGGACCGAACCCGCAACCTCATGGTTCCAAGTTGGATTCGTTAACCACTGCACCATGACGGGAACTCCTAGATCTTAAGTATTTTCAATATGAGTATCAATTGAAAATAATTTACTCTTGCTACATAAGTTAGAAAAGGACTGTAAAGTTTACAGGGATTTTGCCGCAGGGAAGTCAGATTTTTTAGCCTCTAGCTTTTGTCTTCTTTCTTTCTTGCATTCTCTCTACTTGACCGTGGATTAAAAGGAAGAAAATGAAACTATCCTTGTGTCTCTGAGTGTCCCCTATATAATATATCCTTCTTGGCACAATGCCTAGAAAGTTGTTTATAGAGTTGATGGAAGGATATATAATCTCACTCTGCTCTGGAGCACTTGTTTCTTACCTTGGCAGTCAAAAATTTTATGAGGAATATGCCGTATTCTCCCTGAAAATATTGCCTAATCTTGGCTCCCCTCAGCCTCCTCTGTATCATCCTATTTCCTCACTCCCTCTCCTTGCCCCAACTTCTGAAAGTCCCCTCTGTTCAGCTTTAAGCCACTGAGTGTCCTCAGGAGATACTCTGCCTTAAAATTGTGCTGTTTCCCTGGATGAAATGTACAACATGCACAAATAAGTTGTAGGGAAGCACACATCTGGGCTCTCTTGGGAGCTTAATGTCTTGCTTTGTTCTAGTCAAGTTACATATGAAATACTTCCTTTCTTTGCCAAATAAACCATCTAGAGTGGAAATTATTTCTCTGCCTTTTAACCCTTCTACTTGCTTTATTCTTGTTCTTAAAGCTTTTTTTTTTTTTCTTTTTTGCTAGTAAATTAACTTGTCCTTTGGCTGCAATTTTTGCTTTTGTTTGGCCCAGAAAAAAATTGTTTCCAGGAATCTTTATGTTCCTTTAAGGAGCACCTTCTGCACAGGATTACAGGGCTAGAATTGACTGTAGTTAAAGATTATTTCAGCTCAAGAAACACAGTTTTGAGCTCAGTATATCTTCTGATGGATCCTAACTCTAGAATAGTAACAAACACCCTGACCCCTTGTTACTAGCTTATTCTCTCTGCTCCATCATTCTCCATGTGTTGGCAGGTTGTTGTAGCCCCGTCATCATCTGCGCAAAAGACACCCTTCAGCAGAAGGTAGCCCTTTTTCTAGAGGCTTTTAAAGAAAATACAGTGGGAAGCCTTTCTTTAAAGCCACCCACCCAGCAAAGTTCTCTCATTTCTCGCTGGTGATGATTGAGTCACTTGTCCCTTCCCAACCTAGTCACAAAAAGGAAACAGAATTACCACAATTAGTCTTGCTAATTAAGATCCACCTCCTAGGGCTCAGGGATAGGATTACCTTCCCTGCTCATGTGTCCTCAGAGGAGGGCAAACACCAGAAGAAAATCTGAGCTAGACTGAGTGTGAGAGAAGGAAGATTTGGATAGGCAGCTAGTATAGTATCTATCGTAACTTTCTTTCCCTCTGCTATTTCCTTTTTCCTCAGAGTAAGAATTACTTTGTTTACACAGCTCTCTAAGAGGCCAGTAGTCTCAGTGGAAATGACTGTCAGTTCTAAAAGCGGGAGTTCCCATCATGGCTCAGTGGTTAGGAACCATGAGGTTGCAGGTTTGACCCCTGGCCTTGCTCAGTGGGTTAAAGATCCAGTGTTGCCATGAGCTGTGGTGTAGGTCCAGACTCAGCTCAGATCTGGCGTTGCTGAGGCACAGGCTGGCAGCTGTAGCTCTGATTAGACCCCCTTAGCCTGGGAACCTCCATGTGCTACAGGTGCAGCCCTTAAAAGAAAAAAAGAGAAAAAAAAAAAGAATTCTAAAAGTGGATGCATTAATCATGTTTTATGGATGTCTTAAAGAATCTAAAGCCTGTTATTCTTTTTCCCAGTGAATGAAGGAAACCATGTAGCTTTCTACAACTTAAGTTGGAATACACGACCATGTTCCACAGGTGGCTGATGTAAAAGATTTTTCTGTTTAACTGGTTATTGTCATTAGTGCTTTAGCTGAGTTACAGTGCTTGAACGCTGTGAAGTTAGTCCAGGTGTCCAGATAGTTAAGCTCTTTCTGACTTACACGTCAAGAGGAGCTGCAAATTTATCATTCTGATTTGGCAAATATACTTATTTGGTAATTGAGGCCTGTCCTGGAAAAAGAAACAACCAGCTGCTTTATATTTTTCCATTTCACCTTCCCTCTTTCTCTCTCTTCTTTTGGCTTTATTGAGGTGTAATTGACATACAGCTCTATATAAGTTTAAGGTGTATTGCTTAATGACATGACATACATATACTATGAAATTATCACAGTAAGTTTTGTTAACAGCCATTTCCTCATAGAAGGTTTCCTTCTGGGGTGATGAAAATGTTTTGGGACTAGAAAGAGGTGATGGCTACATGACATTGTGAATTTATTAAATCTACTAAAGTGTTCACTTTAAAATAATTAACTCTATGTTATGTGAATCTTAAAAATTCAGTTAAAGGAGTTCCCGTCGTGGCGCAGTGGTTAACGAATCCGACTAGGAACCATGAGGTTGCGGGTTTGATCCCTGGCCTTGCTCAGTGGGTTAAGGATCCAGCGTTGCCGTGAGCTGTGGTGTGGGTCGCAGACGCGGCTCGGATCCTGCGTTGCTGTGGCTCTGGCATAGGCTGGCAGCTGCAGCTACATCTCCGATTCGACCCCTAGCCTGGGAACCTCCATATGCCGTGGGAGCAGCCCAAGAAATGGCAAAAAGACAAAAAAAAAAAAATCAGTTAAAGAAAATCCCAGGCAGGAGTTCCCGTTGTGGCGCAGTGGTTAACGAATCCGACTAGGAACCATGAGGTTGCGGGTTCGGTCCCTGCCCTTGCTCAGTGGGTTAACGATCCTGCGTTGCCGTGAGCTGTGGTGTAGGTTGCAGACACAGCTCGGATCCCGCGTTGCTGTGGCTCTGGCGTAGGCCGGAGGCTACAGCTCCAATTCAACCCCTAGCCTGGGAACCTCCATATGCCGCAGGAGCAGCCCAAGAAATAGCAACAACAACAACAACAACAACAACAACAAAAAGACAAAAAAAAAGAAAGAAAAAGAAAATCCCAGGCAAAAAAAAATTTTTTTTCTTGTGATGAGAACTATTGTATTAGCAACTTTCAAATATATCACACAGTTAACTGGAGTCATCACTTTGTACATTATATCTCCACTGCTTATTTATCTGGTAAGTAGAAGTTCATATCTTTTGACCACCTTCATCCGATGCACTAACTCCCCACTCCTTGCCTTTTCTTTCTGACAGAGTAATCTGTTTAAGGCTATTTGAGCCTGAAAAAGAAAAATATTGAAGGTCTATCGTGGTAAAAGAAGTAAACTTAATTTTGTGTGACTCTAAAGCAGATTTAGGATCAAGATTGAAACAGTCCATAGATTATAATAGGAAGCAACTATATAACAGTTCAGACTATTTAAGAAATAATGAGATGATCCTGTTCCAGGAGTTTCCTCAGAGAGATACGCAGGCCTGTCTCAGGAACTTATAAAAAGGAGCTCTTCTTTGGGGAGAATGGGGGAGATTGCATGAGGTTGTATCTAAGAACGCTAGCAATTGTGATCTTTACTGATGTTTCCCAGCTAAGACATATAGAGAAGGCATTTGCTGAGTTTTTGGCTTGGTTTGGTTGTACATGCCTGCAGCATGTGGAAGTTCCTAGACCAACGATCAGACCCACACCACAGCAATGACCCAAGCCACTCCGGTGACAAAGCCAAGTCCTTAACCCACTGCATCACAAGGGAACTCCTGGGTTTTGCTATAATTCAAACTGAAGAGAATGGAGGCTTGATTTACCCATGGGGGAAAAAACAAACATATATGTATATGCAACCCATGTACAGCCACTGATCCATAAATCTTTATAGGCTATTAACTTTTTATTGAAGCCTCCAGGTACCAAATCAATTAAAAAAATAAAATATCAGGAGTTCCCGTCGTGGCGCAGTGGTTAATGAATCCGACTAGAAACCATGAGGTTGTGGGTTTGGTCCCTGCCCTTGCTCAGTGGGTTAACGATCCGGCGTTGCCGTGAGCTGTGGTGTAGGTTGCAGACACAGCTCGGATCCTGCGTTGTTGTGGCTCTGGCGTAGGCTTGGCAGCTACAGCTCCGATTGGACCCCTAGCCTGGGAACCTCCATATGCCGCGGGAGCGGCCCAAGAAATGGCAAAAAGACTAAAATAAAATAAAATATCAATCATTTTCTTTCGTAGTCAGTTTCTTACAGTATTTTTTATCTTTAAATTTAACTGCATGACTAGAATTGTATGAATGACTCTCTGGCTTTTTAAACCAAGTCTCCAGGCAGCTGCTCAGGAGCCACCACAAGGTGAATAAAGCAGTAATCTTGCAGACTAACTTAGGCCAGGATGAGGTTACCCTTGTTTCCTAAGAGCCTTCTGAGTCTTATCTGTTAAACTGATTTGAAGGAGGAAAAAAATGTCTGGCATAACAATTTATTTGAAGCATTGCTGTTTCTGTAGCTTGGTTTCTTGGGTCACATGAAATAGATATGACATCTGGAAAGGTATCCAATCTTACCTTTTTTTTTTTGCTATTTCTTTGGGCCCCTCCCGTGGCATATGGAGATTCCCAGGCTAGGGGTCGAATCAGAGCTGTAGCCGCCAGCCTACGCCAGAGCCACAACAACGCGGGATCTGAGCCGTGTCTGCAACCTACACCACAGCTCACGGCAACGCCAAATCGTTAACCCACTGAGCAAGGGCACGAACCCACAACCTCATGGTTCCTAGTCGGATTTGTTAACCACTGTGCCACGACGGGAACTCCCAATCTTACCTTTTTAAAGAAAGAAAAGAATTCATGATTCAAGTCCAATCTGTAATCCATGTAAGGAGAAACCTCTATTAAAAACCATTGTTGGGCTGTTCCCATTGTGGCTCACCAGTAATGAACCCAACTAATAATCCATGAAGACTCAGGTTCAATCCCCGACCTCACTTAGTGGGTTAAAGATCACAAGTTGCAGGAGTTCCCGTCGTGGCGCAGTGGTTAACGAATCCAACTAGGAATCATGAGATTGCGGGTTCGGTCCCTGCCCTTGCTCAGTGGGTTAACGATCCTGCGTTGCCGTGAGCTGTGGTGTAGGTTGCAGACACAGCTGGGATCCCGCGTTGCTGTGGCTCTGGCGTAGGCAGGTGGCTATAGCTCCGATTCAACCCCTAGTCTGGGAACCTCCATATGCCGCGGGAGCGGCCCAAGAAATAGCAACAACAACAACAACAAAAAGACAAAAAAAAAAAAGATCACAAGTTGCAGTGAGCTATGGTGTAGGTCACAGACGAGGCTTGGACCTGGTATTGCTGTGGCTGTGGCTTAGGCTGGCAGCTACTGCTCCAATTTGACTTGGATATGCCCTGGGTGTGACGGTGTTTCCAAAAATGGAAACAAAAAACCAAAAATCCAAAACATTGTTGGAGCTAGCATGTTTGACTTCAAACAGTTGTTGAGGACCTGAATCTCTGTATAGAGCATCAACTTCTGTTTGAGTATGTTTGAACTACTTTGTTGACCTCATTACAGCATTTCACAGGTAGCAGTAGCGAGTGATAAATAGTTAGCCACCCTTTCACTACAAATTTCTGCATCTTTGGGAGGCAGTAAAGTGACTGAAAACAAATAGTAAATAGCAAAGCAAAGATTCTCTCTTCCTCCAGAGAGAGACCCAGTCTTTCTGAAGGACAGATGACTACAAAGCTCTCTTCCTGCCTTTTCAGCTTGCTTAAGATAAAGGAAATAATTTAAGATTCTATAACCATTGTCTAATATTGCTGCTTTTTGATGGGGGAGACACTTGACGTTGATAATAATGTTGTTTGTGGTAGCTGTGGAAGTTCTCCCTTGGGAAAGGAGAATGATCCTCTCTGGTATTGAATAAAGCTTTATATTTTCCTTCTTTCTGGAGAGAGTCTAATGAGCTAACTGTGGAGCGCTCAAGCCGGAAACATGAGCAAATTTCTATAGGGAACAAGAGAGGGCAATTAAAGTGCCAAGGGCACTTTATAATGCATTGCTTTAGAACTGAATTCTGGTGAATCTCAAAATAATTATGGTGAGTAAAATAATCCAGATAATGTATGATATCAAATTCTAGAAAATGGAGACTAATCTGTAGTAACAGTGGTTGGCTGGGGAGGGGGCATGGAGAACGGGAAGAAGGACTTCACGAAGAAGCAGAAGAAAATCTTTGGAGATCATGAATGTGTTCACTGTCTTGATTGTGGTGAAGTTTCATAGGTGTATGCATGTTTCATTCATCAAATTGTGCATTTTAAATATAGGCAGTTTATGTCAATTATAAAGCTTTAAAAAAAAAAGAAATGAAATTAATCTAGGGGCAACATTTGTCAAAGAACCCCTATACTGGATGACAGGTAGTCTGTAAGCCAGACTTCTCTGTGAAATCCAAGTCTTGTAGGTATGCTTAAGTATAGATACACAACTTCTGTTTAATACATTTGATGTTTCTTTAGGAGTCCATAGAGGCTACTATATTCTATTAAAGAAGATGTCTAACAGTAACACTACTGAAGAGACGCTGGAAATAATGAAAGAATCAGAAAAAAAACTGGTAGAAGAATCCGTAAACAAAAACAAGTTTATATCAAAGACTCCAAGCAAGGAAGAAATTGAGAAAGAGAGTGAAGACACCAGTTTGCGTCAGGAGACACAGGTAAGGATTAGGAGTGCATCGTATGTGCATTCTTTATAGCAAAAGAGAAATGTCATTATAGGTGGCATTGGGAATCTGTAGGAAGCCAGTCACTTACACAAATATTTGATTCTCCCTAAAAATCCAGCTTCAGCTCTCAAGAAATATCTCCTTCCCTTTTTGCCACAGAGTCCACAATAAAGTCTAAAGAAAACAGAATGAAATCCCTCATCCATTAGGACCCGAGTTATACTGGTTCTTCTACATTTTGATATTTTTTAACTATCAAAAAATAAACCATATACGAACTCATATTTAACAAGTCATAATATGGCTTATAGAATAAACTCTGAAAACTAGAGCTGTGTGGCCACACAGTGTTAAATTAATATCCTGGTTGTGTTAAAGCAGTCAGCATTTTCTAGGTCAGAAATAGTCTCTGAACTTGCCACTTGGTAAATGTGAGTGAGAGGAATTTTGCTCTTTGGTTGCCATGTTGTTTTCCATCCAAATTCATACTGCAGTGCAGATGTGATGGCCAGCCAAGCTTCTTCCAGGGCTCCTCTTTGGTACCCAGCCAGACTGGACTGAGCCTACTCTAGCTTACCTATTCCAATTCTTCTCTTCCGTGTGGTCACTACTAGTTTCCTCTGTTACTCAAGCCCAAATTATATAAATCCTTTCTTTCCTGCCCAGGGGTGAGGCTGGTCTTTATTGCATGCTCAGGAAATAGACTGTTAATTGTAGTAAGTTAAAGAGCAGTAGCAGTAACATACTGAAGGGTCTAGAAACTTGAAACATGATTTCTTTTGTGACCCAGTTCACCTAGGTCTTGTCTTACTTCAAGATTAAGACAGCAACAACATATAGGGGTGAATTAAAATCAGACACCTCTGAAATATTTTGTTCTCTAGATGCCTGCTTTTCTACCATTTTTCCCCTTGCAGTTAGCCAGATCTCTATCCTGGTTGCTTTTCTTTCCATTATCTTTTGCATGTGAATTATCATTCCCCACCCATCCTTCTAGAGTTTGTGGAGACAGGTCTGCCACTGTTCCAACTATACTTGTAGCTTCCACTGATATCAAACGCATTTAAAATCCTCAGGACAGATAAGTATTGAATGTTTAATTTTGCACTGTCATGTTACATGGAAGATAATAGACTTTTGGGTACAAGTCACTCTATTTTCAGGAAATTATTTTAAATGGTGTCTTGAATTCCTGTTGTGTGTACTTCTGGATGATAAGCAGAAAAAAAAAGGATGACTGTATGTTTTATATGCCTTGTGAATGCTCACTTGGTTTAAAAAATGTCTTCATCTGGATATACAAATAGATTGTGTGGGAGCTTGGGAGGGGAACCTGCCTCCCCTCTGACTCCTTTTGCTACTGCTAGAGCAGGTAGAGTTGCTGCTGCCAACTATTAGAGTTCTTGCTCCTTCTACAAAGTCTTCATTCTTGGCCACCCTTCAGAAACCCTCTCCCCTCTACCAATCTTCCCCTTCAATAGCACTAAAAATTCTGCTCTTTCTCTCACCTTGCCCCTCTCCAGTAGTGAGCATGGTGCCTCATACAGGGTAACTCACACCTGGGAATTCTCTCAAAAAAATCTTACTGATGCTGAAAAGGAGTGCCTGTTATGAATTGGAATTCAAAAGTTTGAGGAAAGGGGACTTTGATTACTTGTACTGTGTGAGACGTTTTCTTGGAATCAGCAGTTGGAACTCAGAACATCCTTTGCATGGAAACAGGCAGGCCCTGAGATTCGGTTTAGAATGGGCAAGTCTTAACACACACTCAACTTAGGTGGGTCCTTTAAATAGCCAGCTAGGTATTGGCTCCTAGCTGGACTTTCTACCTTTATACTTGTAATCCCTCCTTATTCACCTTCCGTACTGCTTTAGAAAGATAGCTGTGAAATAAAGATCTGATTGTGTTAATTCTCTTCAACTTCCTGTGTGTCTCATTGTCCTAGGATAAGTCCCAGATTTGTCAGCTTGGCATATTGTGACCTAGTCCCTTGCCTGCCATCCATGTACCTCTGGTATCCTTTACTTCAGCATTAACTGATTCCCTGGTTCCTGGTATAAATAAGAGCTGAAAAGTTTGGGGAAAGAATGCTTTTGTACATGCTTTTGCTGCCTAGAATGCCCTCCTTGGTTTTCTTTCCCTAACCTCCTCCAACCCTTGAACCCTCCTGCCAGTATTTGTCTAATATAATAACTATTTATCTTTCAAAACTCAGTCCAGTGTGTCTTTCTCCAGGAAGCCTTCCTTGACAACCTTACTTACCCATTCCAGTCTATATTGTATAATTCGTTGATTAATGTCTGTCTCCTTCACAGAACTCAATGAGACCCAGGATTAGGTCAATTTGAGCTCATCATTATAACTCTAGGGCCCAACACAGTTCCTTGGAGGCACTCAATGTTTGTGAACATGGGAATTTGTGAATTCTTAGGTTTGAGTTAGACACTTGTGCTCCTGTAGCACTCCATGAGTACTTCTGTAGTGCACTTAAATGTATTGTATTGTAATTGTCTATTTGTCTGTCTTCTCCAACAGGATTATGAGTTTCTTTTTGACAAGGTTTGTGTCTTTTATCTCCATATCCCCCAGTAGTTAGCCTGGTGCCTGATACATATTAGGCTTTCTGTATGTGTTTGAAGTCAAAATTAGACATTCTAGGAAATAAGCAGGTTTATATATTGCTTGTAGGGTTATAAATTGATACAACTTCTTTGAAGGGCAATTTGGCAATACTTTATAAAATTTTTAAATGGGCTCTACAGCATTTGTAGATTTACTCAATGATGTGCTCATGGAAATATTGTTTATACTAACAAAAGATCAGACACGTCCTAAATGGTACAGTTTAAGGGACTTGGAAAATAAGTTGTAGTATGGCCACTTGATGGAATACCATGTAGCCATTAACAAAAACAGTATCTTGGAGTTCCCTTGTGGCACAGAGGGTTAAGGATCCAGTGTTGTTACTGCAGCAGTTTGGGTTGCTGCTGTGACGCTGGTTTGATCCCTGGCCCAGGAAATTCCACATGCTGCAGGCACAGCCATAAAAAAACACAGCATCTCTTCTATAGAATGGTATCCATTAAAAAAAGTTTAAAAGCAAGGTTTAGGGCAGTGTGTACAGTATATTTCTGTTTGTTTTTTTCTAAAGTGTACACATGTACAGGAGTCATGGCTCAGTGGTTAACAAACCTGACCAGCATCCATGAGGATGTGGGTTTGATCCCTGGTCCCGCTCAGTGGATTAAGGATCTAGTGTTGCTGTGATCTGTGGTGTAGGTCGCAGACACTACTTGGATCCCACGTTGCTATGGCTGTGGTGTAGGCCAGCAACTACAGCTCCAGTTTGACCCCTAGCCTGGGAACCTCCATATGCCACGGGTGCAGCCCTAAAAAGATAAAAGACAAAAAGTAAAGTGTACACATGTACAATAAGCTTATAGATGCATAAAAGATCTCTAGAAGGGAGTTCCTATTGTGGCTCAGCAGGTTTAGAACCTGATGTACTTTTCTGTACAGCAGAAATTGAAGAAACTGTGGATCAACTATACTTTAATTAAAAAAAAAAAAGAAAGAAAGAAAGAACCTGATGCTGTCTTTGTGAAGATGTGGGTTCGATCTCTGGCCTCCCACAGTGGTTTAAGGATCTGGAGCTGCTGCAGGCTGTGGCACAGGTTGCAGATAGCTTGGATCTGATGATGCTGTGGCTGTGGCCTCAGCTGCTGCTCTGATTTGACCCCCTAGCCCAGGAACTTCTATATGTTTTGGGTGTGACTATTTAAAAAAAAAAAAAGTTTTCTGGAAGAATTACAAGAAATTCAGTACTAGTTGATCCATTAGGAAGGATCCAGCTGGAGGAATCCAGCTGGGGGACAGATGTGAAAACTTTTTTTTTTTTTTTAAGGGCTGCACCCGCAGCATGAGAATGTTCCCAGGCTAAGGGTAGAATCAGAGCGGCAGCTGCCAGCCTACGCCACAGCCACAGCAATGCCAGATTCGAGCTGTCTGCAACCTACACCACAGGTCATGGCAATGCTTGATCCTTAACCCACTGAGCAAGGCCAGGGATGGAACCTGCATCCTCGTGGATACTAATCAGGTTCATTACCACTGAGTCACAGTGGGAACTCCAAGACTTACTATTCTCTATACCTTCACTGTAACTCTTGAATGTTTGTGACGTATGTGTGTTATTGCTTATTTGAAAAAATAGTGACAAATACTGCTTCATATTCCTGGACTATGACTCTTCCCTTACTGTAACAGATCTTGCTGACCAGATCCACCATCATTTCTTACTCTTTATACCTACCTTTCTAGTTCTCCATTTTGCACTGAGGCAGTGTCGTTTGTGAAGAGGACAAAGGAAAAAGAAGCTGGTGCTCTTCCTTCCATTTGTTTCCCCTCCTCCACCCACCAGCCTCAGTTTTCTCCAGACCCCAGTGGCAACGGGTTCCATTCCAAACGTCTTAGAAGCCCTGTGTACCACACATAACCCTACCCAAACTGGTCCCAAAAGCCCCCGTTTAGACTTCTCAGCTATTTAGAAACCTTATCAATTAAGTAGTCAGTCTTTCCCTCATCCCTCCTCAGGCCCTCATTCTTCACCTTCAGCTTTTACCCTTCTCCTTTACACTTTCCTCACCTGCCCCTCTGCTCTGGGGGTCTTGTCCATATTCTCCATGCTCCCTTCTTTATGTCCTGTCCCATCGTATATTCCTGACCCATACCATCTATAAGGTCTATAAGGACCATCACCAGGAGCTTAGAACTGGGAGAATTCTCATATTCAAGGAGCTAGGAAATTGGCAAGAAGAGCTTTCATTCCATTTCTGGAGCCATAGGGAAAGGTCTTTTGAGTATCTCAAGTTAGAACTCTGAATGCGTTGTCCTATTAAGATGTTGTTTTAAGTGATGATGGGGGGTCATATTTCATATCTGTTATGGGCTAAATAATTAACTCCCATGAGCAAGCTTAGGAAAAAAAATACTCTGTCATGCTATGGTAGTAGCATTTCCAGAAACATCCTAAATAGGAGAGGATTTCATGGATTACCTAAAAGTAATTTTTATCAACCTGTGAAATTGGCCAACCAGTCAGTATCTTCCTATTCTTTATCTTCATGGTGAGTGGTGATTTGTCTATAAGGTAGGCTTGGTCCCTTCCGTGTCACAGTTACTAGAGTTGCAGCATAGGGGACAACCACAACAACTGGGTCTCATCATAGTTTGGCTATTATAACAGTTTTACAGTTAGTACTTTTTCTCTGTAAATTATGTTGCTTTTAACTTGTGTTTATTTCCCCCACCTTTAATATTTTCTAATCCCCTTCTAACAGAGGCGGACATCCAACCATGGTCATGCCAGGAAAAGAGCCAAGGTGAGAGCCCTTTATCTGTAGCTTCTTTTGTAGTGCTATCAGTAGTATATTATACAAATGGACTTTTCACTAATAACCAGTTTATTTGGAATATATTTAGGCAAAGTTTTTTGCCGGCACTTTGTACCCTAATTGTGCATGTGCATACACACACATGCACGCATATATACATATATCCTACTGGAAGGTCTGGCTTTATTGTTCTCCATTATCTTTAGTTCAGTCACAGTGTGTTTCCCATACCTGAAATGATACCCAGCTAGAGCCTCCTACAAACAAACCAGAGCACACTTGTATTGCTCTAATTCTCTGCTAACCTCTGGGTCTCTTACTTTTTTCCCCTAATAGTTTTGTCTGTTTGGTTTTTTGGTTTTTTGGGTTTTGCCATGTAAACATTCTTTAAATCCTGCCCCATTAGTAAAATGATTCAATATTTTTGGACATTCTTAAAGTATAAGCTTTGTATTGTTTTGGTTTGGTTTGTTTCACTTTTTAGGTTGAGGCAGCGAAGAGAGGTTTTTTTTTTTTAAATCATTGTATGGTAAAATTGTCATCACAGATTATTTGAAGTGGTGTTATCAGCGAAGAAGACTATCGGTGTTAGTGTGTGATAGCTTTTTTAAATTTTAATTGGGGAACAGTAAAATATTAAACTTTTCTTGCATTGCAAAGAATTATTATCAGAAATAAATTAAGGGTGTCCACCCCTTTCCCCCAGAAAAATAATGGCAGAATGTGAGAATGTTCCAGCTGGTATGTGGCTTGGGTTTGAAGAAGACCATGATGTATGATAAACTAGCTCTGTGGCTCACCTCACGTGGTCTGATCCACAGTGATGAGCTTGACATTAAAGTTTACAACAGAGGGTGTTCTCTGCTACTTCACTTCCTCCCAAACTTTTTGAAATAAGTAACAGTTATTATCTCCATTTTACAGATGAGATAACTTGGGCTTATAGAGTTTGAATAAGTTTGTCAGAGGATATTTACTAATAAGTGGCAGAATTAAGCTTGAAGTCAGTTCTTTAGACTTACGAATTCTTTTTACCATACTGCACTACCTGGAACACACATACCATATTTTGTGCTTTTGTGTTTATTGTAAAACTTGATTTTATTGTAAGAATGCTCAGTAAATGTTAATAGGTAGGTTTCTAATGAGTCGCTATAATTTTTTACTTTGGAGATCCCTAGGAGAGCAGTGATTTACAAAGTGGATTTCAGATCTTTTGGGTATTCGCCAACCAGAAGAAGTAAACCAAGTGGATTAATTCTTTATCACACTGAATCCCAAGAGTTAGAAAGTTTTCTGTCTTTCTTTTTACTTTTTTCCTAGAGACCTCTTTTCATACCCTTGCCGCCTCAGGTTTAGAGTCACTTAGCATGCATTGTCTACTATATGCTTGGCACTGTTTATGACACATATATTTATATATCTTACAAAATCTTAATTCTCACAGCAACCCTTTAAGCATTTTTTCCTGCATTTATTGAGGAAAAAAGAGACCCAGGAGTTTCCTGGTGGCTAAGTGAATTAAGGATCTGGCATTGTCACGGCTTGAATTTGATTCCTAGCCAGGGAATTTTCTCAAGCCATGGGCATGCCCCCCTGCAAAAAAAAGAGGGACTCAAAAAGATCAAGTAAGTCGCTCAGGGTCTCATAGCTCATAAGCACAAAACCAAGAATTGAAGCTAGGACTTCTGGCTCTTAAATCCAGTCTTTCTACTAAGTTCTGCTGCTGTGTATTCTCAGTAAACTTATGAGTCTGATATTGGAGCACTGAGCTAGAGAGAGGAGAGCTATTTAAAGTGGTTTTCCTATCATCTCTCCAAAGTAGCCATTTTGTTTTTATATACCTGCTGTTGTAAGTAGAAGAATTTTCTTTCGAGTCAGGAACTGATGAGTAGGACCTGTTTGGGAAAAAAATTAAAAAAAACCCAAAACCTATTTAATGAAAGCAGCAACTATCAGAGTCAAAGAGGATGCCTATCATTTAGCCAAACGTTTTCTGAATGTCCACCAAGAAAATATGTATGTGCATTTATGTTTTTCAGTCTAATTCCAAGCTGAAGTTGGTGCGCAGCCTTGCAGTGTGTGAGGAATCTTCTGCCCCATTTACTGATGGGCCACTAGATACCCAGGTAGGTCCTTTTTAAGAGTTAGCATAGCTTTTGAGTTTGGTAGTTGCTTAATGAACTGTGGTATAGCAACCATGGCATCAACATTAGCCTTGGAATAGAGGGATTCAAAACAAGGTTTTGCAGTAAAATAGGGCATGGGTAAGAGCATGAAATATAGATCACACCTGGACCACCCAGGATGCTGCAGACAAGGAGATTCCAGGGCTGGATCTTGTTTTCCCACCCACACCCTTTCCCTCTGGCGGTTAGAATCATTTCCATTTCAATTCTTAGCGGGAACAGCCAACATAACTTGAGCTCTCCATACAGTAGGCTGTGATTGTTGGCAGAAAAGGCTTAGCCTCTACCCTTTTGGTAGAACAAAAGCTAAAACAATGTAATGAACAAAATTCTCTTTTCTCTAAGAGAATGCTGCCACCCCAAGATTTGCCTTCTTCGAAACTTCAAGGGAGCTGCAGGAGAGTTAATCATTTTTCCCTTTGATTATATTTCTCTTTACCCTCATCTAAGGATATAATTCAATTGCACATCAGCTGCCCCTCTGACAAGGAGGAAGAAAAGTCCACAAAGGATGTCTCTGAGAAGGAAGACAAGGACAAAAACAAAGAAAAAGTCCCAAGGAAGATGCTGTCTAGAGGTGAAGACTTTCCCCTTTTCACATCTGTCCTGGGGCCTGGCTCTGCAGTGCCCTTTCCTTCCGTCTTGAAGTCTGGTACCCACTGGCCTTATTGGCCCAACAGTTCATATGCAGTGTCCTTCTAACTTCGTTGTTGTTTGGAGAGATGCCTAACTAGGTTACTCTCTTTGCTGCTTTATCAAGCCCTGCCTTAGGGGCTCACAGAGAGCTGCTCCATTAACACTGGGCTACCTATAGGAGGACATCAGTCAATTTTGATTTTATTTTTGCTCTGGAATAAATAGTGATGGATTGGTTTCCCACTGTAGCACAGCGGGTTAAGAATCCTACAGCAGCAGCTCAGGTCACTGCAGAGGTGAGGGTTTGATCCCCAGCCTGGCACAGTGGGTTAAGAATCTGGCATTGCTGCAACTGTGGCACAGGTCACAGCTGCAACTCAGATTCAGTGTGAACCTAGGGATTTCCATATGCCATGGGTGTGGCCAAAAAAATAGTAATAAAACTAAAAAAAAAATAGTGGCGGATCATCACTGGTAGCACATTCTCTAGATACCATTTATATTTTGGTTTGGGAATGCTTGGAGTGATTTTTTATTTTTTTAATAATGTAGATTTGCATGTAATTGGTTTTAAACTCTTGGGCTAGTAGCAAAAGACACACATGATCCATAAAAATGATAATTAAGAGGAAAAAGGCAACCTTAAGTTTAAAATTTTACAGCTAAATAGAAATAATCAACATTTGAGCATATTTGCTGAGATTCTGAAAAATTAAGCCCTGTCTGTCCTTACCTAGAATTTATTTTAACTAGAATAAAACCTTTGTTTTGGTCAGGACATTCAGTAAATGCTTATTGACGACAAGGTGGCTCTTCATTGTAATACGAATGTAACACTGTGACCCAGATTCTACCTTCTATCACTGTCATGGAGAATTTTGAGGGGCTGGCAAATCAAGGTCATTCTGATTTTTAAGCTTAAATTCCTGAAGTTTGATTCTACTTTCCTGTTTTCATCTCTTCTGATCAGGTTGTAGGCTTCTGCTTGGGGTTAGATATCATACAAGGCAGTTTCATTTATTTTAAATTTATTTCATTGTGGTGGTTCTAGACTCCAGCCAAGAATATACGGACTCCACTGGAATAGACCTACATGAATTTCTTGTAAATACACTGAAAAAGAACCCAAGGTAATAACATGATTTCATGACTGGGGGAAAGGGGCCAAGACCAGCAGAATTCCCAAGAGGCGAAGTAGTTTCTCAGAATTTTTCCATTATTAGAATCTAGGATGCCCATCCCCCCACCATTTCTCTCCAAAGTAGTTTTATATTCTGTGAAGGATTCAGAATACCCTCATATTGAGCTTTCTGCTTTCAGAAGAGTTGAGAAAAATTCTGTGGAAGAAGAGTGCAGACAAAGAAATATGAAGGCTTGGGAATACAATCAAAAAGTTCAGAACTAAAAATAATTGATTTGTACCTAAGCTACATCATACTTGTTTAAAAATTCTATAAATAGCCAGATGGAATATGAAATATAGAATAATAATTAGGTTTATAGGTATAAAGTATGTGTTTATATGAATAGGATTGCCAACAAAATTAGTTTCCTGATAAGGAAAACAAAGTACATGATTAGAAGGCTTGATTGTTTTTCTTTTTTTTAAGTAACATAAGACAGGGCATTGAGGCTCAGCAGCCTTTGCATTTGCATTTTTGTTCCACTCTTAGGGTTTGGATCTATCCCTCCCTTCAGCTTCTGTAGTGAGCAGGTTGTATCTTCAATCCTTGTTTTCAGTGTCTATGGGAGGGCTGCCTTTTTGTTTTGTTTTAATCTTTTTTAAACAGGGACAGAATGATGCTGCTAAAATTAGAACAGGAGATTCTGGAATTTATTAATGACAACAAGTAAGTTACTTGAATGAAATACATACACATTTAGAGGTGGGAGGGAGCACTGAAAAGAAATTTGGGTACCATTTTAGGATATCCCTCTTTCCCTTAAAGTCTGAATTTTGAAGTAATAACTTGGGAACCAAAAGGAGTTGGGGGAAAGTAATCAGAATAGATTACAAAGTATATGTGTGGGAACTAAATGAAGTTTTAAAGTTATTGCACAGACTTGAGTTGAGAAGAATTTATATCTTTTTAGCAGCTAGCCCTTGTCCCGTATCTCACTCTTCTTAAGTTTCTCGTTCTTTTTTTTTTTTTTGTAAAATATTATCCAGGTGGGTGAGAACTAGGGCTTAAGGAGTAGTCTTGATGAGGACAGTGGTCAGAGGGATCTACAAAATACTGTAGATAAAGCTGAGAAAACCTTTCTGGTTACCACTGAGTAAATATCTATTTTTCTTATAATATGCCTCTTTCTCCTAAGAAATTTCCCACTTTAGACACTTGTAAGAAAAATTACAATTGGCTATTGTTGTTGTTATTTGTCCTTATTCCACTTTTCTCCCCTGGGTTTCCCCTCAGCAACCAGTTCAAGAAGTTCCCTCAGATGACCTCATATCACCGGATGCTATTACACCGGGTAGCTGCCTATTTTGGGATGGACCACAATGTTGATCAAACTGGAAAGGCTGTTATCATCAACAAAACCAGTAACACAAGAATGTAAGAGAGGAAACCACAGATTGAGAAGACGTCCCTGGGATAACCTCTTGGGTGGAAGAGGAAGGCGTAGGACTAAGATTTCTGTTTCTGGAGAGGGGATAGTGTATGAGGTTATTTATCAATTCCTACTCTTTGTGAAGCCATGAAGTTATATTCTAGAGGCACAGTGTTTTGTGAAGACTGGCCCACGGCCTCTCTTCTCCCTTAGTAAGAGTTCAGATATAACTTAGGAGGAAGATAAATTATAGATGTATAAAGAACAGTCCCTGAAGATTTCATTAAAACTTTCATGTGACTTTTTTGGGTGCCTGACTTCAGAAATCCCCTGGGTGGGAGTTGTGGGATTTAAGAGAGCTGTACTGGGAGGTCTAATAAGAGTCTTTCTTTCTTCCCTTCCTTCCACATTTCTCTCCCAATCCCAGCCCTGAACAGAGATTCTCAGAACATATAAAGGATGAGAAGAACACAGAATTTCAGCAGAGATTCATTCTCAAGAGAGATGATGCCAGTATGGACCGAGATGATAACCAGGTGAAGAATGGAATGGGGTGGGTCTATGCAGAAAGATTGCAGTAAGAGAAACTGGGAGGGGAGAAGAATTTTTGTGGGATGGAGAAAACTCAAAATACCTTCATATGAAAAAATGTACTGAGCTATACTGAGTTGGCTTTGGCTTAATATTGAGGACTAACTACATTCGTTGAGCTGAATGCCACCCTCTTAGCCCAGAGAGACATGGTGCTGAGGTTTGCTGGGTTTTCTCATTTGGCCTGGAACTCCCTGGTTCTGCCATTGACTTCTAACTCCACTTCATTTGGGGACAAAGCAAGGTCCCTCCCTGCTTCAGCCTTGATTCAGCTGATGGCTCCATTCTTTTTTTCTTTAATAGTTAGGGATTTCTTGGGGAACCACCAAAAGCTACTTTATCCTACTTCCACTCTTCCTGTCTCAGGGCTAGCTTGAACTGGCAAAATTGTTACCTACTTACCCACTTATAAAGGTGTTCCTGATCCCTTTCTACAAACTCTTTTATTCTTTCCCAATTTCTTCCACCAAGGTGAGTGAGTTGATTTGGCTTTTGATGCTGGGAACCTCAAGCAGTAGCCCCTTTTTGATCCACTCCTGTGGGAATAAGAAGTGAAAAATCAGCCCCATCCCTTCATTTATGGGCCTGGCTTTTGCCCTGCATCTAGCGCATCCTTTAGGTAGTGATAGTTTGAGGGTTAGCTTTCCTAGCCTCATATGGGATTAAGATCCAGCTTGTGTCTGCTTGGCCTCCAAAGGAAGTTAGGTGGAGAACCAGGATTAAGATTTGAAGAACATGGTTAGGTAAAGCCAATAATTAGTATTGCTAATTAATATGTAAATATTATTATATAATATCTTACCTCTAGAGTCAAAATTAGTTTTCTTTGGATACTATATGGTCCTGAGTATTTGAGGGAGTCCTTTTGAGAAAAGTGCCATTATCTATTGTGGACAAACATGCTGGGTCTGATTGAAAACAATGAAAGATGCAAAAAGACAAATAAAATTTAAAAAACAAGAAAGAGCCTTTCCATCCTGATGCCCTTCTCTCCATTTTCCCAAAACCCCTTTTCTGTGGATCAGGAATTATTCAGGCCTAGAGGCACATTGGGGTGGAATGGAATCTCTCCTTATTACGAACTTTTCATCTCTCAGCTTCAGGCTTGATCCATAATAGTATAGGCTTTATGTACTTTTTGTGATATTAATAATAAACACAGTAATTGCTATTTTATTGAGGCTTTTCCCTGAACTAAACTTTGTTCTAAAAACATTATTTGCATTATCTCATTTAATCCTCTCCACAACCCAGTCTAGACAGGGTTATTAGCACCACTTTAAATATAAGAAAACTGACCTAGGAGATGTTAAGTTACTTGCCTGAAGTGACATTACTCAGAGATAGCAGAGCGGAGATTCTGCCTGACCTCAAAGCCCATTATGCTCTTTCTGTTCTGCCGCTGGTTTACCGGTGCTGGGGGATAAGGACAGTATAGCAACTTGAGGTCCTGTGTCTTTTTAGAAAGGGATTTGTAAAAGGATATTTAGTAGAATTTAGGTTCTTTAGGATAGTGAGAACTACATCTAGTCAAAAGTTGATATCCCTGAAGCCATGCCTAACCTCTGAAAATTGGTGAAGATCAGCCTAGAGCAGCAATCTCCTAGGTTGCTTCATCTGAAACTTTCAGAGCCTCTGGATTGAGGGTCAGAATCTTTTATAACCTGATGACATGCACTTGATGACTTATCTCCCTCAGAGCACCTTGCCTTCAAGAGCAATATGGACAGAGACACTTTATAATACTCTCCCCAGGGCAGTGCTCACAACTCACAGGCTAAGAGAAGAAAAGACAGTGATGGAGAGTTGGGTGGTAGGCTAGCCAGAGGTGGTGGTCTACCCAGCCATCCCCTCTAGCCACCTCACTACATTTTTCAGAGAATGTAGGTTCTCTATCCTCCATTTCCTTCTGATCCCCTTCTATCACCCTATCTTTTCCCAGCCATACCTCATTTGTCTATTCCTTTCTCTGTTCATCCTTTCTGTTCTATTCTCCTTTTCTCTCTTTTCCTCTTTGTGTTGCTCTGTTCTCTTTCTTCTCTATTTCTATAATTTCTCTTTCTTTCCCTCCCTCCAGTAGCTATAGCTAAGATGAGAAAAAAATGCTTGAGTTCTGAATTTAGCTTCGCCCTTGGGATTTCAATTCCAAGGCCCTCTTTGCTGAGCTGTGTGTGACTTGGGTCTACAGGCCATGGCATTAGTGACTAAAAAGGGATAGTATCAGGTGCTAATTCTGTAAAAACTCTTCTCCATATTCAGCTCTGTTAAGTACGTATTTCTTCTCCTCTCTAGCTTCCTACTACCCCTTGTTTTCCCTCCAAAGTAGTGTTTATTCCCTGGGCTATTCTCTTGATGCTTATTGACTGGAGAGTACCTGATTATACAAGGAAGCAACCCAATCCTAATAGTTATTGTTCTTGATACTCTGGGAAGGGGAGGGAAATGGAGAGGCCCCAAGTATCCAGAAAACCTGATCTCCCAAACTGCATGGTCAGATGTACCCAGTGAAACCTGTCCAACACTGGAAATTTTATTTCTTTTTTTTTTCCATTTTTTTGATGGCAACTATAAACTCTCCCGGTTTCTCTTCCTTGCTGGTGTGCAGTGAGCTTGCAGTACGAGGAGAACTTAACTAGCTTAATTCTGCTCATCGATCTAGATCAGAGTTCCATTGCAGGATGGAAGGAGGAGCAAGTCAATAGAAGAGAGAGAGGAGGAATATCAAAGGGTCCGAGAGAGAATATTTGCCCGAGAGGTAAGTGTAGCTTCTGAGAGTTGTCAGCCCCTAGCTTTTAGCTCTTAATCTTTGGAACTGTGAATGGAATGAACCCTCCGTAAATGTTTTTTTTTTTTTTTTCTGGTTTTGTTTTTAACCAACATCAGCCAGCCCCAAATTTGATCTCTCAAATTAAGTGTGGCTTATTAAGAACCTGCAGGGTTTTATTTGTATCATTTTTAATATGTATGGCATATAAAGAGAACAAATGGAGTGGCTGAATTTGGTAGATATGATTAGACTGAAAACAGAAATGGTTTTGGTAGGGTTTACAGAAGGGCCCTGAATCTTGCCTGTCAAACCCTTCTCCCACTTACCCTCTTTCACTTCCACTACGCATTTTAGGCATCTTTGCTTTTAAGTGGAAGACTTAATGTCTGCACAGCCTGTACATTCATCTTGTTTGGCCAGGCTCATTTTTAGGTTACGTTGGTGGTGGTTAGAGCACAGATGTGGCATCCATTCTCTGAGCTCCATGTTCCACATGCACAGAGGGTACCACTCACTATTCCCTACAATCTCTACCTGAATAGGAAGTCTCTTTCTCCCTATATTTCTTACTTTGCTTCTTATAATAGGACTGCTCCATGGGCCAAAAGGCAACATGAATTATAGTAGACAACTTTATTCTTAAGAATTTTGGGCCATATCTGATACACTTGGTACCCCTATATCTGGTGGGCTTTGCCAACCAGACAGAACAGAAATATAGGAGAAATTCAGGAAGGGCAAGAGAGAAATTTATCTCCAGAAAATGTCTGATTCAGATAGCAGCACCATCTTATAGCCAAATTAGTAAACAAAGGAAGAGACTGCCTCCCTTTGTTTTCAAAAGATGGCCAGTTTTAATCAGTGTACTTAAATGGACACCATTCTCCTCCCATTTCCTCACTCTCCCCTCCCTTATCAAGACTATATATATCTCTATATCTACATAGATATAGAGTTATATATCTTCTCATCATCACCTAGTTCAGAAAAACACTGTCTCTGGCTTCTAGGAAACTAAACCCCTCTACGAACCTGTTCCATTATCTCAGGAGACCCAAGTGTTCCAAGGATCCTCACTGCAGACAGATATACAACAAACCTTCTGGCCCACAGCCCAAGAAGAAGGAATATTCTAATCTTATGTTATGTAGACATCATAACATCTGTTCTGAATCAGAAACATCTGTCCTCTAGATTATCCAGCCATAGCCTAAAGAGGGTTTTCTAACTTTATCTGCAAACCAGTTGAGTGGAATGAGTAGAGAGAGGTCATTTGTGCATGGCTGTGGCCAGTGATGACCTTAAATTGTGGACAGAGCAGGATGGTGGCTGTTAGTAACAAACATGTATATAGTGCTTATTATCTTTCAGACCCTGCTCTTAGCACTTCATGTACATTAATTTGTTTAATCTTTACACTAAGGCTGTGAAATGGGTTACATTATTTTCCTCAGAGAGACTGAGGCATAGAGAGGTTAAGTAACCTAAGATCATACCATAGTTAGTGAAAGCACTGGTATTTGAATTCAGGCGGTTTGGCTCCAGAGTCCATGATCTTAACTCCTGAAGTAAACCACCTCTCAATAACTTGCTCTGTTCTGAGCTCTTTAGGTTATGAAGTTTCAGTGACATCATAGTGTAGCTATCTGTGTTGTGCTCCTCTGCTTCACTGATACATGGACTGTCCCACCATGCCAGCCATTAGCAAAGTCATTCTTAAAGCACAAGCAACTTTTAATAGGGTATTAGGGCATATTATGAACTATAACTATAGATAGACTGTATCTATCTACAACTGTAACAAAGTCAAGTTAGTTCTTCGCTCCTTTTTTCTCAAGCCTCTACTAATATATGTATTCTTTGTTAAATCCTTATGGATTTATCACTTTCATTTCAGCACTTCCTAACCCTCATTTGTTGTGGTAGAGGCATCAGGAGTCTCAAAAGGTCTAGATGAGAAAAAAAAAATGGCCAAAGCCCACCATATGCCAAAGATTCCCATGCGGAGAGGAAGAAACCTGGCCAGTCAGAGGGAGCTGATTAAGAGCAGAGTTGTAGGTTGGGGTGGAAGAAATGAAGAGACAGTCCAAAAAGAAAGGGAATTTGCAAGAAGGGTGTTTGGATGGAAATGCTGCTGCTGCAGCCTTCTCTGGAGCCTGAGCTGTGTATTGGAAACGCTGCCCCTTATAGGCTCTGCTTTGCATAGAGCCCCCTGTGCTCAGCAGCTGAACACTCTTGGTACCTTTTTCTAAGGCTTGGAAGTCCACCGTAATGCTTACTTCACTCAGCTCAGTGGCTTTGTCAGGAAACGATCCCGAAAGGAATGTTTCAGAATTTTAATTTTCTCATTTTTTCTAGGCTCTGAAAAGTACCTGCTTCCCCAATTTCTTACTCTCCTTGGGTCTCAGGTCAGAATGTCTTTCATTTTGGCCAGTGTAGAGGACAGAAATGGGATAGCCATTGAGGATGATTTCCAAAAAAAACCTAAATTTCTTTCTCTGGTCTCCCTTTTCCCTTCCTTTGAACACACTCTTTAGGACCAAGCACACCAGTTATTACGCTCAGCTTATCTCTAGAGAGAACAAATTTAGAGCTAAAAAGGAAATAATAGTTAGGTTAATACTTTCCTCTTTTTCCTTTCCATACTCCTACCTTTATCAACCTCTCTTTTTAAACACTCTGTGGGGAGGCTAAAAACGCCGAATGCTCTTTCTCATTAAAGGTGAGAAGTCAGATCGGGTGTGTGGGTGTGGGTCATCCTGTCTATGCTCCCTCTCTTCCTGTTGGGGGGTGAGCGTGGTTTGAGGACCTTGGGTATTCATAGCATCATGGACACCCTTTTGGTTATGCCATGCTGTTTTCTTATAAGTTATTTTCCGTTTTCTCCCCCTCACCTAGACTGGCCAGAACGGATATCTAAATGACATCAGGTTAGTACCACTTAGCATGTTCCCTGCTTCTCATTGAGCTTTGTCAGTGAGGTTAATATAATCCTGTAATGATGTTTTCTTTGATGTTAACCAACAGACTCTCCAAAGAAGCCTTTTCTTCTAGCTCTCACAAGAGAAGGCAGATCTTTAGGTACCTCTGTGTGATCTATATCTCTCCTTGTTTTTTGTTTGTTTTTTTTTTTTATTTTATTTTGTTTCGCTGTAATCTTTTCAGCAGAGTGAGTTTGCTCCATGCATGGCTGCTTGTGGAATAATTCAATTTGTGGTTTTTGCAACATTGGATATTTTTCCCCATTTTAAAAAAAAAAAAAAAAAACGGCTCCTGTTCAATGACTTTATTTTTATTAAAGTTGCTGATTTAAGTCCTGGATAGGTGGTGAAGGGGACCAAATAAGTATGTCTGGGATAGGTACTGCTCTATCCCAAAAGCTTGCTGGAATTGGGCATTTTTGGAGGATTTCAACATAGATTTATATTAAGGTAAAAGAATGGATGTCTTTTGGCTACCTTTTCAAATATGTGGGAAGACATGAAGAGCTTATCCTTGACCAGTATAGAGAATATTTTGTATCCTTAAGAAAGAATAATACAGGTGTTCCCACTATGGCACAGAAGGTTAAGGATCTGGCATTATCTCTGTGGTGGCACAGGTTCAACCCCCAGCCACGAGCAGTGGGTTAAGGAACCAACATTACCACGACTATGGCATAGCTTGCAACTGTGGCTTGGATTTGATCCCTGGCCCAGGAACTTCTATATACTGCAGGTGTGGCCAGAAATAAAGGAAGAAAGAAAGAGAGGGAGGAAGGATAGAAAAAAGAAAGAATACTACATACACACATATGAAAAAAATACTCAAACACCTCTGTTTATGTAGTTTTCTCTTTGGGACTATATAATATAAAAGATGATCTCAGAAAGAACTTGTTCTGCTTTAGAATGGGCTTAGAGCATGTCCTTTATATGATTGTCCATGAGTTACTCTGAATGTTGGGGAAAGCTGCTGTGTTAATTTCTCAAGTGCCTAATACTCGCCATTTTCCACAAGGTGGTCGTGAGAATCTCCTTTTCATTTCAGTCTTAGTCTCACCCCAGACAGTTACACAAGGCAGTGGTGAGAGAAGCACTTTAGGACTGCATCCTGGCACCAACTCATTTTGAGTATATTCTTTTCATTTTACCAATAAAAAACTATAGAGAACAGAAAACCTGAATATTTAATACTAGGATTCAGGTCTTAGACTTTCCAAAGGTCTTCTCTCTTTTTCGGTACTAGGCTTGATGGGAACTAACACATTTTAGAGCTCTCATTCCCAGTACTTTAGTTGTCCCTTCCCTATTTTCCTCTCTAAAGCTAGTCAGACCATGTGGGAATTAGGATAGCAAGATTTCCCCTTCTTGGGATAGAGGATCTGTCTCCCTTTCCACATCTCTGAGCTCTTTTTCCTAGACCAGCCTGCCCTGAGGTCCGTCTGAAAGCCCCAGGCAGAGACAGCTTTGCATTATGGGTAGTGGTTGAGATAGAGTCCACCTTAAGAAAAATTGTGTTCCATAAGACATTCCAGAATACCTATAATAAACAGAAGTTTTAAACTAATTCCCGTGTGTGACTTTGTAGTACACAGTGCTTTACAGTTGCCAAAGTACACTATATCTGATTGAATTCTCTCAGTGTCCTGATTTGATAATCTGGTTTTTATATAAGAAACAAAAGCAGGAGTTCCCGTTGTGGCTCAGCGGAAACAAATCTTACTAGGAACCATGAGGTTATGGTTTTGATTCCTGGCCTCACTCAGTGGATTAAGGATCTGGTGTTGCCATAAGCTGTGGTGTAGGCCGGCAGCTACAGCTCCGATTAGACCCCTAGCCTGGGAACCTCCATATGCCGCCGGTGTGGCCCTAAAACGACAAAAAAGACCAAAAAAAAAAAAAAAAGAAACAAACAAATAAAAGCAGAGAGACTAAGTAGTTGACCCAAGTTTACATGGCTGTTAGTGGCAAAACTGGGGCTCTTTGGCCAGTGCTCTTTTTACCACACCACACCAGCTCTCTACAAACATCACCCCTTCCCCTCTGAGTATTGTTCCATTCAGAGCCTAATTGATTCACTGCTAAGAGTGATGCCCTTGTTAGTGCTGTGGAGCATCAGACTACATCAAACTGTGCGGATAATAGCTTGAAGAATCTAGCAAGCAGGTGCAACCCTCTCCTATCCAGACCTTTTAAGCTGGCTGCTTTCCATACTGAGTTTTGATTAAAGATCCAGGTCATCTAAAATACAGCTCCATGGATTCTTAAGGGGGTAACTTCTTCCTCTATTTGAGTAGTCCAGAACTACAGTGATTAGAAACTGATCTTCTCTAACTGCTTTAAGCCTTTCTTCCCAGGTGTGTGAAACAAATACTGATATACCAGATTTCATCATCTACATTGGCAATAACCACGGCAGCTTCCTAATTCTTTGGATGATTCTATTCTGTGGATGAATAAGCCACACTGAGGCTTACTGATATATATTGCCATCTATTCCATGGGCCTCCTTCCCCAGAGCCAACAAACTGGACTTCTCACCAGCACTAAATTTGCTTGTAAACCTAAGTCAGCTCCTGATTGCATAAGACTATGCAGTGTGAATGTCCTCTGTCCTTCACTGTTTAACACACACAACCCAATCTATCGCTCATAATTAAACCTGGTAACTTTCTGTAATTGCCTTATTTTTAGGGTATAAAGACATGACTAGAGAAGGAAAACTAATCTCTTTCCTAGCCCAGACTCAACTCTCTCAGTGGTGTAGTGTGCTAACCAAGGTTAGTCAGAAGATCATCAGACAATCCACATTTGAGCACTTGGCCATCACTGTCTTGGGATCTGGATAAGTACAAAAGTGCTACCATTTTGGTTCAAGTTTCCCAGGGTGTTTGGTTTAAAGTTGACTCATTCACTGTCTATCCCTAAAAAAAAAAGGAAAGTATGACGAAATTGTCCTGATAGTGCAGTATTTGATTTAAGTATAAAATGCCATTAGGACTTGTCTTGCAAAATTCAAGTTCTGATGAACAGCCTTATCCCTTGCTACTTCTGTATCCCCATATCTTACAAACACATACGTCTTTATTGAGTCCTTTCAGTAGACTTGTTTTGTCCATGAGGGCTGTTGACTCTCACTTCTGGTCTGGTTCTATTCCCAGAGAGTCCCTGATTTATGCTCATTTCTTGTTTCCCATTCTACTTTTGACATTCCAAAGAGAAAGAGATAGTCTTGGGGAAAAAGGAATATTTTCCAGTCCTCTGTTCTAACTGTATAGAGAGAAGCATTGAGGTTGTATATACATCTCCTGAGGATTCATAGAATTAGCATGTCCCTAACCAGCTATGCCACTGTGTTCTTAGCCCACCATGATTGGCTTGACTAAAAACTAATATAGTGACCCTAGCATATATTTTGCCCGTTTTTCCTACAGTACCTTTGGAATAGATATTCTAATAAAGATAGGTATTTTCTTTAATATTATCCCCTTAAGGAAAATACCTTTCTTTATTAGAATAACTCTGAGCCTAAAGTCTTTGAAGCTACAGGGATTGGGATAGGGTTTTTTTGGGGGGGTGTTTTGTTTTGTTTTGCTGGGTCAGATAGTGATGAAATGAGGGAACCCACGAAACTATGATTTTTGCTCAGTAGCTCTGCACTATACATACCAAAATCTTTATAATTGTTGTCATTTGGTATCCTTAGGTCATCAGTTGTTGGGAGGTAGGGAATGTGAAAGGCAAATTCCTGGTTCTTGGTTGCTTATTAATTAAGAGTTCAACAAGACTTAGGGTTTTCCTCAGGCTGATAACCTCATCTATCTTGAGGGGTACAGCTCTTGATAAGTACAGACAGTGATTATGGCATCAGGATAACCCTGGTATTTCCAGAGCAAAATAAAGAGATGAATCCCTTTTCTCAATAGACTTGTGCCTTGCCTACGGCAATAGGTTTATTAATATAGAAGCAAGCCTATGCTCTTTGCCCGAGTCTTGAGGGCATATTTGCTTGATCATGCTGAGAGGGTCAGCCTTTAGAGACCCTGGAACCATTTGTTCCCAGATATCAACACAAAACTTCCACAAAACAAGTTGGGTTGATTCCAGACTATCAGACTAAGTTTTCCAGAATGCCCCTTTAGTCCACTACATTTTTCTTTCCAAACCTGGAAAAGTAGCCATAAGCAGCTCCTCTGCTGGTTTAAACATGTGTTTTGTGGAAGATGTGTTGTAGGATTTATCCATGACGTTGGCTACTCCTGCCTTCTAGCAACAGTAACTTCTAAGAGTCCTTTTATTTTAAGAACTCCCAGAAGGAACTGGTACCCCTCTGCTCCCCACTATTTCCTGCATGTGTGGGATCCTTGCAGGGCCAGGGGGGGAAAGAATTCACAGCCAATCTCAGCATCATGTGTGTGGTTTCCCATCCACCTCTGGTCTGATGTATTGAATTAGTTGCCAGTGCACTGTCTTCCAGATTTGCCTCTGTGCTCTTTGTTACTGTACTGGATCTGTTCTGTTTGCTCCCATGAAGTCTTGGTTGGCCAGCTAACTAACAAGAAGTCGGTGTCCATCCTCCCCCAACCCTCACCCCTTATTTGTTACTGAAAGAATAGAAATCAACTTTCTCTAGCCCTTCTCCTGAAATGGTAGGTGAGGGATGCTCTGACCACTGTGGTCTCCACAGGGGAAACCGTGAGGGGCTGAGCCGTACCTCTAGCAGCCGCCAGAGCAGCACAGACAGCGAACTCAAATCCCTGGAGCCACGGCCTTGGAGCAGCACAGACTCTGACGGCTCTGTCCGGAGCATGCGGCCCCCCGTCACCAAGGCCAGCAGCTTCAGTGGAATCTCTATCCTCACCCGGGGTGACAGCATTGGGAGCAGTAAAGGTGGCAGTGCTGGAAGGATCTCCAGGCCAGGTACCATAGCTCCTCTCCTTCCGTCATTTCTTATCTTCTGCAAAACATCACTGGTATTTACTTCTTTTCTTCTTTTTCGGCCATACCCATGGCATCTGGAAGTTCCCAGGCCAGGGATCAAATCCGAGCTGCAGCTATGGCCTGCACTACAGCTGCAGCAACACTGGATTCTTAACCCACTGCTCTGGGCCGGGGATCCAACCGGAGCTGCCACAGAGAGAAGCTGGCTCATTAATCCACTACGCCACAGCCGGAATTCCACTGATGTTTACTTTTAACGAAACACTTGGCCATTGGGAAACCTAACAGCCAGATGAGGGGAAATTTGATTTCTTGGATCTGTTGTCCTTTTGAGTCCTTTTTTCTGATAGTCTTTCAAACCTTCTTTCCTAATTGAAAAACACCGATTGGAATTAGGTTATTTTATCTGATTTCTGACCAAGATAGGACATCCCTATCAGCCCAGGTTCTGGTTATATACTAAAATGAGGGTGATAGCTACTTTCATTCTTTGGCCCTTGAGATTATAGAGTGTTTATAGAGCAGACAGAATCCTTGGAGTTTGTAATTTTGTAATTAATTGGTAGCAGCCAGTAAGGTAGAACTTGAAGAAGTACTACTGTGGCTGCTTCTGTGGAGCCCAGTCACTGAGGAGTATGTGTTCCACCTGCCAGCCTGGTAACCATTCTTCAGCTCTCCTGAGCTGCTTTATAACCTTCATCTGTCCCTGCACTCTTAGCACAGGGTTATTTACCTCTTTTTGCTCATGGAGCCTCTATTTCACCATCCTCCTGCCTCTGAAGAATTATTTCATTTTCATCGCAGAAGTTCTGCAGGTCTTCCCTTCAAAAGACATCAGTAGTGGTGAAAATTTTGCCTCTGTTGGGTCTCTGTTGCCCTTTTCCGTTGACCTTTTTTTGGCCGCACCTGTCACTTGTGGAAGGAAATTCTGAAGCAGATCAAACTTGTACCACAGCAGTGACCTGAGCCACAGTAGTGACCTCACTGGATCTGCAACCCACTGAGCCGTAGGGGAACTCCCTGTTACCTCCTTTCTAATCCCACTGCCTCTGCCTTTATCCAGGCCTTTATCCATGCTGGTTTCCCTGCTCTATCCTCATCCCTTTTTGGAGCCAGTTCACTAATCTAAAACGTAGATCTAATCACATTGGTCCTGTCTTAAAAATATTCATGTTTCTGCATTCCCTGCATAATAAAACTCAAGTTTCTTAATATAACATAAGGTTCTGACTCCAGATTGCCAACTCAGTCTCATTTCTTGATGACCATCCTTCTCTGGCCCTCTGACCATTTCTTGAATATGGCATTAACTTTGTCCCCTCTTGGTCTGATAGGCCTTCTATTCATCCTTAAAACCCATTTCTCTCGCCACTTCTTTAAATCCTTCCCTCTAACCCTCCCAAGAGTTATACTTCCTCATCTTTGCTTTCACACAGTTTTCTTGTATCACTAATGGATCCCTTATCCTTATCAGATTGTAATCATTGTGTGGATGTCCATCTCCTGTTGGAAGAGCCTGTGCCACTTAAGGGCAAGGACTGTGTTCCCTTTACCTTTATGTCCTCAGTTTATTGTACGATGCCTGCGCATAGTAAATATTCAGTAATAGCATTTTATGTAAATGTGTGCATCACTTGGAGAGCCTGGAAATGGGGGAAATAATTAGATGAAGGTTGTGTGTATGTGTGTCCAAGGGCATGTACTTGGAATTTGCCTTCTCAGCAACTTTCATGAGATGCTACAAGTTGAGAAGAAATCAAAGAGAAGATAGGTCTTTAAAGGGACTAGGAATCTATAGCTTCCCAGGAAGCAAACGTTCATGTTTTCAGCTGTCTAATCATGATGGGCAGATTCTAGGTACCCCAGGGAAGATGCTTCAGCAGCCTCACATTTTGTTCATTTCCAAAACCAAACAGTGACAGTCAAGGTGGTTACTTTCCCTGAGGAGCAGAAACCTGCTAAGATGAGGACTCCTACCAGTAGGGTAACTGAAGTGCATCTGTGCTTGTGCTTGGATCTCCCCAAGACAATGTGGGAATGGAGAGAAGGGGAATGATAAGGAAAACAGTAAGGAAAGAGTAAAGCCTGGCAACTGTGCCCTCCAGGGGTGGTATGTTCATGACTTGTGCTTACAACTCTTGCTGGGTCTCCCCTTTGCCTTAGGTATGGCGCTAGGTGCCCCAGAAGTGTGCAACCAGGTCACCTCATCCCAGTCTGTCCGGGGCCTTCTCCCTTGTACTGCCCAGCAACAGCAGCAGCAGCAGCAACTTCCTGCTCTCCCACCCACGCCTCAGCAACAGCCACCCTTGAATAATCACATGATCTCACAGGTGAGTCACCACTCAGTGCCAGAGCCCCCTCTGCTCTGATTCAAACAAGCTCTGGAAGTACAGTCATGTCTCTTGTGCAGTGGGTGGCAGGAAAGATCTGTTTTTGGAGACGTGCCACTCCCTCCCCCATTTCTTGTTAGTTGTGGGGAGGAAAGACTAAGGGCAAAGGGTTGGCCAAAGTGCTTTTAGTAAAGTTAGCCTGGGAGTTTTTCTGCTTTATATTTCTTTCTTTTCCTCTTGAAAAATGTCAGCAGGATCTTTAACCCTAATCCACGTTTCTCCCCCCATCCTGTGTAATTAGCAAGGTGATTTTCCTCCCTGTATCCATACATGGAGCTCAAAAAGATTACGGTTCCCACCATAGTGTAGCTGAATGTGTTCATACAGCTGTTGATCCCTAAACAAATATTTATGTGTTGGGATTTGGAAGAACGGAAAGGAAACCACACTCATCAAGATCCCTGCCATACACCGTCACTGCTGTGACTTGGGGCACTGCTGTAGTACAGATGTAAGCCCTGGAACATCTGCATGCTATGGGCATGGCCAAAAAAAGCACAAAACCCTCCAGTGTCTTTCTTTCCTGTGCCATAAAAGAGTTCTGTCTTTTTTTTGGGGGGGGGGGGCGCATGCCCATAGCATGCACAAGTTCTAGGCCAGGGATTGAACCCATACTACAGCAACCTGAGCCACTGCAGTGACAGTGCCAGATCTTTAACCCACTGAGCCACACAGGAACTCCAAAAGAGCTCTTTCTCCTTCTGTTCTGGACTGTTGGATGTTGATACTAACTAGGGTTTGAAAACTAACTAGAAGTTTTGCTTCAGTGGAGAGACCATGCAAGTCATCAGCCTAACAGTCAGATCCTGTTCTAAACTGGAACCTCAGTGTTCTAGGTTTAAAGTCTCCTTAATACTCTGAGGCAAGTTGTGCTGAGATCTTTACTTACTCTTTTTTTTTTTTTTTTGATAAATTGGTTTTCATTTTTTATTGAAGTATAGTTGATTTACAGTGTTGTGTTAGTTTATCTTTACTTACTCTTTTCTTCCATGAATAGAGCCCTCATGAATAGAATAAAGCCTGCACTTTATCCTGGAATATTCTCTGATAGTCAGGAAGCCAATATGTCTATATTAGAATTCAAGTTCTCGTTTCACCTCCCAGATTCCCTCATTTCCCTGCTCAGTTAGTCCAGCTTAACCTCAGATATATCTCTTCCATAGGTACAAGAAGTAAGTCCTAAGCACTCATACCCTAGGAACTGGAAACTAGAGTGGAAACACCCCGGAACGGCCCAGTACGACCCCATTCATATATTGTGAAATGAAGCTAAAATAGAACATTGAGGATCTAGGAACCTCTGCTTTGTGGCTTAATGTAACCCACGTGCATGTCATTCCAAGTCCTTCATCTCAGTCCCTAGATCAGTTTCTCTATAGTCCTGACTTTCTTATTTTACCACCATATACCTACCACCTCATCAAGTCTCATTCACATCAGCTTACCTCCCTCCATACTGAAACACGGCATGTGTGTTTGTGCTTTTCCCTGTCTGTGTCTTAATTCAGACCTGTAATTGGATAAACCTCAACTTCTCCCTCTTGCTGACCCCTACTGTTTCTGTGTGTGTCTCACTTTTTTAGGGTCCCACTATTTTTTTGAGTTTTCTAAAATGTATGTATGTTAATACAATTCTGTTCCCTTTTCTGCCTCTTAATTTTCCATCTGCCTCCTCCTTCCATCCATATCTAGAAACAGACAGCAAAAGTGGGAAGGGAATAAAGAGATAAGTAAAGAGAAAAACCATTTGGGACTGAAAAAATTTTAGATAGAATGTTCAGGTGACCGGCCTTAAATCTCAAACTTTTACTCCGAATCTGTCCCACCATCTGAATCATGAGAGTCAGTTGTTGATATTCACTGGTCTCCTACAGGGAGTACATTGTTAGGCGAGGCCCTATAGATTGGGAACAAGGGAACATTATTTGGTACAGAGATATCAAAAATTTATTCGTACAGTTAATTGCAATCACAAACTCCAAACTAAAATATCTTCATGCTGGTTAAGTTTTGCTGTGTCTGAAGCACTTATGGTAGCTGCTAATATACCTACTGCTTCTTTCTTTCTTCTTTTCTTTTTCCTTGTCTCTCAACTCAAGTTGCTGAACCTCAGAGTACTTACTGTTTAGTTTCTCAAATGGTCAGGGATGAAGGAAGTAAACACGCCCCCCCCCCACACACACACCACTGTGCTTACTTTAAAGGTTTTCCTTTTGAAGAAAAACTTAGAAAAGGTAGTTACCTTTACCTCTGTAGCAAAAAGCATTTGCCCCAGGCCTCAGGACAGTGCTGGCTAAACTATGCTTTTTCCCTTCTTGGCAAACCCCTGCTGTCAAAGCAGGCTTCCATATCATGTATCAGCAGAACATGTGAAACCAAGGGGTGAGGCTGAGTGTTAAAGAGCCAGTGGCCACCTTTTGCCCAGAGTCCTCTGAGCCTCTCTGTAGAGTCCAGTCAGGATCCAGGAGTCAGTGATCCAGCCCAGAAGTCACCAGTAGGTGGCAGTCACATCCCTCAGGCCAGTCTTTAGCTTCTCCCATGTTTTTTTGGAAGTTCCCTAGCTCTGGAGTTTGAGGTTAGTAGATGCAAACTATTACATTTAGAATGGAAAAACAACAAGGTCCTACTGTATAGCACAGGGAACTATATCCAATTTCCTGGAATAGACCATGATGGAAAATAATATAAAAAAAGAATGTATATATGTGTAAAAAATAAAGCACTTCAAAACAGCAAAAAAAAAAAAAAAAAGCACTGAAATGCCTTCCTTTACCACTACCCTTCCTCAGCCAGGAGAGACCTAATAGAGGAGCATCATTTCTTTCCTCTTCACTTTTTACTCAAAACTTAAAAATGTGAAGAAAACAGGCAGAGCTGTTTTACCACTTCTCTGTCCTTAAGGCCTCCCCTTGTCCCCCTGAGAATGTGAGGCCTGAGTATGACAGGCCCTCCCGCAAGAGAAAGAAGAGGATTAGGATAATAGAAAATGGGTTTAAAAGCTACCAGCACAGGTAGCTCATTCTGAATAGCTTGCCAGCAGTTATATTTGGAATGCTGCTGGCTTACAGAAAGTAGGTGTGCCAGGAGAGCTGAGAGCTTATTTTCAAGGCTGTAGTAGCATCTCTCCCAGGTCACACAGTGGATTCTCAGTAACTTTTTCCTGACCAAGATGATTTACATTTTACCTAGTGTAGATATCAGGAGTATTCTCCATTGTGGGTATCCTCTAATTCCTGGACTCTGCCTCTTGGAACTGTTCTCTGTGAAAGTGCCTCCCAGGAGATATATGGCAGGGGATGATATAGATACCTTGGTCCCCTACAACTCTTAATACTCTAAACTTGGAAGGAAGAAGGAGAGTTTTACAAACAAAAAGACGTTTATGTAATTCCACCTGACTTCCTTCTTCCTCCCCTCCTCGCTGCTGCTAGAGTGGAGTGGAAGGAACATACATCAGGCAGAGCTAGGTTCCCATCCCTGCTCTGCCGCATTAGCTGTGTGATTTAATCTCTCTGAGCCCTACTGTCTTAACTGCAAATATAAGTTATCATATCTCCCAATAGGATTATTGTGAGGTTGTAATGAGATAATGCATGTAAATGAGACAATGTATATTGGCATCATTTCCCCTTCTCTTCCTGGCCTCTCTCCTTTCTCCTACCCCTCCTACCGTCAGGGGCTATGACTGGAGAACTGATAAGGTGCTTGAAATGGCTGGAGGGGAAGAAAGGAGAGAAAAAAATAACTCCCCATTAGCTGGTGTAGAACACCTCACATTCCTAATAAACAAGTCCTCCTGCTTGAGGCCAGTGAAGGGACCCAAGGAACAAAAGCTAAAACGAGGCTATTTATATTTTATTCCTAAATCCCTCCCTGTTTGCTTATGGGGGCATTTTTCATACTGCCCTCACAGCCTGGAGGCACACAGAACAATCACGGAGCAGGAGGAAGTAGAGGAACCAGGCGTGAACTGGCTGTTTTTTCCTTCTCTGCCCTCGGGAGAGAGAGATGATCCTTGCAAATGAGCACTTCCTCCAAGAGAGCTGTGGTGTGAAATCAGGACCGTGCCTGGGAGAGCTGAACCAGACCTTGCATGACCCTTTCTACAGAAGCAGGAATCCCCTCTCAAGTGGGCATTCAAGGAGGGTTATGCTCCCTAGGAATCGTGTGCTTAGGGAAACTGCTTGGGGAAAAAACTGCATTTGGAATCAGGCAGCAGACTCTGGCTCTTAAAGTCCTAAGATTGCTTACAACAGCTGCAGAGTTCCTAGTGGCCAGTGGGGCAGAGTGTGCAGTGGGTCTGTCCTGATAGGAGAGATTGCCTTTTTGTTAGGGATGTGAAAGCAACAAGCTGTCCCAAGCTTGGTCTCCAGCCTGCTCAGCAGCCGTACTCTTCACATGAAGTTTCTTTTATGATTAACCTTGTTGTTCCTTCCCTTTCCCTCCCCATCTCTGCCCCTACCACCCTTGCCTCTCCCTTTGCCTCCCTTTTCTCTTCCCTTCCCACATGTCTCTCGCTGGTCCACAGCCAGTCCCAGCTCTGCAGCCCGCTCCGCAGCCTGTTCAGTTCTCTCCAGGCTCCTGTCCCCAAGTCCTTCTGCCAGTCTCTCCGCCCCAGCAGTACAACATGGTATAAACTCCATTCCCCTTTTTTGTCTTGTCCACGTGTGGCCTGTATCTGTGGGTGTGTCTGGACAGTCTGTGACAACCTTGAAAAGCAGTTGTGCTTTTTGAAAGGACCATTGTTAGAAGATATTTCTTCTTGAGGGGCCAGCCCAGGCTGAGCTATACTTCATTCTAGTGACCTCATCATAGCACTTTAGGCATCAAAAGATGCCTAAATGTTAGACAGAAAAGAACACCGAGTTCTCCTAAGTTTCAAGAGGGGAAACAAAATCGGATGTTGTCCAAACCTGGGCTCCTCATCCTCTCCACCATGTGCATTCTTCATCTCGTCTGCTCCCCAAACAGGTCTGAGGAGCCCAGTTTATTCTGTATAGAATAATTTCCTTTAAAACCAAAAACACAGCTGCAGATTTCTCTGGTACCACTGGTAAAAACCTAAAATGTTCCCCTATTTTACCATGTCTTTTTACATAAAAAATATCCTCCTCTTTTGGATAGCACATGCCATTTAAATTGTTTGTACCCTGACTACAAATCCTTTGAAGATCTAATTTGTCTCTAAGTTGATACCTTCTATCATGGTTATAGGAGACCTGATTTTTTTTAAGTTTTATGTTAATCACACCTGTCTGCTTTTTCACTAGAATCCCTTCTTTCTGTCATCTCTTATCTCCATTCTGAAAAGTCCTAGAATATGAACCTCATAATAATGTGCAGTCCAGTCCTCTTGGCATCTATTCCTACCCTCTAAGGTAGCAAAAGAGCTAAGATCAAATCCCTTAAAATTGAATGAAACCACAAGGAAGCATTGTCTTTTGTTTCTACTAGTTTCTTTTGCAAAAGAACTTCTGCTCTGTATTATATGTATATGTGTATGTTAATTACTGTCCAGGGAGCAGAAGGATGAGGAAGCTAACAAACTAACCTATCACTATACAAGTGAGAGATAGAACACCATCACTCTTGCTGCTTAGAGAAGAGGGCTGGGAGAGAAGGCAATTACAGACTAGCCAGTCAGTCTCGCCCTCCAGCTTGGCCACTCACCCTGGCCTCCTTTCAGAGGTGAGAATTGGAAGTGGTTTCTGAAGGGCAGGAGAACTCTAAGCAAGTGTCAGAGAACAGAGGTGGAAATGACTTCAAGAGGAAGAAAGGAGAATAGCAGCAGGAGTTGAGAGCCCACCAGTCTTTCCACTGCACAGGCAGAGCTGGGGAGCCACATGAACCCACCCATAATCCATGCAAGGTGTTATCTGGGTCCTTTATTATAAAAACAAGATTTATGGCAACGTAGGGGCCCTCTGTATGGTTTGGAGGCATGAGGAAGACAGGAAATAGAGTGACTTGTAGTCTTTTTTCCTCCCACTAATTTGTCCTGTTTTTTTTATGTATAGAAGTTGTATCATTGCTCCCACCTCCCCAGGACTATTTCTAATAAAGATCGTAATCAGAGTGGTCCTATGTGGTAGGGAAACTGGCTCTGGAATTGGGCTTCAAACAGCTGTTCAATTCATAGCAGGTTTTTTTTGGCCATACCCCTTGCATGTGGAAGTTCCCAGTCCAGGATCAAACCTCTGCCACAGCTGTAACCAGAGCCACAGCAGTGACAGTGCCAGATCCTTAACCCACTGAGCCATCAGGGAATTCCCAACTCATAGCAATTTTTAAAAATTTTTAAAAAAAAATTTTTTTCTTCTTTTTAGGGCCACACCTACAACATATGGAAGTTCCTAGGCTAGGCGTTGATTTGGACCTGCAGCTGCTGGCCTGTGCCACAGTCACAGCCACACCAGATCCAAGCCATGCCTGCAACCTGCACTTTAGCTTGCAGCAATGCTGGATCCTTTAACCCACTGAGAGAGGCCAGGATCGAATGCATATCCTCATGATACTACTCAGGTTCTTAACCCACAGAGCCACAATGGGAACTCCGTTAACGCATAGCAATTTAAAACATCATATGACAGGAGTTCCCTGGTGACCTAGCAGGTGAAGGATCCAGTGCTGTCACTGCTGGTGAGGGGGGCTTCGATCCCTGGCCCAGGAACTTATGCATGCCACGGGCATGGCCAAATAAATAAATAAATGAGGAGTTCCTGTCGTGGCACAGTGGTTAACGAATCCGACTAGGAACCATGAGGTTGCGGGTTCGGTCCCTGCCCTTGCTCAGTGGGTTAACGATCCTGCGTTGCCGTGAGCTGTGGTGTAGGTTGCAGATGCGGCTCGGATCCCGCGTTGCTGTGGCTCTGGCGTAGGCCGGCAGCTACAGCTCCGATTCGACCCCTAGCCTGGGAACCTCCATATGCCTTGGGAGAGGCCCAAGAAATAGCAAAAAGACAAATAAATAAATAAATAAATGAAACACCATATGACTGATGCTTAGGGCTGAAACATGCCTCCCAGGGCACAGAGGCAGGAGTGTCCCCAGTGGGTATAAGTAAGGAAGGCTGTAGAGAGGAATACTATTTCTGTCTATCTGTCTGACTGTGTTGAGGTCAAAGACATAGGGCTTGATATGACCTCAGTCCTTGGGTCTCTCCTACTCTCAATAGGCAGACGACCTCAACAACCCCTTTGGACAAATGAGCCTTAGCCGCCAAGGTTCTACTGAAGCAGCTGACCCATCTTCAGCTCTGTTCCAGACCCCACTTATCTCTCAGCACCCGCAGCAGACTAGCTTCATCATGGCTTCTACAGGACAGCCTCTCCCTACTTCCAACTATTCCACTTCTAGCCATGCACCACCTACTCAGCAAGTCCTGCCACCCCAGGGCTACATGCAGCCCCCTCAACAGGTGAGTGGCTCGGGTTCCCAGTTTAAATCACTAATTGAGTTTGTCCAGTATTATAATCCTTTTTTTCTTGCTCCTCTGGTTTAGCCAAACTGGAGGGAATACCTGTCCCCCACCTGCATTTCCCCACCTTGCACTTGAGAATAGTCTTTCTAGTCAGAAGGTTATCTTTCTATGTAATATAAGCCCTTCCTGTTCTGTTTTAAACTTGTATACTAATGCTGCAGTTTCAGGCCCAGAATATCTCCATTTACAGATTTCTGATAATTGACCCTGATGTTTTTAATAGTTCAGGGATGCTGGGGCTGAATTTGAGGGACCTTCTCATATATCTGCTTCCTCCCACCGTAGATCCAGGTTTCTTACTATCCCCCTGGACAGTATCCTAACTCCAACCAGCAATATCGACCTCTTTCTCACCCGGTGGCCTACAGCCCCCAACGTGGTCAGCAGCTGCCTCAGCCATCCCAGCAGCCTGGTAAGAGGAACTGCTAATATCAGAAGGCAGTTAATAAGGGAAGGGAAGAAACTGGGAAAGAATTACCTTCCCCATTTAAGGGGGGTGGGAGGGCAGGAATGATTAGGGTCCTAAAGAAGAACACATGATCTCCAGAAAAAGAAAGGTAAAATAGACAGAAAGAAAATTCCTGAGAGTGTGACATCCCAAACATTGTTGAGACTATCCTAATGTCTTCTCTGCCTTGCCCATCCCTAGGTTTACAGCCCATGATGCCTAACCAGCAGCAGGCGGCTTACCAAGGCATGATTGGGGTCCAGCAGCCACAGAACCAGGGCCTACTCAGCAGCCAGAGGAGCAGCATGGGGGGCCAGATGCAAGGCCTGGTGGTTCAGTACACTCCGCTGCCTTCTTACCAGGTGGGTGCATTCTGCATTGAGAAAGATCACCCAGTCCTTGAGAGGAGGAAAAGGAGGACAGTTTCCCACATCACCCAGTCTGACAACTCCAACACTAAAAACATTGTTTATTTTACCCCTAGAATTTTTAGGTTTTCTTCCTCTGAAAGAAAGCCCAGAGAGTCTGAGAAGGGTCTTTATTTAAATTGTTCAGTCTTGATACAGCTATGATGAATATATATATGCCCAGAAAAGTAGGGCCCAAAGGACATGAGGCTCCTTCCTATATGTCAGATGCCCGAGGGTGAGGTTTGGTGAAAAGGAGAATGGAGGTAGCTCTGTAAGCATTTCCTTTAGATAGGTGAGGAGAATAGGAGTTTCTAAAGGTAGGGAAGGAGATTAGAGTGTCCTGCACTAGTGATGACTAGGCTCTTCTCTGGATGAACTCGTTGGGAGTACGAGTGGCCATTTTCTTCTCGTCTCCACCTAGGTTCCAGTGGGTAATGACTCGCAAAATGTGGTCCAGCCGCCTTTCCAGCAACCCATGCTGGTCCCTGCGAGCCAGTCTGTGCAGGGGGGCCTCCCAGCAGGGGGCGTGCCAGTGTACTACAGCATGATCCCGCCAGCTCAGCAGAACGGTACGAGGTGAGAACTCCCAGAGTTGGGGTGCATCTCTCACAGACCTTTAGCAACTGCACACCATGATTTGGTTTCCACTGGCCCAAGAAAAGAAAGGCAGGGGTAAAGATCCCAGTGGTACCCTAAAATAGGTAGAACATGAAGGACTTCATTCCTTTCCCCTGGTTGATTTGATATTTGCATAATAATTCTGCAGAAAAAAAATTCCTGCTTCAGAGACAGAGACTTTATCATTTCCCCCATTTTTTTGTTTTTCTAACTAGTGGGATTCGCTAGTGAGAGACTGCTTATCACTAAAAAAAGTGGTTTGGAGTATATATGTGTAAAGATTTCTGTGTACCTCTATCCATGGATGAATCTGAGACGGTGTATTTCCATATATCTATTTACGTATGTCTTAGTATAGGTCATAGCAAATAGAATTTCAGAGGTAGAAGTTATCTTAGAAATATCTAGTCTATTTCCCTTCTTTTATAAATGAGGAAATTCTAGCTAGGGACGCTAAGAAACTTATCCAAAGTCGCACGAGTAGTTAATAAAAGCAGATCTGGAACTGGAACTGAATTCTGGGCCTACCTGGATGTATTTCTGTGTCTCAGTGTGTATATGTTTATCTCTTTATATGTATGTCTCCATGTTGCCTTGAGTTTTGTGGGATTTCCCCCCATTTGTCTTTAGGTCACTATCTGTGTTTGCCATTGAGAAAATATCCTAAGTCTCTTTAGTTATTTTTTTACCCGTTTCTCTCTAGCACTCTAGCCTTGTGTGTCTGTCTCTGGCACTCTTTTTGTCTGTGTTTCTGTTGTTTCTCAGAACGTGTGTGTGCGTGTGTGCACATGTATGTATTTGGTATTTCTGCATGGTTCGGAAGAACATGTGTCACCAGCATCCCATCTGTAGTACTGATTAGCAGCTTCCTAATTGAAAAATGATCAAGTACAAATATATATAATTAACTTTGAACTGATGAGTGATTTTAGAAATTGCATGGCAAATTGGTCTGGGAATGGCTTGGAGCTGCTTCTGCTTCCCACAGGGGAGGCCCAGGAAGCAACAGCTGTTTTCCAGGAGCTGGGTTCCTCCCTCTACTGCTTTACCACTCCTCTCTTCTCCATCTCCCCAGCCCTTCTGTGGGGTTTCTGCAGCCTCCTGGCTCTGAGCAGTACCAGATGCCTCAGTCTCCCTCTCCCTGCAGTCCACCACAGATGCCACAACAGTACTCAGGTAAGAGGATAAAGAATTGAGGGGTCTTGGGTACCAGTGAGAGCAAACACTGCTGAAGAACTTGGGTCCTAGAGCTGGGAAGGGCAAAGAGTTCAGGGATTGGCTCTGTCCCCAGCTGTGACCCTATCACAGGAAAGATCAAAATCCTGGCTGGCTGATGTTTTCCATAGGTGCTGAAATTGACCCCTCAAGAGGTGAGGTTGGTTGCCCAGTCCCCATCCCTGGGCAGCCAAATCTTGATTAGGTTCCTTGTTTACTTTTACTTTCTCTCTCCTTTTCTCCCTCTCACTCTCTTTCCTCCCTCCTCTCCCCTCCCCCCACCCCTGAGTCCAGTGTTCTATTCACCACTCACATGCCTTTGAGACACAAAGTGCTTACCTCTGTCTCCTGTGCGCATTCTTTCTGTAAACAGCTTTTCTTTTTTCCTGGGAGTGTGAGGGGGGCCAATAAAATGGTTTTAAAATTAAATCGTAGATTTGCTTAGCAGGTTTTCATATGTGGTCATGTACATTGTATCATTTAATTCTCACTACACATTGTGAAGAGGAAATTTAAGACTCAAAGAAGATAAATGAGAGTTCCCTGGTGGCGCAGCAGGTTAAGGATCTGCTGTTGTCAGTGTGATAGCACAGATTTGATCCCTGGCTTGGGAACTTCCTATGAGGCCAAAAAAAAAAAAAAAAAAAGATAAATGACTTGCCTAAGGTCACAATCCCAAAGGTTGAATTTAGGGTGTTTTCACTTTCCATAACCCATGCTGCATCCTCAGTAACACATGTTCAACAAGTTTCTGTACTCTATTCCTTTCCCTCCAGTGGGAAATAAATGGATATCACAATAAATAGCTAAAGGCCTTCTTTGGAGGGGCCATGTGAATAGGCTTATGCCATGCAGCCCCATATTGCCTTTGCCAAGAACTCCCCCTTTACACCATGTATATCTACTGGGTCTCTGTCATTAGGTCTATTCATGTACTCTTGTTTGTTTCCCTCACCCCACTGGGAGGTATCATTACACTGCAATTAAATAGACTTCAGGTGTTCTGGAGGGGAGGCAGTCTTACTGTAGCATCCAGCCATCCCCATTCTGCTCTATTGTGGGAATGTCACGGTGCCCTCTTCTGGTGAGAAGGAGGTATTTTGCCAATTTTTCCCATTTTAGAAATGGAATATTTTTTACGTAAGCTTTTTTGCACTGTATGGTAGATGCTATGGAATGGATCCCAGAATTAATCTTTCTCATAAGACATCAGTTCTTACTGTCGAGGAGCAATGACTTCTGAGGCTGAGAGATTTTAAAATTCAGCAACCTTTACCCTTTATTACATTTTTGGTCTCTCTAGCTGTTTCTTCTAGTGTCTGCCAGGGGCACTTGACCTTGAAATTCCCAAGGGGTATGGAAATTATGGAAACCTGTTCCAGGAACCACTAGCCTGTGGTGGTGCTTGGTACCGCAGGGCATTTTCTCTCCTGTTTGTTAAGTGTGTGCATGTTCATACGGGTATACTTTATGCGAATTTTTGTGTCTATCCTTAGCGGTATATCAGTATATCTACTGGGTCTCTAGAGTTAGGTCTCTTCATGTGCAAATATGAAGTGTTTGAATTAGAAGCAAACCAAGCGAAAATAATTTTTCATTACCTACTCTAGACCTAATGCTGGGTTAAGTAAACTGAAACAGCTGTTGTTCTGAAAGTTGGCAGCCCTAGAGAGCTGGGCTGGGATTGGAAAGGAATAATCTAGGCTTTTCCCAAATCAATAGAAATAAACAAAACCCCCTTAATCATCTAGTTTCCTTGCTTCTTTGGAGTTTTTTGTTATAATACCTTTCTTTCTGGCTACCCTGATTGACCCTAGGCTTCTGACTGACTCGTTTTCCAAAATGATGGGACCCTCTCTTCCACTCATACCAACTAAGACCATATTCACGACCCCATTGATCTTAAAAGCCTTCAGTCCCTGTTCATGGGAATCTAAGAGGAAGGGGAAGAAAGGAAAATGTGCTTCTTCTGCCTTCTTTTCCAGTTTACCCAGTACTAGAAAGGTAGAAGGCCAGCGTAGCCCACAAGGGCTGCTATGTCACCTTGAGAGGACAGTCACCCGCCCTTCTCTCATGTAGCAACATGGTCACTTTTCCAAAAATAAAAGCAGGGATTAGGATTGGCTGTTCCTAGAGCAACTGTTCTGGTTTATTAATACATTTTTGTATTTTCCCAGCTAACCCCCAGGCCTAGACCTTAATTCCTCCACTGTGATATTAGATATAACCATAACCCCAGGAAACACTTTTATTCCCACTAAAATAATGGCTCGCAGGTCTCTTGAGGTTTCTTCAGGGATGCTTGTCTGTGGAAGATGCACATAGACATGAAATGGCAGTGAAACCTATGCACAGACTTTCAACTCACAGTGACACAGCACAGCCAGAGTGAGGTACATACAGAAATAGCTTCTCACATACTTACTGGCTCATTTTGTAGCTGAGAGCTTTCCAAAGCTGAGACTAACTCCTTTCCCTCCTCACTCCCTGAAGATATCCCTCTCCCCCACAAAAAAGAGAAAAAAAAAAAAATAAGGTAATACAGAATTCTGTCCTGTAATTTGGGAAAGATGCCTGTGGGGTTTTATTTCTCTGGACAGTCCTTTCCATAGATTTGATTCCAGATGGTAAGGAAGAAGCCTTATCAGTCTTCTACCTCAGTGATTTTAAATAAATAAACAAAAACCAATTCTGCCAGACATAAATGTCATCTGTTTGTATTTATGTGGTTTGCTCTGCCCAATCGACCTTTCTGCCCGGTTTAATGATGCCACTTAAAAAGCCATTCACACGTTCCCTTCTCCTTTCAGAGCCTTCAAGCTGAAATTGATTTCCTTATTCAACTCCCTTCTCCTCTTTCCCACTCAAGCCAGACTCCTTCCCCCAACCTGATTATATGAAAGTGCTGTCACTGGGCAGTGGCATGGGGTTTGTTTTGTTTTGTTTTGGGGTTTGGGGTTTTTTTTGCCATGTCCATTAAGAAGTAGCCACAGTTCAACTGCTAATGGATGCCACCTGCTTCTGGCTTGAGGAAGAGAAGCATAAAAATCACCTCATCAGCAGCGTAGTGCTCTGTGTTGTTGGCTGAGTGAAGGAACAACGCTCCCGGCCAACAGGGGAGGACAGTGTGGGGAGGAGCTCAGGAAAGAGGCTGCGCCAAGAACCCTGGCTTTGTTTTCTTTGGGATCAGAGAAAATAATATGAGGACTTCGTTCTCTTTCCTCCTCCCCTTGAGCCCCCTAATAACTCCCTCTGGCTACGTGTTGGTACTGGAAGGGGCTTCTACTGCCTTACTTATGCCCACACCCTACACACTCACACATCCTCTGTCTTTTCCTGGCCCAGGGCATTAGGCTCAGGTTATAAGCTGCCTTCCAGAAACCCTGTAGATGTGATTATTTTTGTGTTGCCCCCCTCAGGTAGCAATGAGATGTTTGAATAAGGCCAATTTTGGTTTCATGGGTAGAGGATGTTGGAGCAAGTGGGGCTCTTAGGAGGGGGAAATAAAATGCCCAGAGCAACTATAGTGAAGGGGGAGTTGTTAAATGCATGACACATCACAATTGTGCAATTTTCCTGTGGCCCTTTTACAGGCCATGCTGATGAATACCCTGTCCCTTTGGCAGGAGAAGGGGGGATGGGAGCCTGTCGAGCCTGTCGCTCTGAGTATATGTGCTCTCTGATTAGAAGAACCCTAGAGAATGGGGTGGGGAGCACAAATTGACTGGGAAATAGGATACAGCAGATGATGTGTCTCCTGAACTGTCCTCTCGGCCTCCCACTGTTTCTTTTCCTTTCCTTTGACCGATGCTACCTGAGAAAAGCAATCACGCTAACTTCCCAGCATGACTGGTGCCCAGGGCAGAGGCTGCAACATTTCCCGTCACAGGAAGCAATGTGATGGCAGCAGCAGTGGCAGCCCCAGAGCACTGAGCCATGAAGACAGCAGCATTGCAGCAGGTTTTCTGTCTAGCAACCCCCACTCCCATTTCTACCACCCCCACCCCCGCCCCACACACACGAACTCAGCCTGTCCCACCACAGAAATGTAGTCTGGAGATGTTGAGAGCAAACCCTCATGCTGGACAGTCCCCTGGGGGCAAGCAGAACTCCTGCCCATTTCTCCCAGCAGGGACTGTCCATCAACTGCTTATCCCTGACCCCTTACCTTGCTTTTCACCATGAGGAAGATTCAGGACTTAATGTTCCTCCTCACTGAGCCCTCTCCTTCCCCGAGCCTGTGAGAGAGTAAGGCTGTATCCATGGTTGCCTGTGCGAAAACCTCAGGCGCACAGTCAGTTACCTGAACCTGTCAGTAACACCTTCAGAGGCTCTGACCCTCCCATTCCATTCCTGCTGTCACTGCTCTAATTCAGAACCACCTCTTCTACTTCAGTAGCTTCCCAACTAGTCTTCCTGCCACCAGTCTCTTCCTCCCTTCATCCATCTTACATTCCACCACTTAGGTTAGCTCTGTGAAGCACAAGTCCTTTTCTCAACACCTGCAGGGTCATACCCTTACCAGAAAGTGTCTCAGACCCTGACACCAGGTATCGTTTAATGTCTGGTTCCCTAATAGACTGTCCATTCTACGGGGGGCAGAGAGGTTTTTTTTGTTGCATACCCAGTAGCCAGCGTGGAAACTGGCACATAGGTAAATGTTCAATAAATCTTTATTGAATAAATGAATAAATGTGTCTCCTACTACTTCCCCTGCATAGCCCTTATGCCTTAGTACCTTGAGTTATCTGTCATTTCCTAAATATGACATATCTCTGTGCCATTCCTTCCACTTGAGATGTTCCCAATTCACCCCACTGTTGCCCAAGAATTATTCCCCGGTTCTGGCTTAGTGAAACTATGTGCATTTATCTTTTCTGGAACAACCAGAGGTCATTAACTGACCCGTGGCCATTACCGGAAAAGCCTGCGTATGCCTGCAGCCCAGGCCCAAGCCCCAGCCTGTCACCTGTACCATGCCCAGAGCAGTCTGACCTGGGCATTTGGTAAATCCCAACTCAGAATGGAGTAGTTTTCTGCCAAGCATGCCAAAATACCCCTCACCATGTGAGTGCTAGCAGAGCATTGGCATCTTCCACTCAAACTCCCACTGGTTTGGGGAGAGTTAGAGACCAAATCAGCAACTATCTCATAATCCTGGGATATGAGGGGACCCTGAAGCCAATAGGTAGATTTGCATATTGGCTTTCCCACTCAGGGTTAGCTAACAGGCTAAAATATAGTTTGAATTCACAATCATCTGCTTTCTTCCTGTCACCCAGGAGTGTCACCTTCTGGACCAGGTGTGGTGGTCATGCAGCTGAATGTCCCTAATGGACCCCAGCCCCCTCAGAACCCATCCATGGTCCAGTGGAGTCACTGTAAATATTACAGCATGGACCAACGAGGGCAGAAACCTGGAGAGCTATACAGCCCTGACACTAGCCCCCAGGTGAGTCTCGCAACCCAGCCTTTTCTTGGCAAGGAGATAACCAGATTCTTCTCAGGAAGTAGTCCTTGCCATCGAGTAGCCTCTTTTACTTGTTTTTCCCTGGACATCTTTTGGGAAGAAACACAAAAAATAGAGGAGAGTAACTTCTTTCAAGGAACCTAAGATCTAAGGTAGCAGGTGCAACACATGCTTGAAAATGCTAAGGGAATACTTAAAACATTACACCAAAAAATGGGTATTAGGGGAGTTCCTGTCGTGGCGCAGTGGTTAACGAATCCGACTAGGAACCATGAGGTTGCGGCGTTGCCGTGAGCTGTGGTGTAGGTTGCAGAGGCGGCTCGGATCCCTCGTTGCTGTGGCTCTGGTGTAGGCCAGTGGCTACAGCTCCAATTGGACCCCTAGCCTGGGAACCTCCATATGCCACGGGAGCGGCCCAAGAAATAGCAAAAAGACCAAAAAAAAAAAAAAAGGGTATTAGGGGAGTTCCCGTTGTGGCACAATGGAAACGAATCCGACTGTCATACATGAGGATGTGGGTTCGATCCCTGGCCCCACTCAGTGAGTCAGGGATCCAGCGTTGCTGTGAGCTGTGGTGTAGGTCAAAGATGCAGCTAGGATCCTGCATTGCTATGGCTGTAGCATAGGCCAGCAGCTGCAGCTCTGATTCAACTCCTAGCTGAAAAATTGCGTATTAGGAGTACCAGCTGAGGTGCAGCGGTTTAAGGATCTAGCATTGCCACGGCTGTGGCATAGGTCACAGCTATGACTTGGATTCGATCCCTGGCTCAGAAACTTCCATATGCCGTGGGTGCAGCCATAAAATAAAATTTCAAAAATAAAATAATACAAACTAGGAGCTCCCTGGTAACTCAGTGGGTTAAAGATCTGGCATTGTCACTGCTGTGGTATGGGTTCGATCACTGGCCCTGGAACTTTTGCATGCTGTGAGCACCACCAAATAATAGTAGGAGTTCCCACTGTGGTACAGCAGGATTGACAGCATCTCTGCAGCACCAGGACGCGGGTTTGATCCCTGGGCCAGGACAGTGAGTTAAAGGATCCGGCCTTGCTGCAGCTGTAGGATAGGTTGCAACTGTGGCTGGGATCTGATCCCTGGTCTAGGAACTCCATATGCTGCAGGGCAGCCTAAATAAATAAATAAATAAATAAACAAATAATTCAAACTAATTAGGGACCAAGTTTGAAGGAGCAGTTTGACTTAGAATTCAACAAGATCCATATGCCACAGGAGCGGCCCAAGAAATGGCAAAAAGACAAAAAAAAAAAAAAGAACTGTAATAACGTGAAAATATTTTTAAAAATATTAAAAAAAAACATTCAGGAGTTCCCATCATGGCGCAGTGGTTAACGAATCCGACTAGGAACCATGAGGTTGCGGGTTCGGTCCCTGCCCTTGCTCAGTGGGTTAATGATCTGGTGTTGCCGTGAGCTGTGGTGTAGGTTGCAGACGCGGCTCGGATCCCCCGTTGCTGTGGCTCTGGCATAGGCCGGTGGCTGCAGCTCCAATTAGACCCCTAGCCTGGGAACCTCCAATATGCCGCAGGAGCGGCCCAAGAAATAGCAACAACAGAAAAAAAAAAAAAATTCAACAAAAGAAGTTTTCTTTTTTTTCTTTTTTTTTTTGTCTTTTTGCCTTTGCTAGGGCCGCTCCTGTGGCATATAGAGGTTCCCAAGCTAGGGGTCGAATTGGAGCTGTAGCTGCCAACCTACACCAGAGCCACAGCAACATGGGATCTGAGCTGCATCTGTGACCTACATCCCAGCTCACAGCAACACCAGATCCTTAACCCATTGAGCAAGGCCAGGGATCAAACCCACAACCTTGTGGTTCCTAGTCGGATTCGTTAACCACTGAGCCACAACGGGAACTCCAAGAGAAGTTTTCTAAGAGAGGTGACTTTTAAGCCAAGCCATAGGCATATACAGGGGTTAATGCCTGGTATATGTATAATGCATACTCCTCTCTCCCACAGGCCAACACACAGATAAGCAACAGCCCTGTCACATCTCCTACCCAGTCTCCAGCACCCTCTCCTGTCACCAGCCTCAGCAATGTCTGCACAGGACTCAGTCCCCTTCCTGTCCTCACACAGTTCCCCCGGCCTGGGGGTCCAGCACAGGGTAAGGGGTTAGATAGGGGCTAGTTGCTGTCAAATTCACCTTTCGCATCCCATTCCCAGGTGGGGAGATTGAGAGGGTCACATCAGGCAGGGAACCACTGTGGCTGGTCATCCAACTCTAGGAGCCAGCTCTTCCTCTAATGTCCCTGTTTAGCCCAAAGACACCTGCTCCTCTTTAATGCTGCACATAGTTAACTTACTCCAGAACTCCTTTACATATTTAGTATTTATCACCAAGTCCCTGGTGACTATGAGCCAGAAAAAAGAATTTCACTGGACTTTCTAATGAACAACAGAGTATAGCCTGTCAGTACTACGTTTGAAAGCTGAGGCTGTGTCAGAAACAGTTTGGTTTTAGAAGAGGGAATGCTGAATTTGGATTAAAAAACAGGTTTGAATTCTAGTTCTACCACTAACTAGCTTTGTACTGTTGAACATATGACTTAAACTTAGAACCAGACTTCAGTTTCCTAAACTGTAAAATGAGGTTAGGAGTTCCCTGGTGGCCCAGTAGGTTAGGGACCCAGGGTTGTCACTGCTGTGGCTCAGGTCACTGCTGTGGCACGGGTTCGATCCCTGGCCCCAGAACTTCTATAAGCTGTAGGCGCAACCAAAAAAAATATTAATCATACATAAGACGTAAATAATCTTATCTTCTTTCTGCCTTGGCTGTCAAAAGCAGTATGAAAAAAAGATGACAATATGGTTTTAAAACTTCACTGTGCTCTGAAATACAGTATTTATCACCAATAATAGGTAATACATGGTACTTAATATGTATCAAGAATTGCTGTAAGTGCTTTACTTATAAGTACTTTATAGGTGCCATAAGTGTTCCTGAGGCCAATCAGCAGTGCTAATAAGAAGAAAACATACCCGGTATCCCTTTTTCAGTAACAGAGCCAGGATTTGAACCTAAGCAGTCTAGCTCCAAGTCTGTGTTCTTGTCCATTACATTGTATTGCCTCTCATGTGAGTTGGAAACTTGAGCCCTGGGTTTGGGGCGGGAAGAAACTATATGAGGAATAAAAGTCAGTCACAGAGGTCTGTAGATTTCCTCCAGGGCCTTTTGTCTACAGTGGACAGAGCCCTTCTTCAGAGATGAGGGAACCTAATAACCCCATTTGTCAGTGATACAGCTGAGACCTATAAAGGGTTTAGGAAGAGACAAGGGCGCTCTTACCACAGAAAAAGCAGGAAGTATGCTTCGTTGCTGTCCATGTCCAAAGACCCCAAAGTCCTTTAAAAGTTATACCACAAAGCTCAAACTCCTAGACAACCATCCGTTCTTCCTCCCTAGGTGATGGGCGCTACTCCCTCTTGGGCCAGCCATTACAGTACAATCTATCCATCTGCCCTCCCTTGCTCCATGGCCAGTCAACTTACACGGTACACCAGGTAAGGGTATCTCCCATCAGCCTTAGGGCCATCAGAGTCCCCTTCTCATCCAGGCCCCTCCTTCTGAACCATCCACCTCCGCCAGTTAGGTGGACAAGGGAGACAATGCAGAAAAAATGGACCAAGTGTCAAGGGTCTTAGCTCACTCCTGTACTCATTTCTCTCACCCCTTCCCCGGTGCCAAGAAAGAGGGGCTCTTTGTTTCTCAGTGACCATTCTCTGGCCAGGCTGACTGGCTGATGGGATGGGGTCCTCAGGGTTGGGTACTGCTCCTTAATCGCTTAGACAGATGGGGATGCAAGGCAGTCAGTATTTACCTGGGATGAGACATATCTTTCAAATGTTGAAGGGACAGAGTGGATTGAAGCATGGGAACCGGAGCAAGAGACAAGCACTCAAATCTGCCTCCACTGACCTGGGGACGACAGATGTTGGTGAGTGACAGGATGCCAAATCCCCGGAGAAGGTGTTTACCCTCCAGCCCTGCATTACCAGCCCAGGATAATGACAAAGGCCAGCTTAGGGTAGGGAGTTGAAAGAGGACCTTTTTGTACTCAAGAGCAAGGAGAAGCTGGAGAAGTGAAGTGTCTCAGTCCTCCTTACCAAGCCATTCCGGGACCTGGGGAAGATGAGGGTGAAATTTGGCAACAACGCAGTGATGGGGGTTGTTGAGCCTGCTGTTAACAGAGAACCTTGTGGAAGCGGTCCTGCCCCTATCTAGGATGTCTGCCTTTGGTAGTCATAGGCCTAGCCCTGGTTTAGGAGAGGCTCAAGAAGGGAATATGGGGGAGTAGTCCCCTCCTGCAGGCCTTCCATACTAGGCACACACAGTCTCTCTGTCCCCTCTTTTAAGCAGTTTGCTAAACAGGGAAAGGAAGGGAAACTGACTTCCCCAGATGACAAGAAAACAGAATCTACTTGGGCCAACCTCTTAGATGGAAACTATGGAACATATTTCAGATTGAACCATTAACTTTGTGAAAAAAAAAAAAAATCACCAAAAGCACACTTCCTTACTATAATGGCACCCTGTGAGAGAACTGAGGTATAGGTTTCCAGATCTTAAATCTGGGATTCTCATTTCCTCCACCTCTGGGCTAAGAGAAGAAAAAGATTCCTTTGTGTCTCCAAGTTGCCCTGATAAGAGTCTGGATGATGGGAAGTTGGGTCGATTTGGGGGTGGGTGAAGGGCTAAGTGAGAAAGGCTGGGCTTTTGAGGACATTGTATACAGACTTGGTCAGCTGGATGCTGCTCTGCTGGGCTACTGCCCAGTCCTTCCTACTCTACACCTCTCACAACCATGTCCTCTCTCCCTCCTTCCAGTCCTGGGGCGGGTGCTGGAGGTGACAGATCTCCCAGAGGGCATCACCCGTACCGAGGCGGACAAACTCTTCACTCAGCTTGCCATGTCTGGTGCCAAGATCCAGTGGCTCAAGGATGCTCAGGGGCTGCCTGGCGGGGGTGGGGGGGACAACGGTGGGACTGCTGAGAACGGCCGCCACGCGGACCTCGCTGCCTTGTACACCATCGTGGCTGTGTTCCCCAGCCCCCTGGCTGCCCAGAATGCCTCCCTTCGCCTCAACAACTCCGTGAGTCGCTTCAAACTTCGAGTGGCCAAAAAGAACTATGACTTGAGGATTCTGGAGCGAGCCAGCTCCCAGTAAATGGAGGAGAAGGGACCAGCATGGCAGGGGTGGGGGCCGGGTAGAGGGGGTCAAAGGGTCCTGTCAGACCACAAGCAGGGGCAGAAAGTAAGGTGACTAAACTGGAGCCTAAGACAGTAGGGATGAAGATGGAAACAGAAATAGACACTCACACTGGCACTGGACTCTTTCTCACTCCCCTGCCAAGGGTCCCTCTTTTTCCTTGGTTGGCTCCATGTCTGTTTTCCTCCCCTTCCCATCCTCGTCTATCATTTTTTAATCTCTTCTCTCACCATGAAATTAATTTCCTTCATATTTTTTGGTCAGGTAGAATTGGGAGGGTCCCATACTCCCCAGTTCTCCTATTTCCTTACCATCCCAAGCTCCCTTTTCTTTTTTGGTCTTTATGAATATATTTATATGGACAGAATTAAGAAAAACGAAATTGATTTCCCCTTTCTCTCACCCCATCTCGTCTCCCCAGATCCCAGAGTTAAAACTTGGGCCTCCCTCCACCCCTCAGAACACTTGTATATTGTTTGTTTGAGGTTTGTGCCGCAGTAACAGACACAGTATTTAATTGCACATACAGATGTTTGCTGGGTATATTCACTGTAAATTTTATTTAATCTGATTTTTTTGTTTGTTTGGGGGGGCTTGGGGGGAGGTTGATTTTGTTTTTAAATATAAAAAAAAAAATCTGTCACTGGACATCAGTCCCTGTTTTTCTGTTGCCGCTCTAGTTGGGGGGGGGGGGGCAGGGGGCGGGGGAGATGGAGGTCCTGGGTAAATACAGCCCACAGCTGTTGGAGGGATTTGACGTGGGCTGGAATGGCTTTCTCTGGCATAGGCACACATGTCTTCCTAACACGATTTCCCTGAATCCCGTCCCCCTCCTTACAAATAGATGGATGACTGGGTCTGCCACTAACTGTGGTTTATCAAGCATAGCGTTCTCAACTGTGGACCTCTGAGTTCTTAGCAGTAATATAAGAGACTTGGACTAAGTGACCTCCAAGTTTCCTTCTACCCTAACTCTGTGATATTCATTTATTGCCCTGGTAGCTAATCCAGAAGGGTATGAGTGAGGTCTGAAATGGGGTTGAGATGCTGGCCTTATATTTATCCATCTCATCTTCTGAAAATTCTTCAGGGATGGAGGACGTGGGCCTTTCTTTAATCGCAAAGCCAGAGGATTAGGTTCTACATGGCAGGAACAGAAGTGGATGTTTCTTACAATAAAAGCTATATCAATTGAACTTGCTGTGCCAAGATGCCATACCATCCAGGTGTGTTCAGCAGTCCCTGACCCGGGCAGCTGAAGAAAGGTAAAGAGCAAAAGTCAGTCGCCCACAAGACAGAGCTCTCCTGTCTTCACAAAGCTAGCCTTGTTGTTCAGCCAGTCAAACCAGGGCCGTTACAGAACCCGTTGACCAGAACCACACAGCAGCCCCTTTTCAATATCACCCACCCCGAGTTACCACCTCCTAATCGCTCTCCAAGATGGGAGTATCTCCTCTTTCAGCCATGTCAAGCCCAGACTAGGAAAAGCCTGCTTGCCTGGGAGATAAGAATGCCAGATATCAGAGTTCCTGTTGTGGCTCAGCAGTAATGAACCCAACTAATGTCCCTGAGGATGCAGGTTCCATCCCTGGCCCCACTCATTGAGTCAAAGGATCCGGTGTTGCTGTAAGCTGTGGTGTAGGTCACAGACAAGGCTCGGATCCCACATTGCTGTGACTGTGGTGTGGTATAGGCTGGCAGCTGCAGCTCCAATTTGACTCTAGCCTGGGAATTTCCATATGCCGAAGGTGCAGCCCTAAAAAGACCCCCCCCCCAAAAAAAAAATGCCAACTATCTCATTGACCCATCAGTTTATATGCCAGGACATCATCAGAAAGAGAAGGAATCAGGGAGTCAGAATGATGAAGGAAATATGAGGCTTGGCCATCCTATCTCCAAGAGTTTGCAGCTCCCATGAGGAAGGAGACTTACTTACAGATGATAAAAACTCCCAATGTGACAGCTCTTGCCTTCTGTGCAATGTTAATGAAACCATCTATGTGATCATTGGACCCTCACTCCCTCAGAGACCCTCAGGTGGAAGTCCCAGCCTGACTTTTTAAAATAGCTCTTAGAATTCCTTTCACCCTGAGGACAAGACTTTAGAGAAATAGGGAAAAGATCTCTGGGGGCAGCTGGAGGGAACAAAGCAATACTTCGTGTCGTCACTGCCTTACCAGATAGCAGCCACTGCTCATGGGCAGGAAGGCCATCTCGGAGATCCCTAGTGGCTCAGTGGTTTAAAGACCCGGCATTATCACTTCTATGGCTCTGGTTGCTGCTGTGACATGGGTTCAATTCCTGGTCCAGGAATTAATTTACGCATGCCGTGAGCACGGCCAAAAAAAAAAAGGCAATCTAGTTTGGCTCAGCTCTGGAAATCCAAATTATCCTTTCTTGACCAGTTTCCAAGCTTTCTTAAGGTTGGAGCCTAGATCGATGCTTGAGGGTATAAAAACAAGACAGGGGCCACAAGAAGACAGTGGCTAAGAAGTCAAAGGCTAGTTCCTAAAACAGGTCCAAGGAGGAGAGAATCGGGGAGGTATTTGGACCTTGGGGGAAAGGGGATGGATAAGGCTGTTTGTAAGTCATCTAAAATCAGCCACGCAAGTGTCCAGCATGGACACTGTCCCCTCCTGAGTTTAGCCAATGCTGAACTGCACACCGTGGATGAAAAACCAAGCAACAGCAGCGTGGGGGGATGGGAGGAGTTAGGGTCCAGCCCTGCCCAGACCTCCTCGTGTCCAATTTCTCTGTGTCAGCTGTGTCGCTCAGCTGTCCACTTTCCTCCAGCCCTGTCATTTCAGCTCTGACACCAAGGCGAGAGGCTAGGAGGTCTACAAATACCGTCTGGGTAGCTGGTGTGAGTACAGAGGGTACTGGGGGGGCTTAGCCCCCAAGGAAGAGGACCAGTCCTCCCCCAGCACCACCATCAAGACCCCAGGGGCTCCCTCTTTCCTCCACAGACTGTGGACTGACTTAGGGAATCCCAAACGTAAGTTGCCTCTTCATCCTCTTTGTGTTTCCAGGACTTCTCACCCCAGCTTCCCCAATCCGTAGTCTATTCAGCTTCTTCATTTCTCTCATTGTCTGTGAGTAGTTTGGGTTTTAGGAGTGAAATTATTAAGCTACTCCAGGACAAGAGTTAGGATTGGAGGGTAGGGTGGGGGTGGGGTCAGGGGAGTAGAGTAGTAAGGGAAGGAAAGTCTCATATTACTCTGAAAACTTAAAATAACTGAAGCCTGAGGCAGGCTGGGAACTAGGGAACTAGGCACCGGGCCCCTGGCTCAAGAAAGGTAGGAGAGAACAAATGTCCCCAGCCCATCCCTCTATGCGCACTTGTGGACATGCACATTAAACCTCTTGAAAGGGGATCTGGGAAGGTGTGTGTCACATTTCTAAAGCCCACAGATTCCCTTGGAGTTGCCATCATGGCTCAGTGGTTAACGAATCCGACTAGGAACCGTGAGGTTGCGGGTTTGATCCCTGGCCTTGCTCAGTGGGGTAAGGAGCCGGCATTGCTGTGGCTGTGGTGTAGGCCGGCAGCTGTAGCTCTGATTAGACTGCTAGCCTGGGAACCTCCCTATGCCACGAGTGCAGCCCTAGAAAAAGACAAAAATAAATAAATAAAAACCAAAGCCCACAGATTCCCAAGAGAAACAACGTGCTTGTAGGAAAATGCCTAAACCACACAGCCTTGTGCACTGTCTCAGGGCAGTAAACTCTGGGGTTGCTCATCAGGGTGGAAGGATGGTCATTGGTTTAAGGAGTTGGTAGGGAAGTTCTTTTGTCTGTTGGGCTTTTCTCTGGGCCTTCCTGGAATCTTTCTGCTCCTTGCCCCTGTCTGTGAAAGAATCTCTGTTTAACCAAATTTCTCCCAAAGCCTCCCCTTCAAGGACCACCCTACTACAAGGGACAGGAACAAGGGGGGAAGAATGTCATTCAGAGATTAGATTTCATAGTGAGGTCAACCTCTTGCAGGATGACAGAAAAGGAGGTGCTGGAGTCCCATAAGCCCTCCTTCCCAGGAGAGAGTCGGCAAAGTGGGGTGAGTCTGGGCCTTGACCATGGGGTATGGGGAGCTGGGAAGCCACTGCAGCCTTGAAGAAAATTGCTTGAATTGATGTCACTTGTATACGATTCATGTATTATTCAAATGCTAGCTAGCACCTACAGGCCCCAGGACCCCCTAATCCTGGGGTGTGCCCCTTGCCCCAAGCTTGAAGAATGTCTAGTTAGCTTCAGCCTGACCTACTCTAAAAAGCAAGACAGTTCCTTTAACACTGGGTTTCCTTCCCTCCCTCCTTCCTTCCTTCCTTCCCTCCCTCAGCTACAGCGGCTGAAGCAGTTATTCAGGAAGGAGTCTACAGGGGCAAAGGAGATGGAGCTTCCCCCAGAGCCCCAGGCCAATGGGGAGGCAGTGGGAGCTGGGGGTGGGCCCATCTACTACATCTATGAGGAAGAGGAAGAAGAGGAGGAAGAGGAAGAAGAACCACCCCCAGAACCTCCCAAGCTTGTCAATGATAAGCCCCACAAATTCAAAGATCACTTCTTCAAGAAGCCCAAGTTCTGTGACGTCTGCGCCCGGATGATTGTGCGTGAGTCACAGAGGGAAGTGGAGAGTGTGATGCCAAAGGCAGGGGGCAGGGGAAAGGATTTAGGAGAGGAGTATTTGTACATCAGATAGGCTGTGGCAAGATTTAGCTTTAAGAAAATACTGCGGAGATGGAGAGTGTCAGGTCCTATACTGAAAAGGGACCTGAGAACTAGAGTAGCAGCAGTGTTAGGAAGGGAAAGGGCAATCAGGAACCTCACTCAAATGTTCTCCCCATCTCCCAAGTCAACAACAAATTTGGGCTTCGCTGTAAGAACTGCAAAACTAACATCCACGAACACTGTCAGTCCTACGTGGAGATGCAGAGATGCTTCGGCAAGATCGTGAGTAGGCTCTGGGGAGCAAGAAAGTAGAAGGGAGGGGACATGTTGCCCGCTACCTCCTTGCCTGTCCCTCTTCAAGGCATCCCATCCATTTCCCTGCTTTTTCTTCCTCAGCCTATCTTTTACTCCAAGAAAGGGTGGACGTTCATGGGAGAGGTGGGGTTTGGGGCTATACCTTGTTATCTCTAATGCTTTCTCCCATCCCATCCTACAGCCCCCTGGTTTCCGTCGGGCCTATAGCTCCCCACTCTACAGCAACCAGCAGTACGCTTGTGTCAAAGATCTCTGTAAGTGACCTGAGGGAATGGGCAAGCCTAGAGATGGTTTCCACACCGCCTCCAGATTCTATATCCTGTGGTTCTCACTCAACCTAGTATCTTGGCCATCTTGGATGCAGAGTCAGTATTCCTCTGTTTTATAGCTGAGGGAAATAAGGTTTAGCTGGGGCTCTACTCAGGAAGAGACAGAACCAAAACTGAAACCTTCACCCGCCTAACTTCAAACTCTGCTCTTCATGTACAAAATCATTTCTAAGCACGAACTAGACTGTCCTCATCCCTGTTACAGAATAATGCCAGAGTCAGGGCCAGACCAAGAGCTGTGGGCATCCTGGGTAGGTTCATAATTTGGCAACCCTAAAAAACATACCCGTGGACTTCCATGGTGGTGCAGCAGGTTGAGGATCCAGGGCTATCACTGCAGCGGCCCCAGTGGCTCCTGTGGCATGGGTTCGATCTCTGGTCCATAAATTTCCACATGCTGTAGGCATAGCCAAAAAAATAAATAAAAATAAAAATTTAAAACCCTTTCTCCTTATGGAATTCCCCTTTGTGGCTCAACAGAAACGAATCTGACTATCACCCATGAGGACACAGGTTCAATCCCTGGCCTTGCTCGGTGTGTTAAGGATCCAGCGTTGCCATGAGCTGTAGTGTAGGTGCAGCTGTGGTGGTGTTGTACTTATCTGCCGTTGCTGTGGCTGTGGCATAGGCCGGTAGCTACAGCTCCCATTTGACCCCTAGCCTGGGAACCTCCATATGCCATGAGTGTGGCCCTAAGAAAACAAAAATAAATAAATACCTTACTCCTTTAAAAAGAATGTTCATTGACAATCTGCTGAACATTTGTTTGGAGGAGAGACTGAACTCTGTGAGGAGCTTGGGTAGAAAAAAAGGAACCCACTTGTGGTAGTCCCCCAGCTTACACTCAGTGGAACAAAAGCCAGCAGTTAAACCACTCTCCTTAAAAGGAAACCAGTGATTCTGAGCATTCCCCAACTCCTAAGCAACTTATTAGCAAAGTTGACTTTCCAACATCATGTAACACTCTGCCTGCAAGGAGGGCTGGTAAATATTTTTCCAGTGATGTTTTTGGAGCTCTTTATAGATTGATGACCTAGGTATATCCAGCTGACACTTTCCTAATCCTAAATACACACACACGGGTATCTATCTATTCAGTCCCATCTCTCCCTTAGTCTCTCTCCTCCAAACATTTTCTGCCTCCCCAGTAATGTCTTCTTTCTTCTCCCATATTCCAACTATAGCTGCTGCCAATCGCAATGACCCTGTGTTTGAAACCCTGCGCACTGGGGTGATCATGGCAAACAAGGAACGGAAGAAGGGACAGGCAGATAAGAAAAATGTGAGCACCCAAGTTTCCTACTGAGGTCCTTTTTGGAAACCCCATGGAGCAGGTCCTGTCTTCTCTCTAGAAAGCTGACAGAAGTAGGGGTCCTCCTCCCCTAAAATTGCTCATTACTCAACAGACAAACTTTGCATGCTATTTTCAAGGTCCTCAGGTGCCACAGCATGTATCTTCTCCAGGAACTCCCTTCTGAAATTGTCAGATTAACCACCATAACTAACTAAAGGCTCAGCCCCAAGGCCCCTGACATTGCCAGGCATCAGAGGCAAGAGCAATGCGTTTGGATTTGGGGAGGAGAACTTGTCATGCCACGTAATCAGAGAATTCTAGAGCCACATAAGGATCCATGAAGATCATCTGGTCTGACCCATTTATCCTAGAAATGAGGAAACTGAGGCACAAAGCTTGGGGCCAAGTGGACTTTCATTTCCTTTTGTAACAGGATTACTAGATTGGTAATACAATAGACTTGTATTCAGTTCAGCAAGGAATTCGTTAGCATATCCTTTTATTTTTCTGGACAACCAGGACAGACTAATGTGGATAATGGTCACGGTTAGCTAGATTCCTAAAAGTGGCTGAATGATAGCACCCAAAGGATCCTGGTCCTCTAGGGAGTGTCCAGCTAGAGGGATATTTCTGATGCTTTATGACATGATTTAGTCCTTGGTCCTCACCTGTGGACATTTTTCCATGATAAAATGAAGACATAAATGGTATATTCTATTAAATTTCTGGGAAACCTAGGAGGAAAAACTTATACACTGAATAATGTATTAAAAAATCTTACAGATCAGAAGACCAAGAACTAATAATTCAAAAATTTGGGGAAGGCAAATGGAGTTCCCGTCATGGTGCAGCAGAAACGAATCCAACTAGGAATGATGAGGCTGCGGTTTTGATCCCTGGCCTTGCTCAGTGGGTTAAGGATCTGGCGTTACGTGAGCTGTGATGTAGGTCACAGACATGGCTTGGATTCCAAGTTGCTGTGGCTCTGGTGTAGGTTAGCAGCTGTAGCTCTGATTAGACCCCTAAGCTGGGAACTTCTGTATGCCATGGGTGTGGCCTTAAAAAAAAACACACACACACAAAAACAAAACCCAAAGTTTTGTAAGCAAAATACCTAACTGTTCTTGGATCAAAAAAATAAAATCAACTGCACAAAAACCGAACTAGAGATCTGGCCTCAAAGTAGTTCACATGGAGATTGGGTGCAAATAAGGGATTTCTGTGGAGTGAGCTATGACTTACAAGGCACTATCAATGTGATTTAACTATCCCCAGAAAAGCTAGCCTCCTCAGGTTCTGTTCTCTTAAGGGAATTATGAAAACTGTGCTGCTCATATTTCTTTTACACATTGTAGTATTTTTAAGGGCAGACATGGATTTTGCAAGGTAGTGAGCGTCCTGTCAACTATATTGAAGCATGATGTGGGTGGCCAACTGCCCGGATGTTTCAGAGGAAGTCCCTGCATTTGGCAGATGGTTGACTAGATATTTCCCCTAAGGCTTCTTCCAACCCTGAGATACTATTCTGTAGTTCTCTGGCCTGACTGTAGAGTCAGAGCAAGCATGGGTTTCCAAGACAGCATCTTCCTAACTCTGGTGCCCCCTCCAGCCTCTAGCAGCTATGATGGAAGAGGAGCCGGAGTCTGCCAGACCAGAGGAAGGCAAACCCCAGGATGGTGAGTAACACCTGCCTCCATCCAGAGATGGAGGAGTGTTGAGGCTCAGCTGTGCCACAAGGGATTGGGGGTGGGGGGCGGGCAAAGGGCATCTCGGGTTTGAGAAAAGAGTCCCTGGAATAGAAGGATAAGAGATTGAGGGCTACCTCCAGGAGCCAGAGACAATTTGTTGGTGTTTCCCATTCCAGGAAACCCTGAAGGAGATAAGAAAGCTGAAAAGAAGACACCTGATGACAAAGTGAGAATCTGAGAATCTTTCTCCCTATGTGGACCCCAGTCCTCTCCCCAACTCAGGTCTGACACCACTCATGGCCTTAGCAGAAGCTCACATTTATTCCATGGGTTCCCAATCACCCTTAACCTGCCTTCTCCACCACCTCACACACGCAAACCAATAAATTCCTCTTAGTTCAGGGACATGGAGGAGAGTTGGAATGTAGTGTGTCTAGCAAATGCCCTTGTCTTGGCCTCCTGCCCCTCAGTGTGGGACAGAGGAGCCCTGAGACTCATCACCCCCTTTCACCCCCAGCACAAGCAGCCTGGCTTCCAGCAGTCTCATTACTTTGTGGCTCTCTATCGGTTCAAAGCCCTGGAGAAGGACGATCTGGATTTCCCGTGAGAGGCCTTAGGATCGGGGTGGGGGTGTACTGGGAGTGGAGAGGGGAGAGCCCAGCTCCCTATGGGAAAGGAAAAGGGAGGATTCAGGGTTTGGAGCCTATTTGGGGCTGGACCTGGGCACAGCCAAGGGACTAGATGTATAAGGCCCCTAAATCTCAGAGGCTTCTTCCTTCCTCTCCCAGACCTGGAGAGAAGATCACGGTCATTGATGACTCCAATGAGGAGTGGTGGCGGGTAAGAGAAATGGCTGAGTCTCAGGTGGGACATGGGTTAAGTTAGGACCTGAGATTGTGAGAATGATTCTGCTTACCATGTCCTCTAGGGGAAGATAGGGGAGAAGGTTGGATTTTTCCCTCCAAATTTCATCATTCGGGTCCGGTCTGGAGAGCGTGTGCACCGTGTAACAAGATCCTTCGTGGGGAACCGCGAGATAGGGCAGATCACTCTCAAGAAGGACCAGGTAGCTCTGGTGCCCCAACTCAACCCCAGGCGCAGAGGCTTCTCTGCAAACCGTCGTCTTTGCAGATCTTCACCCATTAATGGGACTAGATCGGGCCTCCAAAACTCAGAACTCCCCCCTCAGCTCTTCTGTTTTCTCTTGATTCCTCCCTTCTCATCCTGTCATCCTTTAGATTGTGGTGCAGAAAGGAGATGAAGCCGGCGGCTACGTCAAGGTCTACACCGGCCGCAAGATGGGGCTGTTCCCCACCGACTTTCTAGAGGAGATTTAGGCTTGCAGACGCCTGCTGGCGGGAGATACCCAAACCCCACTATGGGCAGGCCCAGTGGAGGTTGGGAAGAGAAGGGGCGAAAGCAACTTTACCGCTGGGTGGGGGAGAGGTGGGAAGGCCCGCCGGAACGTGACGGGGCTTCTGGGAAGGGACTGGTTCCCGCCCCCCTCCCCCTCGGAGGGCGTCGCAGACTTGGTGCCTGGAGCAGCCTCACCCGCAACCCCTCAGGCCCAGCCTTTGAGAGCTGGAAAAAGAAGAAGGCATCTCCACTTGGAGGCGTCCCGAGGAGAGGGGGGTTGAGGCGAAGTGTCCAATGTTGCGAATTTATTAAAGTTTTGACAGAAGTTAGAAAAGTTTGCTGTTTAACTGGGAGCCGAGGGGAGAAAGGAGAGGGCCCACAAAGGGGCGGAGAATCTCCTCCAGCCGTCTCAGCTAATTACCATTGGGTAATTAGACCCGCCTGGGCTGAGGCTGGTGCGAGGTGGGGAGACGGGTGCGTCCGCCAGGCAAGGCCTCGGTCAGTGAAGAAAACGGTGCCGGACTGGTGTCACTGCCTCTGAGCCGCGAGGAGCAGGATCCTGCAGCAAGGTAGGTGCTCCCCCTAGCTCTTAACGAGCGATTTAAGCCTCTGGCAGCCCCTTTTATTTCCGAACCTGGCGCAGTTCCGAGCTGGGCCGCCAGGGGGCGATACAAGATCTCGGTTGGAGTGCGAGGGACGGGTGGGGCGGGGGGAGAAGCGAGAACTGGAGACACCAAGCCGGAGACCCTGGGCCTGGGAGGGGGTGGGGTGCGTGCCGTCTCCATGGCAACACTTCCTCTTGTCCTCCGGGAACTGAGCGAGCGAGGCCGGGGGTCTAACCCCTCCTACGCGGCCCCCAGCCCCAGCCCTTTGCGACAGGTACCGAGTGAGAGGGCGCGGGGCAGACAGCTAACCGGCTCAAGCGGAGGCCCCCCTGTGGCGCGCCGTATGCAAATGTTATTATTTGCATATGTAAATATGCAAATGTACAGGCCCCGGTCAGGGTGGCAGGTGGCCGGCATCGGGAAGGTGTGGGAAAGGGAGCTGAAGGAGACGAGGAGTTTAGGGACCTGGGAGCAAGACAGTGAGAGGCATCCTGAGGTGGCCGCTGGAGTGGGGCTGGCGGAGGGTCTTGAGCTCGATGGCGGGTGGGGGAGGGTCAGCTTGGGCAGCCAGGAGATCCTCTCCTCTTCCGCCGGTTGTCTGCCAGGCCTGAGGTTGGCACCGCCTAGCAAGGTTGGCAGCGGGAGCCCGGGCACCATCTGCTGCTGGCGGGGGGGAGGGCAGAGGCTCAGCTGGGCTGGGGAAGAGGAGGGCCCGGGACGGGCGAGCCCCCCTTCCTTCCAGAAGGCTGAGGTGTGTTGGGGGTAGGGAAGCACATAAGAAGACTTGTCTCAGAACCTGGTTAGGTTTCCTGTTCTCTTTGCCCTTGACTGTCCCAGACGTCTAGGGACAGCGACAGGGTCATAATGGAAGACTCAGGCAGCCCCCTTTGAATCACGCTTGGTCTGGAATAGGAGCAGATCACAGGCCCACCCCACCACCGCACACAAATCAAAGCTTTTGCCCCCTTCTCTCCTCAGGATCCGCCTTCTACCAGTGGAGCAGGGGTAGGGACGTAGGGCTCCACTCGCAACTCTTCATCAAGCGGTCTGAGGGACTCTAAACCAGAGCCCCCCCGCCCCCCAAGATCCTCGAGAGGCCCCCCGACAATGCTGAAGCAAAACCAATTTACTGGCTCATTGGGCGGTGATGCTAGTGTGGGGGTACCGGGAAGCAGAGCGGTTCTCTCCCCCTACACTCGGGGGGCACCCTCCTCCCCCGCCTTGCGGAGCCGGCAGCTGTCCCTAATTAGAGCGGCGGTTTAATTGGATTTATCAGCAGTTAATAGGAAATTAAGCAAAGGGCCCGAGAGAAGGAGGGCGGGAGGAGCGCAGAGGCTGGCTGTGCTGAGATCGAAGGACGGGTACTGGGGTGCCAGGCGTGGGACACAAGGCCCAGTAAGAGCAAATGAGCCCCTGGGTCACACCTTCCCCCCAATACTTGCTGTCTGGTTGAGTCCTGGCCCACCGGCAGAGAGCAGGTCTCCAGAGAGGGAGGCAGGAGGGACAGCCACCCCGTGTGAGCCCCCAACGCCCCCTACTCCTGCCAGCAGCCGCCTGGGTGATGGATGATGCTGCCTCATGCTGCAAAGGTCATAAGTCTGGGCCAAAGAGCTGACTGAATTGAAAACAGTCTGAAGGAGGGGCCAGGTTACTAGGGTCCAGGATGCAACCTGCATCATATCCTTCCCCCAGTGCCTACTGGGCTCTTAGCAAAGAAAGTGCTCCTTCCTTAGAGTCAGAAGATTGGGCAGCACCAGGGGTGAACCTGCCTTTTAGCTGTGTTGGGGATTCTGGGAGTCTCCCTGTGCAACTGCCAATATCTACGGCTCTCCCACCTCTTCCCCAGCTACCCAGGTTGAGGCTGGCAGGGTCCGCTGTGGCCAGAGTGGCCCAAGGTACACACCACCAGCCCTGGGGGCCAAGGAAGGAAATTTGTAGTATCCACAGCCCCAGGCTTCTCCTATCATCAGGACCTCATTATATGGCTAGATTAACAAGGCCTGCTTCGGGATCCCAGAGTTCTTTCTGCCACTCTTCTCCAGCATATGTGTGCAATCCTCTGAATGTGCAAGGGTAGGAGGGAGGTCTCTGCTGATTATGGGTGTCTATGTCCTTTGTGTGTAGTGTGTGTGTGTGTCTGTGTCTATGCCTGTGCCCTGAATGTGTAAGGTGTATCTGTCAGAATCCCAAGTGTGGTGTGTGTGTTGGTGTATGTACGCGTGGTATGTGTGCTTCTGGTGTATGTCTGTGCCACTAAGTATGTATGTATCTTGTCCCCATTCTGCCCCCACCCCCAACCTCTAAGATTTTTTTCTGTCTTAGTCCCTGGGTGTCAGATGTACATATGTGCTTTGATGTGTTTACGTGTCTGTGCATTCTTCACCCCTCTGTGTGCCCCGAGTGTGGGCATTTCCGTGTGCCTCTTCCTGCAAGACTGTGTATGTGTAAGAATCAGGAAAAGCCTCTGGTGAGTGTGTGTTGCTCTGGCGTCTCTGCCTGCAGGTGTGTGTCTCGGTGACAGTGCGTGGGTGTGTGCCTGGGTGTGAGCCGCGCGGCGGCGTGTATTTGAATGACAGTGTGACGCACGCACGCTCGTGTGTGTGTGTGTGTGTGTGTGTGTACACGCGCTCTCACAAATGCGCGCTCGCCAGGGTGAGTCTCCCGCCCCCACCCCTTCCTCTCCCCATTTCTATTCCTCTCTCCTCTCCGGGCGGGCTTGGCTCCGCCGTCCGCATCATCTCCATCCATTATTGAAGAAACAGCCGCGTCCGCTCCAATCACATCAACACCCCCCCCACCCCGCCCTCCTCCGTTCTCCTGGCCCTGCGGCCCCTCTGGGTGCTAGGAAGTTGGGGGGGGAACAGCGCGGCGGGAGCGCCCAGCAGTAGCGGACCCATGACCCTGTGCCCCGAACCGGGCCAGGCGCGGGGACGCCGGGGTCCCAAGCGGAGAGCGCTTTGCATAAACAGATGGCGCGGGTGTCTTTGTCTCGCTGGTTCGCTCGCCGCGCGGCTCTCAGCTCCAAAACTGTCTGGCTGATGCAATCTTGATCATCTCGGAGCCTCGGGACCCGGCGCCCTTAATAGCTGCAGAGGGGGTCAGGGGCCCTGGGGCTCCCGAGCAGATTCTGGGCACTTTGTCTTCCCTCCCGGGTGCCCCCTCCGCTCCCCACTGCTGCTGCAGGGGGAAGACGGAGGCCGCGCCAAGGTGATGGGCATGTGGAGGTGACCGGGGAGGGGACTCTAGGCTGTGCCCTGAGATGTCCCCAAGGCTGTCCTGTTGGACTGCTGCAGACCCCCAGGGACAGTAAGCCAGAGAATTGGAATAGACCAGGGAATGGGAGGGGGGAGCCAGAGATAAAGACAGTGACAGAGGCATTTGTAAAGAGAGACTCAGCGAGGTAGAGAGAGGTAGAGGTAAGGAGAGACAAACGCAAGGAGGCACAGAGAAACACACTTAGGGGGACAAAGCCAGATAAAGAGAGCTGCAGAGGGAGAGACAGACAAAATGAGAAAGAACAGAGAGACACAGAGATAAAGACACAAAGATACAGTGATAAACAGGGCCTGAAGAAGAGGCAGTAAAAAAGGCAGTCAGAGGCAGGGGCAGGCAGAGTCAGAGGGCAGAGAGCAGTCTCAGAACGGAGACCGAGCCCCACTGCGTCTGGGGCCTCACAGCCGGAGACAGGAACCCGCTTGAACCTGGGATGCTGGTAGCTGGAGAAGTGGGAGCTTCCTCGTCCCCTCTCCTTCCCTCCACTCCGCCCCACCTCACTTCAGTAGAGTGGAGGCTTTGGAACCCACTGCCTTGGCGAGGGGAGTGGCTGGAGCGGCAGGCGGGCGGGGCCCGCGCTCCTGGAGCTAACTTACCTGTGCAAAAGCCGCAGGGCGCGGGGCCGGCGCTTCCCGATAGGGGGCGCTGGAGGCATCTCCCCTAAGTGCTTGAGAGTAGCTCCGCCCCCAGGGGGCGCCCGCGGCCCCCCGCCGCCCAGCGGCCCCGCGGCCAGCTCCTTTGCTCGAGTCCAGCTGCTTTTGACGTTCAGCTCTCAGACTGAGGATTAGTGCCCTATGCTGTTTCGGTTCAGAGTACGATTCCCAGCGGGACCCCCAGCCCGCCCCAGGCCACGCCTAATCCGCAGCTAATGACTTCTGCCGGCTTGATCAGCGTGGCCTGAGTCCTTCTCATGGGAAAGTGTAGGGAGGTGGGAAGAAATGGAATCTGGAACCCAAGGAGTTCTGTGTCCCAGAGACCACGATCCAGAGATGGGAGGGCGTTTAGAAATAGGGTCACAGTCAAGGGGTCAGAGACATGTTCCAGAAGCAAGTGAGGGGTCAGGGAGCCCTGGAGAGGCAAGAGCAGAAGCAATAATGTATAAGAAAGTAGAAAAGCAGGGGTGGAGGCCCAAGGCAGGCTCTAGAAAATAAGTGGGGCGGAGGGGTCTGGAATGCCCTAGGCCCAGGTCCCTGGAACTCACAGGAAAGGGCACCAGAAGGATGGCAAGAGCCCAAGAAGCAAAAGGGCCAGACTTCCCATTGGCATCCTGACACCCCAGCTGTGCCTCAAGAGCCAGCTTGCAGCCCAGCTGTGCAGCCCCTCAAGACTGATTTTTAGTCCCAGAGACTGGAGGGCTAGGGGACATAAGTGACAGGACACCCCAGTCCCTGACCCGGCCCTGAGGTGCAGTTGCTCAGGGAGGGCCGGGCTCTGCTTGGCTCCAGGTTCTGACATCCCATCAGTCCCCGTCCCCCACCCCCTACACACGTAAGCACTGAGTCTCTGTCTCTTTGTTCTCACTGTGTCTCTGACACTTTATCTCATTATCCACCGGAGGGAGGCGGAGAGCTGGGAGAGCTCAGGACCCCGCAGCCTAATTACAGCCATGCTTGTCAGCTCAGGAGGCAGGGAGGTATCAGAGAAAAGGAAAGGAAGAGGGCCCCCAGGAAGGGACCCCTCCTTCCCTGTACTCTGAGGGGCCCAGCAATGGGTGCCCAGCTTGCCCCTGCCTGGGGCTCTGTCTGTGAGAAGTGGGAGACTGCTCTATAGGATGGGCTGCCAGGGCAGTGGCAGGGTGTGTGTGTGTATGTGTGAGAGAGAGAGTGAGTGTGAAGGTGGAAGTGGAGGTTAGTGAGAGGTGGTTAGGGCACAGCTGCTGGGTCCCTAGGGCCCCAGGTCCCCAAAGATGGTGGCAGTGTACTTTCTTACGCTGACAACCTAGCATACACCCAAGTTGTCCAGCAAAGGGAGGCAGTCACTCTTTGCTTGTCTCTGTGTCTTGTTTTCTTTCCTCTTTCAACATCTTCTCGTTCTTTTCCTATTTCCTTCATTCTCTTTCTCTCCATCTCAGCCACAGGCATCAAGTGACCTCCTTGGATGGCTACCCGAGGTAGGCAGGAAAGTCTCTCAAGTCCCCAAACTTGGCCAACTGACTTATTCTTTCCTGAGCCAGGTTTAGAATAATGCCCGGTTCCCCTGGCAGCCAAACACTTTTAAAAGCTAACAACAACACAATTGGGAGAAATCATCCAGGACTAGAGAGGCTGAGCAGCTTTAGTGCTGTTGGCACCTCTGTTCCCCTCCTTTCCCTAGTATACGGTTGAGGGAGACAGAACCAGGGCCCCTAAGACTTGCTTCCTGGGCGGCTCAAAGGATGTCAGGGAAGCATTACAGATGCCCTCACTCATCCCTGGCCCCTTCTGGTCCGACCTGTGAACATGCCACACCCACACCTGCACTTTGCTGGAGGTCTGTCTGCAGATTGTCCCATGGTGAGTCCCTTCTCCCACTTTTGGATGCCCCTAAATTTGTCCCTGAGTCAGAGTCTGAGAGGCCTCTCCCTTGGACAGGTCCAAAGCCCAAAGGATAATGGTGTCCCATGGGCCAGGGTTCAACCCCCTGGAGTGGAGAGTGGATGAGCAGAAATCCCTCAGCTCCCAAATAATTCTCCTCCTGGAGAAGCCTGGAACTGCGGTAGAGGTGGGGGGCGTGGTAAGTATGATGAAGCTGCTGGGTTGGGCAAAGCTGGGCTGGGCTGACCCCTCCCCAGAGTGGGGCGGGACCCCAGGAGGAACAAGGGAGCAGGGCCTCTGGAGAGCTGGAGAGGACCAGACACTGGAGAGGAGAAATGGCAGGAACGACCCTTGGAGCCCGCTTCTACCGGCAGATCAAGAGACATCCCGGGGTGAGTTTTTGTCCCAGGAGCCATGATTCTACCTTCTAACTCTCTGGCTGCCCCAGCGGCCCCCAAATCTCCCAGTACCCTGCCTCTTGCCCAGTTGCCCCTATGTTCCTATTCTCTCTTCAACGTGCCCCTCAGTCCACCTCTGCAATATGCCCTGTGTCCCTTGAATCCACCTCAGACAGGCTGGATGAGGGAGGCTGTGGCAGGAAATGTGATTTGGGAGGTTGCAAGTCCCCTCTCCCAAAAGGGAGGGAGCAGGAGCGCCAGCCCCAGCAGAAAAGCTTTCACAGGGCGATTGGGAGGGAGCTGCCCCTGAAAGTTGCCTCTGTCTTCCTGCAGCTCATCCCGATGATTGGCTTCATTGGCCTGGGCATGGGCAGCGCTGCGCTCTACTTGCTGCGACTCGCCCTGCGCAGCCCCGACGTCTGGTAAAGGCCGGGTTTGGACCTTGCAGTGGGGTCCTGGGGGGGGGGGATGGGGGGTTAAGATGGGATAGCAACATACAGGCCTCTCAGGAACGGTGGGAATGAGTGGTTCTGGCAGGGGTCCCCAGGCCACAAGTGGCATCTTGGGACTGGAGCTCATTCCTGACCTGGCAGCGCCCGGCTTCCCCTCGGGCCACCCGACTGACTGATCGTTTGCTCCTCAGTGAGTCGAGACTGGCCCCGCTTTGGAACTCCACGGATCCCCTCCCCGGCCTTGTTGCTATGGCGACGCCGCTCAGTCCGCTGCTGGTGGCCTTAGGGTACCTCTCTTGTCGCCCAAGCGTTGGGGGGGGGGGTGGCCCCGTGAGCTGCTGGGGACGCCTTTGGGGCCAGGCAGCAGGAGACCCCAAGCCCCGCTAAAGGCGCCGGCAGCGAGATGGAGGGCCCTCCAGTGCACAGGCAGGAGCACCCAGGGCATTGTCTGGCATCACTGAAACCCCAGTGCCTCAGGATTTCTGATTCCCACCTCTCTGCTCTGCAGGGCTAACCTAGGGTGGCACGGAGCAGGCAGGAGTCCCTGGGCTGGGTTGTCGAGTCTGTCACCTGGCCCCACGCCTGACAATGGTGACAGCCTTCTTGTCTTGTCAGTGCGTGCTAATGGGCCCCGCCCCTGGGAGGAAGGGGGTAGGGGGGACGCACAGACCCTTATGTCCCCTCAGGCTCCAGAGTCCTAGCTCCCAAAGAGGAAACCCTAACCTTCTCCCTCCCTCTCTGCAGCTGGGACAGAAAGAACAACCCAGAGCCCTGGAACCGCCTGAGCCCCAACGACCAATACAAGGTACCTCCAGGTGGCTTTAGGGTTGCACCTCCATCCACTCATCACTCATCTCCTGATCCCGGCCCAGCAAAGGGCGGCCTGGGGCTTTGAGTGCAATTCCCCCTTTCTCTCCCATAGTTCCTTGCAGTTTCCACTGACTATAAGAAGCTGAAGAAGGACCGGCCAGACTTCTAAGCCTGGCTGCAGTGCAAGTCCATGTAAACCACCACCAGCCAGTCTACTCATTTCTTCCACTCCCCACTCCCAACCCCAGAGCGCCACTCCAGCCACCCTGTCCAGCCTCTGCTTACACAGGCCGGGTTCCCACGAGGAGAGGAGTAGCTCCACCCCCCTCCTCTTCCCCTGTTCCCAGCACCGGAAGGGCCTCTGACCCTCAGCTGAGTCTCAGGAGGGGGAGGGGGAGTTCGGAGGGCAGGCAGCAGCCTAGTCGACCCAAAAGTCCCATGCCAGCTCGTCCCGCTACCCGGGCCTCACAGGGTGTGGTACATGCTACGTGTTGAGCGTGGCCTACGTGAGAGCCGCGAGCAAGTGGGGGCCTGAGTGCCAAATGACGTGGCAGGCCCCACATTAGCCCAGGCTCTGGGTGCCAGCCCAGGGGCGGTGCTGCCCTGGCTTGCTGGTTGTTGACAGCCCCGCCAGCTTGGGATGAGACACCCAGGAAGGTACGGCTCCCTCCTCCCAGTGCCCCAGCCCACTGCCTCCCATGCCAGTGTCCCCCCCACCAGCCCCCGCTCCCGCCACACACCTGGTCTTCTCTCTGCCTTCCCCACCCCTCCCCTGCTCCCCTCTGTCCCCCGGGATCAAACAGAAGCAGCCGTGGGCAAAATACAATTTCATTTAACAAATTGAATTTGCTGCGCCTGCTAATCACGTCTGGTGTCGGCTCTGATCAGAGACAGAGAGAGGAGGCTGCAGCCCCGGGGGGTCCTGGTGGTGGTGGTGGTGGTGGTGGTGGGAGGGGAGCGAGGAAATCACCCCCTGGCCCAGGGGACCCCTCCCACAGTAACAGAAGCTCAGGGTAGGTTAACATTTTATTAGATAAAAACAGAAAGGAGGTGGTATACCCACCCCTTCCTCTGGCTCACGAAGGGGGACTCCCCCCTCCCCAAGAAAGGGCAGGGAGTCTGTAACACTGAAATAGTGGGAGAGGTTAGGGCAGAAAGCTTCCCAGCCTTTTCCTTCTAAGTCTTGTTACAAGAAGAAAGCTTCTCAGCTACAGATTCTGGGACAGAGAACTACACTTGGCCCTTTCCCGAGGTAGGAGGCCTTCCCCTCCTCCAGCAAAAAATTGGAAGATAAGCAGTAAAACCCCCACCCTTATCCAGGTAGGGGGAGGAGGAATGAATGTCACTCTGTGGGGCTCATTTCTCAGGTGCCTTCAGTGTTCCTCAAAGCCAGGCATGGGGAAGGCCCTGGCAAACTGCTCCACCCGTTGCCTGAGGTCAGCCAGCCGACGGCATGTTTCTGAGTCTTTGAGCAGGAAGGATTTGAAATCCTGGAGTTTAGCTAGAGATGGGTGAGGGGGAAAAACGTGGTTAGAGCCCCGGAGAAGACCATTAGATCAGCTGGGGTTGGGCGTGGCAGCTGGCTGGGGGCGGGGGAGGTCTGGCTCACTCACTGGTCTTGCTCTTCACCTCCAAGCCGATGCTGACGCCTTCGTCTATAAAGGCCACAACTTTTCGGAAGTCATCCTCACGGAACTGGCGTGACGTCAAGGCTGGGGTCCCTGGGAGAGAGGCAGAGAGGATCAGTCCAGCCCAAGGCTATCTAGCAGTCACCCTTCCCTTCTGGAAGGCCAGGTCTCACCCAGCCGCAGGCCCCCAGGAGTGATGGCACTTCGATCTCCAGGACAGGTGTTCTTGTTGGCCGTGATGGACACAAGTTCTAGCACCCGCTCAACTCGAGCTCCGTCCAGGCCCTTGGGCCGCAGGTCTACCAGCACTAAGTGGTTGTCAGTGCCGCCTATGGGGAGACAGGACGCAGGAGGTGGTGAGTCCTGGGCCTCTGCCTGAGGCGACAGAGACTCAACCATCCCCTGGCTCACCAGACACCAGCGAGTAGCCTCGCTCTAGCAGGGCATCAGCCATGGCCCGAGCGTTCTTCAGAACCTGCAGGGAGTACTCCCGGAACATGGGGGTGCAGGCCTGAAGATGAGATGGGCGACAATGTCACCTTCAGCTCTGCCCCTTCTGCCCCTCTGCCCCCCAGCAGAGTTGTGACTTCCTCCCCGCCCCACCCATCCCAGCACCTCCCTCCCATCAAGCTCCAACTTCAGTCAGCAAGGCACCAGGTCTGAGGTGCCAGGCCCTGTCCCCGTCCACCCCACCAGAGTAGGCGTAGGCTCCCAACCTGCTTTAAGGCCACAGCCACTGCAGCGATGGCATGGTTGTGGGGGCCCCCCTGCAGGGATGGGAACACAGCAAAGTTGATTCGGTCCTCAAACGTGTAAGGGATCTCTCGGCCAGTCTTGGGGTCCACAGCCCGCACACCCTTCCGGTAGAAGATGAGTCCTGACCTGTGCAGGAGATAGGTGGTCAGAAACTAAGCTGAAAAGCAAGGACGAGGGGATAGGGAGAGCAGAGGAGGCTGGGGGCCCACCCCTACGGGCTCTCAGAGCCCAGCACACTTGTGGGGTCAAGGGAAGCAGTCTTCGCCTCCACCCTCAAACCCCCTGAGAAGAAAAACTGTCATAGACAGGAAACTTCCAGTAGGAATGAATTCCCCTCAGATCTAGCCCAACAGTGCCAGAGAATGGGGTGTGAAGGCAGGGAGAGGCAAGGCCTGACAGGGGAGCCTGACCTGGCCCCTCGAAGGGTCTTGTGAGTGGTGGTGGTGACAACATCCGCATGCTCAAAAGGTGAGGGGATCACCTTGGCAGCCACGAGGCCACTAATGTGGGCCATGTCTGCCAGCAGGTGTGCCTTGACCTCATCACACACCTGGGCAGGTACAGAGACAAACCTCCGTCTGGGGAGGGCCCAGACAGGCGCTCCCCCAAGGCTGCCCCTCCTCCAAAATCTCCCCGCCTCCCCCCAGGGAGGGGCCAGGATCCCAGCCCTCCACCAACCTCTCTCATGCGGGCATAGTCGATGAGGCGCGCATAGGCACTCGTCCCAGCTATGATGAGTCGCGGCCGGAAAAGCCGAGCAGTGAGTGCCAGCTGGTCATAGTCAATGAGGCCAGTTTTGGGCTACGCAGACAGACAAAAAGGTAAAGGCCTAAGAAGAAAGCAGGGCAACTTCTCACAGCACCCTCCCCGCACCCAAGAGTGCTCACTCACATTCAGCTTATAGGGCATAGACTCAAAGAAGATGGATGTGGCTGAGATCCGCTTGACATCGGTCATATAGCCATGGGTGAGACTGGGGGGAGAGGAGAGGAAGCAGCAGGTTCAGACTGGAATAATTCCCAGACTTAACCATCCCGTTCCTGACCTGCTTGAAAGGCATGGGGCCAGGGAGCCCTGCTCCCAGCAGGCTCCACCCTCATTGCTCTGTCTACTGTGCTGGGCACCAGTTCCTGGGGACCTAACGTCCTCGTCCACTGTAACCTGGTTTCTTTCTTTGGCTTTTAACCCATGGTAGGTGCTCCATAAATTACTCTTCTCCCATGCCCAGACTGCCCACAGGCCCATCACCACCCCATCCACACTCACTGGCCCCCATCGGGCAGGTCCAGCCCCATGATTCGGTCGTGAGGCTGCAGAAGGGCTGTGTAGGCAGCCAGATTGGCTGGGGACCCCGAGTAGGGCTGCACATTGACTCCCCACTGAGCAGGATCCAGGTCAAAGGCCTCCAAGGCCCGGCGCTGGCACAGCAGCTCGATTTCATCCACTACCTCGGCTCCTCCATAGTATCTGCAATGGAGGAGTTTATCAGGGCACAGAGAAAGGGTTCCACCATCCCCCTGGACCAGCAGCAAAGGACTGGGAAGGCCACTCCTCTATACACACTGGGAGGGTACAGGCAGGTGTCCCCTGATGGGGGCACCATCCCTGAGGCTGTCCTCCAGTCTTCTGGTGCCCAGCCCTCACCTCTTGCCAGGATAACCCTCCGAGTACTTGTTGTTCAGACAGGACCCCAGGGCCTCCAGCGCAGCTCGGCTGCAGAAGTTCTGGGGTAGGGGAGGGGGCAATGTCAGGAGGTACTGAGCCCCCTTCCCTGGACCCCCACAGCCCCATCCTGCCAAAGCCCCAGGCTGCAGGGAAGAGCCAGGTTCTATAGAAAGCTCTGTTCATTTAGGGTTCCTTGCCAGGCCTGGGGCAGGATCACAGCAACATCCTCAGAAACCCAGCTGCTGTGATAGGTGTCCCCGGTAAAGCCATCTGTGTCCTTGAACCTGTGCTTCCAGGCTTCTCGTTCCTCTTGAGATGGAAGAGGAACCAGACTAAACTGTAGGAGCCCCAGAAGGCTCTGGAGGGTTTTGTTGTGTTTTGTTTTTCTTTTTAGGGTCTCACAAGAAGCATATGGAAGTTCCCAGGCTAGGAGTTGAATCAGAGCTGTGGCTGCCAGCCTACTATGCCACAGCCACAGCAATACGGGGTCCAAGACAGGTCTACAACCTTCTCTGTAGCTCATAGCAACACTGGATCCTTAACCCACTGAGTGAAGCCAGGAATTGAACCCACATCCTCATGGAGGCTAGTCAGTTCTGTAACCACTGAGCCATAACGGGAACTCAAGCTCTGGAAGCTTTCTCTCTCTTTTTTTTTTTTTCTTTTTAGGCCCACACCTGTGGCATATGGAGGTTCCCAGGCTAGGGGTTCAATAGGAGCTACAGCTGCTGGCCTACACCATAGCCACAGCAACTAAGGATCCGAGACGCACCTGCGACCTACACCACAGCTCACAACAATGCCAATGTTTAACCCATTGAGTCGGATTCCTTTCTGCTGTGCCACGATGAGAACTCCAGCTTTCTCTTTTTTTAGTCATTTTTGGCTACACCACTGGTATATGGAGCTCCAGGACCAGGAATCAGAGCCACAGTCGAGACCTAAGCCGCAGCTGCAGCAACACTGGATCCCTAACCCACTGTGCTGGACCGTCACTCGAACCTGCATCCCAGGAGTTTCCAAGACCCCGCCAATCCTGCTGCACCACAGTGGGGGCTCCACTCTAGAAGCTTTCTAATGCCCCCATCCCATAACCTAGATTGGCCCTGCCTTTACTTCAGAGGTTAGCAACAGAGGCAGACAATACCCAGCAGGAAGGCCCTAAGTCTGAAAGGGAGATCTGGAGAAATGGCAAGAAGATGATCTGTTACTTCCAGCATCCATGGTGGCCCAAGCCCTGGCCCCTCTCCCCAGGCCCCACCTCTGAGGCAATGAGCTCCAGGCCACGACACTGCCTGTCCTTCTCTCTCCGCAGCAGCTCCCACATCTCAGGGTCACTGTCTGATAGACTCTCCTGGCCTGACCAGCCCTTGGTTGCTTCTCCAGTCTGGGTCTGGGCCGCCTCGCTGTGCTGGCTCCTTATGGCCATCTTGACCAGCTGACCACATCTCCACAGAGGCTAGGGGAGGAAAAACCAGGGTCAAATAAAAAGTGCCCAGACAAAAAACGGTCAACAGCCCTCAGCCATGATTATCAGGCTCTCAGGCGCCATCCATACCCAGCAGCCAACTGTCTGTCTGTTCCAGCTCTCACCACTGCCACCACCTCCACCTTCTCAAAAGCCAGTTCCAGAGCCAAGGTAGAGATCAATGTCCAAAGTGTGGTTCTGATTCGGTCCATTCACTTCATCTCAGAATCTCCCTCCACCTCTGCTCAGGAGCCACTCTGCAAAGCCTCAGGGCAAAGTTCGTCCTCTAGAAGCCTATGTCTCTGGAACTCAGGGGCAGTCCCCACCCACAGGAACGCAGTCTTCCTGCAGAGCCTTTATAAAGTGATACCCCAGTCAGTGAGGAGACCACTAAGCTGGCAAGGTTACGGCAACAGATTGTACAGGTGGTTTCCGGAGCAATGGAGGTGGAGGAGCAGACCTTTATCAGGTGTATATGAGGGCTGGGGGGAGACAGCTGGCAGGGAACCCAAAATCCATGATTTTGTCTTTTGCACTTCCCATTCTTTTCCACCTCCTTCCAACCCACAGAGCTGTAGGACCCCTGATGCAAGCATGGGATCCCAGTTGCATCATCTGCACACCCAGAACTGTTAGGAAAGACTCAGCTCGCCAGTCCAAGCCAGGAACCCCGCTCGTTGGCCAGCACCGGGTCCCGGGGACATCTGGCGCGGTTCTCCCTAATGCCACGTCAAATGGGCGTTCGCGAGGCCCTGGGGCCTCTGGTTTCTGGAATGGGGAAGGGGTCCAATCACCCTGCTCCCACGGAGCGTCCCAGGGACCCCCTAGTTGCACGTCTGCTCTCTGCTCCCCAAGAACCCAGACCACGTGCATTTAAAAGCCAAGAGAACACCAAGTTTGTGATTGGGAACAAGGATAGGAGGGGGGTTTACTTTCTACTGATCACGCAGTCTCCGGAGCCCCATTCTTACCCTAGTCGCCCAAAGAAAAGGGAAGGGCAGCATCATAACACGAGACGAGGGTCGCAAGAGGTCCCGGCACCAACTCTAGCGAAGGAGAACGAGGGTTCCGGAGCAGACTAGTCCGAGAGCGCAAGCGCGAGAAGTTACCAGAATGCCAGAGTTAGGGCGGGGTCTGCGCATGCGTAATGTAGTCCATTATGGTCTTTCGGGAATTGTAGTTTTCTCCCCTCTTCTTCAGTTTCATTACCCGTCTGCAGCCCCAGCATCAGAGCCTCTTGCCTGAAAGAAAAGCGATCCAGTGCCGCCCCATCTCTTCATTGTCCTGAAGCTCTTCAGGGTTGGTTTTTTTTGTTTGTTTTTTTTGTTTTGTTTTTCTGTCTCTTGTTCGAGACAGATGGCAACAATTTATTGGGTGTCCACTGAGTGTACCTAGTATTATTAGGCTCTCTCTGAAATACAAAGACACCTACACAAGCTAGAGAGCCCTGGTGCACTGGAAAGCACCCTGGTTTGGAAGGATGAGAGACCTGAGTTCAAGTTCCAGCTCTGGGATTAACTAGAAAATTAGCCTATTTGAGCCTCAGTTTCCTCACATGTAAATCAATAATAAGATAACATGTGGCAGAGATTAAATAAGACTTTGTAAACACGCTCTGGGATGGATCATCCCCCCTCAAACTCAAACCTGCCTCCTCTGCGGCCATCTCCTCCTTTACTTAGACATCCAGAAGCTGAATAAGTTGCCCCCTCCTGTCTTTGCACTTGTTGAATTTTGTAACCTGTTCACTCTTTATACTCCAGCAATCAGTGACCTCTTTTTGTATCCTGGGGCCATAGATCCTTGGAGCTGAAAGAGATCTTCCTTTTTGCCTGACTTCACCTGGACTCATCCTTTGGGGGCAGGAGAACTCATCTATCCCTCTGGGAGTTATTTCCAGAGAACTGGCTGGGAAACTGACAGAAATAGATGAGTGTGGAGCCTTTCCTCAGAGGTTCTAAGTCAACAGATCTTAAAAAGTGGTGCCCACTCACGCTGACACACAACAAAACCTCTCCTTAGTGATTCTAATAAGCAGTGATTTTGAGAATCATTGCCTTACATAGCAATATTACACATTCATTCATTCGGCAGACATATTGAGCTCCTTCCCCATGCTAGGCATGCCATAGCTCTGGAGATATCAAAATAGACCACTGACTCTTGGGACATCAAGAGGAGAACAACAAGTGCAATTACAGGCAGGGGCACCTCACTCTGCTCCCAGATGTGCAGATGTCCAATGAAAGGGGGAGGAGTGGATGACAGTGAAGGAGGCAGGTTTGTGAGTCAGAGGAAGAGGGGGAGGACAAGCCATCACAAAGCGTGTTCACTTGCAAAGTCTCATTTAATCTCCAGAACACGCTATTTTATTTTTGCTTTTCAAATGAGGAAACTGAGGCCCAGATGGGCTAACTTGATCCTTTTATTCATCCATCCATTCATCCACCCGTCCATCACATAGCTATTTTCCCCTTACTGACTTTTCACTCCCAGGCATGTCTGCGTGAGACTCACCTCTGACTCAGTTTCCCGCTGGAGCCAGTGGGCAATCCTCTGGAGAACCGCTCTCTCCTAGTCATACCTTGACCCAGGATTCAAGACGAAGGAAGGCTGAAGAAGAGGTGTCGTTCCGTGCCTCAGCTTGTCGGTACCTCCTCCCTCGCCCCCGTCAGGGGTCCCGAGGGGAGGGGAGCGGTTGAGCTTGAGAACTGCTAATGAAGCTTCAGCCAATTAACGCCCGGGCCAGGGTTGGGGGTGGATAAAATTAGCAGCCGCGTCTACAGGAGGGAGCTGGCGGCGGGGGTGGGGAGGGTGGGCAGCTGGCTGAAGGGGGCCTTGTTTGCGTTTGCCGGCGGCAGGCAGCAGCGACGCGGCCCGGCTCTCCAAACTCGCGCCCGTCCCTTCCCCCACTCCCTAGTCTCAGGCCTCCCTCCCTCCCCCACCCGTCTGCAAACTCAGCGCCCACGAAATTAGGAAGGAAAAGGAAGATCGATGACTCCAGATGCCGCAAACACGGTTTCCCCTCCCCCCCCACACCTGCCGCCTCCCCCCAGCCCCGCAGACCTTAGCAGGTTGTCAGCGCTCTGCCTACGTCGTCCCTGCTTCACCATCCCAATCAAGGCCCTATATCTCCTCCCCCAAATAATCCCAAATAGTCCGCAGGTGGCCCCCTTTCAGGTCTAATCTCCATCCCATTTCCGGCAGACTCACGTAGCCCAGCTCTGGAAGGAAAATCCCCATCTCAAGCAGGGCTCCTACCCCAGGCGTCGCCCTCTTCCGTATCTGACCTGGCCTTGGATGACCTCCGACGTGCTAGCTTCCACAATATCTGCCTCAGTGTCCCCAGAGCCGCCAAGGGAGGTGGTCCTGGCCAGGTCTCTGCCAAACAAACCCGCACCACTACTACCCTTCCCAACAAAAGTCTCACACAGATGTGTATTGGATTTCACTTTATTTTGTTCCCTTTCCCGTCTGTTTTGGTGTAGGAAAAAAAAAAAAATCACAGAGAGGAAGCAGCCAGAAAGGTGGAGCAGGACAGCAGGGACCAGAGAGAGGTGGGCAGAGGGCTGGGACCCTAGTCTATGCCCAGGAGTTCTGCATCCGCTGCTCTACTTACTGAGGTTTGCGGGAAAGGGGGCCAGGCATATGGCAGGCAGAAGGGGATAGAACAGCCCGGGGGTTATAGACCTTTACGGTCTTTACGTGGGCACAGGGTGGAGGACAAGCGTCTGCGGATAAGGAAGTCAGTATGGGATGAGGATGCCAGGCCAGGCGTTATTAAAGCCGCGGGCAAAGGGAGTATCCAGCCCAGCGCTAGGGGCGTAGTAAGGAACCCATTGCGGACGCTGGGACCGCCTCCAAGCCCCGCCTATTCTAGGGCTGCGCTCTTGCTCCTCCACTTCAGGCTGTAGGCATGGGCTATACCCAGCCCTGTGGGCACTCCCCTTGAGGAAAAGGGGACCCATACCGGCTGATAGTCCCCCGGAGGGCTGTTCCTCTCCGTCTCAGAGTGGAAGGGGTGGACGCGGCCACAGGAGCTGCGGGGCACTGGGAAGGGTCCCACTTAGGGAGTCCGGGATTTCGCGGGAAGTTCAAGACCCTGGCAAGGGCGGGGCGCGCTATCCAAAGTAGGGGTGCTCGCTCTGGAAGTTATAGTCTGGGCACACCTTCTGCACCAGTTTGTAGTCAAAGCTGAGGAAGGAGACGAAAATACAGATGACTTTGAAGGGCTTGGCACAGAGCCAGGCGGCCTGGCTCTGCGTATGCTCGGTGAAGCACACCTGCGATGGGTCGTACAGGCACGGGCGATGCTTGCGCGCGCGGTTTGTCTTCTCATACTCCACGTGGCAATTGAAAGCGCGTGACTCTTTGGCCCCGGGTACTCCCAGAGCGCCCCCAAGCGGACCCGCCAGCGCGCCCCCGAGGGTGCCGCCTAACCCAGGCCCTGCGGCCGTTATCCCCAGCGGGGGCCCCAGCCCAGGGAGCACCCCCTCCAGGGCCAGTGTAGACTGCAGAGGGTGGGGGGCGGGCCCTGGAAGCCAGACACCCCCAAACTCGACACGCTTGGAGGGCGGCACGATACTGACGCTGAGATTGCCCAGGCTGGACGAGTTGTGGCGGAAATACACGCTGAAGGTACCGTTCACATGGTCCACGATCTTACCGGTCACCAGCAGGGAGAACTTGAGAGTGTGCACCCGGAAGTAGAAGTCCCCCCAGCCAAAGATCTTTTTGGCGCGGGCCGCTTTGATAGACGGCTTTCTTTTGGTGCGCTGCGCGGGCGCCCCTGCCGTCCCCACCCGGGCTAGTACCCCAGTGTGATTAGCCGGCCAGGCCCAGCTCCAGGCGCGGGCGGTTCCCAGGCCATCGGTGGACCGCGGCGGTGCCGGGAGCTGATGGCCAGGGGCGCCCCCTGCGGCCTCGGCAGAGCGAAGTTCCAGGTACTGCGGCCTCCTGGACTCTGGTAGCTGGACACTGGCGGCCTGTGGACGAAGAAAGAGGAAGAGACGCTGGGGTTGTCTCACCCCACCAAGGCCACGCAGGTCCCCATCCACAGCCGCTAGGAAACCAAATGGAATCCGGCTGTCTGCGGCAGTGCCTCAGGTACTGAGCACTGGAGTGAGACTGCAGCCCTTTCAAGCTGTATGGTCTCAGTCTCAGTTTCTACATCTAGGAAATGACACTTAGATTCCTTGTGTTCTCACAGAACTCCAGTGAGGGCTGAGAAAGCCAAAAAGGCCAAAGCCAACATGGCTATGAATGGAGCTGAGGACTTCACGCTTGGTTGGGAGCAATGGACCAGGGAGAAGCTGGGCTCAGGCAAGGGAGGCGGTGACCACTGCCAATGTCCAGTATCAAGAAAGAGTGAGACCTCCGACTCGGGTCTCAGCCTCTACTCCCTTGCCGGAGAAGCAAGGCAGACCGAACCCATGGAGCTAAGGAGAGCAATGGAGAGTCTGGGCCCTGGGTTGAGTCTTGTGGGCTACTGGGCACCCCTCTGCGCCTCCAGCGCTCCTGCTGTGAGGGAGGCCGCCTGGTGGCCCTTCCCTGGGCTGGGAGGGGGCCAGAGGATGGCCCCCGCCTGCCCCCACCCGTCTGCGTGTGTCTCAGGTGGCAGCTGATCTGGGAGACAGCGCGGGCGCGAGTACAAGATGGATCGAGAGGCTGGAGCGGCCGGGCCAGGCCCGGGCCATCAATTATCCGGGGCGGGGGTTGCGGCGGGGGGGTGGCCGGGAGTGAAGGAGACACGCGAGAGCAGCGGAAGAAATATGGAGATGCCGCTCCAGCGAGTGGAGAGGGAGGGAGAGGAGCCGTGCGTGTCAGAGTGTGTCAGTCAGACTGTGCTAGCCGTGCGGTTCAGTGTGGCCCTTACTGCATGTGGGTTCGGACTGGGGAGAGGGAGTTCTGTGCATACTGCACGTATCAGTCTGGGGTGGTTGGGTTTCTGTTAGCCTGTATGTGTGTGTCTGTCTGCCTGGAGTGATGACTATGTGTATGTGTGTGTGCACACCCACACCCAAGTCTCAACCGATGGTGATGGGTTGTGTATGCGTCAGCCTGGGTGGCTGTGCATGGTGTTGTGTATGTGCTGGCTGTGTGTGTGTGCCTGTCTGTATTTGCATGCCCCTGTGTATTAGTACAAGGAGGCTGTGCACGTACGTGTGTCTGCCTGCTTCTGGTGGCTGAATGTCTGTTGTATCAGTCAGTGGTGGCTATGAATAAGTGCCTGGGTTGTAGATGAGCCTGGGCTGGCTCTGTCTGTGTGTATTGATCTGAGGTGAGACTGTATTTTGGTTCATGGTAGTTGCCTCTGGGGCTGGTGTTGTTGTATACCTGGGCTGGCTGTATATCTGAGGGTAGCTGTGTGTGATTCTCTGAGGGTGACACTTTTCCTGTGTGGGCTTCTGTCATCCTCTGTCCATGTACCAAGCTCTTTCTCAAAGTTGACTGTCAGTGTGTCCACAATGATATAAAAAGTGTGGTCTCATTGTGTTCCCCTGGGGGATGCCTATGTGTGAGTTGTGTATGAATGGTCCCCAGTGGGGAGCCCCACGCTGGCCTGCAGGATGAGCTTTGGGTAGGTAAGGAGGCCAGGTGGTATGGGGTCCCCCTCTGTTTGCATATACCATGTGTCCACAGGGGGACAGGAACAGCAGAGTCAAGCAGCTGGGCTAGAATCTCCACTGCCAGGTCCCCATCCCCGAAGCACTGCGATCTCAAGTTATTAATGCTGCCGCCACCCGCTCATCATACATATTTATTGCCCCCCTCATTCCTCCTCCCGTCCATCTCTCCTCCCAGCTCAGGTGAGGGGGGCGGGGGCGGCAAGAGTGATTGACTCAGACAGACAAGCTGGAGCTGGCAGCTAACACTCAGAGGCTGGGCCTGAGAAGGGCTGAGCGGGAGGGTCCTAGGCCACTAGGGGATGAGGAAACGGCCTCCCAGGAGGGAGGATCAAGGCCCCAGGAGGTGGGCTTAGAGAGGGCAGGGCCTGAGCCCTAGAGAGGGCATGGGAGGGTGGAGGGTGTGAAGCTTCCAGGAGAAGTTGAAGAATGGTTGGGGGGAGTCATTTGAACTCTGACACCTAATCTTCTCATCCCTCTGGGCCTAACAACTAGCTCCTTCTAGGGACATCCATCAGTCCCTCTGAGCCACCCCCTCCCAGCACACCCCAGCCACACCCCAGGTCCAGCACTCAGCCCAAGACTCAAGAACGGCTTCAGTCCTGCAACTCCTCCAAGGCAGGGGCCTTGGAGAGGAAGGAGGTTTGGCTGGGTGGTGAGGGGTGCCGGGTGCCCCCCCTCTGTTCCCAGACAAATTGCTGTCTGCGTTTCTCTGATCCTGGCAAATCCCTGGGCTTTGGGCACCTGCACCCCCCAACTGCCGCTGGAGACAGCCAAGATAAAAGGGAAGAGTTGGGGGGGCAGTCGAAGCGACCTTGGTGGGGGAGCTCGGTCAGGGAGGGGCCAGAGTCTGCGAGGAAACGAGCCGAGAAATGGGAACATGGAATAAAATAAAATAAAATCCTCCCTCTGGCTTCCTTGCTCGCATGCCTGCTCTCCCTCTCTCACTCTCCCTCTCACTGTTTTTCCATCTCTCCCTCTCCCTCTCTCTCATCTCTTTTTGTCTCTGTCTTTTACTCTAATTTTCTCTGCGATTCTGGTTTTCTCCTTGTTTCTGTCTTTCTGTGGCTCTTTCCCTCTACCCTTCAGATCTTCTGTCTCCACCCCCAGTGGGTGGGGGTGGGAGGGAGGGGAAAACAAGGTGATAAGGGAGCCCCTCTTTGCCCAGAATCTCTGGTGCTGTCCCTCTCCCTCTACGAATGAGAGTGGGAGCAGGGTGTTGTCCGAGGAGGGGTCCCCTTCCCTCCAGAGTCGGTTTAATTAAGCTAATTGGGCGCAGTGACATTTGCGGAGGGGAGAGGCTAGCCTGGCTGTCGGCTGGGGGGGTGGAGGTGCGGTGGCGGCAGCAGGAAGACGTGGGGGGGTGAGGGTGGGGGGTGCGCTTCACCAGGCGCCTCCAGGACCTAGCAGGGCGGGAGCTGAGCCAGGAGTGCTTTGCCCCCAAGGCAGCAAGCCCACGCATTGGAGGGGAGTTGAGGCTGCCTTTTGCTGCTGAACTCCACTGGGGGTGGTGTGGGGGGGTCTTTTGGGATGGAACCGCTGGGAATGGGAGGAAGATCAGGCTGTTGGCCCCCCCAGCCGCATTGCAGGGCGCACCTCCCCCAGGCCTCCGGACCTGTCGGTGGCTTCTCTCCTGCTGTGTGGGTCAGGCGGGGCCGCTTGGGATTCTGACCAACCGGGGGAGGGGACGGCGCCCTGAGGTTGGGAATGGAGGGGTGTTCCAGGCCTGGTTTGGGGAAGGGGAGGCAATAGCATACTGAGCCCTTGCACCTAGAAAGAGGCGGGGGTACCGCAGTCAGGGTGGGTGGAATAGCCAGGGTCTGGCTGAGAACCAGGGATAGAAATGAAGTGGACAGGACAGGCTGGGGTGAGGACTGGGACAGAGATGGAGGGGGACTGGGACTGGGGACTCAGCAGACAGGTATATGGTGCAGAGATAGGGATGGAAGAAGGATGGTCACGGGAACCGAGATGAAGAGGAAATCAGAAATGGTGGACAGAGACTGGGATGCAGATGGGGCAGGGGCCAGGAGAATGAAGATGAGAAAACAGAAGAGGATGGGAACTAAAATAGGGAGGGGGAGGTCAGGGATGGTGGATGGTGGATGGGTACTGGGGAGAGTCAAGAATGAAAGTGGGATAGGGACTGGGAGATGGGGATGGGAGCCAGATGAGGGTGGGAACAGAAATGGGGGATGGGAAATGATTATTGGGCAGAAACAGGGATGCTGAGGGATGCAGAGGCCCGGGGGATGGGGATGGGGAACTGGAACAGGAAATGGGGGACAAGGTAGGAGATGAGAGACAGGGATAGAGAGACTGGAGCTGAGGGCAGGTATGGGAGACAAGTCAGAGGAAAAGGCAGAAGACCGGCACGATGAGGCTACAGGAGGGGCCCAGGCAAGTGGAGGCAAAATACCTCCTTCTAGACCCTACCAGAGCCATAGCGTGAGGGGGCGGGGACCGCTGGTGGGGCGGGCTCTGCCCTTGGGCCGGGCGCCCCCTCCCCCCTCAGTCCCGCCTGCCCCCCTGCTGGTGGCCTGCAGCGCAAGGCTCACCGTTATCTGAATTTTGATTTTATTTTATTTTATTTTATTTCCCTGCTTCCTAGAGCCGGCGCGGTCCCCCCGGGAACGGCCACCCCCCGCCCCCCGCCCCGCGCCTCACTTTATTATTGCAATAAATGTGCCTATAAAGGCGCGGGCTCCGGGGCGCGGTGGGGGGGTGGGTGGGAGCCGCGGAGCTGGGATGTAATTTCCCGAAGCCGGAGCCGGAGGGGGAGTGGGCGGGGTGGAGGTGGAGGAGGGGTAGGCGAGGGAGAAGGGGAGACTCGCCAATTTCCAGAGCTCAAGGCAGCGCTCCCTGCTCCCCATCCCCGGCCCCGCAGCTTGTTCCCACCCCAGGCCCCGCGAAACCCCACTGCGCCCAGCCACCCTTGAGCCCTGGGGCCCATCCCCCAGGACCGACCCTGCCCTCTCTCGGTTACCCCGTCCCCCCACCCAGGACCCCGCCCATGTGGAGTTCTAGGGCTCGGCCCAAGTTCCGCATCTCCTCCTCAGTGTCTTCATCTCTGACCCCTGATGCCCCCTCCATTTACCTGGTCTTTCTGAACATATATTTCACCCCTTTCCAATGACTCTGTCTCTGACCCCAGTGACCCTTCTTTACCTTGTTTCTGTCCCCCAGTTACTTCCTCTCTTCCCCAGTCACCCTGTCCGCGCCCCCCCCCCCCCCCCGGCCTCCAAACCCAAGACCATCTAAATTCTTTCCATCAGGTACCCCTCCCATACTCACGGGATCTGGCCAAGGGAGCTATCACATCGCGTCCCCACCCCCACCTCGTCCAGCCAGCCCCTTGCCCTTGGCCCAGCTGCAGCCCCTGATTACCCCCAAATCCCCACAGACAGCTCTGGGCCCTGGCCCAGCCTGCACGTGTCTAAGTGGCCCAGCCAGAGATTAGCTAGGGGGCTAGAGGTGGATAGGGAGGCAAGGGGGTGGCTAGCCAGCCCAGAGAGACTCGATTTGGCCTAATCCTTCCCCGAGGCAGGAGAGAGCTGGAAGGCCCCAGAGGGCCCCGCCCCTGCCCTCCCCCAGCTAATTAGTAATTAGTGATTAGTGATTAGTGACTATTGATCGCCTGCTGCCTCTCCCAGTAGGCAGCTGCTTTGGCAAGGGGTGGGGAAGAAGAGTCAGAGACAGTGTTAGAAAGATCCCGAAAGATCCTGAAGAAGTCCTGGACCAGAGTCCCAGGGGCAACGGAAGCCAGGAGCCCCAGGCCCCATAGCAGGCAGGGAGCCGGTGCAAAGAGGGAGAGAGCTCCTGGATGAGGGGCAGGTTAGCAGGATGGGAGAAGGCAGGGTTGTTAGCGCTGGACGATTAGGGTTTCTCTGTAAACTGTCCCCCACCAGCCTCTTTACCCAGTGTCAACCCAGTGCCAGCTCTGGCACTGAGACAGCCCTGAACACACACAAGCCACCCTCAGATACACATACACGAACACATCCTAAGGCTCACAATCCCATATCCACACTCGAATGCGCTCAGAATGACAGGAATGCAGATATCCACTCACAAGCTCCAGAGACCCACATACAGACAACACATGCAACGCAACACACAGATGTGCACCAGAGACACACCGAAAGGTGTACACACATGGCACACACCATACTCACGTGTGCACACAAGCACAGACAGGTACTCAGACACACGCTCTCCCACACAATTACACATATTCACACACCCATAGTCTGTACAGACACATAACCACACCTGCTCAAATGCACACAAGCTGGACCGAATGGCAGATACCCTCTCCCCCACGGACGCCAACGCGGAGGCCCACAGCTGCAGGTCTGGCACACTCAGATAGGTCCCCATCATTCACATCCTCACGCTTACTCTCCCTCAAGTCTCCACCAGATGTTTCATTCCCCTTCAGGGGGCAAAGGAAATTAAACCAGATCTGTCCACAGGGGAGTTTATTTGATGGGGAGAGTGGAGAGGAGGGTGGGGAGGAATGAGAAAGGAGGGGCAGGGGTGTACCATCCATCCCCACCTCCTCTCCCCTGGGCCTTCACACCTGGGTGGGTTGTGGGGCACAGACCCCCTCCTGCAGTGCTCTATGGGCAGCAGGTCCAAAAGAAGCTCCTGCCAGTGGATGCAGTTTTTGTGGAGGGGGCTCTTTGGCCCACCTTCCAGCCTCTCAAGGTCACCAAGAGGCTTTGGGAGAATCAGGGCGCTCCATCGCCAGCTTCCCTAGGGCAGCCCTTGCCCTGCTGGAGCTGCTGAGTGCAATCTGGCTGAGCAGGTGGGGGGCCAAGTGTGTGTGGGGGGAGAACTACACCCCTTCTAGACTCTGCAGGCGCTGGGGCTGGGGGTTCAGGGAGTAAGGGTTTAGGGAGCCACCTGTCTGCCTCAAAACTGGGTAGGTCACAGTTGGGATGTTGGAAACAGGAAAGTCAGGGGCAGGGGACCTGGTGGAAGAAGACAAGGGTCTAGGGCCCAGGCCCCCATTGTGGGACTCACAGTGGGGCACAAACAGATGGTTGCACTCGCACTCACCCCTTCTGAGTCACCACCACATGCCTCACCAGTGTACCCACACCTTGGACCCCAGCACTAGACACACAGGCCTGGCTGCCCCGGTCACAGGCACACACAGGTGCACGCTTTGACCCACACACTCCACAGCAGCACATATGAGCACACAGTGTACAGGAGTTGAAGCCTGCAAGTCGGGAGGGAGGCAGATGAAGTCTGGGCCCCCTTAGCCTCTGTGTCTTCGCCTTGGAGCCTCAGGGAAAGAGGCAGCTTAGGGAGGAGGGGGTGAGGAGAGGACGGGAGGAAAGACTCTCTTTCCAGACAGCCCCCACCCCCTTCCCGCCAGGCGCGAGAGAGGGGTGTGTCTGTGAGGTTGTGCAGGGGAGATGGTGTCTCCGCGGGAAATGTGATGGGAGATTGTAGCCAAGTTCGGCGGTATCTGTGTGAGTCCGTGTGTGCGCGCGTGTGTTCGGCCCGTGTATGCTCAGAACAACACCACAGTGCCCACCTGGCATTGTGACAAGAGCAGAGGATTGAAAGGGGAAGGTGGGGGTGGAGAGGTGGAAGGACAGACAGCGAGGAAGGCGAGCGAGGTTGGCGCGGAAAGACGGCAAGGCTGACACCCTGCTGGCTTGTCTGTCTGTCTCGCACTCCCGCTCCGTCTGGCGCACTCGCGGGTCGAGCTTCGTCCCCTCCCCCGCCGCTCCCGGAGCGCGATCCGAGCCGGGCCTCCACCCTAGCACCCTCCCCGACCCTCAGCCAACTTGAGCTGGGAGAGCGCCTGTCCTGAATCGGGAGTCTGTCTGTCCGCGTTCCCCACGCCGGGCAAAGTTGGGATGCTCTGCGCGGGGGACGGGGCGGGCGCGCAGAGCCCCTAGCACACTGGGACCTCTGTGTCCCGGACCCCCGCACTCGAGCTACCGCCGGGCTGCCCTTACCTTCCTCAGGAGCCACGGGCCAAAGAGCAAGAAGAGCCATTCCGGCAGCAGCAGCCGCATCTTCCCGAGCGGCCGGGCAGGGCGGGCGGGGCGGGTCCCGGGCAGGCAGGAGCCGGACCTGAGAGCAAGGGGACCCCGGCGGGCGCGCCGCGGGGTGGCTGCCGGAGCGGCGGGAGCGGGCGGCACGGCCCGCGGACTGAGCGGGGAGAGGAGCGGAGCGCCGCGCTGGGGGCGGGGCGCGGGCGGGGGAGAAAGTTGGGTCGGACTCGGGCGGGCGGGGGGGCGGGGCTCCGCGGCGCTCCAATCCCGACCGCGCCCCGCGCGCCCCCTCCCGCCCAGCTGGGGGCACCGAAGGTGACTTTCACCCCGACACGCCCCAGACACGCCCCCGCCCAGGTGCGAAGAGGAGAGGATCGAGGGGCTCAGGAACAGTGTACCCGAGAGGCTGGGTCTGTGCACCGCGGAGGAATAGGGCCTGGCGTGAGGCTCGGGGCTCCAGCACCGTGTCCCCGAAGCCGGGCACGGCGAAGCAGGAGCCTGGCAAGTCTCAGCGGCCCAACAAGACCAGGGTCTCTCAGAGCCCCGAGTCCTTTCGATGCTCGGGCCCAGGAGGGTCCCGGGGCAGGAGCGGGGCAGGAGCAGGGCAGGGGCCAAGGTGAGGGCGGGCGGGGCCTCGGGAGACTGCCGGCGCGCAGCGCTGACGGGGATGGATGGGCGCCCCGCGGCTCATTCGGCCCGGAGATGAGAATCATTGATCACGGACGGAAACCCCATCACGTCTGTCAATAGGGCTGACAAACGGCGCCCGCCGCCCCCACCCCCGCCCTCGAGGCACCTCCGCAGTCTCAGGACCCCTCCGCTAGACCAGGCTGTTCACCTTTGCCCCTCGCCCCCGACAGCTGACTCCGGGCACATCCCAGAGCATCCCTACGTGGGAGACGTTGGGCAGGAAGTCTCCCTCAGCGCCGGCCCCTTGGTGCAATCTCCATCCCTTTCCTCCTGGTGTCCCATCTTTCATCATCAGCTCCTCTCCATCCCTGTCCCCTTCCTTCTCTGTCTCTGTCCTTGTCTCTGTCCCCGTCTCTGTCCCTATCTTCTTGGCTGTGTCTTCATAGGCTCCCTCCTCCCCCTAGTCTCTCTCTCTCCTGCCCGGGGAGTCTTCAGCTGTCAGCTGTTGCTATGCACGGAGGCTGTGGCTGAGGTTGTGGTATGACCGACACTTAGACAGTGAGAGATAGGGACAAGCAAAGAGATAGAGAGACAGACGCATATCCGCGTATCTAGAGACACCGACACACACCCCCAGGCATGCATGCAGGTGCATTCAGAGGGGCAGGCCACACCATAGAGGTGAGCCTTCAGGGGGAGTGAAACACAGTCACATAGAGACCAGATCCATACACACACGCACACACACACACACATGCCTAGAGAGCTGATCCACGCAGATGGACACACTCAGTGTGAGACTAATGCACACTTGCACCAAGAGACAAGCATGCCCAGCCAGGTACTCAGAGCCAACCCCACCTTTCTTGCCTTGGCAGAGAGGTAAGCATCCACAGAGATGGACACTCATGTAGGTGGTCGCTGGCACTGGCAGTCCAAGAGACAAGCCCAGGCACATACAAACAGACAAATAGAGGGATGTTACAGACACAAAAACAAGGATCAGGAATGCTGAGAAGATGAGGTGGATACAGAGACACCCAGAAAGATAGACAGAAGTCGGTAGGCAGGAACCTTGGTGTAGGTGGGGCAGAGAGGAAGGCAGGAAGGGGCAGGAAAGGCTAGGCTCAAGGCCTCAGGGCTCCATCCAGAATCCTGAATCTGGGCGCTGAGCACAGGGGTTGCTGAAGTGGTAGTGGGTGGGCACACTCAGACACAGGGGACCCAGGACAGAAGCTCATCAAGAGTCTGGATCTTCTGGAGTCCTGACCCACCCCATTTCTCCTCCTCTTGCTAGTTTCAGGTCACAGCTCTCTCCCTCTACACACACACACCCCTACCACTCCCTGTTTCCATCTCTGTGTCTGTCTCTCATTCTGTCTGTATCAGCCTCTGGTTCTGCCCCCTCTTTCTTCCCCATCTCTGTCTTAGGACTCTCTGCCATCCTTGCCAGGTGGAGAATTTTTGAGGATTGTCTCCGGGTAGACCCTCTCCTGGCCATCCTAGCGGGCAGAGGGAAGATACTGACTGGAGGGGTGTGTGTTCCAAGCTGCCCCTCTCGCTCTGCCCAGGATCTTGAGGCGACAGGCAGAGAATCAGTGGCTCCCCGGGGGCGCCAGATGCACGGCTGGCAGAGGGAGAGAGTGAGGGGGTGGGGCTGCTGGTGGTGGGGAGCAGGCAGGCGCTGGGGGAGGGAGAGGAGCCGGCTGGCGGAGGGGAGAGGGGGTGTGGTAGAATAGCCCAAGGGAAGGAAGTGAAAGGCTGGGTTGGGGTCCGCCCGCAGGTGCATAATTAGTGTGCGTTGGGGAGGGGGCTGTGCTGCGTTTCAGGATGAGCTGAGCTGCAGGAGTGCCTGCGCCACCTGGTGGACAGATGAAGACACAATCCTCCCTCTAAGCGATCAACAAGGACGCCCTCTTTCCCCAGCCGGGGGTCGTTGTGCCCTGGGGCCCTAGGGAGCCCAAGAGGCAGTGGAGAATCACAGAACTGGCTTGGAAGCTGAGACTGGAGGTGGGCTCTCAGCACTATGAGTGAAGGAGAGGGTTCTTGTTTATAGACGTGCTTAGACCCATAGCTTCCTCAAGAAAGAAGGAATATAGATTGAGGAAGTTGAACCAGGGAGGGAGGAGGAATAAAAGGCAGTGCTCCCCCTTTGGGATTTGGAAAGGGGTTCTTTTTTTGTCTTTTTAGGGCTGAACCTGCGGCATATGGAGGTTCCCCAGGCTAAGGGTGGAATTGGAGCTGCAGCTGCCCATCTACACCACAGCCACAGCAATGAGGGATCCAAGCCACGTGTGTGACCTACACTGCAGCTCCTTAACCCTCTTAATGCGGGACCCTTAACCCACTGAGTGGGACCAGGGGTCGAACCTGAGTCCTCATGGATACTAGTCATGTCCATTACTGCTGAGCTCCAATGGGAACTCCTGGGAAGGGGGTTCTTCAGACATTGAGAGTCACCCTCTCTGAGCATATTTGCTATTGTGGGGAGAGTGGGGCTCTAACCCTCTCTCACTCTTGGGCAGTGGAAAGCGGTGTGACCTTAAGAAGTTCCCCTCTGGGCAGGGTTGAAGTAGACCCAGGAAGTCCCTTTGGCGTAGCAGTCCTTTCCAGTCAACCCATGGGATGTGAGCTAGGTCTGCGGGTGGCCCTAGGGGCCTGGCAAACTGGTCTTCCCAGCTTTCCTTCACCCCATTGGGTCTCCCTTTTCCCGAATCTAGCGTTCTTACTGCTGGCATCTGATTGATTAGTCTCCAAGACATACGAGGTGTTAGTGCTTTGAGAGAAAACTAAGGTAGACAGGCTGTACGGGACCACTCTGAAGGATCAGAAAGGCTTTCACACCCCCAGGGTTGTGAGATTTCTCACTGTGGGAGATCATTTTTGGGAAGGGGTGGCGGTGTTGTCCCATAAAGGTGACAAATAGATCTTGTAGTGTCTTAGAGCCAGAGAACATATGACCCAGAGAGATGAAGTCACTGGTTCAAGTTCACACAGCCAGGAGAAGCAGGTCTTCCTGGTCAAGTCCAGTGCTATCCCTTCCCTGCCACAGCAGAATGAAGGGGGAGGGAGCTCCAGAAGGGTACTAAAGACCAGATGCTCAAGCTTGCCTCCAGCCCAGAACACGGCTCCCTCTGGTGGTTAGAGCGGGCAAGCACAGCCCAGCTCCCAGAGTCTCACACTCATAGGTAGACACAAGTGGCTTTTTTTCTTTTCTTTCTTTTTTCTTTTTTTTTTTTTTAAATTTTATTTATAACAATATCTGTGTTATTTAGTTGTAAAGGAATTCAGCAAAAATTATTAAAACGTTCACGTCCCCAAAACGGGGCTGCCCGCTTGCTTGCCCTTCCTTGGTGTACCCCACTTCCTCCTAGTCCCCAGGGGAGGGGAGCCTGGGGGACTGTTTTACCAAAGAAAGTCTCCAGTCCTGGGAGCCATGGTGGGGGCACTGGGGAGGGGGAGGGCCTGTCTGGGATACTGAGCCTGGCCATCTCAGAGGTGCCCCTAGAGTAGGGGCAGGGGCATGGGATGGCTTCCCCCACAGGGAACTAAAAATCTCCATCCTTTTCTTCCTACCTCAGCCAGAGCCAAATTTTCCAGACAGGGGCAGCAAAGGGCTCATCCCCCCCAGAATCCCAGAATCAGCCCTTAGGGAGCTGGAGGCGGGGGTGGGGGGATGAGAGGGGAGAGCCTTGACAAAGTGTCTTGTACAGGGGTGGGGGAAGCAGCACCACCAGCTCTCCCAGTGGGGGTGCAATTTTGGTGGGAAGGTGGGAGGCGGGGCCCCTCATACCTGTAAGTTGCAGAACTCCCTCCCTGTCCCCCCTCCTGGAAGGCAGCATGGGGGGGGGGGTTGCTGAGGAGCAGGCAGGAAGGAGAACGGAAAGAGATAATACTGTGCTCGCTTGCTCGCTTGCTCACATATAAAAAGTAATTCCTTCATTTTTACATTTATACATCCCGGCGGGGCCGGGGAGGGGTTGGCTGGGCAGGAGAGGGTTCGTTGAAGGACTTCTCTGGCAGGGGCAGGCAGGAGGCTCTCTGGGGAAGTCCGATTGCGCAGAACCCTATGCCAAGGGGTCCCCTATCTCGTCCTCAGGGCCCCGGCCCAGGAGTTCTCGCTTCTCGTCCGTGCTGGCCAGGGAGTGGCGGCTACCGTGACCACCCATGTAGAGTGTGGCGTACACGGGGTTGGTGAAGTTGGTGGGCTGCAAGGTGACAGAGGGTTCAGGTGGGGCTGGCACCTGCGGTCCGGGCACCCCACCCCATCCCCACCTACATTCCATCATCCAACCCAATACGCTCGGTCAGCCCACCCACGGCCCCTGGTCCCTTGTCCTGGAAGCCTCCTTCTCTGTCCTCTCAGCCCACCTTGTCAGGGTCCAGGGCAAATTCAGGATCCAGTAGGCCCCCTACATCATCAGGCTCCCCGCCTTCGTACATCTTATAGGTGGGGTTCCCAATCTCCACGTTCATGGCCCCATTGGTCATCCGCTGGTGCTGGAAGCCTTTAGCCCTGGGGAGAGGTGGGAGCATTGGGGGCAGGGATTCTAGGGGGGTAAGGCTAGGGCAGTAAAATCATGGCCACAATCTCCCAGACTGCCCATAACTCACCCTCGGACTCGCCGCTTGTACCAGAATACCACTCCGGCTACCAGCAGCATTAGTAGCAGCAACAGCAGAGGGATTAGGATGGAGGCCATATCTAGAGGGAAGGAGGTGGGAAGCTCAGTCCCGAGAGCCTGGAAACACAAGGCCCTCTGTCCCGGGTCCCAGCAGCCCTGCGTCCCCACCCCCTGCCACCTACGTCCAGGCTGCTGTGGGCTGACTACTTGTTCTTCACACCGAGGTCCTGCCATGTGGGGTGGGCACCTGCAGACAGGAGGGGCAGGGCTGAATAGGTGGGACCACAGCCGTGGCTGGCAGGGAAACCAGGAGGGACCACAGGATCCTAATGGTCTGGTCAGACTGGGGGGGAGGGAGGGAAGGTCTAGGCCTCATGGAGGCACAGGCACAACTCACTGGCACTCAGGCATCATTTTGCTGTTCATGGTGCAGGATCCGCCATTGCTGCAGTGGCCAACACAGGTCAGACAGCTGGGGGCCACCCGGCCATCAGAGCAGCTGCAGGAGGGAGTGAGAGGCTGGGCAGGGCTCGGGGAGGGTGTCTGAGGTGCTGGGGAAGGGGCGGGTGGGGCAGGGCAGGGCAGGGCCTGGCGGGGTGGGCCCCACTCACTTGCAGGTGACGTCCCCACTCTGCTTGTTGACCACACAGGCCCCGTCGAGACAGCGGCTACACTTGTTCACCTCGCACCTGGCCCCCTCGAAGTAGGCGGTGCAGCGGCACTGCCGGGAGCCGTCAGCAGCCATTTGGCACGTGCCAAAGTTCTCACAGTAGCCAGAGCATTGCCCTGTGGTTGCGGGGGGCAGGAGAGGAGGTGCGTTAAGCCCCACCTTCATGAGGTTGCTGGGGTGGCTAGACACCTGGGGAACCCCCGGGACTTTTGGGTGACTCCTACCTCCTAAGCCCGCTGCCCCCCCACGTCATAGGCTCCAGGGTACAAAGATGTGTCTGAGCATCCTGACAGCGCACTGCTTTTGCTGCTTTTGCTTGAATAGCCCTGATGCCAGAGGGCTCACTACCTGGGGCGGCGGCGGGGGCACTATCTCACTACTCCACGGCCCAGCTCCAGCAACCTAGGCCTGGCTGAGCTGTGAATGGCCTCTCTCCCTAGAACTCGCCCCTGTGACCACCACCCTAGGTTCTCAGGTTCCCCAGCTCCATCATCCCCTCCCCCAGGGCCCCAGGGATGGCTCACTCACGGTACTGGCAGCGATCACCCAGGAAGCCAGGGAGGCATCGGCACTGGGGCTGGTTGCCCTGGTTGACGGTGCAGGTGCTGTTGTTGGCACAGTGGCCCGCACACACCTGCTGGGTGCATTTGGGGCCCGTAAAGCCCGTGGGGCACCGGCACGTGGGCATGCCTGGTGGGAGAGGATGTGTGAGCGGGACTGTGGCCCACTGAGCCGCCCGGCCCTACTGCAAGGGGATAGGACAGGGTGGGAGGCAGATGGCAGAGAATGGGGTTGTGGGCAAGAGGCACGGGGGCGGGCAGAGGTGAAGTAAGGCAGGGCAGGGGCCTGGGCCCAGGAGCCAGGAATAGTCCTGGCAGGAGAACTGAAGGCCATACCGGAGGGGGAGGCAGCACAAGTGCCCCCGTTGCGACAGTACTCCCAGCACTGGTCCAGCTCACACTTGTCGCCTGTGTAGCGGGGCTGGCAGCGGCACTTGGGCTGCCTCCGCGCGTTGAGGAAGCAGCTGCCACCATTGAAGCACTGCAGGTTACAGGTTCCGGGCCGCGGAGCTGCAGGAAGGATTATCAGGGGACAGAGCCAAGGGGGTGGGGGGGAATTCAGGGGCTGCAGGAAGGAGGGCTCTGGACACGGGATGGGGGACCAGGGAGGGGCATGGGCATACCATCTGGTGGGGGTGTTGGCGAGGGCACAGCCACACAGGTGCCATTGTCCAGTCGCTTCCCATTGGGACAGGTGCAGACAGGCCCACTGGGGCTCAGCAGGCAGAGCCACTCGCACTTCTTCCGGTCACAGGGGTTGGTCACTGCAGGTGAGGGCAGGGGTGGGAGGATGCTGAGACTCATGGACCCAGAACTTCCCCTGCCCGCCAGGACTTGAGGCAGCAGCTTGGAGATACAGAGCCCCGGGCCTTCCCTGGCCCAGCCTGGATGCTCCGTTTCCGCCCACCTTCCGGCTGCTTGTGTTGGTGGTACAGCACCACGTCGGAGGCATGGCTCAGGCCCCCCGTCAGGTTGATCAAGGGGCTGTGTCCAAACTTATGGATCTTGAAGACACGATTATTGATGTAGGTGACGCCATAGATGTAATCCTCAAAGACATCGATGCTGAAGGGGTGACTGAGGCCTGGGGAGGAGTCAGAGGGGACTCAGGCCCTGGTCACAGTCTCCAGGACACTGGGCCACATGGCTCCCAGGTATCTCTAACTCAACATGTCCCAAAGCAAACGCTCCTCAACCTGTTCCTCTTCCAGTGGCCGCTGCTGGCAGAACGTCCCATCAGCCCTGGACTTCTGGGGTCAGGATCAACTTCTGCCCCCTTTCCCCATATTTGCTAATAAGTTCCTATTATCACCCATGTTGCCTCCATGCAGCTCAATACTCATTGTCAGAATGAATGAATGGAGGGAGTTCCTGTCATGGCTCAGCGGTTAGTGAACCCGACTAGTATCCATGAGGACGCAGGTTTGATCCCTGGCCTCGCTCAGTGGGTTAAGGATCTGGTGTTGCTGTGAGCTGTGGTGTAGGTCACAGATGTGGCTCAGGTCCCACGTTGCTGTGGCTCTGACGCAGGCCGGTGGCTATAACTGATTGGATCCCTAGCCTGGGAACCTCCATGTGCCATGCCTAGCCCTAAGACCAAAAGACCAAAAAAAAAAAAAAACACAAAAAAAACATGGAATGAATGGAAAAGTGGCCCAGAAGGTCAGAGTGGGCCTCAGGCCTGCAGGGCTGGTGCTGGGAGGGGCCTGAAGGGCACTGCAAGATTGTTGGGGGTCATGGGAGTTCCCTTCATGGTGCAGCAGAAATGAATCTGACCGGGAACCATGAGGTTGCAGGTTCGATCCCTGGCCTTGCTTAGTGGGTTAAGGATCTAGCGTTGCCGTGAGCTGTGGTGTAGGTTGCAGACCAGGCTCAGATCTGGCGTTGCTGTGGCTGTGGTGTAGGCCGGCGGCTACAGCTCTGATTCGACTCCTGGCCTGGGAACCTCCACATGCTGCAGGTGCGGCCCTAAAAGGATGAAAAAACAAAAAACAAAACAAAACAAAAAAGATTGTTGGGGGCCAGGCTGAGGAGGCTGGCAGGTGCTGAGGGAGGCCTGGGGCTCAGAGGGGAAGACAGAGACCGGGGTAAGGTCAGGGCTAGCTGAGGCTGCTGGCGGACGCTGACCTCGTTTGCTGTCAGCAGCCACGATGGGGTCTGTGCCGTTGAGCCGGATGCTTCCGATGACCGAGAGCTTGGCATCTGCCCAGTACAGTCGTTCATTGTGGTAATCCACGGCCAGGCCTGGGGGAGCAAACAGCGCTGTGAGGGCCCAGCCTGCCTGCCCCAGGGCAATCTCCGCATTTGGGGCAGCACCATTGTTCCCATGACTACTCCCAATCACCTCTTCTGGGAAAAGCCTCCCCAACCATCTGTCCCATCCCAGTCCAAGCCCCTTCCCCTCCCACACCCCCATTCCCTGCTGCACGGACCTGTGGGCCACTGGATGTTGTCCTGTACCAGTGTCTCCCGAAGGGTCCCATCCATCGCTGCTGTTTCAATCTTGGGGTGGTTCCCCCAATCTGACCAGTACATGGTGCTGGGGAGAGAGAAGGAGTGAGTGTGGGTAGGGCCTGGGCTCCCAAAGGAGGCCACTCAAGGTGAGCACAGGGGGACTGCTGGGTATTGAGAAGAGAGTATCCTGTCCACCCCCACCAGAGAGAATCAGGGGGACTCAGCTCCCTGCCCAGGCTAAAGAGCTTTTACTCTAAAACCAAAATGTGCTGATCTGGAGTCACTTAAGTAGCCCAGAACCTGGCTCCACATGACAGCCAGCCAAGCGGAGGTCAGGCCCCACCGGAGCAGGCCCGTGGGACTCCAGGCAACATCAGGGAGGGCCAGCGCTGGGTGCGGCCTGGAAGACCTGGGGGCCTTTGGAGGACTCTGATCTCAGGCTGGTCTGAGAGGGGAAGGACATGCTGGAAGATGCTAATGGAAGATGCTGGGCACCTGCCCCCAATCCCAGGAGATTCACAGCCCTGGCCCAGACACCTTCCCCCAGGACCCCTGCCCACCCCCTCAGCGGATCCACCACAATGGCGTGGGGTTCGTCAATCATGCCGGAGATGAGCGTCTTGCGGTTCTCGCCCTTCATCTGTGCCACCTCGATCACATCTCGGCCCGAGTCAGTCCAGTACACGTTCCCAGCCACCCAGTCAATGGCGATGCCTCTTGGCATCTTGAGCCCTGAAATCTGAATTGGGGGGGGGGATGTCACAGTTTCAGAGGTTACCACCTTTTGTCTTCCTGCCCATTATCCAGCCCCCCACACTCGCCAGCCTGTCCCTGCCAGATATCACTGCCCTGCTTTACTGAGGAATAAAGTGAGGCCCAAAGAGGCTAAAGAGGCTGGAAAGATGGACACAGTGGGCCAGCAGTGACAATCAGGCACTGAACATGGCTCTGAAGCTGAAGGCCTGGTGTTCACCATGCCCTGCAGCCTTAGCTGTGATGTGACAGAGCCACCTACTGACGACGGTGCTACTGTCTACCTGCAGTCTGTGCCTTGTGATGTAATCCTCCAGTCTCACTCTCTGCCCTTCCACTGTCCTCAGCCAACTCTGCTCTGAAGCGTCTGCTCTTCCTGCCCAATCGGTGCCTGTGTGTGGACCCCACCCCATGCCAGGTGCTCACATTGAGGTGGGTGACACCCCGGTCAATCTGTCGCCGATGCCGATTGGAAGTGGTAGGAGGCGCAGCAGGCGGCAGGCTGCGGAAGGAGATGGTGCCCGTGTGCCAGTTGGTCCAGTAGACGCGGCCAGCCTTGACGTGGACATCCATGGCATCGATGCGGACGCTCTCGTCACCCTGGAAGGCCTGCTCGTATGCCGAATGGGGGTGACTGGGGAACAGGCTGCGGATCTCATTGTCGTCAGCGATGTACAGGACCTGATACTCAGAGCCTGGAGGGATAAGAGACCAGATGTTGGCGGGGTGGGGGCGGGGGTGTGTGTGAAGGGCGGGGCTGGGGTTGTTGGGCCCAGTGCTGGGAGGAGCCACCCAGAGATGTGCTCCCACCCAGGCCAGTCCCTTTCACACTGACAGTGTCTTCTCTCCTATGGAACCATCTGCCCTAGCCAGAAGCCTCTGCTCATCCTGCCCCTAGCCGGTCTTGAGGGCTCCAGCCTCAGCCCTCAAAACTTCCCTCTCTCCGGAGCTGATCTGATCTAAGCTGCTACTCTAGAAAGCAGTCTCTTCTCTTTCAGCCTCAGGACTTCTGCCTCCTTGTGGCCTCTGGCAGGCATCACCATGCGCTCTGCTCCAAATCATCTGATATGGGCGCACACACATGTGGGTGTGTGTGAACACGGCCATGGAGGGTGCAGATGTGCGTGGGCATCTCAGTGCACTTGGGCATGCGTGGCGGGCTTGTGTGTGTATATACATGTTCCTGTGTGTGCATGGATGTGTGTGTGGGGGGTGTGTATGCAGGCACAAGGAAGGTGCAACTGTATGTCAAAGCATACGAGGGAGCAGAACGTATACATGTTCACACCAAAAAAAAAAAAAAGGTAAATATGGGAAGTGATGGATGTGTTAATTAATTCGATGGGGGGATCCTTTCATAAAGTATACTTATATCGTCATCACCTGGTATGCATTTAACTACCTGACAGTTCTGTATCTCAGAAAAGCTGAAAAAATAATGGGACTATGCAGGTGGGGTACATATCAGGGGAAGTGTAGGGGTGCGCATCTGCGTGCTTCCCCCCCCCCAAACTGCCTCAGCTCTGGGACCTGCAGCCCCCGCACGACTGCCAGCACTGTGTACTGCGGGTCTAGGATTTCAGGCTTGGGCAAGGCTGCATGGAGATATACCCCACGTTCCAGGTCCTGGTTTCATATCCCGCCGTTATAAGCCTGCCCCCTCCTCCTACCTTCTGCCTTGCAGGTGTTGTGCGTCTTCATGAAGTTCCGAGCGCAGCTGCACAGGTGGCCGCCCTTGGTGTTGTTGCAGAGCTGAGAGCAGGTGCCGAAGCGCAGGCACTCGTTGATGTCTGAGGGTGACATGGATGGGTCATGGCGGGTCTGGAGGCTGGGGTTTCTGCCCGCCCCGCTGGGCCTGCCGTCCTACCTTGGCATCCGGGCTGGCCGGGCACCGTGTGGAAGCCGGAGCGGCAGGCACAGTATGCGGCTTTCTCCGTGCGCACGCAGCGTGCCTCATCCCCACAGATGCTGGCATTGGTGGCGCAGCTGGTCAGCTTGGGGTCTGCGAGGACTGAGTCTAAGCCTGGGCTTCCGCTCCCTGCCCTCCGGGTCGAGCCCTGCCCCCCACCCCCCAACGTCATCTCACCGATGCTGCAGTCCTCCTCGTCAGAGCCGTCGCCACAGTCATCGAACATGTTGCAGCGCAGCGAGGAGGAGAGGCAGCGCTGGTTCCGGCATAGAAACTCCTTCTTGTCTTTGCAGTGGGGGGTCTGGGCCGTGGGCGGCTCTGGGGGAGGGCGGGGCTTCAGGTCCTGAGTTATTTACCACTCTGCCCCTTCTTCCCACTGGGACCCTCCAGTCAGCCATGGGTAGAGGGGGGTCACAAGCCTGGCTGTCAAGCTTCAGGGGAAGCTGATTACACATTCTCATTCTCAGTTTCCACCTCCAGGCCTTCCGCAGGGGGCTTCTCTCCCTCCCAGGCAGGGCCGCCAGGCTCCTGGCAGTGGCTCCTCCCCTTTCCCAGGTGAATCTGCTCACCAGACACCGCACCTAATTGCCCCACCCCGTGTAGAGCACCCCCGCCTCGAGGCGCCCTAGGCTCCCCTCCACTGGGCCCCTGCTTACCACAGTCCTCCTCATCAGTCCCATCCCCGCAGTTGTCGGTGCCATCGCACTGGCGCCCGATCCACAGGCAGACGCGGTCGTTCTTGCAACGGAAGGGCCGGTTTGGAGGGCAGACGAAACGGGCTGCGGGGGAGGGAGGAGGAGAGAATCCGCTTAGGGGGCGGGGCGGCGGCCCACCGCCCACCCTGGATCGTGAGAGCCCCGCCCCGGCCCGCCCTGCCCGGAGCCTCACCGCATTCCTCCGGGTTCTCATCTGAGTTGTCCCCGCAGTCATCCTCTCCATCGCACTTCCATGCCAGCGGCTTGCACAGGGTGTTGTTGCACTGGAATTCGTCCAGGGGGCAGGTCCGCACTGGGCGCAGGGGGAGCAGAGAGTAAAGGATCAGCCCTCGGTCCCAGGCTGCTGGGGGTGGGCTCTTGCCCAGATCCCTCCCTCCATGGGCAGAGGTCCCACCAGACTGAACCCAGGTTTCCTAACTTTCTACTGGCCAGGTAGCTGGGCAGAAACTGCCTCCTTTGGTATTTAGGGGAGAAGAGGCCTTTCTGGGGGAAGTGTCCAGAGTGGTCCAGTAGGCCTTCTTTATTGGGTGGTGTGGCAGGGCTCCCCCGTCTGCTGTAGTTCAGTGGCAGGGACAGAGGAGGAGCACTGGGCTGGGAGTCAGGAGACCTAGGCTCCAGGCCCTGGCCTCAGCCACTTGAGCAGAGCCAGGATGTCTGCCCTCACTGTTGGGGTCTCTGCTCCAAGCCCCAACCTTCTCTCACTTGGGTTTCCCACTGCCCCCTCTGGGCTGTTGAGCCCAGGCCAGCGGTAGGTGCTGCCTCCTTGTCTCAGGAAAGGAAAGTGGGCAGGGACTTTGCCTCTCAGAGCAGCTGACAGCTGTGGGAACTTGTGGGGCGAGGCCTGGATGCACATAGTCCACAGGTTTCTGCTGGATTTCAATGCAAGTGGCACCTTGACTAAGTGCTACTGTGGGACACGGTGGGAGGGCTGAGGAGCCAAAGTGGAGGGGCTCACCACCAGTGCTGCAGGCTTCCTCATCACTGCCGTCCATGCAGTCAGCATCTGCATCACAGCGCCAGCGCAGGGGGATGCAGTGGCCGCTCTTGCACTGGAACTGGTCCATGTCACAGCGGGGGGTGCAGTCTTTCTGTGGGCACAGAAGCAGGCATCCTGGTCAGATCTGAGGGCCCCTGTGGCTCTGCCCCGACTCTTTGGAGGCCATCCCTCCCTCCTTCTGGTCTCCCCGCCCACCTCATCTGAGCCGTCTGCGCAGTCATGATCCCCATCGCATTTCCAGCGCCCGGCGATGCAGCGGCCGTTGGCACAGGAGAACTCACTCTCAGAGCAGGGCCGAGGGGCTGGGGGAAGATAGGGGAGAGACAGGCCCAGGAGGGTGGGCTTAGGGACTCTGCCCTTCAGGGCATCTCCAGTCCTTGCAGAGCAATGTCACCCTTCCCTGTGTCCCTGAAGGCCACAGGTGACTGGCATAATGACCAAGAAGCTTCACCAATCCCAGGCAAGCCAACTGGCTGCCCTCATGGGACCAGCTGGTCACAGAGGCTGCTCCCACTTATCCCTCTGGGGCAGATACACAAGAGAGGGCATGGTCCCTGGCCCTGCCCTCAGGGCAGACTGTGTGTGGGGAGGGCAGGGGAGGGACAAGACCACTAAGACAAGCACCAGGATTTAGGGAGAGGCCAGTAAAGGACGATGGGCTGGCACCGCACGGGGACAGGCGGGCTCTGGGGCAGCGGCAGGGGAATGTGGTAGGAGCACGGGCACATCAGAGACACCTACCTCTGCAACCCCGAGAGGACAGTGTGAAAATGGAGAGAAACATGAGATGAGGTGAAATGGCACAAACTCAAATACACAACATGGAGTGGGGTGGGGTGGGGTGAGGAGGGAGGGGCCTCCTGACCCCCAGTCCTGGGAGATGGCCACCTGCCCTAGTGCAGCCTGGTGGCAGGAGGGGCAGGGGCGCTGAGCAGGGAGGTGTCCAAGGTCTCCCGGGGAAGGGCGCCTGTTGGGCCGAGTGGGGCAGGGTAGGGGACATACTGCAGCTCTCCTCATCAGAGTTGTCCCCACAGTCATTGTCGTAATCGCACTGCCAGCGGCCGGGCACACAGCGGTTGTTCTTGCAGCGGAACTGGTAGGGCTCACAGGTGCGCTCATCTAGAAGAGGCCAGGTTGAGGGGTGGTCAGGGACAGGGAGGGGACACACGTCAAAGTCTCGGACAGGTGTGGTCAGGATGGCCAGGAGCATAACAGTGGGCATTCTTGCCTGACAGAGGTTGCGGTGGGAGGCCGGGCCGTGTTCTTTTTTCTTTTTTTTTTTTTAATGGCCACACCCGCGGCATATGGAAGTTCCCAGGCTAGGGGTTGAGTGGGAGCTGCAGCTGCCAGCTCATGCCACAGCCCCAGATGGGATCTGAGCCACATCTGCGACCTACGCCCATTTTGTGGCAAGGCCCGATCCTTAACCCTCTGACTGAGGCCAGGGATTGAACCCACATCCTCAGTGACACCATGTTGGGTAACCTGCTGAGCCACACTGGGACTCCCCAGGCTGTGTTCTGAGATGTGGCGTCTATGGAGCTATTGGGGCAGGAAGGACAGGAGACTGGGAGAGCTGCTTTTTGGAGGGGATCACAGATCCCATCAGGTGTGCGGAGAAGAGTCTGCATGGGTACAGGTGAGGGTGGAGGCAGGGACAGGGACGGGAACTAGATTGGAGGTGCTGTTCCCTGGAGCGGGGCTGGGAGCTCACCACACTCCTCTTTAGGCTCATCCGAGCCGTCCCCACAGTCGTCCTCTCCGTCACACTTCCAGCGTGCCGGGATACAGCGGCCCGAGTCCTTGCATCGGAACTCATCCACTCCGCAGGTCATCTGGGCTGCAAGGGGGTGGCCCAGTGGTGACGATGGGGAGGAATGAGCGGTGAGGGTGGGGTCTGGGTGGGAGCCGCCACACGTTGGGGAGGTGGGAGTAGCAGACACTGCAGGGAGGGTGGGCTCCCGGTGACTCACTGCAATTGGCAGGCTCATCACTGCCGTCCACGCAGTCGTTGTCCCGGTCACAGACCCAGACTCGGGGGATGCAGCGCTTGGTGATGGAGCACTGGAACTGGTTGGGGGCACAGGTCACCTCGGCTGCAGGGTTGGGGAGAGAATGAAGACCTGCCCATTTTGCCTCCCACCATAATTGAAGGTCATCATTTTTCCCCTCTCGTCTATGCCCTGGCCCTGGTCTTGGTCCTGCCAGCAATTTCTTGGAAGGGACAGTTTAATGTTGGTGCTTTTAGTCTTCTGGATCCGCACAACTCTATGATGTGCATGATGATTTTATGAGCAAACCAAGTCACACCCCATATAATTTATGTGGCTCATCTAATAACATTACTTGAGAGCAGCATGGCCCCTCGAAGAAGCGGGGGTAGATTTCAATGTGAATTGTGTTTCTGTGCCCGTTTTCCCACCACCCCATTCCCCACCACCACCCCAGGCACTCACGGCAGTCCCTCTCATCCTCCCCGTCTCCGCAGTTGTCCTGCCCGTTGCAGCGGAAGATGCCAGGAATACAGCGGTTGGTGTTGGTGCACTTGAACTGACTGGGCAAGCAGACGTGGATGTCTGTGGGAGTGGGAGGAGGAGGGGGGGTAACTTATGGTGGATAGAGGACTCAGGCAGGGCGGGCCACCTCCTCAGTGGGAGAGGGCGGGCTCAGGGCTGGAGCAGCAGGGGTCCAGCCTGGAGAGGCAGCGGCGGCCACAGCTGAGCTCCCTTGCCCTTGGAGCAGTTACCAAACCCCCAAATCCTAGGGAGGGACAAGGCGGGGTGGGAAGGCAGCCGTTTACCGCAGTTGGCCTCGTCACTGTTGTCCTGGCAGTCATTGTCCCCGTCGCAGATGAAGGCAGGGTTCGTGCAGATGCCTGTCGAGCACTGGAACTGTCCGGGGCGGCACTTGAACTCGGCTGCCGGGAGGGGAGGCTCAGGGTCAGCAGGGCTGGGGGTGGGCACGCCCATGCGGGGCCTGGGAGTCAGGAGGCTCGGACCTGATGCAGGACCCTCTGGCCACCCTGCCGGGGCACTCACGACAGTCCGGGGGCTCGTCCGAGTGGTCCCCACAGTCGTCCTCCGTGTCACACTTCCACCAGAAGGGGATGCACTTGTCGTTCTTGCACACAAACTGGAGGGCAGGTGGGGGCGAGAGGGGTTGGTGGGGGTCCGGGGAACTCAGGAGGTTTTCTTTTGAGGGGGCTGGGATGTTTCAAAGAAGCAGTGGGGTCGGGTGTCTTGGGGGGAGGATGGGCTGGATGGAAGGTTGGGATGTGGCGAGTGTAGGAAGGCCAGGCCAGGGGGTATCTGTGTGGAGGTCGGGATTGGAGGGATTGGTGGGGGAGGGCTCAGGGTTAGGGTGTGGGGGTGTTTGTGTGAGGTGACGGGTGTAAAAGTATTGCTGTGGGGAGACAAGAGGTAGGCAAGAAATGTGGGGGTGTTAGCGTGGGAAAACCAGATGCATGAGGACATTAGAGGAGTGGGGGTACTGGTGTGGGGGGGTCGGGGAACGAGGCGTGGTGAACGGGGTCTAGGGGAAGAGCCTCACCTGGCTGGCTGTGCAGTTGGACACACAGTTGCGCCCATCACCACCCAGGTAGAAGTTGGTGGGACAGGCACACTTGTGGCCACCCCCAGGAGACAGCAGGCACAGGTTGCTGCAGCCGCCGTTGTTGACCTTGCAGGGGTGATTGGGTACTGCCAGGGGAAAAGCGGTTAAAGGGTGGCTGACTGGCTCAGTTTATGGACCACTACCCCCTGAGCTGCCAGGGTCCGGAGCAAGGGCAGCCCTCGCTGGAAACACGTTTTCTGGCCTTTCAAAGGCTGCCTAGCCCATCGATCTTGAATGGAAGTGGGATGGATCCAAACCCTGCTCTTTCGGGAGGGAGCTGGAGCTGGAGACGGGAGAGGACTTTCTCAAGGTCCCAGGATCAGGCCCTGCCTGAAGCCCACACACAGCTTCCCCTGAGCCCTCCCTCAGTTCTGGTCTGCTTGCCTTTGGGGTCTGGCCTCAGTGTTCTCTACCCAGACCTGCCCTGCTGGACCAGCCTCAGGGCTTCCCTGCTACAAGACCCCAGGGCTGGACCCCAGCTGGGCTCCTGAGAGCCAGATCATAGCCTGTCTACAGCCTCCTGAATCTCCTGGCATCTATAACACTGCCCGGTCAGTGCTGCAGAAGAGGCGGGCAGGAATCCCTGCTGAGACTGTGGGGCCCCAGCCCAGCCCAGGGGTCCCTCGTGCCTGGCTCACCAATGGCCACTCTCACTCCTCAGCTGCTTACCATCGGGCTGGCGCAGGGCGTGGAAGACGTGCAGGTCCATGGGCCGGTGCAGCGTGCTGATGAGGAGAGTCTTGTTGGTGCCCGTGGTCTTGTGGGCTCGGTTGATGGACTTGGTCTCCCAGTCGGTCCAGTAGACATAGTCCTCAAACAGGGTCAGGGCGAAGATGTGTGGGATATCCTGGCTCAGCACTGTGGCCGGGGGTGGGGACAGACCCAGCAGCCAGTTAGCACCCAGTGGTGTACCGGGCACCTCCTTTGCTAAGTCTCCTTAACCCCACAGCAACCCTGTGAGGTGGGCACTAGCCGCACCCCAGCCCCGGGCCACACAGCTGGTAAGTGGCAGAGCTGGAACTCAAACCCAGGCCTGCTGGACAGCAGGTTCTTGCTCCAAAATACCCACTGCTGTCAGGAAATGAGGGAGTGCTGGGTACCAGCCTGTCCTCCCCCTCCCACCCTCCTCGGGGCCAGTCACTGGGATCTGGGCATGAGAAGGTGCCCCTCTCTCTTTCCTGAGGCCGCATGGGGTGGCCTCATGCCTGGGCAGGTCCCTAGACCCCTAGACCCTTGGCGGGTGGGGTCCTCAGATCAAGCCCTCTGGCTTTTAACCCCACTCTTGCCCCAAAGGCCTGATCCCCTGTAGCCTCAGACCCCCAACCCCACCAGGTCTGCTGTGCCCGGGCAGCTTCACTGGCGCACTGACCGACATGACGGTTGGAGCCATCCAGGCTGGCAAACTCAATGTAGTCCTCACGGGCATCAGCCCAGTAGATGCGCTCGGTGACATAGTCCAGTGTCAGGCCGTTGGGCCACGTGATCTTGGTGTCCACGATGACACTGCGGCCAGACCCATCCATGCCGATCCGGCCGATCAGTGAGTGGTCCCCCCAGTCTGTCCAGTACAGGTACCTGGCAGGTGGGTGGGCAGGGAGATCCAGTGACAGGTCCCACCAGGAGCCTTCAGGAAGGCTGGGCCTGGACACCCGAGTGTACCAGCTGCTTTAGGGGCTCCCCCAACCCTCCAGGCCCACATACCCATTCTGCACATCCACAACCAGAGCCCTGGGCTCACGGAGGCCGGAGCTGACCAGCACTGTGCGATAGGCCCCGTTGAGTTTGGACACTTCGATGGTGTCCCGGCCTTTGTCACACCAGTACAGGTTGCCACCAACCCAGTCCACAGCCAGCCCGTCGGGGTTGCTGAGGCCCGTCCGGTGCAGCACCTGAGGACAGGGGCAGGGAGAAAGGGTCCTGGGTGACCTGGGACAGGACTGTCACCTCTCTGGGAGGACAGTGGAGGGAAAAGGCCCAGCCCCAGTCGTGCTGTCAGCCCAGGCTCGAGGAAAGGGGTCTCTAGAGGAGAGAGACCACACCCCAAACCCCACAGTGCCCAGAAGTTCAGGTTTAAGGGCGGTCAGACATAAGGGGGACTTGCTGCTAATTAGAGAAAGAGCGAGAGGAATCTCCTAGACATTAGCCCTCCCTGGGTTTCGGGGAGAGAGAAGCGAGGACGAGCAGAGTCGTGCAGTGACTCAGGGGGGAAGGGGGAGAAGGCATAATTCAGTGGGGTGGGTGGGGAGACGGCCAGATGGCCTCGAAACAGAGGGGGCTTCTGGGAGGGACGCTGCCCCAGCCTCACCTGCACGTTGCTCCCGTTAAGGTGCATCCTGCGGATCATGCTGCCCTGGGTTGTCACATCTGTCCAGTAAATCATCTGCTCTCGGTAGTCAAAGTCCAAGGCGACAGCGTTGTTTAGGCCCTGGATTTGGGGGGTGAGCACAGGGGTGACCAAAGAGTCAGGTTGTGGATGGCTGGAGATGTCAGTGGGGGGTGATGGCATGGGCCTGAGAGTGGAGAGCAAGGGGCCGAACTGGGTGAGGGAAGCAGCTGTGGGCCTGGGGGTGCTGGTGGGGAGGGCCAGCACTGCACCTGCTTAAGCAGTGTGTAGTTGGAGCCGTCCAGGTTGAGCTTGCGCAGGTAGTAGCGGTTGGCGAAGATCAGAAATGGCTCCTCGTCTGGAGACAGAGGGTGCTGGCTGAGCTGCTGGCTGGGGCACCCTCTGGCACCCTCGGTCCCCAGCCTGTTTTCGGCTCTGCTCTCCCAGCCCTCCCACCACAGCCACTGGCTGCCTCGGCCAATTGCACACCCTCCAAGCACCCGTCTCACCAGTCACAGCCTTGCAGCTGTGGGGGTCGCCGCCGCGGGGGGCGTAGCCCTCCACACACAGACACTTGTAGCTGCCGTGGGTGTTGATGCAGCGCTGGCTGCAGGGGAAGGTGGTGCTGCACTCGTCCACGTCGGCGCACGTCCGGCCGTCATCCTTCAGGCGGAAGCCAGGGCGGCAGCGGCACTGTGGGCACAGGGAGCCTTGGGTGGGCACCAGGCAGGGGTCTGCAGGCCTCCCACCCTCGAGACTTGGGGTCAGAAGCTGTCTTGGGGCTCTGGCTCCCTCCACCCGGGGTGGCTGGCTCTGACACGGAGGCCCAGCCTTGCCAGGGGAGGCAGGCAGCAAACAGGTCCTCACCCCGCCACTATCGTGAGACCCCAGCGATCTCCACGTCTCTGCATCCAGAGTCAATGCTCAGGCCTCCTCTTATGTGACCGTGAGCATGACTTGAGAGTTGATCGCCTCCTCCTCCTCCAACACGCTCTCCTCTTCACTTGGCTGTCCTCCCGTCCCTGTGGCGGGCCCTGCTCAGGCTCCTCTGCTGCTTCCCCCTCACCTCCCTGTCCTCGGTGTGACTGAGCCCAGGGCTCGGGCCTCACACAGTCCTCTTTTCCATCTACACTCGCCTGCTGGGGCATCTTATCCAGGCTCATGGCTTAAATGCCGTCTCTATGGTGATGGCTCCAGGCCCTCTCCCCAGTCTGGCCTCTCCCTTGAACTGCAGACCTGTGCATCTGCTGCCCACTGCACATCTGCACGCCCCTCTTTCTCTTAGGCCCCTGACCTCATCTGCCGGCTGGCTCTACCCGCCGAACCAACCGAGCAGAGATTTCTGTTGCGTCCAAAGCTGTGTCCCCAGTGTCCAGAACACTGCCTGGCAGAGCAGGAAAGCAATTAGCCCTTGTTGGAGGAAAGAATAAACAGGTAGGGCCCCTGCCAGGCTTGGGGGTGTGGAGGCGCCCACCCAGGGCACAGCATACCTTAAAGCCGATCTTGAGGTCCTCGCAGTCCTGGCTGCAGCCGCTGAGCTTGTGGCTGAGACACTCGTTGACGTGGCAGCCGCGCTCATCTGAGCCATCGCCGCAGTCATCCTGGCCGTTGCACAGCAGTGCCTCGGCCACACAGCGCCCGCTGCTGCACAGGAACTGCGAGGAGGCATTGCACTTGTGCTCTAGGGAGGGGAGGAGGTGGCAGGTCAGTCGGTCCCAGGCAGTCTGGGGGCTTGGGGACGGAGACAGGGGCCAAGAGCGGGGAGGGGTGCCACCCGTGGGACCTACCTGGGCTGGTGCAATGCGGGTTCTTGGGGGCCTCGTCACTCTGGTCATGGCAGTCATTTTCACCATCACACTCCCACTGGCGGGAGCTCAAGCAGCGGCCGTTGGCGCATCGGAACTCATTGGGGCCGCAGGTCGGGTACTCTGAGGTTGGAGGGGGCAGGTAAGGCTGGCGGCCTGTGAACGGAGGGCAGGGTCCGCCTCCCACCACGGTCCCGGGCTCACCACACTCGGGGGACTCGTCAGAACCGTCGGCGCAGTCACGGTCGTGGTCACACATGAAATGCTTGGGGATGCACTGGCGGTTCTGACACATGAACTCGCGGTCATCGCAGGTGTTGTTGTACACTGTGGACAGAGGCGGACACGGCCCTCAGCCCTGCCAACAGGCTGCTGACTGTTACCCCCGACCTTCCTGGGGTCTGAGTGGTGGAACCGGCAGATCTCTGGAGCCCTGAGCTGTAGGTAGGGATCTGCTACCGACCACCAGAGCGGCCTCCATGGACACACTTCCTCTCCTTGACCTTGGTTTCCCCTTCTGCAACGTGAGACTGTGACCAGGTGCTGCCCACCCCGCTCCTCGGGGCCCCTGATGCTCACAGCAGCCGGCTGTGATGCTCTCGTCTGCGCCGTCAGCACAGTCCTTGTCACCGTCACAGAGCCAGCGCTCAGGGACACACATGTGGGTGCCCGGGCAGGAGAAGGAGTTGGGGCCACAGGTCTTGCCTTCTGTAGGGCGAACAGGGAGCCACTGAGAGATGCAGGGCCTGGCCGCTGGGTGATGTCCCCACCGCTGTGCTGTCCCTGAGTTGGGGGGGGAGGTCCTGTCCCTCCCGGGGCCATCTCCCCAACTTGATGCTGGGGACCCCTCACCGCAGTGAGCTGCCTCATCTGAGCCGTCCCCGCAGTCATCACTGCCGTCACACAGCCACTGCTTGGAGATGCAACGATGGTTCTGGCACTCAAACTGGGCCTCTGAGCAGAACTTGTCTGGGGCGGTGGGAAGCCACAGTTAGGTGGGGGAGGGAAGATGGGTCATGCAGCTTGGCAGGTAGATGCCACAAGACAAATGGGAGAGACACCCATGGCACATGTATGTGAGGGGGAGCTCAGCAGGAGCTAGAAAGATGGCCCTCTCTCTGAGCCTGTGGGTCTGAGAGGGGGTCAAAGGATGAGGCCCTAGGATCCTTTCTTCCAGGAGGGCATTTCCTGGGAGGGAACCAAGCAGTGGGGTCTGGACAGGGTCTTGATGAAGCCCCCACACCCCCACAGGCACCCTCACCCCCCACGGCTTGGGTGAGCGGGGCTGGGATCACTCACTGCAGTGGGTCTCATCCTCGCCATGTTCACAGTCATCCTCCTTGTCACACGTCCAGCTCATGGGGATGCAGCGCCCACTGGGGCAGGCAAAGTAGTTGAGGGGGCACCTGGGACGCTTCACACCTGGGGGAGAGGGAGGCGTGAGGGCACAGCCACCTCGGGGGTCCACTGCCCACCCCACACCTGCCTGCTGACCAGACCTGGGCAGTCGCGCTCGTCGCTGTAGTCCCCACAGTCGTTGGCGCCATCACACACCCAGCTGGGCGCGTAGCAGAGGGACGTCCGCTCACAGGGCTGGAAGCGCACACCCTTCACCCCCAGGCGGAAGTAGCTGCTGCAGTCAGTGGCGCCTGGTGAGGGACGGGGGCAGGGATGAGGGGTGATACCCGCTTCCCATTAAACACCCTCCCTCGGAGCTGCTGGCTCACATGGACCCTTGGGTTTTAGAAAGTTGAACCGTGTCCTTTGCTGGGGGGCTCTGTCCACATCTTCCACTCCCTGCCCCCTCCGAGTCCCAGGGGAGCCCAGGTCTGAGGCAGGCTGGGAGGGGACTGAGGCTGCTTGTGAGCCAGGGGGAAGGCAGTGAGGACCGTGGGTGGAGGGGAGGGGAGCCGAGACGACAAGGCACCAGGATAGGGCATCGCTCACTGCAGTTCATCTCGTCCGAGGCATCCTCACAGTCCACAAACTGGTTGCAGCGGCTGGAGTTCCCGATGCAGGTGCCGTCCCGGCAGCGGAATTCGCCCACACTGCAGGCCGTCTCTAGAACAGCACCCCCCCCGGGGGCCATCAGGTGGGGTCCTTCCCGTGGGGCCAGATGGGCCCAGGCCAGAGCTCCTGGCCCAAATTGTCTGCCTGGGCCCATCATAACATACCCTGAACCAGACTCCCCGGGGTCTGGGGACCAAAGCTCAGAGCCAGGGTGGGGGTGGTATGGGGGGTCTGAGGCCTACACCAGTCCCACTCACTGTTGCAGGGAATCTCATCAGAGCCATCCCCGCAGTCATCTGCCCCGTTGCACCACAGCATGTTGGACACACAGCGCCCGTTATTGCACTGGCGGAAGGTCTTCTTGCAGCGGCGTGTGTCTGTGGATCGGGGAGCAGGCCACAGTCAGCAGCAGCTACAGGGGAGGGGCTGCCTCTGATGAGACCTCGTGCCTTCGCTCCCTCGACACAACTGAGCCCCTGCTACAGGCCTGGCACCGGGCTTAAGATGGCTCCACCCTTCATAAGTTCCCCAAACTCCTCCAGGCCCCGGCTTTTGCTCCTCACTCCCATGCCCCACCCTGCTGGGGGCTGAGACTGGTGACTCAGGAGGTGGGAGCCTGGGGGGGTGGTCCTTACTGCAGTAGGACGGCTTCTCGTCAGACTTGTCCTTGCAGTGAGAGACGCCGTCACATGTCAGGCTGAAGTTGATGCACTCGCCGTTGGCACACTCAAACTCATCTTGTGCTCGGCACGAGGAATTCACCGCTGGGGAGGAAGGTGGAGGTGCTGCAGGAGCCAGGGTGCTGGGGCCTCAAGCACCCAGATCCCTCTCCCTGCAGGAACTGAGGTCATCCTATTTCTGCTCAATGAAAAGCTTCGGGGATGGGGCTGTTGGAAAGTCTGGGAAGAGACGGTGCCCATCTGTGCCTGGGGTCCCCCGCTGGTGCCCTCCTCCCTCCTCTCTCTCTCACCCTGGCAGGTGAGGTCCTCCTGAAGGATGCGGCCCCCTCGGCAGGAGCAGTTGACATGGCCTTGGTGGGTGAGCAGACACAGGTCCTGGCAGCCCCCATTGTTGATGCGGCAAGGGGAGAGTTCGCCTGCAGCAGGGAGGCAAGGCCATGGCTGAGAGCGTTCTCTGCTGGGCACACGCACAATGCCCACCCCCGAGCTTCCTGGCACCAGCTGTGACATGTGGCTCATGGCTGGGGTGGGGGCTGCTGTGGGAGGGCCAGGTGGGAGCGTTTGGGGTGGATCTGGGGTCGAGGATGTGTGTGCTCTTAAGTGGGAGGCTTGGGGGCCCCAGGTGTGTGTGAGGAGGGTGTGGGAGGCTGGGAAAGCTGCAGATCTGTGGGGGGGGACCCCTGGTCACCAGACCCGGGGTGGGAGTGTCTGTACTGTGCACACAGAGGGTGGAGGGGGCACAACCTGGAATGGGTGTGAGATCAGGTTCCGCCGGGTATGTGCGGTTCTGGGTGGGAGGAATGATTGGAGCATGTGCTGGGAGCATTCAAAGATGTGGATGAAGCCAGTTGGATGTGTGTGTTTGTGTGCCAGCATGCAGATGTCTCGGGGGAGCTGGAGTAGAGGAGTGTGAGCTGTTTTGGAAGGAGTTTCTTGAGGGTGCAGGTGTGTACAAGTGTGGGTCTGTGCACATGGAGGCCCTGGGGGAGCAGGCCCAGGGTCTTTTGTGTGTGTGTGTTCATGCTGGCATGATGGGCAGGGGAGCAAGGCTGGTGGCAGTGGCCCCACTCACAGCTGTTGGTGTCATTGGCCACGGCGATGATGCCCATGGGCTGCTGGGGGATGTCCACACGCAGCAGCTTCATGTCGCTGCCCACGTACTTGTTGGCCCGCTGCACGGCCCGCCGCACCCAGTCGGTCCAGAAGATGTGCTCCCCGTACACTGCCAGCCCGAAGGGGTGCACCGGCTCTGACTTCAGGATCACCTGGGGAGGCAGCATCAGCCCCGTCAAGGCGCTCGCCCTCGCCTGCCTCCAGCCCCCCCACCGCCCCGCACCTGGCTCCAGGGGCTGGGCCGGCTCCCTCAGCACAGTCACCAAAGGGATAGGATCTGCAAAGGCCTCTTATCACCTCCCTCATGTAACTACTGAGGGAGCCAAGCATGGAAGGCCGAGGATGGTGGAGCGGTGACGTCAGGGCCTGGCTAGGACTCCTCATTGTCCTCCTGGCTCTTCCCACCACGCCAGGCGGCCTCCCTTTCTCCTCCCTGTGCCTGGGCAGCCCTGACCCGACTGCCTGGCCGTCCCCTGACGCTGGCCCCCTGGTGCCTCCCATCCTGTCTGGCCCGGAGACTCACGTAGCGATGGGAGCCGTCATACTCGCACCGCTCGATCTTGTCCAGGGTGGCATCGGAGAAGTAGAGCTTCTCAGCCCGGTGGTCGATGGCCAGGCCGTTGGGGGTGCGGATGTCCTTCTCGATGAGAGTCAGGACATTAGCTCCCGACAGGGCTGCCCGCATGATGCTGGGGTGCTGCTCGTTCCAGTTGGTCCAGAACATCAGGCTGGGGGAAGACAGGGCCGCGGAGGTCAGGACCCAAAGCCAGGGAGCCTGCCACGAGGACGTGCACAGGGGTCGGCCAGGCTGCGAGCCAGAACCCAGCACTGCAGGCAACCTCAGAGCTGCCAAGGCCAACACGGCCCTGGTGACCGGGAACCGCTGCCACACAGGACTGCCTCTGTGTGTGTGTGCATGTGTGTGCCCACACGCATGTGCACACACAAGCGTTTCTCAGTGCCTGTGAAATGGCCACCTGAGTTTTCTGAGACAGTGTAGCCGGGTGACTCAGGCTCTAGGGCTCCAGCACTTATTAGCCAGGAACCTTAGCAAGTTACTTAACCCCCCTGGGCCTGTTTCCCGCTCTTTGAAGGCAGGATGACACTAGAGGAGCTTAGGATTAAAGGACAGCTGTAGTGCTATGTGGGGATTTCTGTTATTTTTTTCTTAACTGCTCCCTTCTGACATCCAGGAAACTGATGTTGAGTGTCCAGTGTGTCCTAGGTCCTGGGGATGCGTGGATTCTATCAAGTTCCCAAGAGTCACCCTCTCCGTGGTTTAAGGCCTTCGTACATTTGGGATCTGAACCCCTGCTCTGCTGCCCCTCACTAGCTCTGACACTGAAGGAGCCTCTCGGCCTCTGAACCTTGGCTGCCTCTCGCTAAAGGACGTGGCGGAAGTGGCACCCCCCCCAACACAGTGCTCCCTGGGGGGTGGTGAGGCCCCAGAGATGAGTGTGGTAGACCGCAGGGCTGCTCAAGCCCTACATTGGGCTGACAGTACGGTCCTCAGACACCCCCATTGGATGGCAATCTCTGGGGCTTCCACCCTGAAGAGTCACCCGCAGTTAGGGTAGGGGTGAGGCTGGGGAATCCGACTTTCCAGTGCTCCCCAGGCCACCCTCGCGCCCTGGAGTTTGAGAAGCACTGAGCCACACCAAAGCCAGACCCCTTTTCAGTTCCCTCACAGGACCTGCTCTCAGCCTCCCAGCCTCTGTGCCCCTCCTCCCTCTGCTGCTCTGGCCACGTGGCTGTGCTCAGCAGCTGGACGTGTCTCCTCACACTCCTCCAGGCCTCATTTTTAACACCCCCTCCCCCAGTCTCTCCATCCTGCCTCTAAGCTCAGTGAGGTGCTGGCTGCTCCTATGCCCCTGAGCAGAAGGCTCTGGTGCTAAGGGCCTCGTGGGGGAGGGACGGGGTTCTGGAGGCCCTGGAATCAGGATGGGAGTGGATGGAGCCGCCTCCCTCCGGCCTCCACAGAGAAACTGGGTGTCCTAGGGCAGTTGCCAGAGTTATCTTCCTTCCCACCAGGGACGCCCACACCCTCAGGTACAGCCCAGCACACTCTGGGCGGGTGGGGAGGCTGTCACGACTCTCCTCCTATCATGACAAACTGCTACACGTGGCAGAACGATCTGTGCTGTCACTGTGCAAAGCGGATCCCAAGCTGGGTAAAACTGCTCCCCAGGAAGAGGCTGTGGGGAAGGGTGGGGAGGGAGGCTTTCCTGAGGGGCAGGCAGTGATCTTCTAGCTGGGCCAGCGGAAGGCCCCGACCCCTCTGGGTCCACACTGGTTCCCTCCAGTTCCTCCAAAGCGCTCACTCCTTCTGGCCAAGGGACAGCCTCTCCCAGACAGCTCAGCTCTTTCTCCTGTGCCCTGCCTGGCTTCGGTTCCCCAGTCCTCCTCCAGACCTGCGTCTTCTCCTTGAGGACATGCTCCCCGACTTCCAGACCCCAGATCAGGTCCCCGTCACCCACTCATGGAGCTGCCTGCAGCCTCGTCAGGGCAAGAATCAAATATGCCAACACAGGGCCGACGTCCACCCCGAGCCCTACTGGATCCTCAGCACACGGCTGGTTATCAAAAGTCCTTTGCTGAGAGAGGGACTGAATCCCCTGGGCTCAGAGCAAAAGGAACCTGGTGGAGCTTCTGAAGCTGCATTGCCCGGTCACCTCTGGATCAACAGTGGGAGGCAGGCAGGGGGGCTCAGAGCGTGGCCCTTCCAGAGCTCCAGGCCCAGCCCCTCCACATGAGCCTCTGGCCAGCCCCAGGCAGGTGAAGTCACTGAGGGTCACAGAGGGATCTCTAGCATGAGCTGTGTACATGTAGGACAGGACTGGGGCAGGAAGGGCCCTTCAGTGGTCAGTGGGCCAGGCAGGCTGAGCTGGGGCCAGATGTGGGTTGCATCAGGGGAGGAATCTAGGTTTAGTACACTCACAGTTTCTAAGTAGCTGCTTTTGTTTTTTTGTCTTTTGTTTTTTTTGTTTTTGTCTTTTGTCCTTTTAGGGCCGCACCTGCAGCATATGGAGGTTCCAGGCTAGGGGTCAAATCGGAGCTGCAGCTGTCACCCTGTGCCACAGGCCACAAAGGATCTGAGCCGTGTCTGTGACCTACAGCACAGCTCACAGCAGTGCCGGAATCCTTAACCCACTAAGTGAGGCCAGGGATCAAACCTGCGTCCTCATGGATGCCAGTCAGATTCGTTTCTGCTGGGCCACAATAGGAATTCCCGTTTTTGGGTTTTGTTTGCCCCTTAGTTTCCTAGTAAAGCTTTGGGAAAACATTCCAAGCGCTGCTGAATCCAGGGGAAAAAAGTTTTGCTTGCATGTGGGCTGGGAGTGCTAAGGTGAGGGTGGGGGACCTCACGGTGGGGACAGGTGCTGCCCCAGCAGAAGAGCAGAGCGTGGAGGTCAGGGATGTGCACCCCTTCAGGGGGTTTCCTCCCAAATTCTCCCTTTGCAACCTCAGCCCAGCCTCCTGGGCATCCTCAGCCTGCCCCGCCCATGGAAACTTCGACTGGCCTGGGTGTTGGGGAGGCCCCTCACCGTCCTTTCCCATCTGGAGTCCCCCCCCGCTGGCGCTTGCTCAGCCCAGTCCGGGCTGCCCTTCCCTGGCCTTTCCACTTCCAGACCCCACGCCAACCCACCACCCTCGTGACGCCTCCTGGTCCAGCCCTGTGTGGGTCGTCGGTGTTTTCCACCAGTCCTTTCTCTTCCTAGCCAGGTAGAACAATCTTTGCCTGAAGCTTGGAGTCCCAGAAATACAGAGGACCTACTAGGTGCCTTGAACATGGCTTGCCAATGAATGAGTCAATTAATCATCAAGCCAGAGGGTCCTCCATAGCCCCCTCATCCTCCCCTTGATGAGCCACCTGAAATGTGAGTGTCCTCATATGACTGATGAGGAAACTGAAGCTCAGAGAGGTCATGCAGCTGGTCCAAGGTCACACAGCAAGGAACTGACTGAGCTTGGATTAGAGCCAGGCTCTCGTGTTCCTGGAACCCCTGGCCCAGTCTCCCAGGAGGTGGTTTCTAGCACCCTGTGGCCCATTCCTCCCCATGCCCCGAGCCTGCAGCTCACTTCTGGCACTCGTCCAACACAAAGGCCCGGGGGTGGTCGTCTCCAGACATGGTGATGACCGTCTCTCGCTCGAAGGCCCCTGGGCGGGTCTGGTCCACTGTGTGGCGGGTGATGGTGGATGTCGTGTAGCTTGTCCAGTAGAGAGTGTCCCAGCCGCGGTGATAGGCCAAGCCTTCCACGGAGCCCACATCTGCAAGCAAACAGGAGCAATGACCCGTTAGGACAGGGCCAGAGGACAGAGCCAGGGGGATGGCCTGGGTCACCCAATTCTTCCCGCATATGCGGGGCTGGTGCCCAATCCCTCCTAGACTTCAGTTTCCCACCCAAACGATCCATAGTCCGTTCCCCTAACTCCTGTGCCTGTGTCTCCCCACCACAGGAGGTTGGCTTTACGCTGTGGCCACACTTCTCTGGAGCTAGAGTTCTGCCAAGTTGGGTGCAAACTGGATTTCAGTAAATCAGATCCCACGTGGGCTGTACTGGGGAGCTTCCAACGCAAAAAGACCTTGAACCAGATTGTTGGGTAGAGATTTTAAGCTCAGGTTAAAGAACTAAGTGCACGATGAAAGAGACGCAGCAGAACTTAGTTTAACAGAAAAGACTCAGGTGTTTCAGTGGCTTCAAGCTGTCTGGCGATGTGGTTGCCAGAAGCCTGCGTTAACAGAAGTATTGTGGCCTGAACAATAGCCCGAAGGAAGAGACCTTTCTGGCAGCCTCTCCTGATCAGGCTACAATTACAGGGTGTCAAGTGTAGCTCTGGACACTGCATTTTTAGACAGACATGCGGACTGGATTCCGTGGAGCAGAAAATGGCCAAGGAGGTGGAAAGGACAGGTCTGGTTTTAGAAGCACTGTATGCCCAGCACCTAGTTCCATGCATGGCAGGTCTTTAAGGACAGGAGTGATGAACGCATAAACAAATGAACCAAAGGACCCAGGGCATCCAGCCCTGAGAAGAGCAAACTACTGCAACAAAACAGCCGTTTTCCAAGAGCCAAACAGCTGTCCCAGGATGACAGCTCAAACACCCACCACCCTTCATGGACAGTGAGTGATGTGTCCTGGGCTGAACTAAATTTTCCCACCACCATCTCAGGTGATCCTGTCCCTTTATGCAGATAAGGAATCTGAGGCTTAGAGAGCAGAGAAAACGTGCCCAAGTGACTGAAATCCTGGGCTTGAACCTGCCCCATCTCTGCAGCCTGTTCTGTGAGCACCAAACATGCAGAGAGCTTCGGCTCATTTTGTGCAGCCTGGGAGCAGAACTAAGACGAGAGGGGATACCTCTGGCTCCAAAGGAGGAGAAACTTTCAAGCAACTACAATGGCTGCAGTGTGAGTCACCAGCCATCTGTCAGGGACACCGAGGCAGGCGGGATTCAGATCTGGGGCAGGGGTGGGTGGTGGGTGTCTGAGGCTTCTCCACCCTGAATGTGACCATCCCCACCCCGACCCCTGCTTCCTAGGAGGAGTCGGAGTCTGGGCTCACTCTCCACAATGGTGGTCCTGCTCGAGCCATCGTCATTGATCTGCTGGATGTTCCCAAAGTGGATGTCGCTGAAGAAGATGCGGTTGGGGGTGCCCGGGGAGGTGCCTGCTCGGTAGTCGAAGGCCAGAGCGATGACGTTCTTCATGTGCTCGGGGTCCTCGAAGGGCTGCACCGGAGCGTTGAGGTTGCGCTCGTCCGACAGGTGGATGCTCTTGAGGATGGTGCGCTCCGAGTAGAGCAGGTAGCCCGCATACTCGCGGCACGTGGCCCCGTCTTCAGCCAGCATCCCGTGGGCGCAGGCGCAGGCCCGCTGCCCGCCACCCCGGTACAGGCACAGCTGCTGGCACCCGCCATTGGCCACTGCACACACGTTGGTGCCTGCAGGGGGCACGGGGAAGGTGGAGGTTAAGGAGGGCAGGCCCACCTTGGTGTCTCTGTCACCTCCGCTGAGGTGGAAACTGCTTGGTGCCCTGCCCCACCTTGGTACCCCCAGTTCAGACAACGCTCCAGGCCCCTGCGCTCAACTCCTCAGCCCCTCCTTGCCACCCTTGGGCTTCTGGGACCCAGGATGGTGCCCCGGGGTCTAACTTCTCTCCCTGTCCCCTCACTCTGGGCTCCCAGGGGGGCCCTCTGGCCTCTCCAGCCCTGCCCAGCGCCCCGGCCTCACCTTTCTGCCGGTCCCGGTTGAAGACTTTGATGTCTTTGAGTTGGACGCCTATGCCAGTCCGCAGGGGCACGGAGTCGGTGGCGTTGTCCTTGCTCCCGCGCTTGATGGAGCCATTGGCGTGCGTCCTGGGGGAAGAGAAGGGCCTGGCGTCAGCCGGAAGGCGGGGATGGGGACAGACAGCCCAGGAGAAGGCCAGGACCAGGCCCACCTGTCACTCCAGTAGATGAACTCCTCAAACACAGACACCGAGAACATGTCCATGTTGTTGCTGGACAGAACCACCTCGCGGTCCTCTCCCGTCTCCAGGTCAATCCGCTCAATCTTGTCTGTCCGGGCGTCGCACCAGTACAGCTTCCCATCCTGCGGGCCAGAGGCACCCGTCTCACCGCTGGCCCCCAAGTTCGGACAGCAGGCGTGTCCTGCTCACTCCTGCCTCTTGCCGTTTCCCCTCCTTCCTCCATATCCTCCCGCCCTCTGACCTGATCTGCCGACCTCTAGGCTTCCCTCCACTTCACTTTTTTTGGGGGTGGGGGAGTTTGCAGCCACACCTGCCGCATATGGATGTTCCCAGGCTAGGGGTCAAGTCAGAGCTGTAGCTGCTGGCCTACACTTCAGGCGCAGCAGCGCAGGATCTGAGCCGTGCCTGCGACCTACACCACAGCTCACAGCAACGCCGGATCCTTAACCCACTGAGCGAGGCCAGGCGAACCAGTGTCGTCATGGATGCTAATCAGATTTGTTCCCGCGGAGCCACGACAGGAATTCCTCCCTCCACTTCTGAGCGACCGCCCCCCCCATCTCTGAGTGGTGGAATCCTACTCTGGGTTGGTGACTGGGCATGACTGCTTGGTTCCATATCTTCCCACCATCAGGGGCTCAGCATAGGGAGCAGGGCACAGGGTAAGGGAAGTTGCCCCCCAGAGCACGGGTCCACCCCCTCAGCCCCAGGGCCAAGCCCGGGTTCAAACCTCATAGTCCACCGAGATGCCGTTGGGCCAGCTGATGCTGACGTTAACCAGCACAACTCGCTCGGTGCCATCAAGCCGAGACCTCTCTATACGCGGATACTGGCCCCACTCAGTCCAGAACAAGTACCTGCGGGGTGCAGGTGGAAGAGGGGGGTCAGTCTCTAGAACATGGAGGAGAGAGGACCTGTGGCCAGAGCCACAGGGCCAGACCAGAGCCAGGAGTGGGGACTGGCCAGCCTGCCCAGTTCCTCACCCCTTCTCCGGGTGGACGGTGATAGCCCGGGGCTTATCCAGACCCTGGGAGATGACCACGTAGCGGAAAGAGCCATTGAGCCGGGCAACCTCGATGACGTCAAAGCCCTGGTCCGTCCAGTAGATGTTGCCTGAGGAGGGAATAGGCGGGGCTCAGGGTTCAGGTAGGGAGGAACGTGTGTACCTGGTTCCCCAATACCCCTGCTTCTCGCCGATCTGTTCCTGCCCCTTCTCAGACCCCTCCTTCTGAGACCCTGCGTCCCCATCTTCTGCCTCACCTCAGCCCTGACCCAATACCCCTGCTTCTCGCCGATCTGTTCCTGCCCCTTCTCAGACCCCTCCCTCTGAGACCCTGCGTCCCCATCTTCTGCCTCACCTCAGCCCTGACCCAATACCCCTGCTTCTCGCCGATCTGTTCCTGCCCCTTCTCAGACCCCTCCTTCTGAGACCCTGCGTCCCCATCTTCTGCCTCACCTCAGCCCTGACCCCCTCCCTACGGCTCACCTGCGATCCAGTCCACTGCGATGCCCTCCACTCGGCCAATGCCATTGGTCACCACGTCCTCACGCCACGTCTGGTCTCGCTTAGCCCGGCTGATGGTGCTTAGGCCCATGTCCACCCAGTAAATGGTGTCATTTTCTGGAGGTGGAGTAGGACCACATAAGGACGCTCAACAAGGCAGGGGGCAAGGTGGGGGGTCAAAATCCCGAGGTGGTCAGGATAGAGGTGACTGAGAGCTGGGGGGACCAGGGGCTTGGAAGGGGAGTGGGGAGGAGCTAAGTGCTAGCCCCTCCAGCTGTGGTCAAGCAGCCTCTAACTGGACCCCCAGAGCACCCCCACCCCCAGGTCACGTCCCACTCCCTCCTGCTACCAAACAGCTCACCAGCATGGAAGTCAATGCCGACAGCCAGGGAGGTCCCCGACACTGGGACCAGGGCGTCAGACTTGTCATTGGGATCCAGGGGTATCCCCCGGATTCCCTCGTGCACAGAGTACAGGAGAAAGGAGCCCACACCTGAAACACAAAGACACTTCCAGCATGGGCCTCAATGACACCCCTTAAGCTTGGCTTCTGTTACCTTCAAACCCATTTTCCTCTGCTTCTCTCTTTTTTTCCCTTTTCTTTTCTTTTTACGGCCATACCTTTGGCATATGGAAGTTCCCAGGCTAGGGGTTGAATCAGAGCTGCAGCTGCCCGCCTACGTCACAGCCAGTCACAGCCACACCAGATCTGAGCCGCATCTGCAACCTATGCTGCAACTTGCGGCAACACTGTATCCTTAGCCCACTGAGCTGGGCCAGGGATTGAACCCATGTCCTCACAGACATTATGTTGGGCTCTTAAGCCACAGTGGGAACTCCTCTGCTTTCCTTTTGGTATCTTCCCCCAGACAGAATAACCTCCCCCTCAACACATGTACACACCCTAGTGTGGGACCTAGGGGCTGGAGCCTGGGCAAGCTCACCAGTCTGGAAGAGAGGAAAGGAGACCACAGCTCTGGGAAACCACTTGAGAGACCCCTAATGGCCACAAGAGGGCAGCAGAGACCTGGCTTTCTCTCCAATTCTGCTATCCAGTTTGGCCTCACTCCACACAACCCTGTACCCCTCAAAAGAAGAATCTGGGGGAGGGTCAGACCAAACAATAGGACTAGATGACTCCCAAATCTAAATTTCCACCTTAGTTTCCTCTTGGTTCTTGTCCGTCTGGTCTGTGCCATACCCTGTCTCCAACATCCCTCTCCTGAGCCAACCTCCTACCCAGGTGTCCCATTTCTTAGGCAGCGTCACTATCCACGCACCCCAGAATCCTCCCTTGCCTCTATGCTTTCATATAGCATGCCCCCAAACGAATCCCTAAATAGCTCCTGGTTGCTCAGGTTCCCTGAAAAAAGGGATTCTTGGTTGAGTGGGTCTGGGCAGACCCCAAACTCTGAAGTCTTCCCTTGAAAAATTCCAGGGCAGATGAGCATATTCAAGGCTCTGAGAAGTTCTGCCGCAAAAAACCACTTAAACTTTGCTCAACCCAGCGTTTCTTTCTGTAACATCTACCACATCAAAGAGGGAGGTTCCCAGGAGTGCACTTTGGGAAATGCTGTCCTGGGGCAAGCTTGTAAATCAGTCAGCAAGTTCTTGTGAAATGTCTCTGAGTTTCATCCCTTCTCTCCAATCCAGCTGCTAAGCCCCAGCCTCGGCCCCATCTCCTAACACTGGGATTACGCTAATAGCCTCCTGACTGGTCTAACTGCCTTGGTTTCTCTTCCTCCCGCCAGCCGGCTCTCTGCCGCCAGGTTAATCTGCCCCAAACACCACTTTCCAGACTCTCCGGGCTGAGAACTGGGGGAGCCCCGCCCACCCCACACCTTCACCCCTGACTCCCACGCCCTGCCCACCACCTGGTTGGCCCCCTCCTGGGGCTCTGGACCCCTCGCCTTGCAGATCATCTGCCCCTTAACTCCTTCGAACCACACTCACACCCTACGTGCCCTAGAAAACCCAGCTCCGATGTCTCTTTCTCCAAAATGTTACTGAAGTCAGAGCCGCTTCATGTTGCCCTCCTCCCCTCTGGTTAAGGCTGCAGATACAGGGATAGGGACTTCTGCCCCTGGCTTCCCCACAGCAACCAGCGGCAGGCACTGTTACGCATCTAACTGGAGGCATTTAACACACCAGGAGTGCAGTCCCGCCCCTAAGGTGAGAGGAGGAAGGTGGGCCGTAGAGAAGCACGGATTGGGGTTGGGGGCTGGGGCCAAGGTGGGAAGGAGAGGCAGGGGCACTGACCCTCGCAGGCCTGCTGGCCACTCCGGAGGCTGTAGCCGGCGGTGCACATGCAGGAGCGGGTGGTCTCCGACGTGGGCAGGCAGAGCTGAGAGCAGTCGCCGTTATTGACACTGCAGGGGTTGGTGCCCTCGTGGTCTGGGGGCGGGGGTGGGGGAAGACCGAGGGGAAGGGTTAGTGGTCCTCCTCAGGGCCTCGGGGTCAGGCTTGTGCTGCTTGGGGACAGGATGGTCACCCCTTCACCTGGACCACCCAACCCAGCTCTCAGGTCTTCTGTCTTGCAGGCTGGTGGGCAGAGCCTCACCCGTGTCCACTCCCGCTTGATTGCCCATGGCTCCTGCAGCCCCTCCTGGCCACAGCCCCGACCCCTGTCACCCTGGCCCACCGTCCCTGGCCCTCAGCCCTGCTCACCCAGCTGGATGCTCTCATCATAGACCTTCATGTGCATGACCAGGGTGGTGCTGTTCCTCAGGACCATGGACCCTGAGCCGTCAGCCTTGTTGCAGGTGCCCATCTTCTCCGACACCTGATCTGCCCACCACAGCTTGTCCCCTGGGTTGGAAGGAGGGGATGAGACCCTGGGCGAGGCCCCTCCCTAGGCCAGCCCTGTCTCCCCTGCCAGTTGGGCCCCTGCCCGCTCCGCTCCCACCCCTGTTCCCATCCGGAGGCCCTCACCCATGATGGCCAGGGCGGTGGCCTTGCCCAGCTGGCTCCACATGGCATCGATGACCTCCAGCCCACTCCCGTCCAGGTTGCAGCGGTTGATGGTGTGATTCTTGGAGCTGATCCAGTAGAGTTTGCTTTCTGGGAAGTCGATAGCCAGGCCTGGAAGAGGGGAGTGTCACGGCCAGAGAGCCTGGCCCTGGGGCTGGGGGCCAGGGGCCTGACCCAGCTGGGCCTCTCATCTCCGGGGATGGACACAGAGTATGTGTGAGGGCTGTGTAGCCTGGGGGGAGGGTGGGGAGAACATGTACGAAGCTGGAAGTTTGGGGAGACAGCAGGGCAACTGTGGGAACCCTGAGAGCATCTCCCGGTAGAGGAATTAGGGAAGGAAGGGTGGCAGGGCAGAAGGGCAAGTTCGTACCCACGGGGCCCCTCTGGCCACTGAAGAGCAGGGTGCGGTTGCTGCCGTCCATGTTGGCCATGCTGATGTTGTCACCGTCTGTCCAGTAGAGCTTCCTATGGGACGGTGGGTGGGTGTCAGGAAGTCCTCTTCTTCCCCCGCCCCCCGCCCCATGCTCCCCACCTAGAGCCCTGGACGGACCCGCGCAGGGGGTGGACCACCAGGCCATGGGGCTGCTCCAGGCCCTGCACCACAGCGTTCTTGAAAGAGCCATCCAGCCGGGCCACGTTGATCTGCTTCTTGTTGGTGTCGTAGCTCGTCCAGTACAGGTTTCGGGACACCCAATCGACAGCCAGCCCGTGGGCATTTGGCAAGTCTGGGGGACACGGTGGGGAGTTGCGGTTGGGTGTTTGCAGGACATAGATCAGGGGGCTTGAGGAGAGGGGGCTGGCTGGATTTCTGGGGGAACAGGGGACAGGACACCAGGAAAAGGATTTGGAGAAGGGAGAGCAGGACCGAGGGGACCAGGGCGTGTGGGCTGCAACCAGGGCTGAGTGGGTGGTACCCATGCCCAGTGGAGGGGGAGGGCCAGGGCCAGGACAGAACCTGCAGAGACGACTGTCTCCACGCCCGTGCCGTTGATGAAGGCCCGCTTGATGGCCTGTGTCCGCACGTCGGACCAGTAAACGCGCTGCTCGCGGGCGTCGTAGTCCAGCACGGTGACGTTGTCAATATCGGGCACCGTGAAGGAGATGATGTAGTTGTAGTAGGGGGCGTCCAGGTCCACACCCCGGATCTCCATCTGACGTGCGTACAGCAGGAACTTCTTAAACTCTGCGGGCACGGGGCAGGTCATTGAGGGCAGCCCCCTGCCTCCACATGTCCCCCCTACCCAGATTCCCCTGGTTCCTTCCGTGTGCTTCTGGTACTTTCCTGCTGGAACCTCTCCTGTTAGGCCCCTCCCGTGGGGGACAGTCTACCTTTTTTTTTTTTCTTTTTAGGGCCACACCTGTGCCATATGGAAGTTCCCAGGCTAGGAGTCCAATTAGAGCTACAGCTGCTGGCTACAGCCACAACCACGCGGGATCCGAGCTGCATCTGCGACCTCCACCACAGCTCCCGGCAACACCAGATCCTTAACCTACTGAGCGAGGCCAGGGATCGAACCCGCAACCTCACGGATACTAGTCAGGTTCTCGACACACTGAGCCACGATGGGAACACCTGGGACTGTCTACCTTCACTTACAACCCAGAGCTTGGGTACCTGACTGGGTCCCCTTCAGCCCTGGTTTCCCCCTGGCACTGGGCGGGGCCTCCTACCATAGCAGGTGGTGTTGTCCTTGTGGAGCTTCATGAGGTGCGGGCAGGCGCAGGAGACGGTCCGGTTATAGTTGATGAGACACAGGTGGGAGCAGGGGCCCCGGCCTCCATTGGCCTCACAGGGATTGGGAGCTAGGCGGGGAGAGAGGAAAAGCAAGACCATTGGTGACCCACCCTACCTGGCCTTGCTCACCCAGCTCACCCCCTCGCCACCCCCCCAACCCCTTTCCAGCGCCGCCTGCTACGTCTGCTGCCAGACCCACCTCTGTCAGCAGGCTGGCCATCTGCCGTCCCAGCACAGGCCCCTGCCCCCTCGGGGGCTTCTATGGAGGCTGTGGGCTGAGTCCCGGCCCCTTACCCATGGGCTGCCGAGAGGGGTGGTACACCTGCAGGTCAAAGGGCTGGGTGTTGGTCCTCTGTACCACGGTGACATTGTGGCCGGTCCACTTGTTGGCCTTGGCCAGCGTGTTTGTCCGCCAGTCTGTCCAGTACACCTCGCCGCCATACAGTGTCACTGCAAACGGGTGTGACAGGAACTCGTGTCCCCGAAGCACCTCCATGTGACCGGAGCCGTCGTAACGGGCTGAGTAAATGGCGTCTGACCTGAAAGCGGGGTTGGGGCAGAGTGAGGAGCTGACGGGCGTCTCAGCCCTTGGGGCGTGTGGCCCGGGGCTCCCACCCTCCATGCCCCCCACCCCCCAGTCCACGGCGCAGCCCGCGGTGCAAGAACCATGCGGGATCCCAGCTCTGCCCCCACTTCCCAGAGTCTTCCAGCTCGTGTCTCCCCAGGGACCCTGTCAGCACCCAGGGCTGCAGTAAAAGTTAGAAAAAGGCACCGCTTTGAGGAGATCAGCTAGAAAAAGCCTCCCCTTCCCCTGGGCCCCCAGATGTGTGAGCAAGGAAGGCGTTGTGCTCCAGCCCTCGGCCGGCACTCCTTGGCCCATGGTTCTGGCTCCACTCCCTCTCACGGCTGCCAAGTCCTGGGACCCTTGCCTTCCACCCCTGAGGGGGAGAGGAGGGTGGTGGCCTCCCAGGTGGGATGCAAGGCACTGACCTGGCATCGATCCAGAGGATGCGCTTCTCCAGGTAGTCCACGGTGAGCCCGTTGGGCCAGCCCCCAGAGCCCGTCTCCCGGTGGATGGTGCGGCGCCCGGCCCCACTCATGGAGGCCGCCTCGATGCGGGGCAGGCTGGCATCCCAGTCCGTCCAAAACAGGATCCTGGGGAGTAGGGAGGGGGTCAGGAGGGCCAAACTGGGGGTCTGGGGAGAGGCTGCGGTAGGATCCTTGGTGAAGGGTGCAGGGAGCAGAGAGCATGGAAGAGAAAGGTATGCCTGGGCTGGGTGAACGAGGCTTCAGGGGGCTGGTGGGGCCAGAAGAGGGCTGGGTGGGGTCCTCACCCATCCCGGGGATCCAGTGCAATTGCCCTTGGGTGCTCAATGTCACCGGCCAGCAGGGTGGTCCTAAGGGTCCCATCCAGCTTGGCTACCTCGATCTGGTCCAGGTTACTCTCCACCCAGTAGATGTTGCCTGCAATCCAGTCTACAGCCAGGCCCTCGGGTGTGGCCAGGCCGTACTGAATCACCACCTCAAAACTGGTCAGGGCTGGAGACGAGAGGTCACAGGAGATTAGAATCACCTGGGGTGAGGTGTCCTCACACTATTCTAGGAACCCTGGATAACTCACCCTCAACCCTCTACCAATATCTCTGGTGTGTCCAGAGAACCCCCACTCTCCTTACCCAGGCCCCCTGCCCCAGGAGATCAAGCTGAAGCCTGGCTTCCAGAACCCCAGAGGAAGGGGGTTTTGCCTGCAACTCTCTGAGAGTAACCCCCAGGAGTAGGTCATAGCAGAGGGTGAGAGTCTTGGGAGGCAGACCTAGACTCAATATGAGGCAGATAGACAGTCATTCCACAGACAGCCCCAGAGCCTTTTCTACTGTAACACTCCCTCTCTCTCTATATATATATATGCATACATAAAAAATTACTTTAGAAACTGTTAGATGGTGTGAATGTTATCAGTCTACTTGGCCTTCCCTGTTAATAGACATTTGAGATAGTTTCAGATTTTCTCTACTACAAATACCAACTCCTTTAGTCAAATGTGCTTTTTTCAAGTCTTTGCTCAGATGTCGGCTTCTCAGAGGGCCTTCCTTGACCATTCAAATTAAATGTTACCCTCATTCTCCTGACTGACCCCTTTCTCTCTCTCTCTCTCTTTTTTTTTTTTTTTTGCTTTTTAGGGCCGTACCCGCAACACATGGAAGTTCCCAGGTTAGGTGTTGAATCGGAGCTACAGCTGCTGGCCTACACTACAGCAATAGCAATACGGCATCCGAGCTGTGTCTGCGACCCACACCACAGCTCACAGCAATGCCAGATCCTTAACCCACTGAGTGAGGCCAGGGATCGAACCCGAAACCTTATGGTTCCTAGTCGGATTTGTTTCTGCTGCCACAACAGGAACTCCTGACCCCTTTCTCTTTATCCATGGCACTCCCCTCATCACAGTCTGTGCTGTATTTATATCTGAAGTTCCCACTGGTGTGTAAGCTCCATGAGGGCAGACATTTGGCCTAGCTCCCTGCCATCTCCCAGGTCCAGTGTGTGTGGCAGGTGCACATTCAGGAGCGTGTGTTATTATTAATCCAAGGAAGTCTGTGATGGGTGAGGCAGCCTTGGGACAGAAGGCAGGATTCAGGTACCCCATCCCTAAATGGCTTTTTTCTTGCAAGCCTGCAATTCTGGCCGTTCCAAAGAAAGGCTGATCATTTTGTTAATTATCAGGCTGGCAGCTCTGCTGACGATAATTACGGGGCGTCAGGCACCGAGACCCACAGCAAAATCTAACCCAATTAACGAGAGTGTGGGGGATAGGGGAGCTAAGGGCCTCTGCTCTGGGCAGCCTGCATCTGGTCCCCTGGTTCCGAGCGCCCAAGGGCCCCGTCTGGGTGCGCTGCGCCTGGCGTCAGTCCCAGGCAGGGGGCAGTCACCTCCGTTGTCCAGCAGCTTCCCGCGGTAGATCTTGTCCTCCACCACGTCGGTCCAGTAGAGGGCGCTCTGGCTGAGGTGGAAGTCCAGGGCGATGGTGTTGCGCAGCCCGGGCACCAGGACGCTGTAGTCCCCTTTGTGAAGGTCAATGCGACGGATCTCATGGCGGTTGGAGAAGATGATAAACGGCTTGAAGGGGTCTGGGGAGGGGTGTGACAGGAGTCACAAGGGGCCCGTTGCATTGGAGCCGCCCTGTCCGGGGGCAGGCAGGGTCTCTGTGGGCCCTGGCACTGGGCCTGGATGGAAATCTCAGCCTCTGGCATTTGGCCACCCAAGCCCAGCTCGCTGCTGCTCAGGGGCCTGCCCCAGCCTGCCCGGCTGCCCGGCCACCCCTGACCCGCATCTCACCCAGGCTGCGGCAGCTCTCGCCGTCAGGCTCCAGCACCCAGCCCTCGTAGCAGGAGCACTTCACGCTAAACTTGTTCTGGTCGCACTTCTGGCTGCACTTGAGGTGCTTGGCACAGTAGCTCTGGATCTGGCAGGTATGATTGTCAGGCCCCAGCTCCATGCCCAGAGGGCACGAGCACACAATGCCTTCGCCAGGTGCCACCGAGCAGTTGTGGCTGCAGCCACCGTTATTCAGGGAGCACTGGTCTGGGGGGTGGAGAGCAGTGGACAGGTTCGGGGTCAGGATCCGGAAGGAGGCAGACCACACGGCCTGGCTGGGCCCCAGTCCCCAGCAGCAGCGACAGAACCCTGGCACCCTGCCCGTGGCATCCTTCTTTCCATTCCTCTGCCCTACTGCTTCCCAGGTTCCCTTGGGACCAGAGTTGGGATCCCAGCACGCACCACGTGGGATCAACCCTCTCCTTCCCCCAAGGAGCACACCCACATCACAGCCGAATCTCTCTCTGGCCTCTATTTCCCTGCCCCTTCTTTATTTTTATTTTATTTTATTTTATTTTTTGCTTTTTAGGGCTGAACCTGCAACATATGGAAGTTCCAGGCCAGGGGTTGAATTGGAGCTGCAGCTTCTGGCCTATGCCACAGCAGCAGCAACATGGGATCTGAGCCATGTCTGAGACCCATACCACAGCTTAAGGCAACACAGGATCCTTAACCCACTGAGCGAGGCCAGGGATCTAACCCGCATCCTCATGGATACTAGTCAGATTCCTAACCTGCTGAATCACAACAGGAACTCCCTCTGCCCCTTCATTTTTTGTTTTTGTTTTTGTTTTCTTTCTTTCCTTTCCTTTTTTAGGGCCACATCTGCAGCATATGGAAGTTCCTAGGCTAGGGATTGAATTGGAGCTACAGCTGTTGGCCTACATCACAGCCACAGCAATGTGGGATCCGAGCCACATCTGTGACTTACACCACAGCTCAAGGCAATGCCGGATCCTTAACCCACTGAGCGAGGCCAGGGATCTCACCCGAAACCTCAGGGATCCTAGTCAGGTTTGTAACCCACTGAGCCACATGGGAACTCCCTTCCTGCCCCTTGAGCCCCGCCGTGGGGGCCCCAGCTTTTTGTCTCTCTCTGGGAGGGTCCTCTTCCCTCAGTCTCTCCTGATGTGGGTGATGTGGGTTGGGGTGTAGTAGGGAATGTCCTGCCCCTGACACACCCTGGGACCTGCCAGCCCTGACCGATGACCCGTCAGCCTTTCCCAGGGCAGGCCCTTATCTCCCACTCCTCTCCTCCAAAGAAGCCAATGACGCTCTGCCTGGCTCAGGGGAGATAAGGTGGCTCTGCTCTGCTCCTCATCCCCAAGTCACACCATGTGGCCCTCCCTGACCCCTATTCTTTTGATCTTGCATGCACACCCCTCCCCCCGCCTCCTTGCTCCCTCGCAGGATAAGGAGCCTGCACTGACCACACAGACCTCCCCGCAACCCAGAGCTGCTCTGTCCTATTTCCTAGTCTCTCCCCTCAGAGCGTGTCCTGTTCCACCGCCCTAGCCCAGCTCGGACTCCTCGTCCAGCCCCCCAGCCCGCTCCCCGGCGGGGGCCTCACCGCAGAGCTCGCCCTCATCCGAGCCGTCTCCACAGTCGTCGTTGCCGTCACACAGCTTGTCAGGGGGCAGGCAGACTGAGGTGTTGTTGGCGCAGGGGTGCGAGGGTGGCCGGCAGGCCAGAGACTCACAGTTCTCCTCGTCTGAGTTATCCTCACAGTCGCTATCACCGTCACACACCCATGCTTTGCTGATGCACCGAGCTGGGGGACGGGCAGGGTATCAGGGGCCAGGCCCGGGCCATGGGGCTCTCTGTGTCCTTCTTCCCAGCCCCATGGGGCTTCTCTAATAGGGGTCATGACTACAATGCCTTAGGGTTCACTAGGAACCTTGAGGCTTTTTCTATCAAAATCACTTGGACAACAAAGGAAGCAGGAATCTGCAGGAGGTGCTAAAGCTCAACACTGATGAGGGTTTGGGTTCCCAGGGCCCTTCCTGCAGGCCTGGCCCCTTCAATACCTTCTCCCCCCAGGCGTCAGGCACAGGCTTTTTCCGTGCAGCCTTCTGCCTCAGTGTTCCCACCCCACCCCTCACGGGACAGTGACTCCCTCGCCCCAGCTCTGCTCTCAGTACAGTCTCCTCCTGTCCATGTTGTTTCCCTTTCCTTTTCTTTACCGGAGTCCTTGCAGCCAAACTTGACATTAGGGTCACAGACGTGGGTCACTCCCTCACAGCTCTTCTCATCACTGGAGTCCATGCAATCAGTGTCCCCATCGCAGCGCCACCGCAGGGGGATGCACAGACCATCCAGCCGGCACTGGAACTCATCATTGTGGCAGCCGCCAGGAGGCCTTGTGGCTGGGGGGGGAAAGGTGGGGGTCATGGGGGGGTCGTTAAGGGCTCCAGGTCAGCCACTCTCATCTCTACCTTCCTAGCCCCCTCCTGCAAAGCCTAGCCTGGGGCTAGGAGCTGAGCCAGGGCTGGAGAATTCTCTGAGTCCTGCTGACCTCCTCGAAAGCACTAACTCAGAATCAGGGCGATTACACCTCCCAGGATTCCAGAAATCAGCTTGTCTAATATTATTTTATACACAAGAGCTCCGTTAGAGAAGCAGTTTGCTAGACCAAAGCTCAAATGCCCTCACCTTGGCCTATCCTCTGTTCCATTCACTCCACAAACACTTACTGTGCACCTACTATGTGCCAGGCACTGCTCTGGGTGCCAGTATGAACAAGAAAAAGTCCTTACCCTTATGGAGCTGAAGTTCTAGTGGGGAAGAGAAACAATGAAGACATGACATAAAAATCCAGAATAGAACTGCAGGTAGCACTCAAGTACATGCAGACAAAGCCAGATCAAGGCCAGGGAAGATGGGATGCCACTTAGCTAAGACAGCCAGGGAAGGCCCCTAAGCCGATGTTGAGCAGAGGCCTGAATGACATGAGCTGTGAGATTACCTGGCAGAGGGAACTGCTAGTGCAAAGTCTCAGAGATGGGACCATGCAGGGCATGTTAAAAAAAAACGTCCAGGGCATATTTAGGGCTGCATAGCTGGAGTAGAGTGAATGAGGAGATGAGTGGCAGGAATGCAGGTCAGAGAGGTTGTGGGAGCCCTGCAGGCCCTGGAGCAGGGCTTGGCGTCGATTCTAAGCACACAGGGAGCCAGGGCAGGCTTGAGGGCAGGGCCAGGGAGGGATCTGACTTATATTCTGCAGCATCACTCTGGCTGCTGTGCTGAGATCTGACTCAGGAGGCTGGGGAAGAAGCAGGAGCCGCACCTGGGAGACACAGATGACTGTGCACAAGCCCCCCTGTATACCCACACTCCCCTGCATGCCCTGCTCCCCCATGAGCCCTGCCATTGACATGGTCCATGCTCTTGTCTAGTGCCTGGCATTCAGCAGCAGCCACCAAGCTGATTCTCCTCCCTCAGGGCCCCTAAACTTCTTTCCAATCTAATCTCCTTCCAAGACTGTCTTCTGAAAACATTTCCTACATCTTATCACCTTTCAGCTTTGAGATCTAAGAGCCCCAGTGCCTGACCTGCTTTCAGTTGCTATTGCAATCTGCCCCCCCACCCCCCGACCCGGAGGCCCTGACTGCTTCCCGCTCTCCCCTTCAGTTGGAAGGTTCCCACCCGGCCCTGCTGGCCCCAGCAGGAGTGCTTGGTTTCACCCTCTAGGTCTTACTGCTGGGTTCTTCAGGTCACACTCCCACCCCCGTCTGAAGATCCTCTCCCTTGTCCATTAACCCACAGCCTAATCCCTCATCAGGGATTCAAATCCCACCTCCTCCTGAATGGTTCCAGACCATTCCAGCTCCCAAGCATAGTTAACCACTGTCACCCAACATGACATCCCTGCTCCCACGTGCTGGGCCCGGACGCACCTCCTCTTACTTCACAGAGGAAGAAGCCCAGTCTCAGAGGAGGAAGCAACTTGAACGTGTTCAAGTTCACTGCGCCCATGAGGGGCAGACAGCTCTTCCCACCACAGGCCTCCAGAAGTCCCCTTCTCAGAATCCCAAGGCACTAGCACTTGTCCCACTCCCCCAGCCCCTGAGACTCGGTTCCTATTTCCTGGGCCTTGGGTGACCCTCCCCACCCTCCCTCTCAGTGCTGGGCCCACAGTGGGTACTCCATGCTTTGAGTACTGCTCCCATTACATGAACCTTAATTCTAAAAGCTTGGTCAGGGGCCAGATGAGGCCTGCACAGAGATTTTGGTCTGTGTTGTTTTTATACTTTTCAAATCATCTGCCAGTTGTTATGGGTTGGTTTGTGCTCACCAAGATGCTGAAGTCCTACCTCATGGTACCTGCGACCACCACTTTATTTGGAAATAGGTCTTTCTTTGCAGATGATCAATTTAAGATGAGGTCATTAGGGTGGGCCCTGATCCAACAGGACCGCGTGCTTATATAAAGAGGAAATCTGGGAGTTTCCATTGTGGCTCAGTGGTTAACAAATCAGACTAGGAGCCACGAGGTTGTGGAGGTTGTGGATTCGATCCCTGGCCTTGCTCAGTGGGTTAAGGATCCGGTGTTGCCGTGAGCTGTGGTGTAGGTCGCAGATGCAGTTCAGATCTGACGTTGTTGTGGCTGTGGCACAGGCTGGCGGCTACAGCTCTGATTCGACCCCTAGCCTGGGAACCTCCATATGCCGTGGGTGCGGCCCTAGAAAAGACAAAAAGACAATAAAAGACAATAAAATAAAATAAAATAAATAAATAGGAAATGTGGACACAGTGACAGACAGGCACCCAGCAAGAATGTCTTCATGTGAAGATGAAGACAAGAGATTGGGGTGAAGCGGGTACAGGCCAAGGAATGCCAAAGACTGCCAGCAGACACCAGAAGCTCGGGGAGAGGCCTGGACTAGATTCTCCCTCATAACCCTCAGAAGGAACCAACCCTGCCGACATTTTGGTCTTGGACTTCTAGCCTCCAGAACCGTGAACATTTCTGCTATTTAATCCACTTCATTTGTGGTACTTTGTTACAGCCTTTCCAGGAAACTAATATACCAATGCTTTAAAATGGAGATTTCAGAGTTCCCGTCATGGCCCATTGGAAACAAATCCAACTAGGAACCATGAGGTTGTGGGTTTGATCCCTGGCCTTGCTCAGTGGGTTAAGGATCCTGCATTGCCATGAGCTGTGGTATAGGTGGCAGACATGGCTCAGATCTGATGTTGCTATGGTGTAGGCCGGCAGCTGTAGCTCCTATTCAACCCCTAGCCTGGGAACCGCCATATGCCACAGGTGTGGCCCTAAAGAGCAAAACAAAAACAAAACAAAACAAAAAAACCCTGGAGATTTCACATAAAAATCTGCATTTCTGATTGGCCAGTCCCCAGTCTGCATTCTCCCATGGTAACCATCGGCCAGGGCTGAGAAACCAGCATCTCTCGAGAGGGTCTGTGCTTCCCAGTAAGCCCAGCCTCTGGGGCCCCCTCTCTAGGTCCCAGAGCCCTGGGCACTGGCGACGCCACAGAGCCAGCCCCTCTGTCCTTTGGCCCCCACTGCGCTCAGTCACCCCCAACCCCTCTGAGCATCCCTTTTTCAAGCTACCAGCTATGAAACACAGGCTGCGTGCCTTCCGTGCATCTCACCGAGCCCCCACCTCAACATGATCACCTCACTGTGACGCTGCCGCTGCTGTTATTATCTCCACCTGCAGATGAAACTCACAGGGACCCACAGAGATTGAGTAACTTGCTCAAGGCCACCCAGATAGTAAGTTGCAGAGCTGGAGCTCAAACTCAAGGCCACCCAATGGCGAAGCCCAAGATCTTAACAGTGTGTGACAATGATATGTCGACAACCTCCCTCTCCCACAGGACTGGAAACTCCTGAAGGATAAGAGCCACGTCTGGGTTATCTCTGGTTCCCAGATGGCGGCAACACATAGCAGGGAGGATGGATGGATGGTGGATGGTCTGGCCCCCACCCTGCTGGTCCCCAGGCACCCACCCTGGTTGGTGCAGTTGGCGTGTGTCTCATCGCTGTAGTCCCCACAGTCGTTGTCCCCGTCGCAGGTCCAGTGCTCGGGGATGCAGCGCCCGCTGTTGCACTTGAACTGGGTGCTAGAGCAAGAGTGGCTGCAGCCAGCCTCGTCGCTATTGTCCCCACAGTCATTGTCTAGGGGGAGGCGAGAGGGAAGAGGCGAGCAGAGAGTCAGCAAGCAGCCTTCTCTGTGACCCCAGCACGGGACCCCCGCTCCCACCACCCCATTCCCACTCTCGACCCACCCCAACCCCCCACTGAGAAAATAACAAACAGAAAAGACACAGAAACTGCATAGACTGCAGCATGCACCATGGCCCACGGGCGGGGGTGGGCAGGGAGAGGCGGACGGCGCCGGGAGGGCCCTTCCCTGAGTCCCGGAAGTTGGGGGGGGGAGGGCAGGGACAGGACTCATTCCTTTCCTCTTTTGGCAGGGTCTGGGGAGAGGGGTCTGCTTGCTTTGGGGTAAAGGCAGGATTCCTCTGGTTTTGGAGGGACAGGGGTGGCTGGAGTGGAGTTGAGGCCCTTCTGCTGGCGGGGGCAGGCGGGGGGTGGAGAACGGCTTAATTAGGCCCCACTCTGAGCATCTCAGTACCTGGCTCACGTGGGGGCACTGCCTACAACCAGGAAGGCCAGGGACCACTTCTGGAAGGTCTTGGAGGGTGACTGAGTGAAAGTCCTGCTTTCTAGGCCAGGTGGGTCAGGGCTACCAGACTTTACACGTTCTGGACCCTTTTGGAGAAGACGGGTCTGGCTGTCCCCTTTGTGCTGTGTTCTTGCCTTTTCCAGCTGGCTTTGCTTCTCTAAGGCTCTCCTCCCCCCATGTCCTGGTCTTCCTGTCCCCGCCTCTCTGTCATCCCTCCTGGGAGAGGCGCCTTCTGCCCTCTTTGCTTTCCCTTCCGTTGTTCTCTTTCTCCCTCTGTCATCTCCTCTCTCTCTTTCTCTTTTGCTTTTCCCTCACATCCTAGGAGCTTTGGGGAGGGGAGCTGCCTGGGGGTCCTGGGAGGCGGCCCGAGGCCAGCCAGGGCTCTAGGGGTGATGGTGCATGTGCTTCTATGCACTGACCGGCAGGCTCAGGACAGGTCTTTTCATCAGAGCCGTCCCCACAATCCTTCTCTGAAACACAGAAACCGCCAGAGCAACCATTGGCACACGAGACACGGCAAAGATGAGGGGCAACCTGGCGCTGACCCAATACATCTTCACACACGTTAGCCAGGGCTCGAGCCCCCTGCTGCAACACGTCACAACACCACACTGGACACAACCAGAGCCCCAAGACGGCACACACACAAAGGTCCACCAGCCCTTGTGGTTCTGGGCTGGCATCACCTGGTCCGGGGCTGACCTCCAGGGGGGCTCTGGAGCCTGGAGCCGGAGCCTAGAGGGTGCAGCAAGGACCCCAGGAGATGGGGTGTGCAGAGAGAAGGGAGCTGGGCAGGGGCGCTCCGGGCTCTGCCCCTCTGGCCCCTCTGGCTCCTCTCTCCGCGGCCCCTGAGCCCCTGCCAGAGGAAGGGTAGCTCAGGCCCTGCCTGGGGAGGAATGGCGCTTGCGGGCGATGGGTGGAGTCTCCCCTCGGTGCATCCTGGTTCCCCCACGGCATTTCTGGCTCATCCTCATTTTTCCCAGCCACCCCAGCGGGGCTTCAGTGAACTGGAGGGAGGCCCTGGCTTGATTCTAAAACCCCTTCACCCCCTCCACCCAGGGTCTGGCTGCAGCGTCTAGTTTTCCTAGGAATTGGGGCAGGTAAAGGGAAATCGCCTCTTACCATTGTCACATCTCCAGTTGATGTTGATACATCTGCCGTTGTTGCAGGTAAACTGAGTCAGGGGGAAGCAGGTGGGATAAGCTGTCAGGGAGAAAGGGTAGTCAAGCAGGGTCCTCCAGATTACACAGCATCATAGCACCGAGCAGGTGGGAAAGGGTTCCTCCCCAAACCAGCAGCCCTCAGCCCAGCAAGATGACGGAGGGAAGGCTAAGTGGAGGTGCCTTGACCTGAATCACCCCCACCCCTCGAAGCACCCTTTTCGAGCAGCTGGTTACCGAACGTGCTGAGTGCTTTCTGTGCATGATCTCACTGACCGCTCCCCCACATCAGTGGTGTGATGTGGGTACTATTATTATCCCCACTTTGCAGATGAAACTCACAGGGGCCCACAGAGATGAAGTGACTGGCTCAAGGCCACCCAGGTACTAAGTTGCAGGGTCTCTCCAGCATCCCTGACCCTGGGCGTGTCCTCGTGAGCCCTCCCTTCCCGGGCCAGCTTGGCCTTCCCGCTGTCCCGCTCACCACACGAGGCTGACTCATCAGAGCGATCCCCACAGTCGTCATCCAGATCGCACGTCCAGGAGATGGGGATGCAGCGACCACTGGCACAGGAGAACTGGTTGGGTGGGCAGGTGCGAGCTGGGGACAGGGATGTGAGTGAGTGTTCACAGTCTGGTCCCCACTTTAAACTGTTTTCTTCCCTATTATTCTCTGCCTTTCTGAAGTCCTCCCAAGAGTCTCAAAGCCATTTCTCTTAGCGGTCTCACACGGGACACTTCACCCCATCTCTCAAGGGGCTTCTGGTGTCCTCCAAGCAGAGGATCCACTCGTTCGTTTGTCATCCCCAACCCTGGGCTGTGCTCTGTCCCCTGTGGACAATGGGCCTCCCAGTCACCCCTGTCCTCCTGGGGAGGGGAGGGCACACCTCTCTGCTCGGGCCCCTCCCCTCTGCCCTGGGTACCTGGAGCTCCTTTCTCTCCCTGGGGCCCCTCTGTCTCCTCTGCCCCAGTAACTGGGGGGTCCCCTGGCCACACCCTCCACACCTGAACACGTGGCATTGGACTCGTCTTCACTGTTCCCGCAGTCGTTGTCCCCATCACAGAGCCAGCGGTTGGGGATGCAACGGTTGTTCTCGCACTTGAAGCGGTCAGAGGGGCAGGTGTGCTGATCTGGGAGGGACAGGTCGTGGTCAGCCAGAGGGAGGGGCCCCCAGCTCCTGGGCCGCTACCCCCAGGCCAGCTGTCCCACCCCGTGTGGTGGGGACTCACGGCAGAGGGCGGGGGCCTCATCGCTGTTGTCCAGGCAGTCGTTATCCCCGTCGCACTTCCAGCGCTCCTGGATGCAGCGGCTGTTGGAGCAGGCGAACTCGCCCGGCTGGCACTGGGGTGGGGGCACGTAGGACGGGTTTGCTGTGGGCACCACAGGGGTGTGAGGGGAAGGTCAGATGCAGGTCATGGACAGGTGCGGAGCCCCCTGTCCTTCGTTTGCTTGGTTTATGATTTTATTTAGTTTTATTATTTATTTATTTATTTATTTATTTATTTATTTTTGTCTTTTGTCTTTTTGTTGTTGTTGTTGTTGTTGCTATTTCTTTGGGCCGCTCCCTCGGCATATGGAGGTTCCCAGGCTAGGGGTTGAATCGGAGCTGTAGCCACCGGCCTATGCCAGAGCCACAGCAACGCGGGATCCAAGCCGCGTCTGCAACCTACACCACAGCTCACGGCAACGCCGGATCATTAACCCACTGAGCAAGGGCAGGGACCGAACCCGCAACCTCATGGTTCCTAGTCGGATTCGTTAACCACTGCGCCACGACGGGAACTCCTAGTTTTATTTTTCATGATTTTAAAATAATATACATAAAATAATTTTTTCTAGTGCACTGTTCTTCGTAAACAAATTATCTGGATGGAAACTGCAGGTCTCTCTCAAGCCACAAGGATGATGTTTGCTCTCCTGCTTCCAGGACTTCGACGTGGTGTGAGAATAAAGAGAGCCTAGAGCCCCACTATCCTTTTGTCCCCACCAAGCCGAATGCCCCTTGCCCCTCCCTGCCATCTCCATGAAGTGTCCCGTGGAAGTTGTCTCCAGGGCCTCTGGGTCTTGCCCTGGTCCCTGGACTTTTTATGCATCAACTCTACTGACAGGAGGGAAACAGGTGCCAGAACTCTGCAGGCTCCACGAACTCCACATCTCACCATGACTCCACATCTCACCACATCTCACCATGACTCCACATCTCACCACATCTCACCATGACTCCACATCTCACCACATCTCACCATGACTCCACATCTCACCACATCTCACCATGACTCCACATCTCACCACATCTCACCATGACTCCACATCTCACCACATCTCACCATGACTCCACATCTCACCACATCTCACCATGACTCCACATCTCACCATGACTCCACATCTCACCGTGACTATCTGCCTTCGGCTATCAGCAGTACAATCACTGCATCCTTTGTCTGTCTTTGCACAGGGTGAGCTCCAGAAGCCCAAGATGCCCATGTCAGTCCCTGGCCTTGGACCACAGCTCTGAGCACCGCCTTTCTGACCCATCTCTCACCCCCTAATCCTGTGGGTCCCAAGGAACACTGGACCTGGAGACTGTATGTGTCCACCTTGCTCCTCATCTCTGCTTCCAGATCATTCTCCCTCTGTCCTCTGAAAAATCTGTGACTTTCACATTACTAGACCACGTGAACCTCTACTTCTACCGGCCCCAGACCACTCCTCATCATTCTCTCTCTCTCTTTTTTTTTTTTGGTTGCACTGGTGGCATGCGGAAGTTCCCAGGACAGGGATCGAACTTGCCTCATAACAGTGACCTGGGCCACTGCTGTGACAATGCCGGATCCTTAACCTGCTGAGCCGCAAGAGAACTCCCTCATCTTCCTTAAGGGTTTTCCGCTCCTGTTTCACTGTCACTTTCTCCAAAATCATTCCCTCTTCAATTCTTGGTGATTTCCACATCCGTGTCAATGACCCTTTGCATTACACTGGGCCCACAGCTCCATAAGCTCCTCTCCACCAACGCTCCTGCCCTGCACCTGGCCTCAGTCCCTCACTCTTAGCTATATGCTATGGCCCACTGACCCATTTTCACTTCTGGGATTCTATCCCAAGGAAACCATCCAGAATACAGGAAGGCATGAAAATATGAGAAACAGCACAGCAGGTGATTAAGAAACAGACCCTGGGCCTGACTTTGTGGGTTCAAACCTCTGCTTTAACTTCGGGCTCCAGTTTCTTCATCTCTAAATTGGGGATAATAAAAATACCTTCCCTACAGGATTCAATACTCTAAGGAGAAAATAAGTTACTGCAAGGGGAGTGCGTATAACCATGCCTAGGACATAGTCTGTGCTCAATAAATGCTGACAGTGATTATAACAAAAAACTGGAAATAACACAAACATGCAATAGTAGAGAAATGGTTGAGTAAAATATGGGATGTTGACCAAATGAAATATTTTTTTCACAATTAGAAAGACTGCTTATGTAGTAATGACACACTGTCCAGTGACAAAAGCACGGAACAGAACAGCATGAGCAGCATGATTCCACTTAGTACAAGTAAACATACAGAGAAATTGGGAGACTGTTCCCCAAAATGGTAACAATAGTACCTGTGGGTGGTGGAATATGGGGTGATTTGTCCTTTGTCCTTTGTATTTTTCTCTTTTATCCCTTTGTAGTTTTCTACACTGTTTGTTTATATTTATAATGAGCATGACCCATTTTTATTAAAAAATGTGGTTACTTGGAGTTCCCTGGTGGCCTAATGGTTAAGGACTTGGTATTGCACTGCTTTGGCATGGGTCACTGCTGTGGCTCAGGTTCAATCCTTAGTCTAGGAAATTTTGCATGCCTTGGGCATAGCCAAGAAAAGAAAAGGGCTATTTAAAATAATGAAATACCAACACGCAGAAAATCTGTGGTGTATATGAGCCAAAAGGGGCAGAAAACATTTATATACAGTATGATTCTAGCCATGTAAAAACCCACCTAAGGAAAAAAGGATGGTGTTTGTTTACCACAATGCTAACAATATAGTCATGCTTATTGGTGAGATGGGGCTTTTTTCCTCTCCTGTAATTTCCAATATTTTGAGCTATTTTTGCATTACTTTAATAATGGGAAAATAAATGTAATGTTTATTAATTAAACATAACAAGTTAATATTTTTCTCTTTCCATAGCTGTTCTGCTTGTCACTCAGTTTCCCCAGTCATCATGCCCTTCCAAACCTCCCGCTCCCCCAGTCATCCCTAAACACCTGCCAGCCTCCAAGCCGTCTGTCATCCCTCACCTCCCATTGTCCCCACAGGGCCCTCTTTGCCTCCTTCATCTCCAATGGGGACCCTGTGGCTCCCTCCTGCTGGGGTCTGCTCCCCCACCTCCCACTCCAGCTGGGCCCCTCGTACCCAAGCAAGTGACACCGTCTTTGTCCAACACCTGGTCCTCGGCGCAGGCACACTGGCGGCTTCCAGGGGTGGCCAAGCACAGGCTGCTGCAGCCGCCATTGTTCACCCGGCATTTGTTGGTACCCACTGTGAAGCAGGGACCACAAGTGGGAGGAGGAAAGAGGGGGAGGACAGGGGATGGGTTATAGCAGGGTCAGGAAAGGCCAGAGAGGGCAGATGAGTGGTCAGGGGAGGAGATGCATTAAAAGGAGGAGACAGAAAGAGGAAATATGCAGAAGTTGAAGAAAAGTAGATGCAGACATGGTCCGGGAAGGGGAAATGGGAAACACAGAAGGTCAAATTGGGGTGAGAGCCTCCTTCTTGAGAGCCTCAAAAGTCAGTGCCTAGGATCCCTGAGGAGTGCCTTCAGCCTCTGCAGGAGCCTCAGCCCCCCTTCTAGGTCCCACCCCAACTTCAGCCCCAGCCCCAAGGGTACCTTGCTGCTGCTGGGCATCATACATGCGGATCTCAAAGATGGGGGGCCGCTCGCTGCGCAGAAGGGTCACGATGGGGGGCGCACCTCCTGTGCCCCGTTCCAAGCGGTAGACACTACCACTCCGGTACTCAGTCCAGAAGAGGTAGTTGCCATGGTGACACAGGCCAAAGGCGTGGTTCAGCTCAGGACCCTCGTACACAATCTAGGAATGGAGGGGAGGTTACTAAGCAGCCAGGAGACAAGTGGGGTGCCTCAGGGGAGCCCAGGGGGTCACTCTTTTGTACACTCATATCCATGGCTCGGGTATAGGACTTCTCTCCCCCATCATCCTGGGAAACCCTGAGGGTGAAAGCCTGGCACATAGTGAAGTGCCAGACCCTGAACCCAACAGGATGCTGATGGGGAGCTTGCCCACACTTCTCTCCTGGGTTGATTCATGTTCATTCATATCCCTCCAACATAGGCATGTGTGCATGCATGCGCACACCCAGAGCAGGGAGCAAACAGCCAGAATCCATCCATTCGTTTCTTCATCCAACAAACATTTGCCAGGATCTACTAAGGTAGCACTAAGAAATGGAAGACATGGTCCCTGCACAGGAGGTGCCCACTGCCTCAGGAAAGGCACACACAGTCATCCAGGGAAGCAGAGGGGTTTGGAGATGACATCCCAGAGGAAGTGGCCCCTGAGCAGTGTGACAGGTGAGGAACTGGGTGGAGGCAGAAAGATCTGCATGAGCAGCAGCGCAGAGGGCAGCCCCTGTGATGTGTACTGGACTTAAAAGCTGTCTAGTGTTGCTGTACAAGGGCTGGGATGCAACAGGGGAAGAAAGACGACTATAGAGATGGTCAGAGGCCACACCATAAAGGCCTAGACACACACATGGCTCAGGAATGAAGCACAAAGCCACCCAAAAGATAAGCGTGCATACACGTACCATCTCTAGGCACCTCGCACCTATACATAAGCACATGGTGGAGGCACACACCGGCGTGTGCTGTGTGCATGTGCACAACCATGTGTATGCTCAGGTGTGCACATGGGCGGTGACGCCTGCAGACCACATGCAGTCACAGAGATGCTCTGATAGGAGCAATCCTCAAACAAGGCAAGACAGGCACACAGGGGGACACACCCACAGGCTCACAGGTAAACACACACGAAGCACACAGGCCTGGATGCACACAGATGCCCACACATTCAGACACACAGAGCCTCATCTGCACACAAACATGGTCCAGCAATGCACACGGGAACACCAGCACGCCTGCCCACCTTCCGGTCTGTGCCATTAAGCAGGATGGTCTCGATGCGGTCATAGAAGGCATCCACCCAGTAGAGGCGCCCCGCTGGGATGTCCAGGCTCAGCCCATTGGGCCAAAGCACTGTCTTGGAGGTGACAAAGATGTCTCGGTGTGAGCCGTCCATCCAGGCCCTCTCCAGCCGCCCTCGCCGACTGTCCTTGGGGTCCTCCTCCCAGTCAGTCCAGTACATCCACCTGTGGACAGCGGCTGGTCAGCACCCCCTGGGCCACCCCTGCCACCAGCATCCTCCCCTATAACCCCCTCCAGGCGGGCTGTTCTAGAGCCCCTCACGGGGGGTCTTCCTGCCCTGCTCACTCTGACCCGCACATTTCATCCAGCCACTCATTCCTCTATTTGACTCTTGTTGAGTCCCTACTGAGCTGGGCACATTCTGACCAAGGCAGCCATGGCCTCGCTCTTTTGTCTGTCTCACATCCCCACCCAGGTAGACAGGCAGAAACACATCCATCAAGAGGGTCACACCCATCAGAGAGCGATAAAGGTCAGGAAGGACCTGGAGCTGGAGGAAGGGATGGAAAGTGAGTGGGCAGCCAGTGGGGAAGGCCTCTTCGAGGAGGTGGCATTTGAGCTGAGCTTTGAATGCTGAGAAGAAGCCACGCAAATCCTTGGGAGTCCCAGGCAGAAAAATGCCAAGAGCAAAAGCCCTGAGGCGGGAAGAGCTGGGGTGCTGGTTTGCAGAAAGGACATCAGGCAGTGGGGACAGAACTTCCAAGTACAGAGGGTGAGGTCAAACGGGCTGCAGGCAGACCCCGCAGGACCTCAGGGCTGATAAGGCAAGGTAACTCAGGGGAGGGCTCTGAGATGGGGGTAATGGGACCAGAGTGCTCTGAGGGCATAGCTCCCACTGCCCTGAAGGTGGGGGCCCCTTTCCCCTTCCCAGCTGGATCCTTGCCCGAGCCTCCCACTTCAGCTGTCCTCCCCTGTCCACTCTTGGTCTCAACCCCTCAGTCCTGGGGCCACACAGTCCCCAGCTCCTCCCACCCCAAGGTCCTGGGAAGACTCACCCATTGAGCGGATCTACCACAATGGCCCTTGGGTGTGTCATTTTGCCCTCGATTAAGGTCTTGCGGGTCTGAGCAGCTTTCTCCAGCCTGGCCACGCTGATGGTCTTCTTGGGCCCATCATCCGTCCAGTACAAATTGTCCCCCATCCAGTCCACAGCCACGCCCTCCACATTGTGGATGCCTGCGGGGAGCGAAGGGGCTAATGAGAGAGAAACCCTAAGGAGGCTCAAAACTACTTGCCTCTGACCCTTGGGATACCTGCACCCTGGGGCACTTGGCCAGTGGGGAGTAGAGGGAGCCTCCTGGGCCCTGGATGGTGGGTGGAATGGGACGGGAAGTTGGAGGAAGGAGCCAGGGAGGTGGTTGTGTTGCCACATCTGTGTTGCCACATCTGTGTTGAGGCACAATCTCTCAAAACTGCACATGGCAGCAAGTAAACCTAAGTGACACACGTGAGCTCCTAAAAAGGGCACGTCGGGGCCTGAGCTGAGGATGGGGGAGCTGAAGTAATAGTGTGTGGCTCTGTGTCCAAGTGTGACGCCACATCCCAGGCCTGAAAATCCTGAGTTAACAAAATGAGTAAATTAGGAAGTGATTTTTCACTTAGCCAGAGGCTTCATCCTGAGCTTAAATAGCAATTTCCTGGTATAGGGAACCCCAATATTTTCCTGATGAGGAGTTACTTTTGATTTCCCTAAAGTCTCATGATTGCTGACTGCCGGGGTTCTCTAAGCCACAGTGGTGGATGGGGAGCAGGACAAGGGGTGGTAACCAGCATCAGCCAGACTGATTGGTTGGGAAACCTGATTATGGGGGCTGGAGTGCAGGTTGGGAGTTCCTAACACGCCACATGGGTGGTGCAACACCCAGGGGCTCACGGCCTCCACACTGGTGGATATTCCGAAGACAATACACTGTTGACCTGCCTGGGCAGCTCAGAGGGAAAAACTGGTTTCAATGCACAAGACAGTTTTCTCAGGACATGTACCCATGCAGCTCTCGGCGGCCGTGAGGTCTGGCGGCACATGTGCCGGTGCGCCGGCTTGATTCAGAGCCTCAGGCCTCTCCCTGGCTGTGTGCTGTGTGCAGCTCCAGGGCTCGGAGCCAATGGCAGAGAGACCCTGCATTTTCCCAAGGGCTGGCAAGGACAGCCCACGCTGCCTAACCCATCCATCCTCCTGCCTCTTTTCGGCTCAGCCAAGAAGGGGGTCACCCAGGGGTCAATCTGTCTATACCCTCATCTCCATGCCAACCAGCCCAGCCAGCCCGTCAGCAAGCGGCTCTCCATGCTGGGAGGGCACCGGGAGAGAGATGTCCAGGCCCCGGATCGCTTCCCACCCCAGGTGGGCACATCCCTCTGGTGCCCAGTCCGCACACGTCTCACTGTGGGGTCCTCACCATCCTTCAGGATGGTCTCCCGCTCAGTGCCATCGATCTTCTGGCGGCCAATGAGGTAGCTGGTGGTGTCGGCGAAGTAGATGAAGCCAGTCTCAGCATGGAAGTCCAGGGCTCGGGGGTTCATGAGGTTCTCGATGGGGATCATGTGCTCATCTGGGACCTTGGCTCCCATGTCCATGCCCCGGATGATGCCTGGCCGGCCCTTGCCGTACACGAGGAATAGCTCGTGCTCCGGCTCTAGGTAGGGCAGGCACAAGAAGGGGGGCACGATGTCAGACACGTGTGTGTGAGAGAGAGAGAGAGTGCGTGCACACGCGCACACACACACACACACACACACACACACACACACACACACACACATCACCACCTTGCCAATGCCCTGGCAGTACTGGGTCAGGGGATGTGGGGGAAGAGGGTCTGAATCACGTGGACAGACACATGAACACGTAAGGTCCAGGGAACAACACCCTGAGGGGCTTCCCTACGCACTCTAGGGGTGGGAAAGGGGACAAAAGCAGCAAGTAGCATGTTTTCAGTAAGTGCCCACTGTTGAGTAAAAGTTCATGGCCCAAATATGTTGAAATCTGATCACTTTTGACCACTTCCTCTGCTATCATCCTAGTCTAAGCCACATCACTTCTTGCCTACGCCGCAGAAATAGCCTCCTGCCACTTCCCCATGGCCCATCCTCCAGCCAGCAGCCAGCATAAGCTTCTGTACAAAGGTGAATTGAATCTGTAAAGTCACCAAGGGCTTCTCATCCCAGTTAGAATACAACCCAGCCTCTTTCCTCATCTCCCCTCACACGGCTCAGCCTCCCGCATCCGCACGCTTCTCCAGCAGCAAGCTCACACCGGCCCCTGCGCCTTGGCACTGAAGATGCCCTCTGCCAGAATGCTCTTTCTTCAGGTACATGACACCTGATTCACTTCCTCACTTCACAGAACGCTTGGCTCTAATTTCACCTGTCCGCTGTCTAAACGGGAGCCCTCATGGTCCTCGTTAACCCTCTGCTCTACTTTATTTTCTTCCTAACAGCTACCACCACCCAAAGTTATTTTTATGGGTCTGTCTGCCTCCCCTGCCAGACTCTAAGCTCCATGAGGCCAGAGATAACATTTATCTTATTCACTGCTGAACTCTCACCGCAAGACAATGCGGACACACAGTGCATGCACTAGACACTTGCTGAGTGAATAGAGGGATGAAGGAACAAAGGCACCAGCTGACAGTCTTCTATGGAGCCTGAGTGGGTAGTGGCAAAGCCCTGCTCTTGGATATGAGTTCCAGTCACCTGCCCCTCACTAGTGGAGACCTTTGGCTAAATTCCTCCATTTTCCTGCATCTCAGACAGAAGTAGCCAGGCTATGGGAGGCAGACCTGGACCCCCGCCCACTCAGCCCAACAGGCACAGCAGCCCATCCCTGTCACTCACTCTTGCACGACTTCCCATCACTGCCCAGGCTGAAGCCGGAGCGGCAACGGCAGGTCCGAGCCTTGTGGCTGTTGGCCAGCAGGCAGATGTCAGAGCAGCCGCCCGGCTTCCCATACTGGTCATTCTCGCAGGCATGGCTCCTCACTGCGGCAGAGTGGAGAGCAGGTCAGGACCCCTCGAAGCCCCCGTGCAGGCCTTAAGAAGGCTACCTGAAGTCTGCCCACACTCCCCCAGCTGCGGTCTTTGGGTCTGATGTCTCCTTTGAGGATTTGAAAGCCACAGGATGGAGGAGTCCTCTGCCACCAACACCACTGGGCTTCAGACTCTTGGGTGGGGACTTCTGTGGTCAGGGGAAAGTCATGCTGTTGCCCACAGCCAGGTGCTTCTACTCTAGAGCAGCCAGAGCACTGGAAGGGGTGATCGAGCCCCGAGTAAGGGGCTCCCTGGGGGTGGGATCTGGAGGTTAAGGGGTAGGAAGGAGTCGTCCGGGGAAGCAGCCTGGAGTAGATCGCTGGGAGATGCCGTCATGACAGGAGAGAATCGGGGGTTCCCACAGGAGAGTCCCCGGGGCCCCGTTCACCTCGGGGCTGACGCCGCTGGTGGTAGATGTGCAGAGCCCCTCCCTTGTCCACACGCGTGACGACCTGGTAGTCGGTGCTGTTGAAGCGGTTCACACGGATCACGCTTGTCTTCTGCTGGGCGTTGGCGTTGTCCGAGTTGGTGGCATAGAGGTAGTTCTCAAACACGGTCAGGCCGTAAAGATGCTCGATCTGACGTGGGTGGGCAGGAGAGCGTGAGAGGAGAAAGGAATCCTCCCTCTGCCCCGGGAGAGCCCCCCAGCCTCTCGCCCAGACTCATTCCACAGCCTCCCTCCCATCTCCTCCACCTGGACTCCCCTGTCAAATCCCACCCATCCTTCACAGAGCACCTCCTTGAAGGGCTTCTGGGCTCTTCTAACGGGAGACGACGATGACAATGGTCTCACCGTCCACACTCCATTTCTGGCTGTTGGCCAGTGTCTGGTGATGCCCATTCTGCCCAAACCCCTCGAGGGCAGGATCTACGTCCCTCCCAGAATCAGGCACACAGGAGGTGATGGGATAATTCTGCACCGAACTGGCGTTGGGGCCTACCCTCTGTCCACAGAGAACATTCTTAGCCCGCCTCCAGCTCCCAGCTTTTGGGAGGGTTGAGAGGGCAGACTGGCCCCAAGCAAGCCCTGTAACATCCCCTACTACCTGCATAATGTAGCTAAGGTAACCAACCCTCCCAGTTTGTCCAGGACCAAGGGATCTGCCAAGGGAATTTAAGGGCTGACACTAGGACAGTCCCGGGCAAACCAGGATGGATGGTCACCCCAGTTATCCCAGAACAGAAATGCCACCTCCGAGTGGGAAGGGCTGCTAGGCTAGGTTAGAGTGCTATTTCTCAGCTGTGTAATCTCAGGCAAACCACTTAACTTCCTGAACCCTGCCATTTTCACTGGCCAAAAGGAAACTGAGCCACCTGCCTGCTCATTTCTGGAGGCCGCTGTCAGGATCAAATGAGAAAAGGGAAGTAAAAGATGCCTCTAAAATGACTGTGGCCATCAGAGTGGATGTCATATCCTGTCCTTCCCCCCCAAGCGCTCGCATTCACCCCCTCCCCGCCAGAGGGTTGGGGTGACCACACCTCCACATTGTCCCGCCCCTACTGGGGGGGCCTGGAGGTTCCCCTGCCAAGACTTCCTCCTCACCAGGATGCCCTGGATGATGGTCTGCCGGCCCTTGCCCTCGTAGTCCACCACCTCAATGTAGTCCAGGTAGGCATCGGCCCAGTAGACGAGGCGGCTGACCAGGTCCAGCGTGATGCCATGAGGAAACACAATCTTGCTGTCAACCAGCTTGGTGCGGTTCTGCCCATCCATGTCGCAGCGCTCCACCTTTGGGATCTGCCCATAGTCAGTGAAGAACACTTTCCTGTGGGCAGATGGCAGGTCACGTGAGGGCTGCACACGGGGCACCCTTCCTTCTACCACAGCCTCTGCCTCTCCCTGCCAGCCCCTCTCACCCCATGGCAGGGTCCAGGGCAATGCCCTTGGGGTTGTAGAGCTCCAGGTCTAGCAAAGTGACACACGTGTCCCCGTTTCGGTTGCAGACAAAAATCCTATCATCGATGTCATCCACAAAGTAGAAGTTGCCCGTCAGCCAGTCGATGGCCATCTGCTCCACATCTGGAGAGTGCACATGAAAGAGCTGTAGGTGGAGGTCCTCCCACAGACACTCCCACTCTGCTGCTGCAGAGCCCACCGCGGGATACCCACCTCCTCCAGGGTGCCCTCCTTCACCCCCCAGGCCACAGCTGTCTCTCCTCCCTGAGCTCCCACAGGAGCAACTGGCAGTGGCACATTTTGCCTTGTGCTCTTGGCCACCTCTCATCAACGTGGTCTCCCCAAGGAGAAGCCCTGAGTGTTCTCCCACCCAGCCCTGCTCCCCCTGCTGAGCTCAGGCGGGGGGACACAGGGGCATTGGGTAAGCATTGGATGGTTGGGACCATCTTCTTGGGGTTCCAAAACGCAGCAGGGACAGGTCTGCTAGCTCATTCCAGAATTTTTTAAATCTGCTTTTCTTTTTATTTATTTATTTTTTTTTTTGCCTTTTCGAGGGCCACTTCCCGCGGCATATGGAGGTTCCCAGGCTAGGGGTCGAATAGGAGCTGTAGTCACCGGTCTATGCCAGAGCCACAGCAACGTGGGATCTGAGCCGAGTCTGCAACCTACACCACAGCTCACAGCAATGCCAGATCCTTAACCCACTGAGCAAGGCCAGGGATAGAACCCGCAACCTCATGATTCCTAGTTGGATTCGTTAACCACTGCGCCACGACGGGAACTCCTATTTTCTATCTTTTTAGGCCTGAACCCACGGCTTATGGAGGTTCCCAGGCTAGGGGTCGAATGGGAGCGGTAGCTGCTGGTCACAGCCACAGCCGCAGCCACAGCAACATGGGATCCGAGCTGCGTCTGCGACCTACACCACAGCTCACGGCAGCGCTGGATCCTTAACCCACTGAGTGGGGCCAGGGATCCAACCTTCATCCTCATGGATGCTAGCCAGATTCGTTAACCAGATTCAACAGGAACTCCTTTTTAATCTGCTTTTACTTGTGATAAGAGTACTCAAGCTAATAAAACATCACACATCTCTTCTTTCAAGCTGGACTTTCATCAGCTTTGTATGGTAAGTCGAGTTATCTCATGCTAGCCAGGTGCAATGATTGGAAGCTGTACGTGTTGCATGACTTTTAAAAATGGAAAAAGCAGGGCATCGATCAATGAGCTCAATCTGAAAGAAGAGAAGGTCCAAATAGGGGGCCCATAGGGATGGAAAAGGGAAGGTTCATGGTAGCAAAAGGTTGGAACCAGTGACAGGGGTCAAACTTCCTGGACTCACTCTCATTCCCTTTTCTTCAATGTCTCTATTGCTCAATTTCCTCCTGTCCCAGAAGCAGAGAAGCAGCTATGGGGCTGGAGGAGAGAGAGCGCATGGGAGGAGGGCCATCAGAGGACGCTGAAGGAAAAGGAGGCAGGGCTTAGAAAGAGGGGGACCTTCTAGAAGGGGGGGGAGGAAGATGTAGACAAGGCACCCACACTTGGTTGACACCGTCGCTGGAGGAGATGGGAGAGGGCAAAAAGGTGTGTGTCGGGGGTGGGGGGGTGGGAAGCAAGAGCAGCAGGAAGTCTAGGAGGCACAGGAAGCAGTCTGGGACCAGACCCCTGTGGGCCTCCTGGGGTGGGTGGGGCACTCCTCTCCAGGACCCACTGCCCGCTCCAACTACCACCCTCAGGCTCCAACTACCACCCTCAGAGGGGAGGCCTCTCGTAAGCTGGGAAATTTCCAAGACAGGGACTCCCTGGGACCCCTGCCTTACACATCACTTCCACCGATTTCCCCAACAGGTGAAGGAATCTTTGGACAACCTGCCTTTGGCTGAAACCTTTTTTTTTTTTTTCTTCTTACCGAACCTCTCCCCACCCCCACCATACTCAACCTGGAAAGGATTCTTCTACCCCCACACAGCTACAGGTATAATGAGGAGTCGTTCTGCTCAACCCTTCCTTCCCCTCCCCTTTCCCCAAAGGGATACCGGGGCTGTTCCCTAACAATGGGTGGGGGCAGGGGGCAAAGGGAACAGGAATGTCGTTCCCAAGGAACTTGGCCAGGCCCTGACACTGACTCACAGTCACAGGACTTAGGCTGCGGGAGGAAGGGAAAGAGCCAATTTGAGGCTCTCATCAGACTAGTTTCCTCTTCAGGTCCCTCCTGTGGAACCGCACCCCAAGATGACTGGAGAAAGGGGTCATGGGGATGAGGTGTTCCCCCTGAGAGGTTTGGGGGTGCATCCCCCAAACCCAGCCACTCTTTTCCCTGGGCCCTGGTACCGTCCTGCCCTGACAGGGTCAGAGAGGGGGGTGGAGTGGCCTGAGAGCATGGGGCCCAGGCCCGGGGAAGAAGAGGGCCCAGGGCAGGGGTCGGGCGAGCAAATTACCCCACAGTTACCACAGAGAAAACAGAGGAAAATGAATGCTGCTGGGCCCGTGTCCAGAGGAAACCAAAGTCCCAAGGTGGGGGATGGGGGGTGCGGAAACTGCTCGGGCCCAGGCAGCTGGCAGGGTGGTTGAAAGGCAAACAGGGCTGCGTGCCCTTGACTCGGGGGGCACGGTGGGGGTCTGGGGGCTGCTGGCATGTAGGTGAACCTCATCATTTGGAGCTGTCTTCCCAGCACCAGCTGGTGCAGCTGCATCCTTCTAGCCAACCTCCCGAGGCTTTTTCCTGAGTCATTGCCCAGCCCCAGGCTGGCAACACCCTGCCCCTGCTCCCCCATCCACCCTTCCCTCAGCCGGAGGGGAGGACGAAGAAACCCGAGGGGACACCGTGGCCCCATCCCAGGTGCAGCTCCACAGCCTCCCCTCCAGCCTCAGCACCTTTGAGCCTCCCCCGTGGCCTGGGTTCCCTGCCAGTTCCAGGAAGGAAGGCAGAGGGACCCATCCCCGCTTTCAGACATTTACCCTTGGCTGGTCTCCCCTTCCACCTCCCAAAGGCCAGGCAGGGCCCCACTCAGCAGGCCGGTGAGGAGTTGGCAAGAACTGGAGTCCCCAGCCCGGCCTGGCCTCCCCTTTGGTATTTTTGCAGCTGGAGACTATTAGTTGCAAAAGCAAAAATCCTTTGTTATCCAACCCCCTCCACCACATTATTCTCCTCCCTCCTAAGGTCCAGATTCCTCTGCTTGCCCCACCACAGACGCGCGCGCGCGTGCATGCACGCGCGCACACACAAACACATGCACACACACGCTTGGCCACTTTCACCACTCCGAGTGGAGTGAGACGGGCTCAGACTGGGCGAGGGCACCTCCCTCCTGGCACCTGGGCCACTGCCCTCTGTCCCGGGGCATGGAGCGGGGGAAAGTGATGTCCTGGGCTTCAGCCCGGAGGACCTGAGCCTTCTGGTCCCACAGACCCAGAGGTGTCCCCTTGTGGCCCAGTCTTCTTAGGACTGACCCCCATCACGGCACCCTGCAGAGGTGAATCCTGAAGACGGGAGACTCTCAGCACAGAGGAGGAGGCTAGGATGCTGGGAGGGCAATGAGACAGGGGAGAGACCACAGCCTGTCTGTGATGTCGCAAAGGGACTTTCAGTTCCAGGCCCCAGAATAGACCTGGGGTGTGTGTCTGTAACTGCTGAGCCCTCCCTGCACCCCCACCCGAGGCTCAGCACTCTGCCCTCCCCACAGCTCCAGCTTTTCTCAACTTCTCCATCTTTCACATCATTCAAGAGGCATTTCCCTAAATAGTGGCTGCTTTTCCAAAAACAGCCCCCACCCCATTCTTAAGAAGACCCTAGTTTCAGCCACAGGACTCTGGCCGCTTTTTCTAAAATAATTCCGGGGGAGGAAGAGAGTTGCTATGCTTTGAGGAAATATTCGTCCACATACCCCAAGATGACAAGATAGGGTAGAAGGGCCCCGGAGGAGGAAGGAGAATCCCATTTCTACCTTACCCACATCCCCAGCGAACACACCAAGCTCTTGCCCTTGTTCCAGAAAATTCCCCTGCCTCTCCCATCACTCAGCTCTGCCCGGGGCCCAACCGGCCTCAGACACTGACAGCCTGGGTTTGAATCCTGCTTCTGCCACCCTCCAACAGTGGCGTTATGGGCAAGTTAATGTCTGAGTGTCCGTTTGCTTATCTGTACAGTGGGCTGGTGCATTGACAGCACTGAGCACAGGACACGGCACAAAACAAACACTCCGCAATGGGAGCTGTTGCTCACACCTTCGAGGGAGCCTCCCTCTGCTCATCCCCATCCTTCCCTGCAGCCTGTGGCCTCCCGACTAAAGGCGGGCCCTCCAGGTAAGCAGTTCGGGGCTAACACCTACTACTCTTCAAGACTCTGTTCAGGTCCCCAGAAGGAAGATTTCTATATTACAGGCTTCCATAAGCCCCAGTAGTTCCTTTTATCACAGCCTGTTGACCTGACTACGAATATTTTGAAGGCAGGGCATGGTCTTTCATTTTTGTCCCCAGCGCCGACATACACGTACTGATTCATTCAACAAATATTTGGTGAGCACCGAGTGCCCGCTCTGTTGTCCTAGGGCTGGGACATCACTTTTTCCCTTCCCTTCTACTGCCAGGATCCTCCTTCTCTGGCCTGGGGACACCCAAGACAGTGGGACAAGATGTCTCAGGCAATCTTCCCGCTTGTCAAAGCTGCTTTGGGATGTCACCCAAGGGCCGGGGGAGATGTTTGGGAGCCCGGAGCCTCCGCAGGTAGGGAGGAGACCACCGGGCAGGCCTGCAGAAGCTCTGCTAAAATGGCATGTCCTCACACTCCTGTTTCCCACTGGGTCCTGACTTCAGCTCCTCTTATTCCACCAGCAGGTCCAGGGCTCAGCCACATCGCGTCACTCTGTCCCAGGGCCCCCTTCCTGCCCTGCTCCCCTCCCCTGCCTGGCCCAGGTCCACACGGGCTTTCAGTCCTGGGTCCCGGGGATGGAATGCTTGGACTCTGCAGTTCTGATTCAGAATCAGAACCAGGGTCTTCCCACTATTGAGAAATCCGTGCTGGGCTCTAAAACACATCTCTCTTGCTTCAGTTACTTCCTTTGGCTTGAAAACAGGGAGGGGGTTGCTGGGAGCAGGCTGGGTGGAGAGGCAACTTCAAGGAGACAGCGGGGGAGGAGAGGACTGGGCTGGAGCTGTGCCGGGAGACACAGGGCTGGCCTGGCCAGGAAGAGGAGAAAAGGGCTGTTAAATGATTAGGAAACCCGGACTGGGAAAGGGAAGCAAAAGCACCAGGATGGGCGGGGGGGGCAAAGCGGAAGAGTGGGCTGGGGGGAGCCCCCAATATTCTGACCCCCTGTAGATGAGAAAGGCCCAAGAAGCGGGGGGTGGCGGGTGCTGGTTTTCATATGTGACACTGGAAGTGCTCCCTCAGCTGGGGTGGAAGCTGAGAGGGCCTGGGTGCCCAGCTCAGAGGGAGGCCAGCTCCCCTCCAGCGTGGAAGCCTGTTCATTGGATCCAGGAGCTACTCCCTCTCTCTGCCCCTTCTCTACACAAATCACTGCCCTGTTTCCTGTTGTGATTTTAAACACACACACACACACACACACACACACACACACAAAGAGGGAGGGAAAAGTGAAGCTGGCCAGCTGGACTTAGGGACCCATTTCGCAACCTTGCTGCCTGCAGCCTCGGTGGCCTTGTCTGGGCCTTCTCGCCCACATCCTCCGTGCCCATGCAGCATGGTACAGGGGAGGACCCACAGAACCCCCACAGGCTCTCCACAGCATCCCCTCCTACATAAGCCAGAATGAAGTGACTTCAGCAAACATCATTTCCTTCAAGGCCTCTATTTGCACCACACACACACACCTTCCCAGGGTCCCACTCCTACAATCTGTGCTCGTTCTTTCCCTGTAGGGGAAACCTCCTCAAAGATCAGGGAGGACTCGTCCAAGGAGTGAAACCTGGGCAAGGCAGGGCTGGCCTGGGGTCCATAGACTTGACCTTCAGTCCTGCCGGGGTGGGGTGGGGTTGCAGGGAGTTGGATAGGGCCTGAGGTTCCTTAAGAGTGTGGTCAGAGGAAGGGGGTGGGCTGGGCAGGCCAGGCCTGTCGACCCCTCTGGGCCTCAGTTTCTAGGACTTTGGTCTTCTGTCTATCACTTTCAAAACACGCGCCATGTCGTTCGTGCGCAGCTTGCTCTATCATTAGTCTATTTCTTTCAATCAATTCACTTTTCTTATTTTATTGCATCCTAGACAATCTATGAAATCATAGATTTGATATGCTAGCTACGGGAGTTTCCTAATGGGTATTAAATAAAAACATACCTATGATAATAAAAAAAAAAAAAATGCACGTCCATGGAGTTCCCATCTGGCTCAGCAGAAACGAATCTGACTAGCATCCATGAGGATACAGGGTCCATCCCTGGCCTTGCTCAGTGGGTTAAGGGTCCGGTGTTGCCATGAACTGCAGTGTAGGTTACAGACACGGCTCGGATCTGGCGTTGCTGCAGTGTAGGCCAGTAGCTACAGCTCTGATTCCACCCCTAGCCTGGGAACCTCCATATGCCATGGGTGCAGCCCTAAAAAGAGAAAAAATAAAACATACATGTCCACCTAAGACCTAAAATCAAGACCTCCCTGCTCTGGGAAAGCAGAAGCAAACCCTGAGGGGTGGGTCTCTCCCCGTCATGTTCTCTAGTCATGGGATCAGAGTCCTCAGCGACCTCCCGTCCCGCTGGACCACGGCAGAGGGGAAGGCATCCTCAAATTACACTGTGCTTACAACGCAGGAGGGCGTAGAGGTGAGGGTGAGTTCCAGGACCACTCCCCAGTCAGGCCAATGAGAGACAAGGCTGGGGGAGGAAGGACTGGCAGCCTCAGCCTGGTTAAGAGAGGAAAGCAGGCGAGCACGGGTGCAAATACACCTCTCTGTGAATACAAACGCTGGTTAAGGAGTATCCCCCAACTCTGCAGTAGAGACAGAAGGAAGGCACTGGGCCCAAGACAGGAAAAGGGAGGACTTCGATCCTGTTCCCCAGGGCCTTTCCTTGAAGCTGCACTGACCACCGAGGGGCCTGGGAGGGGCCCTCTGGGGGCTCAGGACTCAGGGCAGGTCTACTCACATGTGCCTCAGGACCCATGTGAAACAGGCTCATTTCCTGGCCGCCTTCCTTCTTTCTATTCTATTTCTGTTTCCAGAGTTTTCTCCAGGGCAGGCTCCCCCTTCTTCCCACACCAGCAGGCGGGCTTCTCTCAGCCTCTCGGCTGGGGACTCCAGCACCTCCCCCTTGTCAGACCCTGCCCTCCTGAGTGGGGCTCAGCCCAGGGGTCCGATGGAGGTCAGGGTCAGCCAAGAGTGGCATGACTGAAGGCAGGGCTCCCCCAGAGGGCAGAGAGAAAGCAGAAGAAGCAGCAGCCTTTCTTCTCGGTGCCCCTGGGGGAGCCAATTACAGGCCGGCAGCCCACTGCTCAGGTGAGCGCCTGGGACCAGCCATGCTGCACACCAGGGCAGGCCATTCAGCCTCTCCTGGGAAGGGGGATGAACTGGGAATGGGGGAGGGTGCTAGGGAGAGACAGATCCGACGTCCTCAGCTCAGGGCCCATAATTAGTTTGTGGGATGAGAGCAAAACAACCATCCTCAGGGTGACAGCCAGACATTCAGGCGGCATGGGGTGTGGGGTGGGGGCAGGGCAGGAGGAAAGGAGAGAGGCTGGAGCAAGAGGAACTCATTCATTCACCCCACCAGCATTTCTCCCCAGAATCTTCTGGTCTCTCCTGGCCTCCTGGACTCTGCCCCAGAGGGGCCCAGAGAATCTAGCAGACTGGAAGGCAAGGCTCTGTTTGCCAAGGGAGGGGTACCCGCCTGAGGTTATTTCCTGCTTCTCCTAGGGAGGGAGGCAGGAGAGGGGCCAGGGCAGAGCAAAAGTGGAGAAGGTTCCCATCAGGGCACCCCATCAACCGCCTACCCACAAGCCCATCAGCCCATCTGGCCCTGAGGCAGGGCCAGGGAGGGACTGGCTAGAGCTATTTGCCCAGACAGGCCTGTTGGGTGGGGCTGTCGACAAGGCACAGAGAGAGGGCAGCTGTTTCTTGGGGTCTTGCCCGGATCCTACCCTACCTGACATGAGGTTCCCTGAGCTGCCTGCCCCTCAAGAGCTCAGCCAGTCAGGGGTGGCAGCTCTCAGCCCAGCCCTCCAAGGAGGCCGGGTCTATCACAGATCTTGAGCCTTGGTCACCAACAGCCCAAGGACCCCACCGGGATGCACTGGAGGGGCTGCAGCTGAGGTGTGGACCACATGAGGAGGATGTAGAGGGCGGGGGCTCTCCGAGGAACCCCTGCTCCACTTGTGCCCTCCTGGGATTTTTGTCTCCTGTGGGGAAGACCATAGAGGGACCTAGTGAAGGAACTTAGAGATCTTCTAAATGGGCTCCAGGTTCACACCCTAAACCTCGTGTGCACGGTCCTCTAGTTACTTCTGGCTTTGACTTCAATTTATCTGATCTCGACTGACCTGACAAGCTCAAACCCATTAGGCAGATTAGGAAACCCAAGCAGAAACGGGGGCGCTTTGGTTTACTCAAGGTCACAGATCAAGTTACCCTCTCTCCCGAGGGTCAGATCAACCACAGGCCAAATCTTCCCCCTCAGCCCTGTGGTGCATTTCCTGGAAATGTGATGATGCCGGATGTTTCGTTTGTTTATGTAGTATCTGAGACGAGCAGGACTGCTCCAGGCACTGGATCTATGCCCTGGTGGCCCCTTCTTCAATGACACCCCATCTTCCACCCGAGGCGGCACAGTGCTGCCTGGGAAGGGAGCCTGAAGGGGAACATCCGGGATGCCTTAGAACATGGCCCCAGCACTCATGGCCCTGCCTCCGGGCTCATTCCTGCCACAGAGCCCCCTAGAAACGGCCTCAGGACCCCATAGCCATGCTGCAGCAGGGAGGCCATCCTGGCGATGCCCCCAAGGGAAATGATGGACGTGGAGAGGGACCCAGCCCGGCTCCTTTGCGCTCAGCCACAACTTAGCTGTGTGGGAAAGCCCCTCTGCAGACTAATCAACAATCCTCTCTCTGAAAAGGGACAGTCCCTGGCCTCTGGAGGTTGACCAGTCATTGCCCCCTTGGGCACTTCTCCTGGGAGGCCTTCCTCTGCCCTGGGCTAAAAATGCAGGAGCCGTAAGAGACTCAGCCCAGAGAGAGGGGAGGAAGCACAGCTGTGACTCGGCCCCGGCTCCAAACAAGTGTCATCACGTGCAGCCCCCTGCCTCGGCCTCAGCCAGGAGCTTCTGTATAGGTTCCTGCCCTGGTCAGGGGTCTTCCCGTCTATCCCCCTGTCTCTGTCCCAGACAGGCTCCGTCTTGCCCATCTCCCCTGCCCTCCCCTGCTCTTCGAGCTGGGGCAGGTGACTCACGGTGCAGGCTGAGGGAAATGTTGATGGTGTGCTCATCCACGAAGCCCTTCAGGCCGGGCATGCGGGCACACTTGAGCTGTGTCTGGGCAGCACTGTCCCCAACGTGCACCCAGCACACAGTCTCGTTGGCATAGCTGAAGTCCATGGCCGTGGTCTGCCGAGTGCTGGTGGGCGTGATGGTAGAGACCTGGGCCCCACTCAGGTACGTAGCCAGGATATTCTGGGAATTGGCAATCAGCAGCACAGGGGGCCGGTCTACCGGCTCTGGAGATGGAGGAGAGAAGGGTCAACGCAGTAAGTGGCCCTGGGACCTCTCCGGCCACTCCCCAGCAGGGAACAACACTGAGGGTGCCTAGCTGTAGGTGGGCCTACCATTCTTGGCCTTGCAGGAGCGGTTGTCTGGCTGCAGCAGGTACCCTTCCACACAGCCGCACGTGAAGGACCCATCTGTGTTGGTGCACAGCTGGCTGCAGGTGCCATACACCGAGCACTCGTCAAAGTCTGCCAGGAAAAGGTGAAAGCGTGGTCATTTCCAGCACGCCGAGGGCAGGGCAGGGAGCACCCTCAGACACCACCAGGAGTATGTCCATCCCGACAGCTACTTTGGAGGACAATTTGGCAGAATCTATTACAAGAATTGTGCAAACGTAGGGTGTTCCTGTCGTGGTTCAGTGGAACCGAATCTGACTAGCATCCATGAGGATGCAGGTTTGATCCCTGGCCTCGCTTAATGGGTCAAGGATTCGGTGTTGGTGTTAAGCTGTGGCGTAGGTCACAGATTCAGCTCAGATCTGGGGTTGCTATGGCTGTGGTGTAGGCCGGTGGCTACAGCTCTAATTCTACCCCTAGCCTGGGAACTGCCATATGCCGCAGGTACGGCCCTAAAAAGACCAAAAAAAAAAAAAAAGAACTACGCAAACTTAGTCACCTAACTAGTCCAGACTTGGAATCTACCCTAAAGAAATAGTCATACATGTGCATATCATCCATTCATTCAGAAAAGATTTCTTGAATATCTGGAGTTCCCATCGTGGCTCAGCAGTAACAACCCAACTAGTATCCATGAGGATGTAGGTTTCATCCCTGGCCTCGCTCAGTGGGTTAAGGATCCTGTATTGCCATGAGCTCTGGTGTAGGTCACAGATGTAGCTTGAATCCTGCATTGCTGTGGCTGGGGTGTAGGCCAGCACTTGCAGCTCTGATTTGACCCCTAGCCTGGGAACTTCCATATGCTGTGGGTGTGACCCTAAAAAGGCCAAAAAAAAAAAAAAAGATTTCTTGAGTATCCACCATGTGCCAGGTACTGTCCTAGGCTAAGGATATATATCAGATTCAAATTACTACGTTCATGAAACTTAAATTCTGATAATAAATGAAATATAATTATTACAAAAATAAAGAAAACAAAAAGGTACATTATGTGTTTGAGGTGATAGTGCAATAGAAAGTGGCTGATGCTATGGAAAAAAATTAAGCAGAGAAAGGGGACAGAGAATGCAGGCAGTGGGGGTGGCCTCCTTGAGAAGGTGACATTTGTGCAAAGACCCAAAGGAGGTAAATTTAAAACAGAAAAGTTTGTATTGTTTGTAACAGAGAGAAACTGGGAATATCTTACTCATCAAAAAGGAGATGGCCAAGTAAACTGTGGTAATAGTCACACTTCACAGTGGTTTTTAAAAGAATGAGGTAGATCTTTTACAAAGTAACTTGGAAAAATTTCCAGAACATACAGGGTGAAAAAATTGAGAAAAAAAAAAGTATAGTGTAATATTTATGTAAAAAAAAAAAAAAAAAGCCCATAAGGGAGTTCCCAGTGTTGTCACTGCAGCAACTTGGGTCACTGTTGTGGCATAGGTTTGATCCCTGGCCCAGGAACTTCCACATGCCACAGGCTTGGCCAAAAAAAAAAAAGGCACAAGCACATTAACAGTACTTTCAATTAGATTCTTTGTGAGTACGTGTATACATGGACGGAAAAAGGCCTGCACAGAGATGGCAAACTCGCAACAGAGTTGACCTCCAGAGAGATGGGAAAAGGATCAGAATTGAAGAGGATTTGTCAAAGGAGACTTTTGTTTTAACTATAATGCTTTACTTTTCTTTATAGGAAAACTCACATATCACACACACACACACACACACACACACACACACAAACACTTTATGGCTGCATCCGAGGCATGTGGAAGTTTCCAGGCCAGGGATTGAATCCAAGTCACAGCTGTGACCTACACTGCAGCTGTGGCAACACCAGATCCTTTATCATTATTATTATTTTGTCTTTTTAGGGACTCACCTGCGGCATATAGAGGTTCCCAGGCTAGGGGTTGAATCCGAGCTGTGGCCACTGGCCTACACCACAGCCACAGCAATGCCAGACCTGAGCCATGTCTATAATCTACACCACGGCATGTGGCAACACTGGATCCTTAACCCACTGAGCAAGGCCAGGGATCGAACCTGCATCGTCCAGTTCGTTTCTGCTGAGCCATGACGGGAACTCCAACACCAGATCCTTTAAGCCACTGCACGGGGCCAGGGATCGAACCTGCAACCTCAGCTGCTGAAGTTGGATTCTTAACCCACTGCGCCATAGCGGGAACTGCCAAAATGAATTTTTTTTTTTAATAAATGTGGTTTTTTTTGTTTTGTTTTTTTTTGTTTTTGTCGTTTTGCCATTTCTTGGGCCGCTCCCGCTGCATATGGAGGTTCCCAGGCTAGGGGTAGAATCGGAGCTGTAACTGCCAGCCTATGCCAGAGACACAGCAACGCAGGATCCAAGCCACGTCTGTAACCTACACCACAGCTCACGGCAATGCCGGATCGTTAACCCACTGAGCAAGGGCAGGGATCAAACCCACAATCTCATGGTTCCTAGTCGGATTCGTTAACCACTGCGCCACAACGGGAACTCCTGAATTTTTAAAAGTCTGGTGGAAGCGAGTGGTTAGAGCACACAGTCAAGCCCTGAGGCTGTCAGGCACGTGGCCCCACCTCCCGTCCTGCTCCTTCCATTGTTTTCTCCTTCCCAGCCAGGGCCACCCGCTCACCCCCAGTGCGCGTATGTGTGCATTTACCTTTGCAGGTCTTGCCATCCGCCTGCAGTTGAAAGCTATTGTTGCAATAGCAGGTGGGCCCGTTGAGTGTGGGGACACAGTGGTACTGGCAGCCCAGATGAGAACACTGTCCTCGTTGCTCTGTGTAGCGGCAGATACACACTCAGACCCTGAGACCTGGCAGCCATACTCAGGCTGCAACCCTCCCCCAATTTCTGCCACCCCTTCAGAAAGCATTTACGAGGCCTGCAGTGTTGGAGATGAAGGGACTTAGGAAGCATCTGTTATATTTTGCAAGTGAGGAAACTGAGACCAAGGGAAGGTATAAGACAGGTCCAAGGTCACATTACCAGTTATGGCTTAGAACCTACATCTCCCTGCTCTAGCTGCCCTGGACTCCCTCTGTCCCCATGGAGAGGAGCTCTGGTAGTTTGTTGGAGTCAACAGGGAGAGGGGACAGCGATTCTTATCCCCTTCATATACCCCTTGCCTGCACTACCTGGGGATTGCAATGCTGGCTTTGGCACTGAGGGTGAGGAGTGGGCATGGAATTAAGTCTTTTGTACAGGACCCCAGCTCTGATCTGGAAGCACCCCTGCCACCCACACCTCGAGCCCTAAAGGCCTCAGAGAGAAGGCCCAAGGTCCAGGTAGAGGAGAGGAGGAGGAGGAGCAAAACTGGCTCCCCCAGGATCCTTCTCTAATCTTCCTCCTGCCACTGACCCACTTCCACAGGGGAGACAGAAGGGAATGAGATGGGAGGGGGAAGAGGTGGGAGAGCAGCTGCCCCCCCAGATCAGCGACCCAATTAATGGCCTTGCGTGGGGCCAGGCGGCCTGGCCACAAAGACCCCTTTGTCCAGCTGCCTCACACCCCTGCTCCCCCTGCCCCCCCCAGGAGGGAGCGCTGCCTGAGATGCTAAGACGTTTACAGGCACTAAGCCTGCCAGGAGGAGCTGGGATGGGGGGGCGAGGCCCTGGTTATTCCTTCTCCTCCCCACCTCCGCCGGAGAGCCCAAATGTGCTGCCCATCCAGCCCCCACAAAGGGGGGGATATGGTGTTTGTCCTGGAAAATCTAGAAAGGAATTTCTCTCCTGGATATGCAATAGGAGGATGGCGAGGTCCTCTGTAACATCAGAGGAGGAACTTCAAACCCTAGGTTTTTGAGGTTCTTGGTTGTTTTTGCTACTGACCAGCTATTCAAAAGCTAGCAGACTTGAGCATGCACCACCCGATAAGGTGGGACGTGCCTGGTAATTGAAGTCAGCTCCTAGGCCCACACTCTGCATCCCATTCCAGGAGCTTCAGACAAAAACATGTGGAATCAACCAAAGGAAAGGATAAAAATCTTCCACAAACTCCCTTGCTCCACACTCCCTGCCCTCAGTGAACAGGATCCAGATGTGTCTCCTCTCACAGGCAGATGTTTTCTGACACGCGTTACAGGCACAGGATGCAGTCCCCACCCCCAGAAGACTGCCCCGCCCCCAGGGGCTTGCTCAGGGCCTCACAAGGCCAGCCTCCTGCTCCAGGCCAGAGCTGGAGGGCAGTAGAAGGTAGAGGCTACTATTTCCTGACGCCCCCCCCACAGCATCTCCTCCATCGCTCACGTGTGATCCAGACTTTCCCTGGACCATGCGGGCTCTCGGGAGAAGAACTGCAGAGCTGATGACCTGAGCTGCAGGTGGGAAGGAAGTCTGAGCCACCATCCTAAAGTTCCCGCCTTATCCTGCACCACCTTCCCATCAAGAAGCTTCAGAGAATCTCAAAGATCTGCACTGTTGGGGGATGCCCTCAGGGCCCTGGCCGGGGAGGCAGGGAATTGAAACTCCAGACCCCCGGCCCCCACTTCAATCACAGTATCTGCTCTTCTCTGTTCATATGCTGATTCCATGGAAGACACCATTTGAAGAAGGGGCCTTGCTATTTATAAAGATAAAAAGCATGAAAACATTGATCTACGATAAAGCTCTCATTTCACAGGTGGGAAGCTAGGGTCTGGAGAGGGCTAGTGACTCGTCCAAGCACACACACAGCCAGAGAAGTGCCTGGGCCACGGGGGAGCAGGACAAGGCCTCAGCCCAGAACACCCTCCGTCAGCTGCCCTGCTGAGAACTCTCTGCGTCCAGCTGAGATAGGAGTGCTGGAAAAGGCCTTACCTCGGCAGTGGGGCCCCTCATCTGACCCATCAGCGCAGTCCTGGATCCCGTTGCAGAGGCGGGACATGAGAATACACAGCTCGGTGCCCAGGCAATTGTGCTCATTCGGCTGACACCGCTGGGTCTTACTCTGTGGACCTGCAGACAGATGAAGGCCATGGTGACCACACTGGCCACAGAGGCCATGTGACCAGCTGTTCACTGCAGGGGGGGTGCTGAGGAACTGAGACTGGGGTTTCAGGCTACTGTACTTTTTAGTCTCAGGAGACATCAGGGCTGGTTAGACGCTTCACCTCAAGCTTTTCTTTCTTTTTTTTTTTTTTTTGCTTTTTAGGGCCACGCCTGCAGCACATGTAGGTTCTCAGGCTAGGGGTTGAATCAGAGCTACAGCTGCCGGCCTATGCCACAGCCACAGCAACACAGGATCCAAGCCATGTCTGCAACCTGCACCACAACTCACGGCAATGCTGGATCCTTAACCCACTGAGCAAGGGCAGGGATCGAACCCGCAACCTCATGGTTCCTAGTCGGATTCGTTTCTGCTGCACTGCAATGGGAACTGCATCAAGCTCTTCTATACCATCCCCAACAGGAGCCACCTGGGAGCCACCAGGTGGAGGGGAGAACGAGGTTTCAGCAGGGTCCACTCCCCAAATGCTCCATGCTGTGGACCCCATCGCCTCTACATTCTACATTCAGGAGACAAAGGACCCTTCCTTCCCAAAGCTCCCCAGATCACAGAGCCTGAGGGTGAGAGGGGGACCAAGGATTTTAAACTGCACAATCCCATGTGCAGCACAAGCCATATGTGGCTATGGAGCACTTGAAGTGTGACCGGTTCCAACTCTAAGCATAAAATGCACACTGTCTTTTGAAGACTTAATGCCATGGCCACAAAAAAAGAATGCAAAAAAATTTAATTAATGCTTGTATATGAATAATATAGTGAAATGATAATATTTTGCATACATTGGGTAAAATTAAGTTAAAATTATTTTCACCTGATTGTATTTACTTTTTTGAATGTGGCTACAAGAAAACTTCAAAATTGTATACATGCCTTGCATTATATTTCTATTGGATGTGCTATTCTCAACCCCCAGCCCCAGAACCGCCTGCCTGATGGACGGGTTTGGGAAGGGTCAAAGGTTGTGGCCTGTTGGTGTTATCTCTGGTAATTCCATTCTTGCTCAAGAGGATGGGCTAGGGGGAGGGCAGGGTAGAGCTCCTCAGGGGATTCTAAGGAAGCCAGGTGAGCTAGGGCGCCGGCTGACCTGTAGGTTGGGAGACAGACCAATGCCCATTGGCTCCCAAGCCGGGACAGGGCGTGAGCGAGTGTCTGTGTGTGAATGCACCTGCCTGCCTCCGCCTAGGAGGAGTCCACGTTCACAGGGGAGGGCAGTGTTCACCGTGGAGCGGTGTGGAGTGAGGGTGAATCTGTGAGTCTCCACGTGTGCTGGTGCTTCTGGCCTCAGTATGTGCATTTCCATGTCCTTTGGGGGGCGAGTCTGGGTTGGTGTGTGAGGGTCCAAGGGCAGGTGGTGTTTCTGCATCCCCGTTTCAGAGTGTTGACTCTGTGCTGTTGTGAGGACGTGTCTGTGCTAGCATCTGCCCTTGTCTGTGTATGTCCAGGAGGGCTGAGGGGAGCGAGTCAGTGCCCTGGAGCGGCTGAGTGTGAGTTTGATGGGTCTAGGAGTGTATATGAGTGGGGACAGCGTGGGGATGTGTATAAGGTGGAGTGTGCATCAAACTAAAGGAAGGATGGGTGCAAAGAGCCAGAGCTGGCCTTTGTGCCTGGCTTTCGTCACCTGACTTTTGAAGACTTAATGCCATGGCCACAAAAAAAGAATGCAAAAAAATTTCATTAATGCTTGTATATGAATAATATAGTGAAATGATAATATTCTGCATACACTGGGTAAAATAAAGTTAAAATTATTTTCACCTGATTGTATTTACTTTTTTGAATGTGGCTACAAGAAAACTTCAAAGCATCAGGGTCAGAAATGTGGGGCGTAAAGATGGCATCAGACAAGAAGACACTCGAGGCTGAGCAACCCCACCGTAGAGACACTTAGGGACTATCCCTCGCCTCCACGCCTCCAGGGCAGGGTATGGGGGTGAGGCAGAGAGAACTGGTGGCTCCCTTTCCAGCCCTAAAATTATCCCTGATAATTATGGGTGAGGGTGTGGGGCTGGGGCTGGGACGGAATAAACTCAGAGAGGGAACAGATACAGACTTGGGAAGGCAGGGTCCCCCGGACCCCGGCCCAGATTAGCCCAGCAAAGGAGACGCTGAAGGTAGAGACGGCCAGCTGCCCAGGACTCCAGGATCCCGCCAGCAAGTCCTCCACCCCCTGCTGGCAGGGTAAAGGCTGGGTGGGGACCTTTCTCCCAGTTTAAACAGCTGCCTCTGATTACGCCACTTACTGGGGGGGATGCGCAGGGGCGGGGCTTCTGGTACAGAGACTGAGCAAGAACCAGTGGCCTTTGGCCTGGGACCCTGAGGACAGGAAGGGGACCCAGCGAGACCTAGGGGCCCTCATCAAGGATCAGGAGGCTCAGAGGTGGGAAGAAGGGGGACGAGCTGAGCCCAAAGGAAAGAGAGGCTGGACCCTCCCCTTCCAGCAAAGCTGTCAGCCCAGAGAACAGTCTCAGGCAGACTTGAGGGTAGAGCAGCTGAGGGAGCCCATTTCTGGGCACGCCAAGCACCATGCCAGGCTCTTTGAAGAGGGCGAGAGGACGGTTTAGCTGTGTCATGGACAAACAGTCACAGAGCAAGGTCCACCCCAGGCTGGAGCTCAGCCGTCCTCAACGCAAACTGCCTGGGCCAAAAGGGAAAGCGGTCAATCAGGGGTGTGAGAAGGGATCCAGAAAAGGTACTTACAAATCTCAGGAGCCTCATCAGATCCATCCGGGCAGTCCCTCTCACCATCACACCGCCAGCCTTTCGAGATACAGGTGATCTGGTCTCTGCAGGCAAACTGCTTAGGGCTGCAGGTCTTAGGGACTAGAGGCAAGGGAAGAAAACAGGGGCGTGAAGGGAGGATGGAGGCCAGCTTGATGCCATAAAGCCTTCTAGGGACTCCTCTTTCCCCAGTATCAGTCCCCATCTGGCTCAGACTCTGAGCCACAGTCCACGTGCTGCGGAGCAGGTGGCTGAGGGTCACTCCTGGAACGTTCCTGCGTACCTGTGATGGGGGAGGAAGATGCAGAGAGCACATTTTACTGCTCCCCCACCCCTCAGTCCCAAAGGCTGCTTGTTCAGCGTGCCCCTGCCTGGTCCTCGGGGTCAAAGCCCTTGCTGTTCTGTTACTCTGGTCAAACAACAGCACCCCCCACTTTGCTGGCTGAGAGTGATGGGGTGTTTAGGCCTGTGACATGTTTTGTCTTTATCTGCCTCTCCATCCCACTAGAAGTCCAAAGCTGGTCTTTTCTAATCTCTGGGACACTCCTGGTCCTGGAACTTATCATCTCCAACTCCCAACAACCAAGGATGTTTGGGGTGCCCTTGGCCCAGTGCTGGTCTGGAGGTGGTGTCCGCAGAGGAGCCCCATCTCTACCTCCGTTCTCTATAAAGACACAGCCTCCCTTTGGTTAGACTTTCAGCTCATGCCCTCGGAGGGAAGAGGCACCTAAGATTGCTCGGGATGATGGAGTTGGTAAGAGGCAGGGGGATGGCTGGGGTGACCTATAGGAACTGGGTCTTTTTTTGGCTGCACCCACTGCATATGGAAGTTTCCAGGCTGGGGACTGAATCAGAGCTGCAGCTGCCGGCTGACACCACACTCACAGCAACATCAGACTGGAGCTGCATCTGAGGCCTACACCACAGCTCATGGCAATGCTGGATCCTTAACCCACTGAGGGAGGCCAGGGGTTGAACCTACAACCTCATGGATACTAGTCTGGTTCTTAACCCTCTCTGCCACAGTGGGAACTCCCTATAGGAGCTGGTTGAGCCCAGCAGACTGGCAAAGTTCCTATATCCAGGACCTCTTTCCTTTGCCCTAGCAGCTTCCCTTGGCTCCCACCCTATTCTCTTAACGTCATCCTCCAAGGAGGAATTATGACGGTAACACTAACTCTCCTCGTTACCTCAGAGTGGGCCGGGAAATGTGGTAAACCAGTTCTTTCCATGTATCACTTAATCCTCTCCACAATACGACAAAGTAGGTGCTACTAATACCACCATTTCCTAGATGAGGAAACCGAGCCTCCGAGAGGGTGCGGTCGCCCAGCAGGCAAGTGACACAACCAGTGCTCACACCGGTTGAGCTGACTCTCAGCTTCTAACCAGCCAGTCCCCACCGGTCTCCCCATTCCCACGGAAAGGTTCTCAGGGGTTGTTCCTCCACATCCCATCAGCATGTCCTCCAGGGGAAGAAAAGACCCCCTTCTTCACCCTCACCCAGTCTCCCAGCCCTCTTCCCATTTCTCTTCAGCCGTCGTGCAGGGGAGAGCAGCTCTGTGCCAGGCACTGCACTGGGCACTAGGGTGCCAGGGGGGAGTGAGAGGGTCCCTCAGGAGCCAGCCTGGGAAGGCAGCTGTGCACAACCACCGTGAATGCAGGGCAGAGTGAGCTCAGAGCTGGGACAGAGCAGAAGGAAAGTGTGTCAGGGCTCTGAGCTGGGAGGGACGGAGTCGGAGGGGAGCCACACGGAGAAGACAGCCTCCCCCCTAACCCCCATCTCTGGCAGACGGGACTGCACTCAGGCCCCTGGCCAGGATGAGAGCTGAGTTCAGGAAACACATCAAGGATGGCCTGGCTGGGCCCCCCAGCCCCGAGTCTCCCTCCCCTACCCCCCACCCTGAGCAGGGAATAAAGGCCCCTTGAGGAGGTGGATAATGCTGAGTTCATTGCCCCACTGGGCCAGCTGTGAGGTCTTCCCGGGGAAACAGCCCGCCAGCCTAGTTAGCATGCCGGAGACCGGTCCTCTTCCCCTGGCCAGCCGAGACCGGCTGGGGGGGGGCGGAGTAGAGGAGACTGGAATAGGACTCAGAGGCAGATGGGCTGTTTGGAGCCCAGAAAGGCCCCCATGTCACCGCCACCCCCACCTGGACTTAGTCCACACCCCCACTCCTCCCCGGGGTTGAGCTCACAGCCGTGGCCAAGGTCACTGGTTGGTCACTCCGACCTCTCCTCCATTCCGTGTCCCAGCCACGATCCCCTCTTCCTTTGGCCCTCACGTTGTCCCCTCCCCAAACCCCTGCTGTCCCCCACCCCCATTTTTGGCCTGAACTCTCGGCAGAGGAAACAGCAGCTGGCAAACTCCGAAAGCTGGAATGAGAGAGATTCACAAACCAGATGTGCTCTTGCAGAGGGAGGGAGTGGGGGATGGGAGCGAAAGGAAGAGGAGCCCTCGGGGACCCTGTCCCACAGCAGCATCCTTTCGGGCCCAGGGCAGAAAGACAGGGGTGCACCCCTCCCACGGGCCAGGGCAGCACAAGGATCAGAGAGAATGTCCCTTCTGCCAAGTGGAGAAAGCCCTAGGCTGTCTTCAATTGCCTGCAGGAGGAGAGAGGAGGGAAGAAACAAATAACCTACTTTGGGGCAGTCTACACAGCCAAGGGCAGCCTCATCTGAGGTGGTGGAGCTGCAGCAGGCGTGAGGTAGGAAACTTGTAATCCGCTTAGAGCCGGCAGCCAACCCCACTCCCCTCAGCGGAGGCTTCCATGCCAGATGCCAGCACCCAGAAAACCCACCTTTGTGGCCTTAGACGAGGAGACAAAGTGGCCCTAAGTTCAGAGGCGACGAATGGCCTCCTCTGCCTCCTGCCCGTCGTGAGACTTGGGGCTGCCCAAGGATATGAGCTAATGCTTTTCCACTTGGCCACTCTGTGTCAGCCACTGGGCTGAAACACTTCGGACATATTAACCCCCTTAGATGCTCAAACGCTGTGACATGGGTATGGTTGCAATCCCCATCATACAGATGAGAAAACTGAGGCACAGAGCGATTAGTAACTGAACAGGTGGTTTCTCACTGACCACGATGATGGAGCCAGATGAAGAAGGATGAAGAAGGAAAACGGCAAGGGAGGATATTTGGTCCTTGAGCTGGGAGTGGGGAGACAGATTGCAGGAGGTGGTAGTGGCCTTCAGGGCTCCCCAGAGAGGAGGAGAGAGGGCGGAGGAGATGAGCCGGAAAGGGACAGGACAGAAGAGGGAAGCGAGGAGGGAGAAGGAGGAGAGGACTATAGAGGGAGAGCGAGCGAGGTTGCAGAGAGAAGGCCAGGACACAGGGGCTGTCTGTTCTCAGCTTTGCCCAGAGATGAATGTGACCGCCATGCTAACTCCGGCCAACACCCCTGCCCCCCCTCAAACCCAGGCACCCGGCCCAGCCATGGCCCCCAGGGCCACCAAGCTGGAGCCAGAACAGGAGGTGTAGGGTTGGTTGTGCATCCAGACACAACAAGGACCCCACTGCCCTGCTTGAGCCTTGGCTGTCATCCTGTCCCATTCTGGGACTTGGGGGTGGGGTAGGGAAGGGCGGCAAGAGTGCCTGACCTGCAAAGAGAGGGTGACAGACCTTGAGGGGTCTTCTGGAGGAGTAGAACCCATCCACTGATCCCCCTGGGAGCAGAGAGGGAGAGGAGGAGAGGTGAGACTTCTAAAGACCCAGGAGACCTGAGGCAGGGGGAGTATGAAAGAGAATCGCCCCCCCTACCACTAGGTCCTTTTCAAGAGCAGACTCAGCAGTGGGAGAGATGATGGGCTATATACCAGGGGATGTTTTCTAAAAGGAACCACATGATATATCTCAGGGAACAGAGGAGCCAGGGGGTGGCCAGGGGGTAGGGGGCAGAGCCTGCAGGAATCTAAACTTTCAAACATACGGGGGTGGGGCAGCAGGGGCCTCCCAGACCCAAACCGAGAGCTTTTCACTGAATTTTATGTATTTTGGGTGTTACCCGGTGGCTCCTTCCCGCAGCTCAGTGAGGCTCAGACACATTTTTGTCATTCCTGAGTCTGGGCCTCTGCTTTGCGGCCTGGACAGACAGACGGGATGGCTTGGATTGCCAGGGGAGGGGAAGGGTCTCCCGCTCCGTCCTGAGTCAATATTGACTCAGCAGGACATTAGCCTGACCAGCGGCCTCCCTATCATTTTTTCCTTCCCCCGCAAGTAAAATTCAGACCCCTCCAATGCCTCCAGAGGTCAGCATATCTCTCACCAGGCCTTCAGAAGCCCTCTCCACTTACCCCTCAACACACACACAGGGCTTAGGCACAGCAGAAGTAAAAGCTCTAAGCTCCTGATCCATTCCCCACAGCTTTCCCCAGTTCTCAGGTTATGAGGAAGTTCTGCTAGGAGTCTAACCTCCCTCCTTCTTTCTGAAATTTCTTCATTCCCCTTCTTACTCAACCCACAAAGGGTATCAAGTTCCCTTTCTTCCAGAAACATTCTCTCCAAAAATCCATCCCCAAAATTAGTGGAGGGGAAAGGAGAGGGAGGAACTTGGAGAAAAGTGGGGAGAGAACTTCCACAGCCGAACTGGATATTCTGAGTCTGGCCAGGGAGGGGAAGAGTAACTCCAACAGAACGAGCACGTGGGAAAGCGCAGAAGAGAGACCTCTGCTCCCAGGTAGCTTCCAGGATACACAGAGGCCTGGGTGGAGGTGAATGGAGACAGACAGAGGCAAAGCAAGAGACAGAGACTGAGAGAGACAGGACAGAGGATGCCGCAGAAGGATGAGATAAGACAGATGAACCAGGAGGAGGAGAGACGGAGGTTCTGCTAGGCCAAGACAGCACGCACCCATTACAGACAGAGGCAAAAAACCAGGAAGGGGTTTGAGCCCAGAGGTTGCCAAGATTATGACACAGCTGTCTTGGGATGAACCCAAAGAATAATATCCCTGAGACTCAGGGTGGGGGAAGCATATATCTTGACTTGGGCAGACAGAGTCCCTGCCCTAGCAGAGTCTGACCCAAGGGAGACTCAGAATAGGGGTCACTGCCTCCCAAGGAATTGGGAGGGTGGGAGGAGGGAAGACTGGAGCTCTTCAACTGGCCAAGTCCAGGCATCAGAAAGATTCTCACCTCCTGTGGGGATGCAAGAGGGGCAAATGCCTGCTCTCATGGTCCCTCACCTCTTTCCCAAGCAGATTTTACACTGGGGCCTGGGGCCACTGTACCGGAAGCAATCCGGAGCTAACTGCTTCCTTCTCTAAACAATGCAGGATCCTGCTCACTGGGCTGAAATGTGGGACTGAACACAGGGCCCCAGGTTCTCCAAACACTAGCACTCGGCACCCAGCTCTACCAGGTCAGGGACCCTTGCAGGGTCCCATTCAACTGCAACCAGATTCCCCAAGGGCAACGCGCCCCCATCCAGAGCTGGAGGACTCGAATGCTGGAGAGTTCATGGGGTGATGGGGTGGGGGGACCCCAAGAGGAGACTAATGAGGGGAATAACCTGAGGCTTGGGGGTTTGATATGCAAAGGCCAAGACAACAGCAGGAGGAAAGAAAGTTAGACTTCCCAAAGGAAAGTAAAGAGTTTGGAAGAGTTGAGAGAATGTGGACAGGATCTGGCTCTGACCAGGGCCCCAGCTGACTTCCTTAAAGAGGCCCAGTGATGGGGAGTGGCTGGGGGGCAAAAAAAAAAAAAAAAAAAGTAGAGGAAATGGAGGAAGAGGGAGCAGGATTGGGAGAAAAGGAAGTCTTGAGAAGCAGCCACAAACATCAAAATACCCCTCCAATCCCCAAATCAATGTCCTGCATGTCCTGCTTTGAAAGATGAGGGTAAGGGGAGATGTTCAGGGTCTGAGTCTGACCAGAGGAGAAAGGAGTTTGGAACCACCCCTTGGAGAGCCAGGAGGCAAACAACTCAGCCTCAGAACTCATTTCAGCTGTCCAGTTTGTCTGATCACTGGTGATACATGGCTCGGGCGGGTATGCGGAGACGGGTAAGAGAGAGGGAGGCAGCCAGCCCTCTCTACTACAAAATGTCCCTCGTCTCAGCAGGGACCTCCGTAACCCCTCTTCCCGTCCCCCGTTCCATCTGTTCCTCCATCCTCCCAGGTAGCAAGCATACCCAGTTCTGTTTACTAGCGGGGAGTGACAATGCTCCCCAAAGAGCAGGGCATGCTGCGGGTTGGGTTAGGGCTTAACAGAGAAGGCAGAGGTGGTAGAGGAGGACCCCAGGGTTGCTCCCCTGGAGGGAAAGCAGCAAGGTCTGTAGAAGGTTAGACACTGAGTCAGGGAAGCTGGAGCCAGGAAGTGTCCTTCTCTGGAAAGCGGAGGAGAAAGTTCTGTGTCTGTGGGGCCTGGCCATGAGGGCAAGGGTGGGGATACAGGAATCCCTAGGCTGTCCTGGACAACACTGGCCCTACAGGTCTGGGCAGGTGCCCTTTTCCACTGATTCCTATTCCCATTGCTAAGGGGAGAACATTGATGTGTTTGGGGGGAGGGGTCCTCTCCCTGGGACTTTGGGTAGAGTTTGGTTTGACTTGGGGTTACAGCTGTGGACTGGGTGCAAACTTAAGAAAGGTTGGGAGACAGGGAGAACATGCCCAGTCTCTCTCTTCCATTCACCGCCTGCCCCCCAACTTGGTGGGTGAACCCCACTTTACAGCCCTAGGGATGAAGCTCCCTGGGCCATTCCTGACAGGGCTGGGGACCTCTTCTGCTCTCAGAGACCTCCTCTCCCTTCTAACTCCATTCACCTCCAACGTGGGGCTCTTGATGGCTCACTCTTTCACTCTTAAAATTTTTTCACTATCTCTCCCAGAAGCTGCTGCACCCAAATCTCTGCCTCAGTTCCCTCTCCCACTTCACAGGGCTGAGAACAAGAGGAAACAACCTTAATAACGGAGGAAGTCATGGGCAAGGGCTGATCTGAAGGATATTCGGGGCAGAGCCTCCTTCCTCCTCTTGGGCAGATATCTGAGGTGTGGGGGGGGACAAGTGGACAGGGTCCCCAAGATGGCATGATTGAGGGCCACTGAATATAGTGTCTTTCTGGGCACAGCTACTACCTGACCCCCTAACCTCCCTCCCCTAGCTGAAGCAAGCTGGGGGGTGGGGAAGAGAGAGAGATAATCTGGTTTCAGAGAAAAACTTTCCCAATCCCAACCTGGCAAAATTTAGAAGATGGAGGAGGGGTGCAGGGTGATATTGGGCCCAGATTTTCCCCTGGATGAGAGGACTAAATGTCGGGAAGGGATGGGATCCCACTCCTTCTCAAATCAGGGACCCAGCCCAACTCAACTCCATGACCCCAGCTCATAGCTTGAGCAAGACTTGAACCAGTGACTCACAAGTAAGCGGGAAAATAGCTGACACAGAAAGAGGGAAGGGGGCACCCCACTTCACCGAAAGGACACAGTTCTGGCCCAAGCCTAACTGCAGTATACAAAGTGGGGTGTGTGTGTGTGTGTGTGTGTGTGTGTGTGTGTGTGTGTGTGTGTGTGTAGGAGGGAAAATAGTGGAGAGAAATAAACACATTTACCAAAGCAGCAGAGAATGAGGGGGTGAGGGGGTGGGGGCATAGCCATAACCCTCCTCCAACCTCCAACTCTCCTTCCATTCCAAAATGTGATCAAGCCAGAAGTCAGGGAGCAGGCAACCTTCCTCTACCCTCCCACCTCAGCATTCCAGACCATTCTCCAGCCCCCTTCCCCAAGGATGACATCTGACATTTTTCATCTCAAAGCTCCCAGGAATTGAGAAATTCAAAGTCATACAGCTCCGTCTGCCCCCACCCCTATGCCCCCCAACACGGCCCTTGCCAGGCTACTGACAGAGGCCCTGAGAAGGGGAAGTGCCCATTTCCGCGGAACCCAGGCTGGCAGCCTGCTGGATCCTGGACCCAGGCCTCCTAGCCTGGTCTCCAAGGGCCCAGATTCCACACCCAAGGCAGGGGGCCTTCTCTTGGCCCTCCCTCTCCCCACCCACAGCCTTCTTCAGGGCCTGTCTGCTCTCAGCAGGGCACCCCTGACCTGGCTCCCCCTTTCAGATTCAGAGGGCACTGCAAAAGGACCCCCGCCCCCTTTTGCAACCAGTACATTGTAAATCCGGATTCCTTTACAATTCAGATGGGGGGTTGGGGGGTGGAGGAGGTAGAAGAGGCGCAGGCCCTCCCCGACCAGAGATAGGAAGAGAAGGCCTCTAGATCCCAGGATCAGAAAAAGGGGATCCCTCTTCTCCCTTCCTAGGCCTCTGGTCTTTGTTTGGGCTGGGGGTCCCTGAAGCATCATTTGCTCAGGGCCCCCATTCTCCAAATTGGACCCCCCCATCCCCACCCCCAGTTGGGCCGCTGCTGTGTCAGCTGGACTGGGATAACAAAAGGCACCCCCTCCCGCGTCTCCCTTCCCCTCCGAACGCTGGAGTGGGGGCTGGGGAGTGGGTGTCCCCAGGGGTCCAAGGGGGCCGCGGGATCTCACTCACCATCGATAGCGGCAGCGACCAGAGCTGAGAGCAGGGGCAGCAACAGCAGCGGCGGCGGGGTCAGCATGGTGTGGGCTGATGCAAGCAGCAGCCCTCTCCCCTCTGGTCCTGTTACTTCTCGCCGTCGCCCCCCCCCAATTGGGGGGTCCCCCTTTTTCCTCCTTCCTCCCTTCTCCTCCTCTATTCTTATCCTATCCTTCAGCACAGCGCACCAGGGGCGTGGGTGACGAGGTAGAGTTCGGAGCCCCCTTGGGAAGGGCCTGCAGACCGGCTGCACCCCCAGTCCCCCAATCCAAACCCTTCACCCCCTGCTGTTCTCTTCGTTCCTCTTTTCCCCCTCCCCGGGCGAAGCTCACAACCCCATCTCCGAGCCGCCTCCGGCTGCAAAAATGCACAATTGGGAGGAGGCGGGGTAGGGGGGTGGGGGGCGTGGACCGGGTGGGGGAGCCTTTGGAAGGGGCCTGATGGAGCTCTGGGGGCTCCCCTGGTTTCCGCCTCCTCAGTGCACGGGCCTGGAGCTCGCACCACTGTTACCCGGACTGAGGTGTCGCGGGGCGGGCCGAGGGGGGAGAGGGAGGGGACCGGGAGAGGAGGGAGGGAGAGAAGGGGCGGGGAAAGAAAAAGGGGGGGGGGGGGGGAGAGCTACGCGGCAATCCTGTGAGTGCGCATGCGCTGATTTGGCGTGCTGCCCTGGGGAGGGGGAGTCGGAGAGGCGACCAGATTTGGATCTCTGGCTAGCGGTCCTAGAGCGGGGGTCTCGGCCCTGCTGGCTAGTTTTGGGCCTGGAGCGCCTTTTTCCTTGCCTGGGGCTTGGTCCCTTGCGCTGCAGAGCTGAAGAGGCGAGAGGGGTTGAGCAGGGGGCGAGGAGCCCTGAGCGGCTTCTCTTTGAAACTCGGTGTCTTGCCCTAGGATCAGGCCCGGTCTGGGGATCCAAGACCCAGAGGTCTGGGTCGAGGCCAGAGCTCCACGAGAAAGCCCGACTGTGCCTCCGCTGCCCGGGGTGGGGGCGGGGGCCGCCACTCCGCTGGGAAGATACTGGGAGAGGCTGAGCTTTGATTTGGAGACTTTGTAAGACCGGGACCAGGATTGGGGCCTGCGGCGGAGGGGGGCGGGTTGGGGGAGGGGCCGAGAAGTCCCGCCCTCACCTCGCTCTAGGGCTTGGAGTAAACAGGGACACCCGCGGGGACACGCCGGAGCTTGTCCGCTCGCCTAGGGCTTGGGGATGGAGCCCACCTTAGTACCCGCCCCGCCCTGCTTTCCTGGCACCGGGCGCGGGAGGGGCAGTCCCTGGTTTGGAGGGAGGTGAGTCACTAGCGGGTGGGGTTGAGGAAGGGCCACCCCTCTTAGCCCCAAGAGGTCTGGGCTCATTTATTTTTTTGTTTGGTGTTTTGTTTTTTATACCTTCTGACTGGCTTCCTACCAAGTCGGGGTTTTAGATTCCAAGCAGCAGGGATTTGGAATAAGATGAGGGACTCTGGACCTCTGTCTCCAGGCCTTGAGTTCTAAGGAGGTGTCTGCAGAGTGCCAGACCTTTGTCCTGGCATAAGTCCCTATGGGAATGCTGCTTTGAGTCCACTGGGCGCCGGGCGGTTCCCAGAGCCCGGCGAATGTGCCTCTGGCCACTGCCCCCTTCTGGGTGGTGTTTTGAGGCTGTACCATGGATGTCTGACTTTCTGGTGTCGACGAAGTCAGAGTTCAGGGAGAAGGCAGGCAACATCGGCTGCCGGAAACTGACGTTTGAAATGAGGGAGGGTTGCACCACCCTTCTCCCTTTTAAAATTCAAGAAAAGGCCCCAAATCCTCACTCCAGCCTGGCCCTGGCAGAAAGCAGAGCAGCGGGGAGTGTTTGTTGATGGCAGTGAGAGCAAGAGAGGAATCCAGAAGAAGCTAGACCTTTCCTCCAAACTACAACTTCCACCAGGCTGGCTTTGCTCAGGGCCAAGGCCACCTGCCTGTAGACTCTCCCAGGCTGGAAACCTCAGACTTTTTGCCAGCTGGGCCTTTCCTATAGCCAGTCCTGCAAAGCCTGTGCTTGAGATTTGTCATTTTTTTCCCCTTTGAAATGGAGCTCAGAGTTCTTCCATTTCCACTGCCCCCGAGGGTTTCTCTGGGGAGGGGTGGGGTCTTAGCCTTTCATTCCAGGACTCATGGGGTAACAGAGGTGGTCACATGGCAGGGACTCACTATATGTTTTTAATGAATGCCTACTAGGTTGCTTCTTCTCCCTGGAATCCCCTCCTCATATTGTCATCCAAGTGAAGTCAGATTGAAAAAGACTTCGGGCAGCTTTGAAAGGAAAAAGCTAGCTGGAGTGACCATGCATAGCCTGAGAGGGTTGTGAGGGGCAGTCCCATTCCTGTTCCTGCTGCCTATTGTCTGCAGGTGAACCTTGCTAAAATTGCTTTCCCTGTGTCTCTTCCTGGCTGGTGAACCTCTACTGGGCGTCTCTAGGCAATGGAATCCAACGTGAACTCTTCTCTCGGTCCTGACCTTCCAATATCTGGCCTCAGCTAGCAAATCATGATCACTTCTCACTTGGTACCTCCCAAGCCCTACTGTCTCTTGAATGCAAATGTGTACTTATTTGTGTTAACTTTATATTGTAAAAAATGGCAAAAAAAAAGAGTACGAGGCAGGTACAAGGTGAAAGGTCAACTTGCCGCTCTCCACACTCCCATTCTTCAGTCCCACCCTCAGAATAACCACAACTAAGAGTTCCTCAGGTCTCCTTCCAAGAGGCTTTTTAAAAAAATGATAAATATAAATAAACACCTTTTGAAAATACAGATGAACTCATACAGTATATACTGTTCTGTAACTTGCTTTCTTCAGTTAATTCATACTGATTCCTTTCCATGTTGTACACACACATCTAGCTCACTCGTTATTTGGGCTACTTGGAATCTCCTTTCTTGGATACTCCACAGTCTCCTAGGATTGTTGGGCACTTGGGCTATTTCCAATGTGTGAAGTGCTGAGGTTGTCTCTGTAAGATGAGAGAATGCATTTTTCTACCTGAGCCTTTAATTATACTTTTCTCTCAGTTCCTTCCTGCCCTCATCAGCAAGGCTCTCCTGCTATTCTTACTCTGCCCTCTCCCCTGGCCATCTCCTGATAGGCTCAGTAGCTAGAATTTAGCACTTAATTTTGTGGGTTCTATGTCCACCATCAGACCATAAACTCCCTAAGTGCAGGGATCATGTCTCTTACTTCTCTGTATCCACCCAGTGTCAGGACTCTGGATTGTTTGATGGGTAAGCTGACAAGAGTGTTAGGACAGAGGTGTCCACACTGATAGAGGAGACAATGATAATTACTGTTGAACAGCATGTGACTATAAGCATCTTCTCCATATTTTTCCTACAGCACCCATTATGCAGTTCCTCTATGCTTCAGCTTCTTCTCTTCCCACTTTTAAGATTTTTCTACCTTTAAATGCTTAGGTTGAGATTATAATCAAATAGGAGAAATCTGGGAGCAATTCTGTGCAATCCGTGATCGGGCTTTCAAGAATGATGACAGTGGGCAAAGAGGTTGGTGGATAGGATATCTCCTTTTTTTGGATCTCCCAGCAAATTATTAAATATCTTCCTTTCCTATCAGACTGTTACTAGGCCTTGAGATGGGGCATTGAAGAGGCCAGCTCTGGGGTTGAATGTTGGGCCAGAGACTGACACCACCTAGTGGTCATCTAAAGAAGTATAAATAGGAAAGGTATCTGAGCTGTCTGGTGGAAGTTAGGGAGAAAATCAAGACCTTTTTTTTTTTTTAAGGCCTCACCCATGGCATAGGGACGTTCCCAGGCTAGGGGTCAAATCGGAGCTGTAGCTGCCGGCCTACACTACAGCCACAGCAAACCAGGATCTGAGCCACATCTGTGACCTATACCAGAGGTCACGGCAACGCCAGATCCTACTGAGTGAGGTCAAGGATCGAACCCACGTCCTCATGGATACTAGTGGGATTCATTACTGCTGAGCCATGATGGGAACTCTTGGAACTAAGATTTATTGAGTATTTACCATGTACCAAGTCCATGCAGTGGATTTGACGTGGATTAGCTCACTTAAGTCTTACAACCACTTGGTGGCAAAGATGTTATTTCCAGTTTGTAGGTACGGAAATACAGGCTCAGAAAAATTAAGGAATCTGCCCCACTTCACAGTGCAGGTAGGAGCCTGGTTCACTTAGCAAACATTTGTTAGGTACCTCATATGTGTCTGTTACATTGGCAGGCACTAGGGACAAGAGATGGAAGCACACAGTCTCAGCCTTCAAGAAGCATACAGGTTAGTGGGATTGTGCGACTAGATCACTGACAATTACAACGAAGTACCTTAATGCCTATGATAAAGGCACATGGCACAGAGGGCTATGGGAACCAGGGCAGGATACGAATTCTAGATAAGAGGGTCAAAGCAGGGCAGGATAGATGATACAAGGCTACAGCGTTGACAGAGAGGAAGGAGATGACAATGACAGAAGGAAAGTGTGTTTTAGGCTGGAGGACAGGCAAAGGCATGGAGGCATGAAGATGTTTAAAACATTTGAGGAATGGCAAAAATGGAATGACTGAAATTTAAGGTACTTACAGGGGAAGATAATGGATAAAGTTTCAGAGAGCCTAACCACAAAGCGTGATTTTAGTCACACTAAGGACTTAGAATTTTTCCTAGAAGTAGTGGGGAGCCAGATGAGGAATTGATAAATGCATTAGCCATAGAGCTGAAGAGGAAGAGGATTCCAGACTAAGGAGGTAGGATCAAGTATACTAATTAATCATGTTGGCCTAGAGGATAGTGATGGGGAAAGCTAGATCTAGAAACGGTGGCTCACATTAGAATGGTCTCAAGTGCTCGGAGTTTGGCCGCACATTGGAATCACCTGGGGAGGTTTTACAATCGCACTTTTAACAACAATAACAAATTCCCAGTGCCAGAGGACTCGTACTGCTTGACTTCAAGACTTGTAAGCTATAGGAGTTCCCATTATGGCTCAGCGGTAATGAATTCGACATGGGTTCAATCCCTGGCCTTGTTCAGTGGGTTAAAGATCTGGTGTGGCCATGACCTCTGGTGTAGGTCATAGATGCAGTTCGGATCTGGCGTTGCTGTGGCTGCGGTATACGCCAGCAGCTATAGCTCCAGTTCAACTCCTAGTCTGGAAACTTGCATATGCCATGGGTTCAGCCCTAAAAAGACCCCCCCCCCAAAAAAAAACCCAGAAAACAAAAAACAAAAGGCTTGTAAGCTACTGTAATCAAGAAAGACACTATGGTACTGGCATAAGGATTGACAGATCCATGGAGTAGAATAGAGAGCCAGAAATAAACTCACACTTAAAGTTCAGTTAATTTTGACAAAGATGTCAAAGCAATACACTGGGGGAGTTCCTGTTGTGGCTCAGCAGGTTAAGGACCTGACATAGTGTCCATGAGGATGCAGATTCATTCCCTGGCCTTGCTCGGTGGGTTAAGTTGCTGCAAGCTGTGTGGTAGGTCACAGGTGCAGCTTGGATCCAGTGTTGCTATGGCTATGGCATAGGCTGGATTTGACCCCTAGCCCAGGAACTTATATATGCCACAGGTGCAGCCTTAAAAAGAAAAAAAAAATTTAAAGCAATCTATTAGGGAAAGGAATATCTTTTCAACAAATGGTGCTCAAACAACTGAATGTCCATATGAGAGAAGTGAGTGAGTGTGATCGCTACCTCACACCATGTGCAAAAATTAATTCAAGGTGGCTCACAGACCTAGCTATAAAAGTAAAATGATAAAGCTTTTAGGTGAAAACACAGAATATCTTCATGAATTGGAAATAGGTAAAAATTTCTTATGTCATAGAAAATGATAACCATAAAAGGAAAAAAATGATAAAAGAAACACCAAAGTTAAGAGTTCCCTAGTGGCTCAGCAGATGGCATTGTCACTATTCTGGCTTGGGTTGCTACTATATCAAGGGTTTGAACCTTGCCTTGGGAACTTCTGCATGCTGCAGGTATGGCAAAAAACAAACAAACAAACAAACAAAAACCAAAAAAACCCAAAAAACCATCAAAATTAAAAACTTTGGCTCATCAAAAGACACCATTAAGGAGTTTCTTGCCCATGTGACACAACAGGGATCAGATGTATCTCTGAAGCTCCAGGATGCAGGTTTGATCCTTGGCTTGGCACAGTGAGTTAAAGGATCTGGTGAGGCTACAGCTGTGGCGTGGGTCACAGCTGTGACTGGGATCTGATCCCTGGCCTAGGAACTCTATATGCTACAGGGCAGCAAAAAAAACAAAAAAAAAAACAAAAACAAAACAAAACAAAAAAAAAACAGCAAAAGGACTTCCCATTGTGGCTCAGTGGTTAACAAATCCAACTAGTATCCATGAGAATGCAGGTTTGATCCCTGGCCTCACTCAGTGGGTTAAGGATCTGGCATTGCCCTGAGCTGTGGTGTAGGTCAAAGACATGGCTCGGATCCCAAGTTGCTGTGGCTGTGGTGTAGGCTGGCAGCTGTAGCTTCGATTCATCCCCTAGCCTGGGAACCTCCATATGCTGCGGGTGCAGCCCTAGACAGACAAAGACCAAAAAAAGAAAAAAAAAAAAGCCACCATTAAGAAAATGAATAAGCCAAAAAGTAAGCAAAATTTTGATCTGACAAAGGACTGGTCCAGGATATATATTTTAAAAGTTTCTATAATACAGTAATAAAAAGACACCCATGGAGTTCCCATTGTGGCGCAGTGGTTAATGAATCCGACTAGGAACCATGAGGTTGCAGGTTCGGTCCCTGCCCTTGCTCAGTGGGTTAACGATCCAGCGTTGCCGTGAGCTGTGGTGTAGGTTACAGACGTGGCTCGGATCCCACGTTGCTGTGGCTCTGGCGTAGACTGGTGGCTACAGCTCCGATTGGACCCCTAGCCTGGGAACCTCCATATGCCGCGGGAGTGGCCCAAGAAATAGCAAAAAAAAAGACACCCACTTTTAAAAATGGACAAAAGATTTGAACAGATAGTTCACAAAAGAACATATATGAATGGCCAATAAACATATGAAAAGTGCTCAATATCTTTAGTCACCAAGAAAATGCAAATTAAAACCCCACACTTGCCAAAACGGTTAAACTTTTAAAAACTGATTATACCAAATGCTAGTGAAAATGTGGAGCAGCTGGAACCCTCATACAGTGTTCAGAGTGTAAAATGTACTATCGATTTGGAACAATATGTAGCAGTTTCTTTTCTTCTTTTTTTTGTCTTTTTAGGGCCACACCCAAGGCATATGGAAGTTACCAAGCTAGGGTTGGAATTGGAGCTGCAGCTGTCAGCCTATGCCACATCTGTGACCTGCGTTGCAGCTCACACCAACACCAGATCCTTAACCCACTGAGCAAGGCCAGAGATCAAACCCACATCGTCCTGGATACTAGTCAGATTCTTAACCCACCAAGTCACAGTGGGAACTCCTTTTTTTTTTTGGCTGCCCTACAAGCCAGGACATCACAACGCCAGATCCTTAACCTGCTGTGCTCAGGATCAAACCTACATCCCAGGGCTCCAGAGATGCCACCAATCCCACTGCACCACAGTGGGAACTCCCTGTTGCAGTTCTTATACAGCTAAGCACATATCTACCCTACGACCCAGCAATTATACCCCTAGTTGTTTATTCAATAGAAATGAAAACACGTGGTCACACAAACACTTGAAGAACGTTCATAGCAGTTTTCTTCATAATTGCCAAAAATTGGCTATGGCCCAGATATCTATCTCACACACACACACACACACACACACACACACACACACACACACACACACAAATAGGCAGTTCCTATTGTGGCTCAGCAGATTACGAACCCACCATTATCCATGAGGATGTGGGTTCAATCCTGGCCTCACTCAGTGGGCTAAAGATCCAGTGTTGCTGTGGTGTAGGCCAGCAGCTGCAGCTCTGATTTGCACCCTGGCTTGGGAACTTCCATATGCCTCAGGTATGGCCCTAAAAAGAAAAAAAAAAAAAAAGATAAACTGTGGTATATCTGTATGATGAGATACTGCTGAGTAATAAAAATAGGCACACTATGGATACACACAACACAATCTCAAAACATGGTGAGCAAAAGAAGCCACGCGTAAAAGCATACCCAGCACACCCTGTTTTATTCCAGTCATACGAATTCCAGAACAAACAAAACAAGTACAAACAGTGGCTCCCCCAAAGGATGAGGTTAATGACTTATACCCTATATTCTAGGATAATTGACTATACCTTGATAGAGGTCTGGATATCATACTGCAGCCAGGTTGTAGGGTAAGGATTTGAACCCAGGTGCCCCAGAGGCCATGGTTTTAACCACTATTATTACATTGCTTTGCCCCTGGGATGCTGCAGTTTGGGGTGTGGATGAGATCACATGGGAAAGGGGAGTCTTCTGTGAAGACAGAAGACGGAGAAAACAGGTATGAGGAAGATCAGGAGAGAGGGGCCATGGAAACCAATGGGGGAAGAGCTTATTCAAGAGTGGCTAACAGTGTTGAATACTGCTGAGCAGTCCAGCGAGAAAAGGACAGGGACAGGCCATCATTCTAGGAGAGCATGTGTGACATAGGCCAGAACAGTCTCATTGGACTGGTGCGGGCAGTAGCCAGCTGGTCGTGTACTGAGTTGATGTGGAACGAAAGACACTGAATGTGAACGATGTTCCCAAGAAGCTTGGCTGCACTAGGGAAGGAGAAGAGAGACAGAGAGAGAGAGAGAGAGAGCGAGGCAAGACAGCAATTAGAGTGCTGGTTAGAGGGCTGGAATTTCCTTGCAGAGGATCAATGCTGACTACAGCTGTTTCCATGCAGAGATGCCTGATTTTGCCCACCCACCAGGGCTGCTACTTGTCCTTCTATGAGGTGAAGGTCTGTTGGCCACAGTAAGCCCCTGACAGCCACAGAGGTTCTTTTGGAATCTTGAGATCAGCTGACTCTGCTATTGCTCACATCCTGTCATCCTTGGCAGGCCTCAATGGGCGTCCACCCTTCTCCACTCGGTCTAGTGCTTCCTCTTCCTGACCACCCTTGCACTCTCTTCCCATACCCCTTTTTGCACAAAGCCCCGAGCCACGCTCGGCTCAGATTATCCTTGCCCCTTTCGCTTGTCTGAAACCTGGCTCTTCCCTGACGACGCTCTTTTTTAAAAAACAGATTATCACTTATTCTCCCAATGGACAAGTCAGGTGGTGGTAGAACACAGATCAGCCCGATCTGTGCTCTCCATTTCTCACAGCCAATGTGGCTCCATTGGTCTCAGTTAGGGATGCATCTGGCAGCAAGTAACAGAAGACCCAATTAAAGTAGATTGAGGGAGTTCCTGTCGTGGCTCAGTGGTTAACAAACCCGACTAGTATCCATGAGGATTCGGGTTCGATCCCTGCCCTTTCTCAGTGGGTTAGGATCCAGTGTTGCCGTGAGCTGTGGTTTAGGTCACATAGGAGGCTAGGATCCTGAGTTGCTGTGGCTGTGGCATAGGCTGGCAGCTACAGCTCTGGTTCGACCCCTTGCCTGGGAACTTCCATATGCCACAGGTGCAGCCCTAAAAAGCAAAATAATAAAATAAAATAAAATAAAATAGTAGATCGAACAAAGAGTTCTGGAACAGATCCAGGGCTGGTTGATTCATCAAGAGTTTTCTACCCGTTTATACACTGCTCTATCCATAGTGTTTTGTTTTGTTTTTTTTATTACTCAATGAATGCTATTACATTTATAGTTATACAACAATCATTATAACCCAATTTTATAGCATTTCCATCTCAAACCCTCAACACATCCCCCCACCCCTCTAACCTCAGTGGTTAATGGTCTCTTTCCTTACAGTTGCAACAGTCATCACATATGGGCTTGACATTGGGGGAAAAAAAAGATCTTCCTCAAGATCCCCCTCAAGTCCTACTGTCCAAGACAATGGAAATACCATAATTGGCAAGACCAGTGAGATTCATCCCCTGAATGCACGGGAGGGGAACACCTGTACAAAATCCAGACTTTGCCAACAAGGGAGAAAGACTGCTGAGCAGGCATCATCAATGCTTGCCCTGATGGTCATACAAATTCCTCTTCTTTTTAAAGGCCAGCTATTTTTCACCTTCCATTGAGAAGATGTGCAGCATACTCCTTAAGGGCATCAGTGCTTATGCCACACTAACTGGGTTCAAATCCCAGCTTACTTGCCAGCTCTTTGGCTTTGGGCAGATTACTGGGTCAAGAGCTGTAATAATTAGAGAATAAAGACAAAAAAAAATAGAGAATAAGAGGCTAGAGATTTGGAAGATGGAGGGGACAATTAATGGGACAGTGCCTGGGGAGGCAGAAAGAAGGGCCCTGAGCACAGGTGGCAGATCACAGCTTGGACAGGGGTAGAGACAGGGACACCCTCTCTTCTGAGCCTCCCTCTGTAGGGAGGCTGCAGGTGCTGATGAAAAGTCTGTGGGCAGGGAGCAGGAAACTGGAGGAATTTCCAACCAATGGCCTCTGTTTCCTTTAATATAAATGGTGAGTTAATATCAAGGTGGATGAAAATTTGGGGAGAATGGCAAAGGCTGGGGAGGCAGAGCTGTCCAGGGGCCCACAGCATCTTTCCATACTTCTTCCATGAACTTTTCCTTCTATCCCCCAGTCCTCTATAAATCCCAGGTTGCTGCCCAGTGTCCCCGAGTGTGGTACCCACTCATCTTGTCTGTGAAATGAACTGAGCTCCTGCCATCAATCCATCACTTAGTTCTTAGAGTATGTAAAACATACACCAGTATATGCAAACTCAGTGTAGGGAGTTCCTGTCGTGGCTCAGTGGTAAGAAACCCGACTAGAACCTGTGAGGGCATGAGTTTGATCCCTGGCCTCACTCAGTGGGTTAAGGATCCGGTGTTACCGTGAGCTGTGGTGTAGATCGCAGACACGGTTCCGATCTGGCATTGCTGGGGCTGTGGTATAGGCCAGCGCCTATAGCTCCCATTCAACTCCTAGCCTGGGAATTTCCATATGCCAACTGGTGCAGCCCTAAAAAGCAAAAAAATTGGAAAACAAAACAAAACAAACAAACAAAACCGCTTAGTGTATGTAAACCTAGTGTAAAGCTCAGCACCAAGTGTACAGGAAACACTCAGTAAATGGTAGTCTTTGCATTCACTGACAAGAATGAATGTTGTTTTTTCTAGCTTCACAATGGTGTTTACAAGATTATATGTGTTCCTGCCCTCCAGGAGCTTATGTCCTTGGAGAAGGATGTACCCATAAAACAATTAAAGAGCAATGCAGGAGTTTCCATCATGGCACAGTGGAAACGAATCCAATTAGGAATCATGAGGTTGTGGGTTCCATCCCTAGCCCCACTAAGTGGGTTTAAGGATCCAGCATTGCTGTGAGCTGTGGTGTAGGTCATAGACGCAGCTCGGATCCCGAGTTGCCGTGGCTGTGGTGTAGATCAGCAGCTATAGCTCCTGTTCAACCGCTAGCCTGGGAACCTCCATATGCCACAGGTGTGGCCCTAAAAAGAAAAAAAAAAAAGGGCAAAGCAAAATGATATTGGATTTGGGATAGTTACCAACATCCAAATGGTGCTTTGTTTCTGATCACAACTAGCACTGAAAAGTATCTTTTACATCAAGACCTACTAGAACTCACATAAATTTATAAAACTGAAACAAGTTTCATTAGACACTACTTATCCTAACTATATGTGAGGCATTCTGATATTTCCTATTCTACCTACTTGGTTTTTAAGAAATGCTGGTCAAGGCTCACTGTCACGAGTTGAACTGTGTCTCTTGAAAATTCTTATATTAGTCTGTTGAATTCCTATGTCTCTCAAAAATTCATATTCACATAAAGATCACCCAGGATCTCAGAATATGACCTTATCTGAAGAAAGGGTCTTTTTTCTCTTTTTAAAGCCGCACCTGTAGCCTATGGAAATTCCTGGGCCAGGAGTCGAAGCAGAGCTGCAGCTGCTGGTCTATACCACAGCCACAGAGATGCAGCATCAGAGCAGCATCTGTGACTTTTGTCTTTTTTTTTTTTTTTTTTTTTAGATATTTCTTGGGCTGCTCCCGCGGCATATGGAGGTTCCCAGGCTAGGGGTCCAATTGGAGCTGTAGCCACCAGCCTACGCCAGAGCCACAGCAACGCGGGATCCGAGCCGCGTCTGCAACCTACACCACAGCTCACGGCAACACTGGATCCTTAACCCACTGAGCAAGGCCAGGGACCGAACCCGCAACCTCATGGTTCCTAGTTGGATTCGTTAACCACTGCGCCACGACGGGAACTCCATCTGTGACTTTTGGCAACATTGTGATGATCAGTGAGGCCAGGGATCGAACCCCCATCCTCTTGGATACTAGTTGGATTCTTTACCCACGGAGCCACAATGGGAACTCCTGGAGATGGGGTCTTTACAGAGGTAATCAAGTTTAAATGAGGTCCTTAGGGTGGTCCCTAATCCAATATGACTGGTGTTCTTGTAGGGAAAATTAGGAGTCAGACTTGCAAGCTGGGAGAACACCAGGTGAGCTTGAAGATGGCCATCTACAAGACAAGGAGAAAAGCCTGGAACCAATCAATTCTCTTTCAGTCCTCAGAGGGGACCAGCCCTGCCAACACCTTGATCTTGGACTTCCAGCCTCTGGTACTGTGACACAAAGAAATCCTTTCATTGTTTAAGTCCCCCAGCTCCTTGTGCTTTGCTTTTGTTTTGTTTTGTTTTTGCCTTTTCTAGAGCCACTCCCATGTGGCATATGAAGGTTCCCAGGCTAGGGGTCGAATCAGAGGTGTAGCCTCTGCCAGAGCCACAGCAACGCAGGATCTGAGCCACGTCTGTGACCTACACCACAGCTCATGGCAATGCCGGATCCTTAACCCACTGAGCAAGGCCAGGGATCCAACCTACAACCTCACGGTTCCTAGTCATATTCATTAATCACTGAGCCACGACAGGAACTGCCATAAATATTATTTTCTTACCAATAGGTGCCCCTCGCCTTCCTATCTCCCCACAAAAGAGCCGAAGTTAGAGACTGCATTCTCTCTGCCCCTTGTCTTGCCAAAGTTCAGGGGGACTTGGCCCCCCAAAGACCCTTAGATGGTGAAGCCTGAATTCAGCCACTGTCTGCGCTGCTGACAGGCTGAGTGGGCACCCGGGAGCGCACAAGGCGCATGCGGCTTGAGCACCTTTGTGCACACAGTGCGATCCTAGCATTGCCTGTCTTCTAGATCCATGGACAGATCCCCTCCCCACCAGCTCCATCCCAGCCCTCCCTCCTCTTCAAATGGCTGCTTTCCTGACACAATAAACACACACACCTCCAATAGACTCTGTGGTGGTAATATTACCCTCAAATCTGGGGACTCTGATGTAGGATAGAGGCCCTTCTGCCTGGCTTATTCTGGGACATAAAAATAGTGCCTGGAGTTCCCATTGTGGCTCAGTGGAAATGAATCTGACTAGCATCCATGAGGATGCAGGTTCGATCTCTGGCATTGCTCAGTGGGTTAAGGATCTGGCGTTGCTGTGAACTGTGGTGTAGGTTGCAGGCGCGGCTCGGTTCCCGTATTGCCAGCAGCTGTAGCTCCAATTTGACCCCTAGCCTGGGAACCTCCATATGCCACGGGTGTGGCCCTAAAAAGACCAAAAAGTAATAATAATAATAATAGTGCCTAACGTTTACTATGTGCCAGGCATTTTTCTAAGCTTTCACATGTATTATTGCATTTCTCCCTCACACTTTTATAAGTCAAGACTATTATTTGCTCTGTTTTACAGATGGCAAAACTGAAGCACAAAGAGTGAACTGCCCAGAGTTGTGCAGTTAGCAGCACTGGCAAGATTTGAACTCACGTAGCCTGTCTCCAGAGGCCAGGGTCTTAATTGCTATCCTCTGCTGCCTGGCTGGGTGCCACCTGTTCCACATGAACCCGAGTGGAAGGAGCTGGGCTTTGGGAATCTGTTCAGACACCAGGGGGCAGCATAGGCCTGGCTTTGGCCCCTGAGCCCAGCCCTGTTTGGGGAGAAAGGAGGGGAGTAGAAACCACCTCCCATCTTCCACCGCCCCTCAGAGACCACCCTTTGCCCACACCACTTCTCAGGTTTAGGAGCCTGAATAGCTCTCGGAGTCCCTTGGCCTTCTCCAGCTCCTCCTCCAGCAAAAGCTGCAGAAACCATCCACTAGTTATGATGATGACTCAGAAGCTGAGAAAGCCTTGTGTGAATGTGTGTCCCCTTGTGACTGCATGTGGCTCTGAGTGCAGACATGTCTGCGAGACTGCCTGCACGTGTGTGTAAGTATGTGTGCGTGTTGGGGGGGGGGAATCTTGTGGCCAGGGAAATTGTGTATGTGTGTTTGTTTCTGGGTGTGTCTCAGTGTTTACCCCAGAAACAGTTGGGAACTTTGCCAAGGCTGCACAGCAGATTCATATTCAAACTTGACCCTTGGGAATCAGGCAGCAACTCCACCTTTTGCTGGCTCCCACCTGGGTCTGAGAATAGTCCCCTGTGAAGAGGGGGCAGAGATGACTTTCAGTCCGAGGACCCCTGGAGTCCTCCAGCATTCTGAGCGTCTGGGTCCCCTCCCCCACACGCTCCCGTCAGCGGTCACGAGACCTCTAAGGCGGTCCCCACCTAGAAGGGAGGGGAACCTAGGAGTTCCGGACGGGGTAGACTGGAGCTCCTTGCCTGCTTTCAGGGTCCTCCACTGGAGGGAGCACAGAGCCCTGAGGGGTTTCGTCTTCCAGAGGCCCCGGGGGAGCCCAATCCCTGGTGAGCCCAAACTCCAGCCCCGGCGAAAGTTTTGAGTATGAGAGAGGCAGTATGTCTCTGCTTGACATTAGGTGACTTTCTAGAGAAAAGTTGATTGCTTTTATGGGGGACAGAGTAAATGGGGATCAACCTCCCCTCCAGCCAGGCCCCAGGGCCCCCAAATCCCAGTCCTGGCTCCCCTCACCCCATGCTCCCCTCCCCGGGACAGGAGGCAGACACGCTCACCCCACTTTCTTCCTCTTCCTCCTCCAGCCCACTTTCTCTTCTCTGTGTCGTCAGAGGTCCAGGGAGGGACCTGGGTAGTCGGAGAAGCCGGAAACAGCGGGCTGGGGCAGCCACTGCTTACACTGAAGAGGAGGACGGGAGAGGATTTTGTGTGTGTGTGTGTGTGTGTGTGTGTGTGACTCTGTGTGTGTGCGTGTTTTCTTTTTAGTGGTGCTGGAGGGAGGGTGCTAACAGGGCCAGCCCTGAACCCGCTGGACAGAGCTACAGACCCATGGGGCCTGGCAGTGCCCGCTGAGAGAGGGAGAAGACAGCAGAGGGGTTGCCAAGGTGAGGGGATGCCTCCAGGAGGGGGGGTTGGGGGGCATCTGACTATGAGTGTGGGGGGGGGTGGGGGAGGGCCTCTCAGAATCCTCCCTGGGCAGAGTGGATGGTCCCCAAGAAATTGTTTCAGCTGGGGCTGGTCGCTGGTGGTACTGAGTTTTGGCAGTTTCGAAATATCAGAGGAATCTGGGCTGGGTACAGGCCTAGCACTTCCCCCCTCAACCCCTCCATGCCGTGGTTCACTTTTTCCAGCCCCTCCCTCACCCCCACCCCCACCCCCGCGTCCCTGCACCTACAGGGACGTGCAAAGGCAGGGAAAGGAGGGAAAGGAGGTGCCCCTCTGCCGTCTGCGGTGGGGGAAAGTGGCTGCCCCTCCCTGGTAGGCTGATGCCTGGGCGTAGTGGGTCCTTGACAAACCCCTATCCAGGCCCCCCCATAAAGGTTCCCGTTCAAGGGTGTGGCTAGGGGGTGAGCGAGCCCCAGATGTAGACCTCATGGTGCCCCAGAGGAGGGGGAATTTCCCCCTCAAAACTGCTCCACGCTGGTCCCGGCGCGTCACGGAGTTAACCCTCCTCGTGCTGACCTGGCTCCGCCTCCCCGCATCCCTCCCCGCCCCCACCTCCACATACACACATTGGGCAACTCGGAGAAACTCTTTTGACTTTTGATCCTGTGGTCCCACGGTCAGAGGGCTCAGGAATGTCGGGGTTGAGCTGAGGTTTAGGCCACGAAGCCGGGCTGATGAAGATCCTGGACGTGGGGCTTCCCTTCCCTATTGGGAAGGCAACACTGGCCCCGCCCCCTCCCGCTGGGGCTCCTCCCTCCCTGCGGCTGTTCAGCGGGGCTTAGAGCAGAAGGCGTCTCTGGCCTGGCAGGCCAATGGACACGGCCTTGTTATTGTGTGTGGGCGGTGGGTGTGGGCGGTGGGTGTGGGTGGGGGAAAATCTAGCCCCTTGCAGTCTGGGGATGGAGGGGGGGAAGATTTGAAGCCAGGGCCGGGACAGGAAGCTGGCCACTCAACAAGAGGATGTAGAGGAAAGGTGGGGCTGCCTATGGCTTGGGGATCATCTCAGTCCCCAGTAGGGTAGGGGTAGAGGGTCAAAGGTCTGAACACCTTGAGAAACGAGAGAGGAAGGGACAAGAAAGGAATGGAGTCCTCCCTTGGGTTGAAACACCAACCGAAAGGCGCCCCACCCCAAGGCGGGTGTAGAGAAAACTCTATTTAGAGGACCCTGAGCAGGATGGGGGAGGATTCTGCCTTTGGGAGAAAAGAGCTCACGGGGAGAGGGCCCGCGGGGAGGGGCAGGAGTGTCTAGAAAAGGGGCTCCTCTGTTCTCCATCCCTTTGCAAGAGCTGGGAGAGGGGAGAGGCTAAAAGTGCAGCCGGAGGACTTGGGGTTACTGGGTTGGGGGAGACCCGGGGAGTTTCCATCCCCATCCTTTCTATCATCTCTGAGAAGAGGGACATTTTGAGAAACATGAACTGAGAGACCCCTGGGAAACCACTGGTTTACCCACTCCTCCCTGCAGCCCACCCAGAAATGGGGAGGCAATCCTTTTCCCTACTCCCCCATCTCCTTTCCTCTTGCCCCCTTTTCTTCTCCCCCTTTTCTAGCCTCTCCCCCTTCTAGACTTTTCACTACAGACTTATTAACCCTGATTTTTCTCCAGTTGCTTTCACCTTCTTCCTGAGTTCCCTCTGCTTTTCCTTTATTTATTTATTTATTTATTATTATTATTATTTTGCCTTTTCTAGGGCCGCACCCGTGGCATATGGGGTTAGGCTAGGGGTCTGACCGGAACTGTAGCCACTGGCCTACGCCAGAGCCACAGCAACGCAGGATCCGAGCCATGTCTGCAACCTACACCACAGCTCAGGCAATGCCGGATCCTTAACCCACTGAGCAAGGCCAGGGATCGAACCCGTAACCTCATGGTTCCTAGTAGAATTTGTTAACCACTGAGCCACGATGGGAACTCCTCTCTGCTTTTCCTTTTGCTCCATCTCCTCCTCAATTCGCCTCCAGCACACGCCCCCCGTTTAGGATTATGGGATTTGGATCTGGAAGGGATCCTAGCTGCATGATGTAATAGTTAACCCCATTCAGGTTCAAATCTTGATGTCCAAACTCAGCAAGTTGGAGAATCTCCTTGAGCTTGGTTTCTCTACCTGTGAAAGGGGATAATTCTATATTTTAAAAATTGTTGCAAGGTTATAATGAGGTAATGCATCCAGTGTAACACCTCATACATAGTAAGTGCTTAGTTAATGGTAGCTATTATTAGTCTTCCATCCTCTTCCTTTTTTTTTTTTTAATGAGCTTTTTTGTTGTTGTTGTTGTTGTTGTTGTCGTTGTTGTTGTTGCTATTTCTTGGGCCGCTCCCGCAGCATATGGAGGTTCCCAGGCTAGGGGTTGAATCGGAGCTGTAGCCACTGGCCTACGCCAGAGCCACAGCAACGCGGGATCCGAGCCACGTCTGCAACCTACACCACAGCTCACGGCAACGCAGGATCGTTAACCCACTGAGCAAGGGCAGGGACCGATCCCGCAACCTCATGGTTCCTAGTCGGATTCGTTAACCATTGCGCCACGACGGGAACTCCTCCATCCTCTTCTTCATCATCTAGCCAGGTAGTTTTCAAATTCTCTCACGGGGAGTTCCTGTCATGGCTCAGCAGAAACGAATCTGACTAGCATCCAAAAGGAGGCAGTTTCAATTCCTGGCCTTGTTCAGTGGGTTTAGGGTCTGGGGTTGCCCTGGTTGTGGCAGAGCTTCGATTCGACCTGGAAACCTCCATATGCCGCAGGTGCAGCCCTGAAAAGATTAAAAAAAAAAAAATTCTGTCACAGAGCCCTGGAATTGTGAGGGGTTTCTCCAGGGACACCTTTGGAGTCAGAAGGTAGGCAGAGGGAAGCAGTAGAATTCCAGGGCTATTTCACTCATTTTCAACAGAGAAACTTCAACTTTTTTTTTTAAATGTTTTAATTTTTAAAAATTTTTGGCTGCCCCATGGCATATGGAGCTCCCAGGCCAGGGATCAGATCTGAGCTGCAGCTTTGACCTATGCTGCAGCTGCGGCAGCACTGGATCCTTAACCCACTGTGCCGGGCTAGGGATCAAACCCGCATCCCAGCACTCCAGAGACGCTGCTGATCCTGTTGTGTCATGGTGGGAACCCCTCCAGTTTCATATAATGGGAATTCCACAGGTTAAAACTAAAATCGTCTACTGCTTACAAAAGTTTGGAAAGGGAGTTCTCTGGTGGTGCAGTGGATTAAGGATCTGACTTTGTCACTGCAGCAGCTTGGGTCACTGCTGTGGTATGAGTTCAACTCCTGGCCTGGGAACTTCCGTGTGCCATGGGCAAAGGAAAAGAAGAAAAAAGAGTTTGGAAAGTTCTAAATTTTATCCACACTTTGTATGTTCTAGATGAGAGGCTCCAGGTCCAGAGAGGGGAGGTTTCTTGTCACCAGAGGCAGGTTTAGAGCTACAACCATATCCTCTGTCTTCTCTCAGAGAGCTTTCCCTCCTGCCCCATCTCCTCTGTCTCTCACTCCTTGCTGCAGCTCAGTTCCTCCCATCCCATCATCCCTGTGTCTACTGTTGAAGGAAATCCCTTGTCTCAGGCCTCAACCAGAGATGTCCCCGGTTTGAGGTGGTCTGGCTGTGAGCGGTGGTGGGAACGCTCTCTGGGAGGGCTGTCTATGGGAGGTCCCTGGCCGCCCCAAAACTAGGGCTGACTTTCTTGGACACCTCTCAGAGTGCCCCAGAAACCTTGTTCCTTTCCTCCAGGCGCCCTCCAAACCCCAGATCATGTCTCTGTGGGGTCTGGTCTCCAAAATGCCCCCAGAAAAACTGCAGCGGCTCTATGTCGACTTTCCCCAACACCTGCGACATCTCCTGGGCGACTGGCTGGAGAACCAACCTTGGTGAGTCCTGGCCGCCTCACCCCATGTTGGTCCCCCAGTATCCCCCACCCCCCTTCCCTCTCCTTGGATTTCCTTTACCCCATTTCAGGATTTGGGACTCGTTATTCCATGTGTGGTGGCCCAGATTTAACAGGAAATCTGAGCCACATCAACCAGCTTATGCATGAGGACACGTGTAGTCCCCCCACCTCCTTAGGAGGCTGAGCCAAAGAGGAAGGTGGCCAGAGCTGGGGCAAGGGCACTTCTCACAACAGCTGGGAAATCAGGGAACAAGGGATACTGGGGAGGGCTGCAGAGGGCCTGGATGGAGGATAAGAGGGGGAAGGAACTGCTGAGCTATTTGCTATGGGATAAAGGGTCAGCAGAGCTAAGAAAGCCCTGACCCAAGGCTGCTTCATCCCAATCTTCCCACAGGGAGTTCCTTGTCGGCTCAGATGCCTTCTGCTGCAACATGGCCAGTGCCCTGCTATCTGCCACTGTCCAGCGCCTTCAGGCCTTGGCTGGAGAGCAGGGGGAGGGGAGTACCATCTTGCAACACATCAGCACCCTGGAGGTGGGGGCAGAAGGGGAGGGGACAAGGCTGGGGTGGGGCCTGGAGTGGAGCTGGGGTGAGCCTTGGATGCTAGAAGAAAATTGGCTGGATGCTGGAAGCGAATTGGTATTCCTGTGGTTAGCTGTTAGCTAGCATGCAAATTAGATTTTAAAAGCATGCAAATGCATGAAAACTTCTGGAGCACAGCTGTGCTGCCTCTCAGTGCATGTGGGAGTAGTGGAGGCGGGTGGGAGTGGTAGAGAGGAGAAAGACACGGGTAAGAGCCAGGCTAATCCTGTCTACCACTCTTCATTTCTATAGAGCATATATCAGAGGGACCCGCTGAAGCTGGTGGCCACTTTAAGACACATACTTCAAGGGGAGAAAAAAGCTGTTATGGAACAGGTATTGGGATACCCCATCTTTCACCCCATCTTGTCCTGGGACTTTAGCCTGGGCCATGAGAAACTAGAAGGAATCTGAACTTCAGGAAAGCCTCAGTGTCATTGGGGTTTTTTTGTTTGTGTGTTTTTTGTTTTGTCTTTTTAGGGCCTCACCTGCGGCATATGGAAGTTCCCTGGCAAGAGGTTGAATTTGAGCTGCAGCTGCTGGCCTATGCCAAAGCCACAGCAATGCCAGATTTGAGCCGCATCTGTGACCTACACCACAGCTTGTGGCAACACTGGATCCATAACCCACTGAACAAGGCCAGGGATCGAACCCACATCCTCATGGACACTAGTTGGGTTCTTCACCAGATGAGCCACAATGGGAACTCCCTGTTGTTGGTTTTTTGTTTGGTTGGTTTTTTTGGCTGCGCTCGTGGCTTGCGGAAGGTCCCAGGCCAGGTAACCCGAGCCACAGCAGTGAAAACGCCAGATTGTTAACCCGTTAAGCCACACGGGAACGTCAAGGCTCAGTGTTCTAGGCCCAAGATGACCAAAGGAGGTTCCTGGGGTCAGGGTGAGCCCCAAGTTAAGCTCAGAGAAGCTTCCAGTGAGGGACTGAGGGTAAGGAGGCCTGGGGAGGAGAGAGCAAGAGGTAAGGAGCTGATTCTGCCAGCAGAGAGGTCTTATTTCCAGGAGATTCCAAATGGGCAGGAAGAACTGTCCAAGGAGAGTGGGGAGCCAGCCAAGGAAAGTGGCATGTCTCCTTTTGTGCAGAGCAGAGCAACAGCCACCCCTTCAGGGAGTGGAGGCCAAGTAGAAGGGATGGGCAGAGTGTCTCACCTGGTGGCATCTGTCCCTCCTGTGCAGTTCCACCACCTGCCAATGCCCTTCCACTGGAAGCAGGAGGAACTCAAGTTTAACACAATTCTGCGGAGGCTGCAGCACCGAGTGGGGGAAACCCGCCTTCTCCGCAAAGCCCTGCAGCCCGGGGCTGAGGCCGGCCAAGGTAGGAGCCTAGGCCTGGAGCCCTAGGAGGGTTCTGGGGAGGGTGTGGGAATGCTCCCTTTTTGATCTCAACCTTGACTGAACCTCACATCTCTCTGCGCCCCTGATTTCTGCCCCTACCCTCAGTGTCTCTTCACAACTTGTTAGAAACTCCTGCCAAGGGGACTGGGCCAAGTGAGGTGAGTAATGGACTGAGATGTGGGATGAAGCTCAAAGTGCAGACTTTGAGAGGGTCTCAAATCTGTGAGAGGATGGAGATTAGACCTCGGAGAGGTGAGAAAGAGAGCCCTACCCTCGGGAGCTGGACAAGGAGGAAGTGTGTGGCCCTGGCTTAGGCCCTCCCCGCCCACAGGCCCTGGCCACGTTGCTGCAGGAGACTGTTGGGGAGCTGGAGGCTGCCCAGGCCCTGGTGCTGAAGAGGATCCAGATTTGGAAACGGCAGCAGCAGCTGGCAGGGAATGGCGCACCCTTTGAGGAGAGCCTGGCCCCACTGCAGGAGAGGTGGGGGCAGGGCTGACAGGGAAGAAGGGTGGGCTGGGGGTGGGCACCTGCTGTCACTGCTGGAGGACCCACAGGTGTGTGAGAGAAAAAACAGGCCAGGGAATTCCCTCTGTGGCTCCACAGTAACGAACCCAGCTAGTATCCATGAGGATGCGGGTTTGATCCCTGGCCTCCATCAGTGGTTTACGGATCCTGTGTTGCTGTAGTTGTGGCGTAGACCCGCAGCTGCAGCTCCAATTCGACCCCTAGCCTGGGAAGCTCCATAGGCTGCAGGTGTGGCCATTAAAAAAAAAAAAAAGGAAAAACCAGGCCTAGGTGGGCTAAGACTCAGAGAAGCCAGTTCCAGCAGAGCCGTGTGCGCTGTTGTTTGGATCTCATCCTGTACACGTGCTCCCAGCCAAGGGGGCACAAGCAGGAGTTCCTGCAACCCAGACTTTTCTCTTTAAGCCCCGTGCCCAGAGGAATGGGGAATCTATCTGGTCTATGGGGTGGACACCTTCTAATTTGCACAAAAGCATCATGTGTGCTGGCAGCTAACCTGGGTACCAGAGTCCTGGGGAAGAGGCAGCCGAGTTTCCACAGAGCTTCCAGGCCCTGAGAAGGAACCTCCTCCTCAGAGCCAAGGCAGGTCCCAGAACCCCTTCATCCCAGGTCCCTTGCAGCCGCACCCACTGCCCATCCCACCCCTTCCACACACACTATCCTGCTTTCTTTCTGGGTTTAGGGGTGGAGGGTCTGGGCCAGGAATAGGCAGCCTAAATCCTGTGCCCCCTGACCACTGTCCTGGCCCCAGGTGTGAGAGCCTGGTGGACATTTATTCACAGCTGCAGCAGGAGGTGGGGGCGGCTGGTGGGGAGCTTGAGCCCAAGACCCGAGCAGCACTGATTAGCCGGCTGGATGAAGTCCTGCAAACTCTCGTCACCAGGTATGAACCCCTGCCTGGCCTACATCAGATCCTAAGAAAGGAAGAGGGTCAGAGTTGGGGGGGGGGCACCAGGAAGGACCCTGTCACCGACTTCCCTTGTGTCCTCCTCTCAGCTCTTTCCTAGTAGAAAAGCAGCCCCCCCAGGTACTGAAGACGCAGACCAAGTTTCAGGCTGGGGTTCGATTCCTGCTGGGCCTGAGGTTCCTGGGGGCCCCAGCCAAGCCTCCACTGGTCAGGGCCGATATGGTAACCGAGAAGCAGGCCAGGGAGCTGAGCATGCCCCAGGGGCCCGGGGCTGGAGCGTAAGCTGGGGCTGGAGAGGCCAGGGTGGGGGGGGATGGGGGGTGGGGGATGGAGGCCAGAGGAGCCTGGGGGACTGGCCTGAGGAGCAGGGTGACAGGGAGGGAGGGTCCCAGGATGTGGGAACCCTGTGTGGTCAAGGCAGAGGAAGGACAAGGACCCGTCAGCGCAAGAATGGGGCGCAAGCATCAGAATTTGGCTAAGGGGGGAACTGCTCCCTTAAGAACTCGAGGGGAGGCGTTCCTGTCGTGGCTCAGTGGTTAACGAATCCGACTAGGAACCATGAGGTCGCGGGTTCAATCCCTGGCCTTGCTCAGTAGGTTAAGGATCCGGCGTTGCCGTGAGCTGTGGTGTAGGTTGCAGACGCAGCTCGGATCCCGAGTTGCTGTGGCTCTGGTGTAGGCTGGTGGCTACAGCTCCGATTCGACCCCTCGCCTGGGAACCTCCATATGCCGCAAGAGCGGCCCAAGAAATGGCAAAAAGACAAAAAAAAAAGAAACTCAAGGGGAGAGATGGAGGTTGGGGGCCAGTCATCCATCCCATTCACCCTTGGACCCAAGCTCCTGCCACAGCTGGCCCGGGTGGGATGAGCCACTCTCTGACTTCTCCCGGCAGCGAGAGCACTGGGGAGATCATCAACAACGCTGTGCCCTTGGAGAATAGCGTTCCTGGGAACTGCTGCTCTGCCCTGTTCAAGAACCTGGTGAGGGCTTCAGGGAGTGGTGGGCCGGGGTCCGGCGGTCTCTCCTTAGAGAGGGTGTTGGGAGCCCAGGAGAGGCCATCTCTGCCCTCACCCTTCTCTCCCTCCCCCATCCTGCAGCTTCTGAAGAAAATCAAGCGGTGTGAGCGGAAGGGCACTGAGTCCGTCACCGAGGAGAAGTGTGCGGTGCTCTTCTCCACCAGCTTTGTGCTCGGCCCCAACAAACTCCCCATCCAGCTCCAGGTGAAGTGAGGCCCCAGCCCTTCCTGAGGTGGGGCCCCAGGTCCCCCCGCCCAGGCTACACACAGTGGGGGCTGGATCCTCACTCCTCACGATGGCCCCATACCCTGTGTGTCGGGATTTGTGCGTGTTGGGACCCGGGTGAGTAGGGAAGAGCGAGAACCGGAGTGCACCTGCAGGAGTGACAGGGTAGGAGCGACTGGCCCTTGTTACACATTGTCCACAGACCAGGGCACTATTTCAAGTCACACACATACCTGGTTTTCTCAATAACATTATGAAGTAGGTATGACTGCCAGCCTCATCTTATAGATGAGGACATGGAGACACAGAGAGATTGAGTAATTGGCCCGGGTCACACAGCTACTGAATGTTGAGGGTGGCATTTGAAACCTGGAGGTCTGACTCCATAGCCCTGACTCACAACCACTTCTCTGCATAAGGCCCACACCGAGCTTCAGAAAGCATCTGGTAACATCCCATGAGCTTATAACGATGCTGTGTGAGTCCAGTGGCTTCCCCGCACTCTCAGACCCAGCCCTCTATGGAAGTCTCTACCCGCAGTAAGAAGAACCCCCTTTCCTCACCCGCTTCAGGCCCTGTCTCTGCCCCTGGTGGTCATTGTCCACGGCAACCAAGACAACAATGCCAAAGCCACCATCTTGTGGGACAACGCCTTCTCTGAGATGGTGAGGAAAGACCTGGAGTTGGGGTGAGGGTGCAGGCTGGCAGGCTGGCAGTTCAAATGGAGGTGACCTTAACTCCTTCTAAGAGACCTCTTTGGGTTCTTCTGACCTCTTTTCATGCCAGTCGTAACAACTGTCTTGCCGTAGCACCCTAAACTACTGTTGGGCAAATGCCATCTTTGTTGAATGAGCTCAGGGGGACACAGCTGGGGAGGGGCAGGCTTGGGGTGGCGGGAAGGATGAAGGCTCTCTGGAGGAGGAATGGGGAGGACTGCCTGAGATGCCCTCTCCTTTCCTCTCCTCCCAGGACCGTGTGCCCTTTGTGGTGGCTGAGAGGGTGCCCTGGGAAAAGATGTGTGAAACTCTGAACCTCAAGTTCATGGCTGAGGTGGGGACCAACCGGGGTTTACTCCCAGAGCACTTCCTCTTCCTGGCCCAGAAGATCTTCAACGACAACAGCCTGAGCATGGAGGCCTTCCAGCACCGTTCTGTGTCCTGGTCACAGTTCAACAAGGTCATTCCCTTGCCCTTTGGACCGCCCATCCACAAACTTTTCCTTCCTGGGGCACTCAGGGTGTCCGTAGCTTCTGCCTAGATATCGACTGCTGGGATCGTCCCAATGCCCCACCACATGCATCAGGAAGGCCTCTGTCGTGGCCCAGGCAGCAAAACCCCTTAGCTCTCTGACATCCCCCAAGTCTTTGCCAGTGATTTGCATGACTCATCCAGATTGTGTGTAAACACAGCTCTGATTCAAAATGACTTTGACCCCTCAGGAAAATAGTTCCTATTGCAAAAACCGGGATGAAATCCCACAGGGACATATGCAATAATACCAGCTACCATGTGTCGACGGCTTGCTATACACCAGGCACTGTGTTTTAGCCCTCTATGTGTGTTATCCCGTTTCATCCTCCCAACATCCCTTTGAGGTGGGTACTCTTATTACCCCCGATTTACAGAGGGGGAACCTGATGCTCAGGGGTTACGTAGTTTGTCTAAGGCCTCCCAGAAGGTGAGTGGCATGGCCGGGATGCAAGCCTCTATGTTTGACTCTTGCTCTTCGTGACTATATTTTATGGCCCCCCAAATCAGGTGGCTCAGGACTGGGCCTGTTACACGAATAGGGGAAAAAGGAGGCCTGGCTGTCTTGGTTGAGGACCAGCCGGGTAAAGGTAGTCATGTACTGATCTCTTAGAAAAAGAAGAAAGAAAAACCCACACGGCCAGAGGATGTGTTAGCAAAGGGAGCAGGACACTCACATCCTGCAAGCTGCCTTCCATGGACTCCACTTCCACCAGGCCTCATTGGGAGGGGGTGGAACACAGTGGTTAGGACAGGGCCCAGTCTAGACTTTCTGGGCTAAATCCCAGCTCTGCTTCTCTCCAGCTCTGTGGACCTGGCCAAGTTATTTGACCTTTCTAGGCTTCCATTTCTTTCTCTGTAAGATGGGACAGTCATAGGACTTACCTCCATAAGCTTGTAAAGATCAGATACATTAATTTATGAAAAGAGCTTAGAATAGCACCTAGCACATGGTAAGCTTGAATGCTGACCATTGTCACTGATGGGGGTCTCAGGTCCAGTGTGGTCCCTCAGCCCTGTGACTCTGTTGTGTGGGTACTCACAGCCCAGTGCCTGCCCTAATTAGGCTCTCGCTGTGGCCCTCCTGTCCTCATACCAGCTCCCCACACACCCAATAGGAGATCCTGCTAGGTCGTGGCTTCACCTTTTGGCAGTGGTTTGATGGTGTCCTGGACCTCACCAAACGCTGTCTCCGGAGCTACTGGTCAGATCGGTGAGTCCCTGCCCCGGGTGGCCTGAGCAGCTGTACCTCCTGTTGCATACCCTGTACCTCCACCCATACCCTCTCCCTCTTCTTGGCCAGGTTGATCATTGGCTTCATCAGCAAACAGTATGTCACTAGCCTTCTCCTCAATGAACCTGATGGAACCTTCCTCCTTCGCTTCAGTGACTCAGAGATTGGGGGCATCACCATTGCCCACGTTATCAGAGGCCAGGATGGTGAGGTCACCCCAGCCAATCTGCTGCCTCTATCCCTAGGCCCTCTGGGATTTCTTCTGGGAAGGAAATGTCTTGGCCTTCCTTGTTGCCAACCCTGATCTTCGGGAAGATCTTTCTTAGGTCCAACTTCTCTTCTGCCTTCTGTGGGCTAAACTTCTGCCTGCTCACTGTGAGCTCTGTGGCAATGGTCTCCCTTGCTCAGGACCCTCACCCTAGCTCCTCTCCTCTTTATCTTGGTGGAATGAGGATGAGTCCAAGAGTGTGGTGGGGGTGGCAGGGGAAGAGGAAGAAAGTCTGGACAGAGGGGACTCAGGGCCTCATTTCTGTTGTAGGCTCCCCACAGATAGAGAACATCCAGCCGTTCTCTGCCAAAGACCTGTCCATTCGCTCACTGGGGGACCGAATCCGGGACCTTGCTCAGCTCAAAAACCTCTACCCCAAGAAACCCAAGGATGAGGCTTTCCGGAGCCACTACAAACGTGAGCTGGGCCCAAAGTTCTGATTCCTTCCTGTTGTCCACCTCCTTCCTGCTCCCAGCTGCCCCCTCCCTGCCCACTGTGTGTCATTCCTGTCTTCTCTCTCCATCCTCGTCACCCTGTGTCTCCTACCTGCCTCTCAGCCATGCCCACCTTTTCCTCCTCCCTAACCCGGAAGCACTCCAAGGCTCTCCTTTCCTCCCCACAACAGCTGAACAGATGGGTAAGGATGGCAGGGGATATGTCCCAGCTACGATCAAGATGACTGTGGAAAGGTGAGTGTGTTGATGTGGGTGGAGGGTTGGGGGGGCCTGGAACTTACTGGTAGGAAGGGGTGGTGGCATCGACCCCTGGTCAGTCACCCATGTCTTCTCCCCTCCTCCAGGGACCAGCCTCTTCCCACCCCAGAACCCCAAATGCCCACCATGGTGCCCACTTATGATCTTGGAATGGCCCCTGACACCTCCATGAACATGCAGCTCAGCCCAGATATGGTGTAAGAAGCTTGAGCGATGGAAACAGGAGGGATCCGTGCAGGCGGGCCCTTGGCATGGGCAGCCAGAGAGCTGGCAAAGGGGGGGCTGAAGTGGGGCATTTTCCTTTTCTTGAAAGGAATTCCCCATCTTGAGGCAGGGGTGGGGGTGTCCAGGAGAAGGGCTGGCATCAGGGGTCTGCTTTCTTTTCCCCAGGTCCCAGATGTATCCACCACACTCTCACTCCATCCCCTCATATCCAGCCATCCCCCGGGAAGAATCGGTCAGTGTGTTGTCAGCCTTCCAGGAGTAAGTGGGGGCACCTCTGGGGGATGGGGCGGGACACCCCCCTGCATTGGGGGTGGGCAATTGTGTTTGTTGGGAGAGGCTTTTCTGTGAGAAAGGGGTGGCAAACCCCTAGCACTTTGGTCTCTTCTGTCCACTCCACTGGGGTGTTAGTGGTTAAGATCCAGGTTGGAATTCTGACTTTGGGCAAGTTACTTAACTCTGGAGCCTCATTTGTAGAATGGGGAAAAATGCTGATACCTTCCTCAGAGGATTATTGTGAAGGGTGAGTTAATAATATGTGTAAAGCTATGCATAGTACCTGGCTCCTAGCAAGAGCCATTTAAGTACTAATATTATCTGATCTGCCCTTGAAATTGACTGTCATGTATCTGCTGTCTTGATTTTTATTTATTCCTCTTTTTGGCCCTGTAGTGGTATAGATATTTTTGTTCTCCAGGTAGCACTCACATTCTTAGTAACTCTCAGTCAAGGCAGGACATCTCCTCTCCCAGGAGTTGCATGGGGGTGGGGACTGGGGGGACTTAGAACCACCAGAGTTCAGGGTTTGGAAATCAGCTAATCTAGGGAGTTCCCGTTGTGGCTCAGTGGTAATGAACCTGACTAGTATCCATGAGGATGTGGGTTTGATTCCTGGCCTCTACTCAGTGGGTTAAGGATCCGGCATTGCCAGTGACCGGTCATTGCATACGTGGCTTGAATCCTGTGTGGCTGTGACTGTGGTGTAGGCTGGCAGCTGCAGCTCTGATTCAGTCCCTAGCCTGGGAACTTCCATATGCCAGGGTACGGGCCTAAAAAAAAAAAAAAAAAGAGGAGTTCCCGTCGTGGCGCAGTGGTTAACGAATCCGACTAGGAACCATGAGGTTGCGGGTTCGGTCCCTGCCCTTGCTCAGTGGGTTAACGATGAGCGGCCCAAAGAAATAGCGAAAAGACAAAAAAAAAAAAAAAGGAAAAAATTAGCCTAGCTAATCTAGTTCTCCTCTCCCCCTGCCCCCAGTCCCTACATTTATTTATACAAGTGAGAAGACCAAGTGCACAGGTAGAAATGGCTTACCCAAGGCTATGCCGTCAGGATAAGGAGCAGGAAATTCTGTTCCTCACTCAGTGGTCTTGACTTTGCAACACCCTGCTCTTGCCCACCTCTTCCTTTCTCTGACTGTGCCCTCCTTCCTGCTTCCAGACCTCACCTGCAGATGCCCCCTAACCTGAGCCAGATGGGCCTGCCCTTTGACCAACCTCACCCACAGTGAGTGACAAACCACCCCTCCCCCATCCTGATCTCAAGCTCCCCATTGATTCCCAGCCTCGAAGCCACCCCCCCCACCTCATTTACTTTTCTGGGCCTGGGCAGGGGCCTACTGCCATGCCAGCCTCAGGAGCATGCTGTGTCCAGCCCTGAGCCCCTGCTCTGCCCAGATGTGACCATGGCAGAAGAGAGTTGCCTGAGCCAGCCAGTGGGAGGGTTCCCTCAAGGCACCTGGTGAGTATTGGCCTTGGGGTGGAGGCTGGGTGGGGGCTGAGGAATGGGTGCCATGCCTATCCCACTGCTTCTCCCTTTCTCCCTGCAGGGTTGGTGAAGACATGTTCCCACCCTTGCTGCCTCCCACTGAACAGGACCTCACTAAGCTTCTCTTGGAGGGGCAAGGGGAGTCAGGGGGAGGGTCCCTGGGAGCCCAGCCCCTCCTGCAGCCCTCCCTCTATGGGCAGTCTGGGATCTCCATGTCCCATCTGGACCTAAGGGCTAACCCCAGTTGGTGATCCCAGCTGGAAGGGGAACCCAGAGAGGCAGCTCTCCTGCCCCCTCGGACCTGCTCTGGACACTTGCCCATGCTCCTGCCAAGCAGCGGATGGGGCGGGTGTCCTCTTGTCCCCACCTACACCCTGGCCAAGAGCAAAGGACTTTGCCAGGAGAACGCACAGTGGGTGGAACCTCTCAGCTCCTTCCCTCCCACCACACACCCTTGCCCTCCCCCTTCCAAATGCTGGAAGGGTAATTCAGGTTCCAAGTGAGACCAGCCCCAGCATGCCTGTACACGCGGAAAACACACATACGGCCCTCCCTGGAGGACGGGGCTGAGCAGGAAGAGGGCTGGGCAGGAGCGCAGATGAGGGCACAGAGGGCTTCTCCACCTGCCTGGAGCCAGGGCTCAGGACTCACACATGTAGAAACATGTGGACATGTGCACACACCTGCACCAGATGCCAGGGGTGGAGGTATAGGCTTGGGTCCCAGCCCCGGGGGAGATGGGAAAGCAGTTCAGGAGACACTGGGTAGGAGGAGGGAGGGTCTGTACATTTGGTTACTGATACAGGTTTTGCCTGGATTAAAAGATGAATCCTGAACAGCTCCAAATTTGTCAGTCAGATGGAGGCTTCTGGACATGTGCATGAGATTATGCAGAAGTACAAAGGCTGAGTTTGTGCGTATAGCTGTGCAAAAGTATGTGTACTTGAGACATGTTAATATATAGATGTCACACACGTTAGCTGTACAGCCACACAGAACATGTACCTCTCTGATTTTGCCTGTGTGACAACACACGTTTGAAAGTGTGAGACACTGCACAAAAGATACCAGCAAGCATGCTGGCCTCTCTGGTGTATGCGAACCCAAATGCACTCACTCATCTTTGAGAACTGTGCCCAGAGGGGTCTTCGTGGCTGTGACATCTGCATATGGCTGTAGTTTTGGTGGCTCATCACCACCAGTCCTGCCCAGAGGCAGGGGGTGAGAGTCTGGGGTCCAGACTCAGGTGTGTGGTCCTTTGGGTGTATCAGGGGCCCTACCCACTGCTTCTTTTCTATTTCCCCAGCCACCGCCAGCTTCCCTCCACTCCCCTGCCCCATGCCACCCTTTCTCCATCTTGGGGGTCATAGATCCTAAGCCATAAAATAAATTTTATTCCAAAATAACAAAATAAATAATCTACTGTACACGATCTGAAAAGAAAGATGCTCTAACTGCTCAGACAGGTGCTGCGGCCCAGCCCCCAGCTAAGGGAGACCCTGAGTCCACCCAAGCCTCCTGAGGGGGCTGGTGAAGGGGACCCCATGCCCCCCTAGAGAGGGCAGGAGGGAGAGAACCGCTGAGGACTTGGGAGAAGGATGGGGATGGGTAGGCAAACTGCAGCACTTGTTAAATTAAAGAAACAGACTAGAAGCACAAAAATGGGGGAATGGAGGGAGGATCAGGTCCAGTGTTCCCAGGCTCCCAGTTCTGGGGGGGAAATGTTTCCACTTTTAGTTGCTGGACCCTCCCAGGATAGTCCCCCTTTCCCCCATGTCCAAACCGAGTCCAACTGCTCACACCACTGGTTCAAACTAGAGAATGGGAGTGTGCTGTGTAAGGAAGGGGAGAACCCCAAGTGCCCTGGAGGCAGAGTCCTTGCCCCTTGTTCTGGGCAACGGTGAGGGGGGCACCACGCACCCTCCTTGTGTCCTCTCGCCAGGCCCCTGCTCGTTATTGCTTGAAGCCCCATAGTTCTATGCCCATGGGGCCGGTGGGGAGGCAGGAGAAGGGCAGCGGAAGGATCCAGGGCTGTGACTAGGTGCCAGGGACGCGGAGTCGAGGGGTTGTGTGACCCGGGGGCCCAGGCCCCGCGGTCTGAGGACAGCAGTCCCGCCCTCACTGCCGGCTGGCCTCAGCCTCCACTTTGACGCTGCTCCTCCGACCTTCCACCAGAGCGGGATGGGGTCCCGGCGCAGGGCATCGGTCCACCAGCCCCTCCTCGAACTCTGCGGGGAGAAGGGGTCGGTTAGGAGGCTGCGAGGTGGACGCTGTAGACAGAGGTGGTTGAGAACAAAGGCAGGAGTAGAGAAGGCTGTGAAGTTGAGCTCGGATTTACAGCCCTCAGCCCACCTCGCGCGCGCAGGTGAGTGCGTGTATGTTGGGGGGGGGGTCTATAGCCAAGTGTGTGCACCCCTTCCCCTTCTTAGCAGTGTGTAGCTCTCGGTCTCTGTAAGTGTCTCTCTCTTTCTCGGTCTCTCCCGCCTCCGTTCTGCTGGAATTTCTGGTTCTGTCAGGAGCTGCGGGGGCGGGTTGGCTGTGACCTCTCCCCCTCCCCCCTTCCCAGGCTCTACCGCCCCCACTCATCCCTGGCCTCCTCCCAGGCCCTGCCTACCCTACCATGCACGCCCCCCCCCCAAGTTTCTTAGAAGCCAAATCAAGGGGATCACAGGAAGCCAACCTCCCAGCTCCTCCCCCAAGAAGAGCCCCTCTTTCAGTCCCCGCCCCCACTTCCCACCCACACACAGTTTAAAAATACCAAGCCAGGGTTGGTGGCTTTGTCTGCTGCGTCACTCTCAGCCCAGCCGCTGCCCGGCCCTCTGCCGGCCTACTCCCTCACTCCCCCTTCCCCCATCCACGCACCAAGCATACCCCTTTGGGCTCGTCCAATTCTAGGCTGGCAACCTCACCCCTACTCCTAGAATGCGCCACCCTCCCGTGTTGGTAAAAGTTCTATCCAAGCTTTTCTTGATGACCCTCCTCTTCCTGCTCCACTCTGTCTCTCTGCTCCCCAGTTCCCCCTTCAGAGATGCCCATTAGGGTCAGACCCTCCCTATTGGGAACAGCCCTCCAAGGGCTCCCCTCTCCTCAACCCAAGGCCTGGTTGGCTGGAGCCCCACCATCCTTATTGCCCTCTCTGGTGACTACATCCCTCTTCCTCCCACCTGGCCCCAGGACACCAGGATTGCTGTGTGTGTTGGGGGAGAGCCTGGGTAGCAGGGGTGGTTGGGGACAGCACTGCTGGCTGCCTCACCTGCGAGAGGCGGCTTCGCAGGCACACAGGGGCTGAGGCGGCCCACGCGGTCATGGGAGACGAGGCGGGCTAGCCGCAGCCCCTCATCCATCAGTGTCTGCTGCAGGATGTGGCGGCTCCACAGCCCATGGGCTGGCAATGCCAGAGGCAGGTCAGCAGGGGGCGGCGTCAGCCTTGGGCATGACCCCACAGCTGTGGGCATGGGCACGGGTCAGGTAAGGGACCACAGTCCACGGAACCCCCACCCTCAACTGCAAAGCCAGACCCATAGGCCCAGGCCCATTTGCCCCCATCCCGCCAGGCCTCCCAACCGTGTTCCAGGGAGTTGCCTCCTGGTGCCCTCCTCCCACGCTTTCTACCCCTGCGCTCCCCCCTCCCCAGTGGCCAGAGAAGTGTTCCGAGGCACACTCACCCTGCAGGTGTCCATCCAGGCTCTCCCCGGACAGGCTGGCACTGTCTTCCTCCAGGCTGGGGCGGTATGGGGGTGCATAGGACTCAGGGCCTGAGGGAGGCTGCTGGATTTCAGAGTGACTTTGCTCACCAACCTGTGGAGGCCCCAAATGGGGAAATGAAAACCTGGCAAGGGAGGGGACCAGGGAAGGCTGCCCTAACCCTCTATATGCACCCTGGAAAACCTACCTCTTGTTTCAGTTTCTTCAGTGGGGGGCCTCCCAATTCTTCGGGGTGAAGCCTTCAAAGATGGAGAGGAACAAGGACAGTGAGGCTGGGGAAGGACAAGTGGTGGACAAGACACAGAATCTGGGGGGGGAAGAACACGTATTATTTCCAGAGTATGAAAAGATGCTGGCTAAGCAAGTCTCCAGCTCAGGCACCATTGTTATGGGGGTGGGGGGGGGCAGTGGGGGGGCACAGTGGAGGCCTGCAATGGATGGGAGAAGGGGCCAGACCTCAGATAAATGGACTTGGCCAAAGTCAAGGACACACAGATGGGGGAGAAGCAGTCCAAGAGGCACCTGAAGTAGAGATTAAGACATGACCCAGCTCCTTGGAAGGATTCTCATCTAGGAAGGACCTAGAGAAGGGAGTCTCACCTGGAGCCCTTCAAGGAGGACAGGTAGGTACTCTCTCGGGCCACCTGGCGGGACAGGGAGAAGAGCTCCACCCTCCGCAGTAAGAGCGTGTTGTCCCTCATGCAGAACTGGGCAGCAGCCTCATTGATGGTCAGCTGTGGAGAGGGCGCCAGCGCAGTCAGAATCCTAACTCACCCAGCACCTTGCCCAAACCTCCTCTCTCCCCTTCACCATCAGACAAGTGAGGCCCAGCCATCAGATGCTTGCTCAGGTTCTGACACTACGCAGGAGCTTTCTGAGGGAGGAAGACAGAGGTCAGCACCCAGGAATGCCCAGGGCCTCCTCCACTCCTGTGGGGTTCTGAGCAGCATGGAGGACAGCTGGGCTTTGCTTGTGTCTCTGCTTCCGCCTCAGTTGAGGAGGGAAGCACTGCAGCAGCTGGGGTTGGCTGGGGAAGGGATCAGGGCCTGGGGTCCTGGTCAAGGTCAATGAAACAGACTTGGGGAAGTGCGAGGATTCTCAGAGATGAGTGGGTCAAGGCCTGGGAGTGAAGAGCACTCCTGGGAGGCGGGATCCTTACCTCATGTAGGCTGAGCTGCTTGCCCTCCCGCCGCTTGGAGTCAAAGCGGCCATAAATGATGCTGTATTTGCGGATCTCCTCTTCCTTCTGGCTGTCGTTATCGTCCATCTCAAAGATGTGCCCCACGCTCCGTGCCAGCTTCTTGTTCAGCTTCAGCAGGGATGTTACCTCCCCAGCATCCCCCCTCGGGAAGCTTCGGAAGATTCTCTCCACACTCTCCACCACCATGCGTACCATCTCCGGCTCCAGTCGATCCGGACCGCCCCCAGCCCCAGCTGCTGCCAGCCCCCCAGCCCCAGTCCCCTCGGGGACTCCTCCCCCTGCAGGTGGGGAGAACGGGGGTGAGCCAGACTCGTCTTCTCCTCCTGCCCCAACATCGGACTCTGGAGTACTCCGGCCTGGCCAGATCCGGGGGTCCCCTGCTCCAGGTCCCCCGGGCAATGGTGACAGCTTCTCTCCAAGTTCAAGGGGGCTCTTAGGGCTAAAACTGCGGGCACTGCCCGCCTTTTCCCCAGGACTGCCATGCCCGTTGCTCATACTCCCCTTCCGGGACCCCGAAGTCTCAGAGATCTTGAAGAGCGGAATGCTGGAGACGGGCACGGCGGGCACTGGCTGGCTGAAGAGCCCTGGATTGGTGGCCCACTCTCTTAGTGCCTTCTGTAGGCGTCGGACATGGAGAGGCTTGGTGGCCATGCCCACGAGTGCCATGATCTCCAGGAACTCCTCCTCACCCGCCTCACACAGTTGCTGCACGTCGTCCCCTCCCTGCTGGATGAAGGTCTCATAGTAGGAAAGGAGATTGGCGCGCTGCAGGACCCGGTATAGCTGCAGCTCCCCCAGTGTCCGAGGCAGGGCCATGGCTCGGGCACTGGGCCTGAGAAGGAGGCATAGGACAGAGATGGGATGGCGGTCAGTGTAAGTCCTCCTTGCTGGGTACGAACCCACGTTCACGGTTGTTTTCTCTTTCCCACCCCTATTCTGAATGCTCTCTCTGCCCAGTGCCTAGGTCGGAGCCCAAACCACAAGAACCAACCACTGCTCAGAGTCACAGCCATGCTACTGCCATCCCAAACTGGCCAGAAGTACTAAAAACCATACTGGTCTTTGTGGAAGTCAAAGGCTCTGTTCCCCCATCCTCAGCTTTTACTTTTCTGGCCTGGCACAAGGAGACCTTGAGCGCTGAAGCCAGCCAGCACACCCCGGTGATGGCTGGACCACCCTTTCCTCCAGAACACAGTCCTCGTCTTCCCCCCAAACACCCAGCAATCTCAACATTACACAAGTTAGCTTCCCACACTGAGGTGAATGTAGGAGCCCCCACCTCCCTACAATGGACACCTGGGCAGCTTTATTCTCTGGTGGCATTATGCTCATGTGGCTGAGGCAGAGGGTGTGGCTTCCCTGCCCTTTTCAGCTCAAGGAGCCAAGCAGACCCCTACTCTGCTCCCTTTTCCCACCTCTGCTAAGCCTTCCCCAAGGATTAGGCATTTTCCTGCTGTCTCTCCCCAGAACCTCCCCCCTCTTCCAGACTGCCCAGTGGCCCTCGGTTGGTCCCTCTCCCAGCAGTGACCTTCCCACCTGCTCCAGAGGTAGGCCCATCCCTTCAGCTCAGGCACAGGGGAGGGGAGAAGTGCCTCAATTGTTCTGCTTTGCGGCCCGTTCCGCCCACACACACTCCCACGGTGGTAGCGTCCGTGGGCGAAAACCGCCGGGGGGCTCCCGCCTACCCCTCTCTCCCTTTTTCCATCCACATCTTCAAGTGGAGTGGGGGAGCGACTCAAGGCCCCTTGAGGGAGGGGCTGCACACCGAAACTCCCCTCCCCACTCTGTAAATAAAGGTACGGAAATGGAAATAGACGCCTAAGGCACGTCCTGCTCCTGCAGAGCCGCTCTGATGCGCTCTTGGTTCAAAGGCGCCGACTTCTCCCGACCCCAAAGCGGCGCGCTCCATGCCAACCACAGATTGTGCCAGCTGAGCGGCTCTTCCCCAGCACTGTTGCCAGCTAGAACTCCAGGGCTTCCCCTGGCACTTAGGAGCCCCCACATTTTTTGCAGGGGCTCAGAGGCCAGGTCATGCTCACAGAGTAAACGAGGAATGGAGAATTAGGTACTATTCTTTCACATCCAGCTTCATCAGATCCCTGCCTGCTCCCATGGCCCCCTAATTCGAAGGCGCACCCCCTTTCCATCAGTCTCCACCCCCCACCCCCGTCCCTCTTCCCCTAGTCCTCTCCTCGACCTCCGCCCTCCGGACCCCTTTTCCCCGAGTCCAGCTCCACCCATTTCCACTCCCCGCCGCTTCCCTTTGCCCACTTACTTGAGTCTGGGCTGCGGGGTCCGGCGGGCGCTGTCCCCTCCGCCCGGCGGCTGCTCGGCTGTGGGGGAGGGAGCTCTGTGCATGGACGGCTGGAGACCACCGGGGATGCCCCTCTCAGTGTCCGGCGCTCGGCGCCTTCTGTGTGCTGCGATCTTCCTGGCGCGCGAGGCCGTGTCCGCCGCTGTCCGGGCTCCGTCCCTTCCTCCACGTCTCCTCTCTCCGAGCCTCCGCGCCTCTGTCTGTGCCTCTACCCCCCCCCCCCTCCCCGGCTGCGCTCGCCGCCTCTCCGCGCCTCCGCCCCCGCAGGACGCACGGGGAGCGAGGCCCGGCGCAGCACTGGCTGCCAGGCGGGCGGAGGGCGTGGGCCGATCCGGGGGCGGAGGCTTGTGGGCGGGGGGCGGGCGCCCGGGCCTCTCGGCCGGCGGTGGAGAAGCCTCAGCAGAGAGGCGGAGAGAGGCGGAGAATGTGGGGAGGGGGGTGTGGAGCAGGAGGCGGGGGCGGGGACTCGGCGCCAGGGCGCCGAGTTGGGGACTAAAGTGACCGAGGCCGGGCTGTGGAAGGCGGGCTTGGGGACTCAGCGGGCGGGGCGAGGTCGCTCGGAGCCGCCTACGCCGGATGCACAGCCGGCCTTCTTCGCGCCCACGTACCCACGTGAGCGCCCAGCCGGCGACATTCTTACTCCCACTCCTCCTTCCCCTCTGAGCGGAGAGCGGAGTTTCACAACCACGCATAGGTACACAAAGACACAGAGAAGCACACCGACGGGCACACGCGCCTAAACAACTACCCGGTCGCCTGCTGCCCACACTCGGGCTTCGCGGTGGTATACGTGTGAATGTTAGGAGTGAGCCAGGAAAAGTTGGGAGACTGGGGTGCGCGGCTCCTCTCGTGGGTGCTTCTGACTCCCGTAGAGTGTGCATTTAGGACAGATCTGTGAACGTGGAGCTCTGCAGGAATCCCTCACAGATCCTCGCGCTCTTCCGAAACCACGTCGAAGTTTGGGGAACAGGAATGGGCGGGGTTTGCCATAAGCTGCTTCTTAGACGCGCGTCTATTAGTCGCGCTGGGTTGTTAGTGCTTAGGTCAGGCAAGGATGGGAGGGGTATCCTGCCTTCTTCTGCTAGTAGCATCCTATTTGCTGAGAATGGGGACCTACCTCTGGGGAATTCTGTGTGGCAACTTTGGGAGGAGGATACCCCTTCTAGGGACGTCTGTTAAGGTATTTCGCCGGAGAGTCAAGTGGGAGACCGGCGGAGGCCGGGCGCGTCGGACGTGGCTCCCTACCGACGTGGCTCCCTACCGAGGAGTAGGAGGGAGGAGCTCCTTCAAGGAGCTTTGCCCCTCTCTGCCACCCACCATCCCTCCCCTTTCTTTTTCCCAGCCCCATCTGGTTCCCATTACACTCCCGCCCACGGCTGAGAGGGCCGACTGGCGGGGTCTCTTAGAGCCCGGCCCAGCGGCTCTAGGCCCCGAGGAAATGAAGCAGGAGGGGCGGCGGGAAGCAAAATTCCCCCTAATCCAAAATCTCAGCCCCACCTATCATTCAGCACTTCTGAGTGGCCCAGGCCAGCAAGGAGTGGGCAGCGTGGGCCAGGGCTGGTTCTACATTCCGGCCTGGCGAGGGGACCCTCCCGTCTCCGGGTGGGACAGGAGAAGAGAGGTGCACCACTGGGGGGAATTTCAGTAGCCAAGATTCTCTTGTCCGTTCCATGAAGCCCCCAAAATGGGGTTGGAGGGTGATCGGGAGCGAACCGAGTCCTCGGTTCTACAACTGGAGGGCGCGGCTACACCGGCTCCCGGCGGAGACACTCCTCGACCCCTCTTAAATGTGTGGGCGCCCCTCCCCCACTCTCTCCCGGTTATTTTAGAACCTGGGCGCCAGCGGCTGGCCCGGGGTTTCCACGTGCCTCCTCCCTCCCTCTGCCCACGCTCCCCGTGACGCACATCCTCCGCCCACACAGTCTCTGCTCCAGGCGCCCCCCTCCCTCCCACCCGGGCCCCCTAGGGGCGGTGCTGAGCCCCCGGATCCGAAGGGAGACGCTGGCTGGCCCGGGGAAGACGGCTGAATAGGGCGTGAATCAAGGGGGCGGTGACCAAGTGGGCGCCGGGCGCTAGAGTCCCGGCCCTGGAAAGGAGATGAGGGAGGAGCCGATTCTGGGGCCTGGGCTCCACGGTCCTGGGGCGGGTACTAGGCCAGAGAGAAAAATTGGGGGAGAAAAATCCCTTGCACTGGCCCAGCCAACTCCCCTAGGGATCAGAAGGGATAATTTCTGAGTGCGAACTTGTGTTTGAGATTGAAACTCCGGGGTGTTTGTATCTTTGTTTCTCGGGTGTCGTGAGGGTCAAATGAGAGGGTGTATATGAAAACTCTGTGAATTGTGAAATGCTAATAAGCAAATTTAAGACGCTAGTGCCAGTTGGTGCCTCTGTACCCTGAGATTATGTATTTATATGCTTCTTTACATCGACTTGTGTGTCTGTGTCTCTGTCTCTCTCTAGGTTTGTGAGCCCCTCTGTGTGGATTTAAAAATATGCACATTTAAAAAATCATTGACTTGTCAAGCCCCGCCAGAGGCCCAGACGCCCCCGCAGCCGGAGCTGCTGAGATGTCTGTTCTTCGCTTACCTCCCACTCCTACCACCTCCAACTCCCCTCCTACTCCCTTCCGTTGAGAACAAGGAATTTCCAGCCTTTAGCAAATGGAGACAGAGACACAAAGAGACTGGGACTATGAAAAACTACAGAAAAACAATAAAGATAAGAGACAGGTGGGGGGAGGTTGACAAAAAAGGGGTGGGGGCAAATACAAAAATCTTAATTTCTTCTCTTTTCTCCCTGGGCCCCATTTTCCCCAGTGTGGCTCAAGCCACTTCACTACCCACTCACCTGCTTCACTCTCCGACCCCCCCATCCCATTACCTCATTGTTCTCAGGGGCACACAGAGATGAGCTATTGATCTCATGTAATCAAGGGTTAGTTTATTGTCTATACTGATCTCTTTCAGGAAGAGAAACAATATCCTGGGTCTCAGTTTTCCAAAAACAGAGGAAAAGATTGTGAAGAAAGTGGGTGGAAGAGGAGTGCGGATATTGCTAACCAGAAGGATTGTCATTCCTAGGCAGGAGTAGATTTTCATCTAGCAGATTGCACTGCTCACCGCACCCACCCCTACCCCCCAACAAGTTTTCACCAGGCCAAATACAGCAAGATTTGGCTCAAATGTCACCTGCCTGGTCCCTCGCCTTCCTGCACCTCTGCTAGGAAGAATTGATTTCTTCCATCCTTCAGTAGCCTCATGGCTCTTGGTACGCATTTCGACTATAGTTGCTGGTTTCATCTTCAGCCTGGGGTCTTTCCTGGTCTGGTATCTGGTGGGCCCTCTGAAGTGACTGAGTTGATGATGCTGTTTCCAGGCTGGAGCAGCTTTGAAAAGGGTAATTGACACAGATTTTACTCCAGAGGAGGCTGAACCTGGGCAGAACTGTTCAAGTGGAGACCATTATTTTCCATGTCTCCATGCTTTTTTTTTTTTAATTTTGGAAATATCTTTTATTTTTATTTTATTTTTTGCTTTTTAAGGGCACACCCGAGAGATATGGAGGTTCTCAGGCTAGGGGTCTAATCGGAGTACAGCTGTCGGCCTACACCACAGCCACAGCAACGCAGGATCCAAGCCACATCTGTGACTGACCTACACCACAGCTCACGGCAGTGCCGGATCCTTAGCCCACTGAGTGAGGCGGGGATCGAACCCACAACCTCATGGTTCCCAGTCGGATTCGTTTGTGCTGCGCCACGATGGAAACTCCCTGAAAGTGTTTTTTATTAAATTATAGTTGATTTACAATGTTATGTCATCCTGCCTTCTTAAAGTTTCCAGCGAGTCTCACAAGTCTGACTCCTTGGCCTTCTAAAATGTCTACAATTTTGGTAAATTAATTCATACCCAGTCGCTAGAGGGAAAAGTCTGAAATCCTCTCTGGTAACAGAAAAATATGAATATAAATTAATGATCCTCCTTTTTTACTCTTTCATTAACATATTAGAATTGTAGTCTAAGGAGTATTGCTCTTCAATTTAGTAATTTTACCAGAGATGCTTCACCTCCCAAAAGACAAATAATCCTAACTTCTACCTTTAAGGAACTCGTAGACTAATAGGGGAGATAAATACATATACAATTACAGTGCAGTGCAAAAATGGGGATAGAGCCAATGACAGAAGTGTAGGGGGGGCAAGGGATGTCTTTCCCTTGGGGTTGTGAAGGACTGGTTTATACAGGCATCCAAAGGAGGTGATGATGCAGCCTAGGAATTTGAAATATAATAGAAGATTTCCAGGAGGAAGGGTCAGTCAAGTCAGAGGAGAATTTAAACTTACATGGAGTGTTCCCATTGTGGCGCAGCAGAAATGAATCCAACTAGGAACCATGATGTTTCGGGTTCAATCCCTGGCTTCGCTCAGTGGGTTTAGGATCCAGTGTTGCCATGAACTGTGGTGTAGGTAGCAGACACGGCTTGGATCTGGCATTGCTGTGGCTATGGCATAGGTCAGCAGCAATAGCTCCAATTAGACCCCTAGCTTAGGAACCTCCATGTGCCGTGGGTGCAGCCCTAAAAAAAAAGACAAAAAGACAAAAAATAAATAAATAAAAATAAACTTATGTGGAAGTATGAACCAATGCTATGTTTGAGAAATTAGAAATTGTTTGCTATTGCTGAATAGGGGGTGCTGGTTGTTAAAAAGGAGCTCAGGGAGGTTTATAAGTCCATTTCATTAAAGATTTTAGAGACCAATGCTTCTCAAACTACAGTAAAGGACCAATGGACCAATTTTTTTTTTTTTTTTTTTTTGCTTTTTAGGGCTGCACCCAAGGCATATGGAGGTTCCCAGCCTAGGGTCTAATAAGAGCTACAGTTGGCGGCCTACGCCAGAGCCACGGCAACACTAGGTTCGAGTTGAGTCTGCAACCTACACCACAGCTCACGGCAATGCCAGACCCTTAACCCACTGGGATCCCTTAGGCCAGGGATCGAACCCACAACCTCATGGTTCCTAGTTGGATTCGTTTCCACTGTGCCACAACAGGAACTCCCAAAGGAGCAGTTTTTAAGTCAATTTCCAATGCATGATAGAGTCCACTACTCTATAAAATACACCAAAAGTGAATTAGAAAAATGAAATAAGATCCCCATTTTTATTAGATTAAATATAAAATTTCTGTCAAATTGCTACGAAAATTTCTAAATGCCTATGCTTAATTATAAAGTGATTTCATTGCAGATTGGTAACAAACTTTGAATAGCACTTGATTAAAATTTGTTTCTTTTTTAACACCCAAGATATGGAAGTTCCTGGGCCAGGGATTTAATCCAGGTTGCAGCTGCAGCAATATGGGATCCTTAAACCCAGTGTGCAGGGCTGGGAATTGAACCTGCGCCTCTACAGTAACCTGAGCTGGTGAAATTGGATTCATAACCCACTGTAATACAGCAGGAACTCCTAAAATTTGTTCCTTTTTATCAGTGTTTTAGGTTATATAAGGACCGTGAGCTTCATCATAGGAGATACCACAGAACCATAAAGACTGTAACATAAGAGTGACAAAATCAGAGCTGCATTTAGAAGTCATGTGGAGAAAGGGTTTTATGGCTGCAAAAACAACAGTGAGGCCAGCTTAAAGGAAACTAAAGTGATCTGAGAGAGATGGCAAGGTGCTAGACTAAATCACTGGCCTGGGATGGAGAGGAAAGGACAGAGTCAAAAGATAGTCAGCAGGTAAAATTAATAGAACTTGATGACTAAGGGATTGGGAGAAGAGCTCAGCATGACTTTTGGACTTCTAAATTTGGGTGACTGTGTGGATGGAATGGAGCATCTTTATCAAATATTCACTGTCCAGTCTTTTTCCTAAATTACAAAACCCAAAAGTTTTTCATAATTCATTTGACAACAGAACCTAATCTGACTTGGAGATCCAGCTGTGGTGCAGTAGGTTAAGAATTTGACTGCAGCAGGTTAAAGGATCTGGTGTAGGTCGCAGCTGCAGGTCAGATTCAATCCCTGGCCCAGGAAATTCCCAGTCCCTGGCCTGAGGAAATTTTCCTTATGCCGCAGACGCAGCCATTAAAAAAAATCCTAGGAGTTCCTGTCGTGGCTCAGTGGTTAACAAATCCGACTAGGAAACATGAGGTTGCGTGTTCAATCCCTGGCCTCGCTCAGTGGGTTAAGGATCCAGTGTTGCCATGAGCTGTAGTGTAGGTTGCAAATGCAGTTCGGATCCCACATTGCTGTAGCTCTGGCGTAGGCTGACAGCTACAGCTCTGATTCGACACCTGGCCTGGGAACCTGTATATGCCACGGGAGTGGCCCAAGAAATGGCGAAAAGCCAAAAAAAAAAAAAAAAATCCTAATCTGACGTGAATTTATTTTGTGGCAGACCTAAACTTCCATGAGGATGTTTATAGTTTAAAAAAAGTAAACATTTATTAGCGTATAGTTGATTTACAATGTTGTATTAGTTTCTAATGTAAAGCAAAGTGAATCAGTTATACATATGGTGTATCTATTCTTTTTTCTCATATAGGACTTTACGTAACATTAAGTAGACTTCCCTGAGCTAAACAGTAGGTCCTTGTTAGTTTTCTATCTTATGTAGGGTAGTGTATATGTGTTAATCCCATCCTCCCAAATTATCCCTCCCCCATACCCCTTTGGTAATTGTAAATTCAGTTTTGAAATCTGTGTTTGTTTCTGTTTTATTATTTATTATTTATTTATTTATTTATTTTGGTCTTTTGTCCTTTTAGGGCTGCACCAGCAGCATGTGGAGGTTCCCAGGCTAGGGGTCTAATTGGAGCTGTAGCTGCCTGCCTATGCCAGAGCCACAACAACGCCAGATCCGAGCTGTGTCTGCCACCTACACCACAGCTCACAGCAATGCTGGATCCTTAACCCATTGAGCGAGGCTAGGGATTGAACACGCAACCTCATGTTTCCTAGTCTGATTTGTTTCCACTGTGCCACGACGGGAACTCCTGTTTCTGTTTTATAAATAAGTTCTTTTGTATCATTTTTATTAGATTCCACATACAAGTAATATCTCATGATATTTGTCTTTGTCTGACTTCACTTAGTATGTTAATCTCTGGGTCCATCTATGTTGCTGCAAATGGTATTATTTCATTCTCTTTTTTAATGGCAGACATATATGTGTGTGTATATATATATATATATATGATCTCACATCTTCTTTATCCATTCCTCTGTTGATGGACATTTAGGTTGCTTCTATGTCTTGGCTATTGTAAATAGTGCTGCAGTGAACATTGGGGTGCATGTATTTTTTCAAATTATGGTATTTATAGTTTAATTTATTCCACTCATTGCAGAAATATTAATTTGTTTGAAAAAAGCAAAAAAAAAAAAAATGAGTTCCCATTGTGGCTCAGTGGTAACGAACCCAACTAGTATCCATGAGGACACTGGTTGGATCTCTGGCCCCGCTCAGTGGGTTAAGGATCTGCGTGAGCTGCAATGTAGGCCACAGATGCAGCTCAGATCCCCTGTTGCTGTGGCTGTGGCATAGGCCAACAGCAGCGGCTCTGAAAAAAAAAAGAAATATTAATTTGTTTGATTATGAATTGCTGTTCCAGGACCCATTGGGATTGCTGCCTTATATATTGTATATGCACCATATTGCATTTCTGAAATCCAAAAAAAATCTGAAACACATTTACTATCCAGATTTCCCACCCCATTTACTCATCAGTCTTGGCCTGAGTTCTTTTGGCTATTTGCATAAATCAGGTCCACCTGCAGATAATGAATATTCATCGCAGTGTGTGCTATAGACTCTAAAGATGATTCTCAGTGTTTTGAGCAGTGTCCTCATTATTAAACAAGGCTAAAAAAATTTTTTTTAGGGCCACATCTGTGGCATGTGGAAGGGTGGAATCAGAGCTGCAGCCTCCAATCTATACCACAGCAACACCAGATTCGAGCAGCATCTTCGGCCACAGCTCAGACCACAGCTCACAGCAATGCCAGATCCTTAATCCACTGAGTGGGGCCAGGGCTCGAACCTGAGTCCTCATGGATACTAGCTGGGTTCGTCACTGCTGAGCCACAACAGGAAATCCTAAAAATCTCTTGAATGACTACCTTGAAGTGACAGAACTCATTTGGATGATAAGGTATGATGTGGTTTGTGGACAACCAATCTCATTACAGTACACCTCATTTACAGGTTTTAACAGTCAATGGTCAGTGATCCTTTGGAATTAGTTCTCCTCTTTCGCTGGCCTTTATTCAAAACCAAAGAGTGAGCTCTGAATGCTGAGAATTTGGGATCTGGTAGAAAATGAACTGTGTGTATATAAATTATTTTTTAAAATAGTTTAAGACTTATAGAAAAATTGAGAAGACAGTAGAGCATTCCCATGTACCCCTCACCCAGTCTCCACTATTATTTTCTTACATTAGTATGGTGCATTTGCCACCATTAATTAAATAGTGTTGATACAGTATTATTAACTAAAAATCTATAGCTTACTCAAATTTCCTTAGTTTTTAACTTAATTTTTCTTTTTCTGTTCCAGCATCCCATCCATGATACCACATTACAATGATACCACATTACATTTGGTTTCCATGTCTCCCCAGTCTTCTCTTGGCTGTTATAGTTTCTCAGTTTCCTTGTTTTTGATGACCTTGATAGTTCTGGGGAGTACCGGTCAGATATTTTGTAGGATACCTCTCTTTGAAAATTGTAAGTGTTTATCTCATGCTTAGATTTGTTTTATGGGCTTGGGGGAGGAAAACCACAGAAATACCCTTTTCATCACATGATATCAAGGATACATTGTACCAATGTGATTTATTACCCTTGATACTGACCCCTCTAGGTCAGCCAGGAGAGTGTGTGGTGTATGTATGTTAGAGACATAGTTTGACCATTGCAGTGGAGGTGGCCTAGACTTTTCTGGGGATGAAATTTCTTCTTTTGTCCATGGCTCAGCCCCATCTTGTCATTGTAAAAATCCCTTATTTTGAAAGTTTGAACCTTCCCTAGCAGTAATCTCCTTCCCTGAATTTCCCCTCAACCCACTAGGCTTCATCATCTCTAGGATTCCTACCTGCCACTATCAGATCCTCTCAAAAATAAGATGCTTCACTTTGGACTAACATTTACTGAACACCTGTTATGTGCTAGGTACTCTGCTAGGCCCTCACTGTATAAGTCATTTAAGGAGAAGCACCCGATGCACAGAAAGACTTCCGGCAGGAGTTCCTGTTGTGATGCAGCAGAAATGGATAGGACTAGGAACCGTGAGGTTGCAGGTTCAATCCCTGGCCTTGCTCAGTGGTTAAGGAACCACAGCCCAGCCCAATGAACTATGAAATCTTGGGCAAGTTCCTTTACCTTTCTTAGCCTTGGCTTCTTCATAAATAAAGCTATTTGCACTGGGAACTATGTCTAGTCACTTATGATGGTGCATGATAATGTGAGAAAAAAGAATGTGTACATGTATGTGTAACTGGGTCACCATGCTGTACAGTAGAAAACTGACAGAACATTGTAAACCAGCTATAATGGAAAAAAAATCATGATATTAAAAAATAAATAAAGCTATTTATCTCACAGGATGTCGTGAGGAAGAAACAAATTTCTCTTAATCCTTGCATGCATTTTGCTTTCAAAACAACCAACCAACCAAACAAAAAAACACAAACCTCTACCAACCACTCTATGACTGTATTTTTTAATGATTTTTATTTTTTCCATTATAGTTGGTTTACAGTGTTCTGTCAATGTCTACCGTACAGCAAAGTGACCTATATGTATACATTCTTTTTCTCATATTTTCCTCCATCATGTTCCATCATAAGTGACTAGATGTAGTTTCCTGTGCTATACAGCAGGATCTCATTGTTTATCCACTCCAAATGCAATAGTTTGCATTATCAACCCCAGACTCCCAGCCTATGACTGAATTTTTAAACGTTAATGTTTATTCCTTATAAAACTGTCAAAACAATTTTTTGTGTGTAACATTTCTATTTTAAATCATTTAGGACTTTGGAGAACACAGTCCTCTTACTTAAGCTTCCCACAACAAAAAGATCATGGTAAAAAGGGAACGAATGAAAACAAGGAACCTGAGATAGATTCCATGGAAATTATCATTTGGTAAAGAGGGCCTCGCCCATTCTAATTTCGTATTGGTTATGCTTACCATCAATCACTCTAGTTGTAAATAAACGAGACGGAAGCATGTTGTTAAGGGGTGGGATCTTCCTGTCGCCATTACTAAGGTGAGGACCCGTTTTCTAATAGGCTGAAAGCTGCTTCTTCCCGCCCTCTCGCGTCAGTTGCTGAGAGGCGGGACTATAGGGTCCGTAACCGACAGAGTGCTCGAAGCCCCGCCCATCCGATTGGTTGGTAGGGGGCGGGTCTTGTGGCGGATAGGCTGCTGGCCCTGCCTGTTCCGGGTTAGTTGCCGGGGAGAGGCACGTGAGGAAGAGGCGGCGTGTGGCGACCATGGCGGGAGGAATGAAAGTGGCGGTCTTGCCGGCAGTTGGTTCCGGGCCCTGGAGTTGGCGGTCCGGGGGCTGTGGGGCAGTGTGGCTGCTCCTGGTCCTTTCCGGCTGCTTGGTCTGCGGCTCAGGTACCGCCCGGGCAGCAGCTGCCGAGGGGGCGGGTGCCGAGGGGTTATATTTAGAAAAGTGGGGAGTGTCTGCGGGGCGCTGGCCGTTTTTCTGCAGAGGGGGCGAGGACATGGTGCAGAGGAAAAAAATCTTCATCCTCGATGAATGGGCGCCGGCACTGAGGGGCCGGGGCCCTGAGGCGGCCTGGGGGAGCTACCTAGAGTGGGGAGGAGCCTGGAGCCTTTTGGCAGAGACCGGGAGGCCTGAACTGAGTGAGAATTGGTTCTGGGGCTGCGTCGCGCTATGCGGGCCTCCTTAACTTTTTTGGTTAAAAGGAAGGTGACTCGAAGACCGAATGGGCAGGCAGAGCTGCAGCTGGAAAGGGAGCAGCATCCCATTCATTCAGCAGATGAGCAGCACATGAGCGTATGCTATCAGGACTCAGGTCGGGGTAGCCGAGCAGATATAGTTCCCTGAAAAGCTGTGATCTCTGTCGGTATCTGTCAGTTCTGCCCCTTAAGATTCTGGCCCTATAGAACCGACCTGGAGTTGTTAAATTCCCGTTACCAAAAAAAGATACAAACGCTATTCAGCATCTAATATATTTGGAAATTTATTCATTTGTCAAGCAGATTTACTTGGTTGTCGTTACTGGATCATTGGTTTTGGACTGTCATGATATTGTTTTCCTTTTCCGCTTGAATCCAGAAAACCTAGAATGTGTTTGTAAAACCTCCCTTGTACCCTTCATAAATGCACAACAGAAAGATGAATGAGGTTTCCAAACATCCACTGGACGGAGTTCAGACTCATGGGGTTAAGGATAATCTTATCTCCTAAATGCACATGACTTCTTACCTCTCCCGTCCTTTGCTGCCTATCTCTTGCTGTCACTTATGATTATCCTTAGCTGCAGCTTTAAGGTTGTCTTAGGATCCATATAACTAGTTCCAAGGTGCAATGTCCTTCTGAAACGGTATTTTTTAGGGAGAGGGGAGAAAGTATCCAGGAAGGTACTTTTCCAGAGGCAGAGCCCACAGTAACATTTGAAGGGCTGCATATGATCTGAATGAACTCTGGCTAGATGTTTGTCCTTAGAAGTTGTGTATTATGGAGATGAAAGAACATATGTATATCAAAATGCTCCTACATAATCATTGAGTAGTTAACAGGCTCAAAGTTACTTTAATGAGGACAGAAACAGGAGAAAGGTAAACTCGGGATAAATGTTCTTTATGGCCTAGAAGATCATATAGGTGGCAGCTGCAGAGACAGTCATGTAATAGAATAGAACTTTCTAAAACTGAGAGGTATCTAAAAAAATGGAATACTTCAAAAGGCAGGGAGTTCTTTCTCTGGAGGTTTTTGAAAAATCTGATTATAAAAATAACGGGAGTTTATTTTAAACTATTTGGCGAGCACAGTTAAGTATAAAGAGGTAGAGAAAGCACTCACTGTTGATTCCATTCAGAGGCAGTCCATTAAAACACACTTTCTTTTGGTCTGTTTCCACATGTTTTGTTTTTTGGGTTTTTTTGGGTATTATGTCTTTTTAGGGCCGCACCCATGGCATATGGAGGTTCCCAGGCTTGGGGTCGAATCAGAGCTGTTGCTGCCGGCCTACACCAGAGCCACAGCAACGCGAGAAACGAGCTGTGTCTGCAGTCTACACCATGGCTCACGGCAACGCCGGATCCTTAACCCACTGAGCAAGGCCAGGGATCGAACCCACAACCTCATGGTTCCTAGTTGGATTCATTAACCACTGAGCCACGATGGGAACTCCATCAAAACATGTTTAAGATCCTTGAAACATCTTGTTAAAAATTTGTGACCCTGGAGTTCCCGTTGTGGCTCAGTGGTTAACGAAGCCGACTAGGAACCATGAGGTTTCGGGTTCAATCCCTGGCCTTGCTCAGTGGGTTAAGGATCCAGCGTTGCCATGAGCTGTGGTGTAGGTTGCAGACTCGGCTCAGATCCCGCGTTGCTGGTGGCTACAGCTCCGATTCAGCCTCTAGCCTGGGAACTTCCATATGCCACAGAAGCGGCCCAAGAAATGGCAAAAAGACAAAAAAAAAAAAACTTGTGACCCACACCCATGCCAGCATTGGATATTCCAGACTGAAACACCTTTGCTAATTTTTTTTTTTTTTTCCACCCCACCTGCAGCATGTAGAAATTCCCAGGCCAGGGAACAAACCCACACCACAGCAGCGACCTGGGTCATGCAATGACAACACAAGATCCTTAACCTACTGGACCACAAGGGAGCTCTCATCTTTGCTAATTTGATAGATTGAAAGTGGTATTTTTTATTTTTTATTTTTTTTTTTGCTTTTTCAGGGCTGTACCCGTGGCATATGGAGGTTCCCAGGCCACGGGTCTAATTGGAGCTACAGCTTTCGGCCTACACCACAGCCACAGCAATGCAGGATCCCAGCTGCATCTTCGACCCACACCACAGCTCATGGCAATGCCGGATCCTTAACCCACTAAGCAAGGCCAGGGATCGAACCTAAATCCTCGTGGTTACTAGTTGGATTGTTTCCACTCAGTCATGATGGGAACTCCTGAAAGTAATATCTTAATTTATTTTGCATTTCTTGCATTATTTGTGAGGAAGCATCTTTCAGATGTTCATTAGTTATTTAATTTTTTGTTTAGACTTTTACATTTTTTTTGGAGTGTGTGTTCTTTGCTCTTCGCCTATTTATTGTTATTACTATTTATTTTGATTTTTGTATACTTTTATAATCCATTGGAGTTCCGTGGTAGCCTGGAGTTCCTTGGTGGCCTAGAGGCTAAAGGATCTGGCAAAAAAAAAGGAGTTCCCATCGTGGTGCGGTGGTTAATGAATCCGACTAGGAACCATGAGGTTGCGGTTCTGTCCCTGCCCTTGCTCAGTGGGTTAAGGATCCAGCGTTGCCGTGAGCTGTGGTGTAGGTTGCAGACGCGGCTCGGATCCCGCGTTGCTGTGGCTCTGGTGTAGGCCAGTGGCTCCAGCTCCGATTCAACCCCTAGCCTGGGACCCTCCATATGCCGAGGGAGCGGCCCAAGAAATAGCTAAAAAAAAAAAAAAAAGGATCTGGGATTGTCTCTGTTGTGACTCAGGTCACTGCTATAGTGGGGGTTTAATCCCTGGCCCTGGAATTTCCAGATGCTGTGGACATGGCCAAGAAAAAAAAATAATAATAAATAAAATAAATAAATAAAATCAATTGAACTTTTTAATATATTAAAGTTATATATATATTTTATAGCATATTATTTATATCTATTTTATATATACTATTATATATATCTATAATATGTATACTATTATATAATCTATTATTTATTGCAGAACTTTAATTTTTTTCCTCCCCCCTTTATCTTTTTAGATAGGTTTATTCTTTTAGAGTTCTCTTGTCCTGCTCCATAGCCACAACTATTACCAGAGCTGCAACAGTGACAATACCTGATCCTTTTTTTTTTTTTTTATTGCTCAAATGAATTTATCACATCTGTAGTTGTATAATGGTCATAACAATCCAATTTCACAGGATTTCCATCCCACAGCCCAAGCACATCCCCCCACCCCCAAACTCTCTCCTCCGGAGACCATAAGTTTTTCAATGTCTGTGAGTCAACATTTGTTCTGCAAAGAAGTTCAGTCTGTCCTTTTTTCAGCTTCCACATGTCAGTGAAAGCATTTGATGTTGGTGCCTCATTGTATCAATAACTTCACTTAGCATGATAATTTCTAGGTCCATCCATGTTGCTAAAAATACCGGTATTTCATTTCTTTTAATGGCTGAGTAATATTCCATTGTGTATATGTACCACGACAATACCTGATCCTTAAAACCCACTGAGCCACAAGGGAACCCCCTAAAGATGATAGTTTTTAAGGAAACTTTTAAGTGTGAACTGGATCTCTACTTCTGAAGTAGAGGCTACATAAGAATTAGAAATTGTTTTTCATAAAAAAAAAGTTTTTCATGATTTTTAGGGTTTATTCTGGTCTTCACAGAATTTTTGATTGAAAAGTAAGTTTGTAATGAATATAAGTAAATATGAAGTTACTAACTTTTAAGTAGCTGCTGCTTAATAGGTAAATACAGTAAGCAAGTTGTGATTCGCTAAATTCCAAGGAGACATTTTCCAAGAAGAACTAGATCATTGGCGTCAGAAAGCACTTTTTGGAATGTTTAATTTATTCTGCTTTTTAACGTGCTGGCTGACTCAATTTGAGGAAGGGAAAAAGGTGTTTATGTCCTTTTGCTATGGGAAGCACAAGATTCTAACATGAACATTCTGATTTTGACAACTTTTATGTGTTTAAGGTAATTTTGATGTAGTTCTTGTTTTTTTCTAGCAATTTAAACTATAGTTTATCCCCTTAGGCCGAATTGGGGTATTTTCCCTCTTAAAGAATTTCCAAAGATGTGGCCGGCCAAGGTGCTGATTTCTGTGGGAAGGTTGCTGTTAGAGAGCTGTGTTTGTCTGTGTACTTGCTGTGCCTTCCTTTGAATGGTGTGGAACTTGGGAAGAGAAAGAACTAGGTTTTTTTTTTAAAAAAGTTTCTTCCTTTTTTTTTTTTGTCTTTTTGCCTTTTCTAGGGCTGCATCCGTGGCATATGGAGGTTCCCAGGCTAGGGGTATAATTGGAGCTGTAGCTGCCAAGCCTACGTCAGAGCCACAGCAACGCGGGATCCGAGTCGCGCCTGCAACCTACACCACAGCTCACGGCAACGCCGGATCCTTAACCCACTGAGCAAGGCCAGGGACCGAACCCGCAACCTCATGGTTCCTAGTCGGATTCGTCAACCACTGCGCCACGACGGGAACTCCTAAAAAGTTTTTTTTAATGAAGTTTTATTTCTTTAGGAAAACGACATTAAAGAATGTAAAAGTTAGTTTAAAAGCACTGATGCATTTTCTTGGCATTAAGCTTTTCAAATGGCTTGTGCTATTAATACATTATATCTTACTACCCTCTTGAAAATAATAATGGGCTTAAAGAGGTGTTGTTTTATAATACTTGGTGCTGTGGGAGAGGTGGGGTTAATAAGTGTGACTCTTGGTTATTTGTTTTTTTTTTTTTTTAATTTGTAAGTACAGTAGTTTTAAGCTTCAGAAGAAAGAAAACTATCGATCTGTATTTGTAAGTGGGTGTTCTTTCAGTGTATTTGTGGATTTGCTAGTAAGACAGATGTCAATGGGATTTTGAAAAAGTTTCATTTTATGAAAAATAGGCTTGGAGGAAATCCAAATTACTGTTGAATTAAACCCTAGTGAGAACTGATAGATGGCATTCAGGACATGCTACTCTAAAGTATGGCACCTTGGCATATTGAATACCTTAAGCTGAGGGAGTTTTAGAAAACAACAGAAGCTGGAAGATCACTCTAACCTCCCCTCCTTTGCCCTTCTTCCCTGAAACAGGCCATCCTCATGTGAGAGGTGCCCTCTCTGTACCTGGTGGAAGGAACATCCTGACCTTCAAAGATAAAGGGATACCAAGAAGAATCCTAATAAACAGTCCTTGCTCAGTTTCTCCCAGTTTATTACACTCACCTCATACTCAACCTATCATATTCCTCCACATTCAAACCCAGTATACAAGTACATAGGTCTAGGAGTTCCTACTGTGGCACAGCGGGTTAAGGATCTGGTGTTGCCGCAGCTGTGGCATAGGTTGCAGCTGCAGCTGGGGTTTGATTCCTGGTCTGTGGAACTTCCATATGCTGCAGGTGCAGCCAAAAAAAAAAAAAAAAAAAAAGAAGGAAAAAAAAAATCAATACTAGGTCTAACTCTTTCTTTAGGTCTTCATTTCCTTATGAAAGCTTTCATGTCACATAAAACAGATAAATATGTACACATTCTCCTGTTACTATGTCTTTGTTAGTTTAATTTTCATACCCTGCCAGGGACCTTAAGAGGATCAAGGAAAACTTTCCTCCCCTGCAATATCAAGACTGAATTAAAAAATACTGAGATATAATCTACCATAAAATCCATGCATTCTTTTTTTTTTTTTAAGGTAAGGAGTAGATTTATAGAATATGAGCCATCTCAGAAGGCGAGAGCTCATTGGGTTTTTTGTGGGGTTTTTTTTGTCTTTTTAGGGCTGCATCTGTGGCATATGAAGGTTCCCAGGCTAGGGGTCAAATGGGAGCTGCAGCTGCCAGCCTATGCCACAGCCACAGCAACACCAGATCTGAGCCGCATCTGCGACCTACACCACAGCTCGTGGTAGCACAGGATCCTTAACCCACTGAGCGATCAAACTTGCGTCCTCATGGATGCTGGTCAGATTCGTTTCCACTGAGCCATGGTGGAAACTCCTCATTGGTTTTTAACATAGAGTTGACCCTTGAACAACATGGGTTTGAATTGACTGGGTTCACTTATATGTGGGATTTTTTTTTTTAAACCTTTTTTTTTGCTCTTTAGGGCCACAGTTGAGGCATATGGAGATTCCCAGGCTAGGGGTCTAATCAGAGCTGTTGTTGTCAGCCTACGCCAGAGCTACAGCAACGCCAGATCTGAGCTGCATCTGAGACCTACACCACAGCTCATGACAATGCAGGATCTGTAACCCACTGAGCAAGGCCAGGGATTGAACCCACAACCTCATGATTCCTAGTCAGATTCGTTTCCACTGAGCCACGACAGGAACTCCTACACGTGGATTTTTTTCCATAAGTATACACTTTAGTACTACATGACCTGTGGTTGGTTGAATCCACAGATGTGAAACTGGATCCGGAGGACTTACTAAAGTTATATGCTGCTCTTTGGTGGTGTGAAGAGTCATTGCCCCTAACCACGTGTAATTCAAGGGTCAGATGTATTTACAGCAGCCATCACCACTGACTGATTCCAGAATATTTGCCTCACTCCAAAATGAGACCCCATATCTCTTAGTCTTGACTCCCTATTTACCTCACAGGCCCTGGCAACCACTAATCTACTTACTGTCTCTGTGGATTTGCTTATTCTGGATGTTTATATAAGGAGTCATTGAACATGGGGCCTTTTTTTGACTGGCTTCTTTCATTCAGCATAATGTTTTTAAGGTTCAGCCATATTGTATTTATCAGTTTTTTTTTAAATTTCGTTCATTTTATTTACATCTTGAGGTGTTTTTTGTTTGTTTTTTGGCTGCACCCGCAGCTTGTGGAAGTTCACAGGCCAGGGATGAACCTGCACTGCCTTTTGAACTGTGCCACAGTTGCGGTGACAACTGGATCCTTGACCCACTGTACCACAGAGGAACTTTCTCAGTACTTCTTTTTTTATGGCTGAATAATATTCCATTATATGGATAATACCATACTTTATGTAGCCATAGGTCAGCTGATGCACATTTGGGTTGTTTCTACTTTTTGGTTATTGTGGATATTGCTGCAGTGAACATCTGTGTACAAGTTTTTGTGTGCACATATGTTGTCATTTTCTTGGGTACATACATGGGAGTGGAACTGCTGGATCATGTAACAACTGTGTTTAAGTTTTTGAGGCATTGCCAAACCGTTTTCCAGAGAGGCTGCATCATTTTACATTCCTAGCAGTGATGTAGAAGTGTTTGTTTCTCCATATCCTTGCCAGCACTTGGTCATTGTCCTCTTTTTGATTATAGCCATCCTACTGAGTGTGAGTGGTATGTCATTTTGGTATATCATTGTGGTTTTGACTTGCATTTTTTTTTTTGTCTTTTTGCCTTTTTAGGGCTGAACCCGTGGCATATGGAGGCTCCCAGGCTAGGGGGTCTAATCAGAGCTGTCGTTGCTGCCCTATGCCACAGCCACAGCAACGCAAGATCCAAGCTGTGTCTGGGACCTACACCACAGCTCATGGCAACGCTGGATCCTTAACCCACTGAGCAAGGCCAGGGATTGAACCTGAAACCTCATGGTTCCTATTTGGATTCGTTTCCGCTGTGCCAAGACAGGAACTTCTGACTTGCATTTTCATAATGACTAATGATGTTGAGCCTCTTTTCATTGTGTTTATTGGCCATTTGTTTTGTCTTCTTTGGGGAAATATTTATTCAAATCCTTCATCTGTTCTAAAAATTGTTGGTTTTTTTTCTTTTTATTATTGTTATAGTAGTTCTTTGTATATTTTGGATACTAGGCCTTCGTCAGATACATGATTTGAAAATGTTTTCTCCCATTTCGTGGGTTTTTCCATTTTATTTTATTTTATTTTATTTTATATTTTGGCTGTGCCTGTGGCATGTAGAAATTCTTGGGGCCAGGAGATCAAACCCACACCATAGTGGCCACCTGAGCTGCTGTAGTGACAATACCAGATCCTTAACCCACTGTGCCACAAGAGAACTTCATGTCTTTTCATTTTCTTGATAGTGGCCTTTGAAACACAAAAGTTTTAAATGTTTTGGAACCATTGTCTAATCCAAGGTCCCAAAGATTTATACTTGTTTTCTTTTTTTTTTTTTTCTTTTTAAGGCTGTACCTGAGGCATATGGAAGTTCCTGGGCTAGGGGTTGAATTGGAACTGCAGCTGCTGGCCTATGCCACAGCCACAGCAATATGAGATACACCACAACTTGCAGCAAGACCAGATCCTTAACCCATTAATCAAGGCCAGGGATCAAACCCGCATCCTCATGGACACTATGTCAGGTTCTTAACCTGCTGAGCTGCAACGGGAACTCCCACCTGTTTTCTTCTAGGAGTTTTATAGTTTTTGCTCTTCCATTTAGGTTTAAGGTCGAATTTAACTTCAAAATTAGTTTTAGCTTTGCTCTAAAACCATTTTGAACTGGTAGATGTCATCGCCTTTCTTGCTTATGTAACTTTGGTTTTCTAAGGTTTGGTTGGGGTTTTGGTGCTTTGGGCTTTGCTTTTTATTTTTTTTAAGGCTGCACCTACAGCATATGGAGGTTCCCAGGCTAGGGGTCGAATTGAAACTGCAGCTGCCGGCCTACACCACAGTCACAGCAACTCTGTATCTGAGCCACATCTCTGGCTTATGCCGAAGCTTGTGGCAACACCATATCCTTAACACACTGAGTGAGGCTAGGGATCGAACCTGCATCCGCAGGAACACTATGTCAGGTTTTTAACCTGCTGAACCACAGTGGGAATTCCTAGGCTGTTTTGTTTATTTAAACCTACTTTATACTGAGAACCAGAGAGATAACTCAGTTTCCCCTTAGAGTTGCACTTCACGAGTTGGTAAGAACAATTTGGAGCTCAAGGAAGAAGTTACTGAAATGTTTTCTGGTAAAGAAAGTACCTTGTGGAGTTCATGTTGTGGTGCAGTGGAAACGAATCCAATTAGGAACCACGAGGTTGCGGGTTCGATCCCTGGCCTCACTCAGTGGGTTAAGGATCTGGTGTTGCCATGAGCTCTGGTGTAGGTCGCAGATGCAGCTCAGATCTGGCTTTGCTGTGGCTCTGGCGTAGGCTGGCAGCTGTAGCTCCGATTTTACCCCTAGCCTGGGAACCTCCATATGCCTCGGGTGCAACCCTAAAAAGCTAAAAAAAAAAAAAAGAAAGAAAAAGAAAGTGCCTTGTGTACATTTAGGTGGGAAAATACCAGAGTGGTCACTCTTCAACCTTAAATTAGCTGAGATTAAATACACACTCCTGAGCGGAGAGCTTTTGTTTTGGTAAAAATCAAAGGGACTGCATATGTTCATTGGCTGCTCTTAAAACTTGGAATAAAACAGCTGGAAGAAGCAACGTTGTAGTCTTTTAGTATCTGCTTAAAGTTCTCTAAATGCAAAGGCATTCCCAGCTCTTTGCATCCTACTCAGGAAATGGATTGAGAGGATCACCAAATGGGGTTACTTTAGCTATGTGTTTGTAAGGGAAACAGGACCTGGGTTTGAATCTCAGTTAAGCTATTTACTAGTTGTGTGGCTTTGGGCAGATTACTTCATCTTTCCTAAACATAAGTTTCCTCCTTCGTAAAATGGGGATAATGAGAGTGCCTACCTCATGGCATTGTTGAGAGGGTTAAATGAGACTGCATAGTGTCTGTCTTAATAAACACTTAATAGTGGCTTTAATTATTCTGGACTATTCTGGATTAGTGACTATTTGTAATATTTAAATAATTGCATTTGACAGAAATAAGACTCTGCTTTATTTCTTCTTTCATCTCAGTTTTCTTCTTTGTGTCTTAGTTGCTAATATTTTAACCCCAGCTTTAAGAAAGTGGTCGGTTTAATTCTTTTTATGAAATGGGTCACACTGGTTAACTTGTTCTGTTATTATACTTAATTCTTATTTCCTTCCTTTGCATGAAAGCCGGAATTGATTTAAAGGTGGTCATGCTTCAGGAATCCAAAGTTTATTGTATGAATACCAGTCAACAATCCTGTTATAAAAATGTGCTTATCCCAAAGTGGCATGATGTATGGACACGGATTCAGGTAATATTAACAACTTTGTTAAGGTTGAGATTACCCTTAATCTCATCAGTGTTTTCATCAGTAAGCATTTATACTTACTTTGTGTTCTCGCTGTTCCTTTAAGTAGCCCATAATACTTGACCCTGAGGTGGACTTCCTTCCTCTTTTTCCCAAAGAGACTACTTCCTTTTCTTCCCCTAGCTCCTTTTACACACACCTCTTTCTTTTTAAAGGTCTTATGCCTTCTTTGGGCTGGAAACTGCTGCGTGCCTGTCAGGATGTAAACTCTTGCCTTGCTCTTGCTGCTCCTATTCTATTTTGATTCTACACAAGATGTTGCATAAATCCCCTGAACTAAAGTTTCCCCTTGATAGAATGACTTTGGTCTCATTTATTTCATAACACTGTTGAGCCACCTGGCAAGTGAGAGTGTCTGGCTGTAATGATTGAACAAAATGAGTCCTTTGGAAATGTCTCTACTGCATTTGTTCACATCAAAAACATAAGGGTGGGCTTGTGTGGGGCTTTTTAAATCTTTTTTTTCATTGTCTGGTATAAAGATCATATTCCATCTGAGACATAACCAACATTTACCTATAATCAGTGATTTGTGACAAATGGTTGAATATCTCAGCCTGTCACTATGGGAAACCTTTTTGATGCTGTTTATGCCTGGTAATTTTCTTAATATTCTAGGCCCTTGCTTTGTTGTGATCTCTTATAAATAGTTGTATTGTTAACTCATTCAGCTTGGAGGTCTTTTTTTCCTCCTCTATGTTCTGGCCTAACATTAGATTCAGGTCATGTTAACAAGACATTCTAACAGCTGCCTCTCTATACCATGTGCAGTGTTATTTGCCCAATTATGTTTTAGCTGCTGCATCTCTGTATTTCTCATAAGCCTGTGGCAAGCTGCTGCCATTATTGATTTAGCTATTTACTCTTAAGTTTTTTGTTTTTGTTTTGATTGTACTTGTGAAAAATTTTAATTTAAATACTTCCTTCTTTCTCATCCTGATTTTACTTGTGTTACAGATCCGGGTAAATAGTTCCAAACTGGTGCGAGTCACCCAGGTGGAGAATGAAGAGAAACTGAAGGAGCTAGAGCAGTTTAGTATCTGGAACTTTTTTTCCTCCTTTTTAAAAGAGAAATTGAATGACACCTATGTTAATGTGGGTCTATACAGCACAAAAACCTGCCTCAAAGTTGAGATTATAGAGGAAGACACCAAGTACAGTGTCACTGTGACCCGGAGTAAGTCTTACCTCTGTTTTTCTGATGGATTCTGTGGTGAGAAGGGATTGAGCTTTGGAGGGTATAATTAGTGAGACAGAGAAGTCAGCCCAGGACAGCTCCATTTGGGTTGTGATTATAACCTGAATATGCCACTGCTCCAAACAGTTCAGAGAGACTCCACCTCTCATAAACCTTCTAGGCCTAGAATTGAGACTTTACTTTAGCTCATGGTGAGTATTTCCTTACCTGGAATTGTGAAGATTTGCATTCTTAATATTTCCCATGGCCCTGAGCTGACATGCCTCGTATTCTTCAGAGTAAAATAGATGAATTCCTGTGTTCTGGGCACTTACAGACAAAGGTAGATGTCCTGAAATGTACAGGCCTACACTTGACGACATGAATGGTTAAGGAATAAAAGCTGAAGAAATGCAGAACTGAATATTAATGCCTCACAAGCAAAAGAATATAGGTGGAGGGAGTTCCCATCGTGGCTCAATGGTTAACGAATCCGACTAGGAACCATGAGGTTTCAGGTTCGATCCCTGGCCTTGCTCAGTGGGCTAAGGATCCGATGTTGCTGTGATCTGTGGTGTAGGTCGCAGATGCAGCTTGGATCCCGAGTTGCTGTGGCTCTGGCATAGGCTGGCGGCTACAGCTCCGATTCGACCCCTAGCCTGGGAACCTCCATATGCCGCGGGAGTGGCCCTGGAAAAGACAAAAAGACAAAAAAAAGAATATATGTGGAACCATAAGTAAATATGAAGATAACTGCAGTTTAAGGCCTATTTAGTATAACTGGGAGTTTTCCCTTCTCTGAATGTGTCCGGAGAAGCTTCACAGAGTTGGTGTCTTTTTTTTTTTTTTGTCTTTTGTCACAGCAACGTGGGATCCAAGCCAAGTCTGTGACCTACACCACAGCTCACGGCAATGCTGGATCCTTAACCCACTGAGCAGGGCCAGGGATTGAGCCTGCAACCTCATGGTTACTAGTCAGGTTCGTTAACCACTGAGCCACGATGGGAACTCCAAGAGTTGGTGTATCTTTATCCTGTGGAATTCTCTTTGACTTTTGGTCTCTCCTTGTTAACTACTCTCCCAGAAGGGTGGTGGTGTGAGTATTGTGCCCTGTCCTAGGATTCTGCACTTTGGTTGAATAGGATTGGCTTGTTTTTTGGTGTTCCTTTCACATGTACTGATCCTCTCGCTCCTGTTCTGTTTGTGGGCCTCCCTGAGACTCAGAGCTCTTGGATGAGAAAGCTGTGAGAGTGATTGGTATGCCACTAAGGGGCCTCTGCTTGGGTCCTCTGGTTCTGGGCAAAATGTGTAGGCTTTTCCAGCACAGTGCTTGTGTAGTGAAGAGAAGTAGGTGGTGGTGTTGGTCAAGAAAAGCAGCCAATTAGAGAACAACAGGAGGGTCCTGACCCAGAGTTCTAGGCTAATCTGCCAAATCTGAGCCTGTGAGTGATTCAAGGTGTGAAAGCCAGAGTGGTGGTGACCCCTTGTGGGTGACTGTTGAAATGCTGATGGTGCTATGGCTCCATCCAGAGCAAAGTTTAGCTACTTTTAGCCTTAGGTAGGTAGCCAAAATAAAAATAAACTCTTCTTTGGTGAAGTACAGGTTAGGCAGAGACCTAATTATACTTTCTCTTTGGAAAGGTGCCCAGGCTTTGTGTAGAATTTAAAATGCTATTTAGGTGGACTGTTTGCTGTGTTTATTTCATTAGCTGACCAATGATGCCAACATTGCCTTTTATTCTATAATGGCTTAAATTGTTTGGTTCCCCTATTAAGCAGAAAACTTTTATTTATTTCAGGATTTGACCCCAAACTCTTCCTCATTTTCCTTCTTGGACTTACGCTATTTTTTTGTGGAGATTTGCTGAGCAGGTAGGTTCCAAGGCTTGTCAAAATGAGGAGGCTCAGACCTACCCTGCTTGACCTTTATCATAAAGACTTGAAGTGCTGCCGTTCCCTTTTCCAGGACCTTTCTCGAGGGCTTGGCCATTTCCTGCTTGGATAATTTAAAAAAATATTTTAATGTGTGTTATAATTATTGTTTTTTTTCTTATTAAGATTGACAATAATGAAATTCCCCCATTAGGTTACCCATCATGTGATGGGATTTAGCCAATACATCGCCAACCTTCTCACCGTTAGAAATAACATGTTAAACCCTCATTTTTACAGAGGTGTGTGTTGATGAGTTTCATGCTGTTCAGAGATAAAGAAACAAATATCAACCACTTTAGGAACCTGCTAGCTAAGCTTGGTGAACCAAACATGTACAAATACAAAGAAAACATATAGGTAAATAAACATTCAACAAAAGTAGAATCAACATTCACTTTGTACATGAGGAAAATATTTGTGGAGTAGTGAATGAAAGCTTACCAATCGAAGTTCAGCTGGAGTGAGTTTGATGGAAATTGTTCCTTATTTTGGAGCTCCTGAGAAAAACTCACAGTAAGGGAGGAATATCTGGTAGAAAAAGCCTGGAGTAGGAGCTCTCTTCTGTGCCCTGTGTTTGGTTTATCCTTCTGGGTAAGCACTTCAGTTCTAGTTTCCAGTCTCCACTTGGGCAATAATTCTTACCCCTTCCTTCTCCCTAGAGAAGCTGCGTGGTTCCTGAGAAGATTCTTATTAAAAATTGGGTAGGGAGAGATGCTGGGGATGGAAGTGGGAGACTAGGCAGAGGTTTATTATTGCTATATATATGTGTGTGTGTATATATATTCCCCCCCCCCCTTTATTGGCTGCCCTGGCAGCATATGGAAGTTCCCAGACCAGGAATCGAATTGGAGCTGCAGTTGTGGCAACATTGGATACTCAACCCACTGTGCCAGGCAGCAGCTTGAATCAGCAACGTTACAATAGAGATAAGCGGGATCATTAACCCACTGCACCACAGTGGGAACTCCTTATTGAGATATGTTTGAGGAGCCCTCATTGATACTAATCCTCATGATCTAGCAACAACTACATTATACTCATATCTTCAGTTTTTCTGATCTCAAGTGTTGGGCAATTACCTACTCATCTTGTATCTTTTTTCTTTCTTTTGGTTGGGATAATTGTCTAGTTTGAAGAATGCCATGTATGAAGAATACATACATAGTCATGAAATGAATTTTCTTTCTGCAGAAGTCAAATCTTCTACTATTCCACTGGGATGAGTGTAGGAATTGTGGCCTCTCTACTAATCATCATTTTCATACTGTCCAAGTTTATGCCCAAGGTAAGTAGCAGAGTCCTCATATGCAGTTAGAATGAGCTTCAACAATTGAAGGACTCTTTTCTTGGATAATCTTACAGTACTGAAAGTTTGCATTGACGGCTGATAAGTCAATGTCTGTCTACTTGTTCCTTAACTCAGAAAGGTACTTTCCGTAATGAAACTGGAGCCTAATTACAAACTCTCTCTTTTTATTTGAAATCCTGTGCACAGTGGGGGGATTAAAGTCTTCTTCCTGTTTGCTAATTACATAGATTACATAACCAGGCTTTTAAGTTATTTAGCATCTTATTTTCTCAGTATTCATTTTAAATATAAAGGACATCTTTTTAGGAGATGTATTTTGTGCAGTTTTATTAGGTTGAATTTTTTTTTAAAATCACCGTTGCGCTTTGTTTCTTTTATGTATGGAAAGCCTGTTGTAACTTTTTGTTTTCACTTCTACTCTGTCTTAGAAAAGTCCCATTTACATCATCCTGGTGGGAGGCTGGTCCTTTTCTCTGTACCTCATTCAACTAGTTTTTAAAAATTTACAAGAGATCTGGAGGTGTTACTGGCAGTATCTTTTAAGTAAGTGTTACCAGTTTTGCTTTCCTTTTTGTATGGTTATAGGCTGTTTTAGTTGTTTTAGGTGTTGCCTGCTTATAGCAGTTTAATAGTCCTTGCCATTTTATTAACTTGTAAGAATCATAGTTTTTTACTTATTTCTAACCCCTCTGTAGTTGCCACCTTCTCTTAAAATGATAATGCTTGGGAGAAAACTGAATTTGTTGGTGTTTATAAGTACACCTCTCTTTATGCAATAGGCATCTTTCTGGAAAGCTGTAAATTGACTTTATAGATATAATCATATTTTAAATATACTTGAGGACCTTAAGAAGTAAAGGACTCTACAGTGGACCTTATCTATAAAGTGAGAATCCTTTGGTTATACAAATAGTAACCCTTAATCTATCCTTTGAGAGGTGATTAATCTGGATTTTCATATGTTAGGTTTTTTTATAAACAGACTATTTTAGAACCGTTTGTCATGTAGCTTTAATTCTCCATTTGAGAATTAAGTAAATTTGGGACAACAGGATAGAAACTTAAAGAGATTAATATATATGAATAATGAAAAAAGTGTGAATAATTGAATAAAGATCTTACCCGTTTTCCTGGTTCATTAGGTGCTATACCACACAGATTATTTTGACAAGTTATAGATGAAAAAGAATGTCTTCTGATAACTCTTCTCATAGGCTATGTCCTCGCAGTTGGATTCATGAGTTTTGCAGTCTGTTACAAGTATGGGCCCTTGGAGAATGAACGAAGTATCAACCTACTAACCTGGACCTTGCAGCTGATGGGCCTATGTTTCATGTATTCCAGTATCCAGATACCACAGATTGCCCTTGCCATTATCATCACTGCACTGTGTACTAAGAACCTGGAGTACCCTATTCACTGGCTGTACATTACCTACAGGTGACTGAGAGGCAATATAACTTTGTACTGATACACGCAGTGTGGGATGCAGTTGCAGCAAAAGGAGAGAGGTGTTGACCTGGTAGAGCCTCTTTGTTAATGAAAATGTATTATGTGTCACTTTTGTTTCTTTCAAGTCTTTCTTTTTATATTCGCTGTAGGCATTTTATAGAACTTATAAATTCTAGTCGTTTTATATAAAATAAAAACATCTAGTAAAGTGTCATATGTTTCTATTACCACTAGGTGGTGCAAAGTCTATCACTTTTCTAATACATGCCTCAGGTACCTGGTTTCAGATTATTTCACACTGGCTCTCAAATTGCTTTGGGAATTCAATTTTAATCCAATTTTAAGCATGTTTGTCACTTCACAGGGTGACTATGGAATGGTCATAGGTTCTGAGGTTATCAATGGTTGTTCTTGCTACAGATAGTCAAAGTAATCCTTTCATTTTGGGGGACCCAAGTTAATACACTACCATCGTATGCCATCATTTTCTTGTGTTTTTTTTTTTTTTCTATTTATTGGGAAATAAATATTTGGCTATCACTTATTGGAAAATAAGTGAGTATATCCACATAAATGAATACTATTAACTACTCTGACTTATCAGTCATAATCTAATGTGTCAAGATTACATTATAGCTAATGATCTATAGAAGAAAGGTGGGAGCAATGACTCAAATGTGCAGGCTCTCTACTGTATGCTTGATGCACTGAAGGGAACTAGAGGTAAGGATGGATGTAGCTTACTGATTAATCATTCATGATATTATTTTGGTGAGCACAGAAAGGTGTGTAAGGCAGCAGAAAAGACTGTCCCCCCTCGTCTCCTGACAGAAGAAGAATATCGGATACAAGGAGAGGTAGAGACCCGAAAGGCTTTAGAGAAGCTTAGAGAATACTGCAACAGTCCAGACTGCGCAGCTTGGAAGACTGTTTCTCGAATCCAGTCTCCAAAGAGGTAAATAAACTCTTGGCCAGAGTGCCAAGCACAGCAATTCAGGATCTGAGCCCCTTCTGCAACCTATACCTTAACTCACAGCAATGCTGGATCCTTAATTCACTGAGCAAGGCCAGGGATCGAACCTGCATCTTCATGGATGCTAGTTGGGTTCATCACTGCTGAGCCATGACAGGAACTCCTGACCTTGGGTTTTAACAGAGATCATACCTCTATAATCATTTTGGATTTGTGGCTTTGTTTTCTTGTTTATCTAGGAGTAGTCAAGAGAAAGGTACGTATATCATCATATGTTAAGCAGTAGCCTTCTTCTTGATTCCTTGGAAGGAACTGTTTACTCTAGCTTTGATTGTAGCATTGAGATAAGAAGACTCCAGTACCATATTAAGTTTCCCCTCTGATAATTTTGCATCTCTCTCTCTTTTTTTTTTTTATCTTTTTAGGGCCTCACCCGCGGCATATGGAGGTTCCCAGGCTAGAGGTTGAATTGGAGCTGTAGCTGCCAGCCTATACCACAGCCATAGCAACACCAGATCCAAGCCTTGACTGCAGCCTGCACTGCAGCTCATGACAACACTGGATCCTTTAACCCACTGAGAGAGGCCAGGGTTCGAACCCGTGTCTTCATGAATACTAGTCAGGGTTCATTACCACTGAGCCATGATGAGAACTCTGTGGGTTTTTTTTGTTTGTTTGTTTTTGTTTTTTAAAGGAGGGGTGTCCTTTTTATTTTGAAGCAACTGTGTGAGTATGTGAAGCTTTAATCTGAAGTCCTGCAGGATGGCATAAGGTTTATAGGGCCATAAACACAAATAAATGTATAATGCCCCTTAATCTTCTTTTATCAGGATTATGGATGACTAAAGGAACTTTAGCACTTCCCTAACTGAAAGGGCAACTAAATTTCATTAACGAAAAGTGTTTATTAAGCAGGATGAGGTTACATGGGATGTCAGCCTGTGATCCCGGCCTTCCTTTTCCTCTTACTCCTTTCTTTAGTTTACTTACCTGCCAGAGTAAGCACAGGGGTGTTGGCTAGATGCAATATAGTTTGAATGGAGAGCATATCATGGATTTCAGTTTGTTCCTCTTTTGAAAAAAACAGAAAGGACGGAAGATACATTCCTAACGAGTGTTACCTTCTCTTTTCCAGATTTGCTGACTTTGTGGAAGGTTCTTTCCACCTCACACCAAATGAGGTTTCTGTCCACGAGCAGGAGTATGGATTAGGGAGCATTATCGCCCACGATGAACTCTATGAAGAAACATCCTCTGAGGAAGGGGACACAGATTCTCGGTACCCTGCTATCACACAACAGAACAACTTCCTGACTTAGATGGTCATCGGTTATTTGGTACTTCAGTGGTCCGGGTTGCATGTATTGTGCAGGTGTTTCTCAAATCTTTGAAGCAGGGTGAGATAGTGCAGAAATTCTCCCAGTGAAATTACAGGCCTGAGTAGGCCTCCCCTCTGGAAACGGTCTTGGTGGTCTCTGTGGGATCCCAGGGAAGGAGATGGATTAAACAGTGACTGCTTCCCATCGCTTCCCAGTGTATCCTGTTGGTTAAGTTCTCGACCCACCTTTATGTTTCCAAAGAGACTGGGTGGCCACAGCTGGCATGGCATTCATTCCACTTCCTCTTGAAAATTGACTCACGGCATTTCAAACTCAGAAGAGAGGACTGTTAAAGTGAAGTAATGCTTTCACACTATAGGCTGCTTCTTCCAGAGACAGATCCATAAATCTGAGCCTTTTTCACTGCTTTTGTTTCAGTGACTTTAGCATAGTTCTCATTTTAACTGTTTGAAGAAGAAAATAGATGAATATTGTCTTGTTTTTTAAATGAATACATGTAAAAAAAATGTAACAAGCTCATGTTCCAGAGCAACAAGCCCCATAGGTCCCCACGTATTTATTGGTATGGATTATCCATTAAAGCTCCAGGAGCTGTTGTATTGAGCTTTGAATTGGTTCTCACACATATGATATTCTAAGTCCTGCTTACTTTTAGGAACAGGCCTTCTTGTAGGGCAGGTTTGTTGGACTTTTTATTATATTAACTCTCAGTGCTATTTAAGCAGTACATTTGCATGCTTCCTTTCCAATTCCTCTTTGTCCCCTTTGCCGCGTCAGGAAGGGTCTCTTCCCTCACCTCTAAAGTTATGTATAATTTGGTTGGTCTCATTTCTTATATTTCTCTTCCACATTATTCCTGCTAGTTAGGAGAAGCGACCTTAATATTTAGGGAATTTAAATGCTTTCTACAGGTTCTACATTTTTCCTGTCAGTGGGTCACATATCTTTGTTTTGGGGAGTTTTTTGGTTTTGTTTTTTGTTTTTGCTTTTTAGGGATGCACCTGCAGCATATGGAAGTTCCCAGGCTAATGGTTGAATCGGAGCTGCAGCAGCTGGCCTATGCCACAGCCACAGCAATGCCAAATCCGAACAGCATCTGCAACCTATACCACAGATCACAGCAATGCCGGATCCTTAACCCACTGAGCAAGGCCAGGGATCGAACCCGCATCCTCATGGATACTAGTTGGCTTTGTTACCACTGAGCCACGACAGGAACTCCCATGTATCTTTGAATTGCTGTGGAATCAAGAAATTATCTCCTTTTCCTCTCCCTTCCTTTGTCCACTGGTTCTATGTATTCTTTTCAGCCTTTCCTCACCACCCGTACCCCTACCCCCAAGGAGTCTGGCTAATTTGTAAGCCCTGAAAATATCTATGAAGTTTCTTGATACAACAAACAAGTCGTAGCTATGTAGCTGCCCCAGTTTGCATTGCCGGGAGATGGACTGCCAGATGACCCTCATGCCTCTGGGTGCTTGTTCAGCCATCAGGATCAGATGCACTTTTCTGTGAACTTATTGTACTTATTTGCAATTCCATTTCTGACCAGAGAGTCATGTTGCCTTTTATTACAGTGGCATTGGTTTCACATTCTTTTGCCATTGGAAAGTACCTTTATAAGCCAGCAATGCCATTTATGAGGGAGCAAATTCCCAAGTCTCTGTTATTTGCTTGGTTCTGTCTTTATGATCTTCACCCTCGTACCTTGGAAAAGCTGTAATTACCTTAGCCGGGAAGATAGACATTGATGGCAGGAGCACAGCATCGGACTGACTGACTTTACCATGATCGTGGAGATGGCAGATGACTTTTTAAAAAGCTATGATGACTCCTTCACACCAGCCATTTAGTAGATAATTTTGAAAGACTCTGAGCTCTATTACTGACTTCCAAAATGTCAGCTTTGAGACTCTCCTCCAGGTGGCCAGTTGATTTTTTTCTGCGTTGTTTCCCATAGCTTTAAACTATCCTACCTCAGTTGGCCACAAATATATATGAAAGTGAAAAACAAGCAGTACTTGAGCAGATGCCCTGGCTTAAAGTTGCTTTATATTAGGAAACCTTTATATCTTTGTGAACTATGTACATGGTTAAGTTTTTAATTCCTCTACGATGAACTATTAAGACTTCTCAAATTTACTATTTTTTTTCTCCATTTATAGAAATTGAGACCAAACATTTGAGCAAAGGTTGATTTGAAAAAATAATTCAGCTATACAAGTGATCTCAGGATTCCCTGGAGAGGTTGGTGCCTTCCCCATGTAGCTACTTTGGGACATGGTCCCTTGCCTCCAGGGTGACTTTTCCTGACTCTTGATTTCAGTGAGAAAGCATTGTGAAGGAGAAAAGATGCTCTTCTTTTTCTGTTTAGTGAACTCCTTGTAAGATAAGAGTTTTCATCTCAAGACCAGTTTTTCTCACTGTGTTTGAATTTGGGTTGAGTAAAATCCAACTCGGTTTATTATTACCTGTCTGATAGTTGGAGAACTGAGCGGTAGGCAGTGGTGATGACAATGGGTCCCGCAGCATGAGAGCTGCTTTCAGACAGTGAAGTGCCTCTGGTGTGCTGTGTGTCCTTGCTCTTCCTGCCTGTGTGGCTCTGCCCCAGATGCTTTAGAGCCTCTGTGTGCCCAGAGATTGCTTGACTCCGCAAGCATTTAGGAGCTGCTCTTGTCTCCCTCTCGGCCGCTTAATCTGCTGGCTCAGTTGCTACTTGAAGCCCCTATTTAATTTTCTGTGGCAGTTACAGCTCTTGCAGTTTCAGCATTGTCTCATCTCAGACCGATCTCATCAAGAAGGATTGAAGGGGTAACTATGGAGTGAGCTGGACATTGGAGCCACGTCTGCTGCCACGTCAGCATCTTGCTTGGCAAATATCAAGCTATAAATTGGCCCTCCGGCTCAGGGTCTCATCAGCATTGGAAATCTATCGCCTCTAATGGGTCTGACCAAGTTGTGTAGAGCATGGCTCCCATTAATGGGAATACAAGAGCCAACTGGCCTAAAACATCTCTTCACTTTCCCATTTGGATTGCTTTTGTGAGACCAGTGGAACCAATGACTGAAAATAAAGGAAATTTAGCAACTTTGATAACTTCTAAAAAGAAATTCCTATCAGCCACTTCATCGCACCCAAACTAGTTTATTTCTCTTCCCAAATTCATGACTCTTTTTTTTTTTGTCTTTTTATCTTTCCTAGGGCCGCACCCACCACGTGTGGAGGTTCCCAGGCTAGGGGTCTAATCAGAGCTGTAGCCGCCGGCCTACACCAGAGCCACAGAAAGGCCAGATCCAAGCCGCGTCTGTGACTTACACCACAGCTCATGGCGACGCCAGATCCTTAACCCACTGATTCAGGCCAGGGATTGAACCCACAACCTCATTGTTCCTACTCAGATTTGTTAACCACTGAGCCATGATGGGAACTCCAAAATTCATGACTTTTATATCTGTTACAGGACTTTGCTGATAATAGACCTTGGGTCCCAGGTCCCAGGTCCCATTTTGTGCTAATACATACATTCTAGGGCCTAACGCTCTCTTCATTGACTGTGTTCCACTTGGCATATATGATAGAGATTTGATGAATGAAAGGACCCAAGTAGGCCAGATAGTTTCCCCAGGCCCTGATATCCATAAAAGGCTTGGGAATGGGTTATACATTTGCCTTCAATTCTTTTGTTGTTCCAGAAAAAAAGATGGGCTCAGATGGATGCCTGCGTAAAAATGGTTCCTAGCTATGTACTCATAACTCCTCTGAATTGAGTACTGAAAGTTGAAGTAGGAGGAAAGGAAATTAAATGTCCTCTAGTATTCCTTTGGACTCAGGTCTGACATATGAGATAATAACTTATATTGAAATGCCAAGAATTTTATCTGAACCAAGGAGAGGACAGTTTGACAGATTTATTATGCCTTCATGTTACATAGGCCCTGAAACCAAGTAATAAACATAAAATAGCCATTGCACAAGGCAAATGTACTTGAAACCTTTTGTTTATGTTTTGACATAGCAGACACTGATCTTTTTTTTTAGGGAAACCTACTCAATTGTGGTGATCCAGTGGTGTCTTTTCGTAAGTTAGCTTATGGATTCAGTTGCTTTTGAGTTGGATGCTAGATGGTTATTACCTTGAAAAGGGAAATTGGTGCCTTATGTGGTGGGAGCCAGAGCCTGCCGAGAATAAACAAAGCAAACTCGTGCCAGTGTCAGTGCACAGCTTTAGTGGGAATGGGAAGTCCACCCAGCCTCTTCAAATTTGGGGCTTTTGGCTCCCACACCCCCTGCCCATGTATGTCATCTTCCTTTTCACACTCTTGACAATAACTTGAAAATGGTGAAATCACCTTCTCTGAAATTTTCTACAGTGTGGACAATGTTCTTATCTTGTTAATATAATAGATAGCTCCTAATGTGAGTATTAGAACTGTTACAGCCTGCAGTTGCTCCAGTTTATCAGGTTTCTAGAATTCATGGTGAAATGGGGAATTACTGGGTAAGTTTTAGCCTGCAGGTAATGCCTTAGTGTTATTTTAAAAGATTTGCCAATTATATTTAAAATAAGTGTTCATGAATGTTTGAAAGGGACAAAATGATCAGGGAGGGCTCTTTGCCATGGGTCTTATTTTCATTCTTTTCTGTAAGAAAAAAATAACGATGTCTTATTATATATTTTTTCATTTTTATTATACAAGTTTGTAAGTAATCCCAACTTTAATAAAGTTTTATAGACTGTATAGTGGTTTCTTTTAATGAACATGTGCTTTTCTTGTTTGGATCTCTTGTTTTCAGAAAATCAGCAATTAGCTCCTCTGTTTCATCTTTCTAATGATGGTTTCATTTTTCTTTCTTTATTATTTTTTTTTAACCACTGCTGCATATCTTAGATATGTCTTGGTCTGCTTCCATCCTTGGACTGGATGATTTCCCAGGATGCCAGATCTCTGAGGAGTTTTCTTGCAGGAGCAGTGGGTTGTACAGCTGTACTGTCTCATAGAAAAATACTTTATTGGTTTTTCCTGGCCCAGGAAGTTTTCTGTTCTTTTTTTTTTTTTTTGGTTTGTTTTTGTTTTGTTCTTTTTGTTGTTTTTTTGGTCGCTCCTGCGGCCTGTGGAGTTCCCATCCACTGTGCCACAGAGACCTAGTTCTTTTCTTTTTTTAATGACATAGAGTATCTCTTTTGTTTCTGGATTGGGGGGGCGGCGGTGAGGGGAACACCTGTGGATTCAGCTGTGCGATGCCTTCGCAGAGCTTTCTATAGGGTGAAAAGCAGCTGGAATGTAGTGAGTATTAGGGACCATGGAAGAAAAACTTCAATTAGGTCTAGGCCCAGCTTCTGCAGTAGGAAGGAGTGTGGTACTTTCCATTTTCTTTTATGTTTTGGCTATTTTCTTTGCTCTTCCATTATAGCACTTGCATTAATTCTGTACCTCTCCTCTCTTCTCAGTCATTTAGACTACATGGAAATCCATTGTCCATTTTTCAAAGACAGTTGGTGAAATAGGAAGAAGACAGGATATGGACCATATGTAAATTTATGTAGATTCATGCAAATAAGAGACAGGTGGTAATCAGTGGTTGAATTAATACAAACTTAAATTATAATTGCCAGGTTTGCAAGATCATGGGGCTGTGGCGACAGAAAAAAAGATAAAGTATGTAAAGCAGTTCTTCTCTTTAATATGCATAGGAATCATGGGGGAGCTTGTTAAACTGCAGGCTTCTGATTCTGCATTTTTTTCTTTTTTCTTTCTTTCTTTTCTTTTTTTTTTTTTTTGGTCTTTTTGTCTTTTTGTCTTTTTAGGTCCCCACCTGTGGCAAATGTAGGTTCCAGGCTAGGGGTCCAATCGGAGCTACGGCTGCCAGCCTACGCCACAGCCACAGCAATGACAGATCCAAGCTGCGTCTGCTATCTACACCACAGCTCAGGGCAACACCGGACCCTTAACACACTGAGTGAGGCCAGGGATTGAACCTGAGTCTTCATGGATACTAGTCGGATTTGTTCCTGCTGAGCCACGATGGGAATGCCTGTGTAGCATTTTTTTAGGAAGTGAATATCCGTGGGAGGACTAGTGAGTATGAATTGGACCAATGAGTGTAACGGCAAATTGCTGCCCTCCCAACTCTCAGAAATCAGCACTGAAGAATCTAGAATGGCTGCTGCTGCTTCTAGTTCTACTTTGCCAGCTTCATTGAAGTATAATTTATAACATTATAAATACACTAAAATTCACAAGTTTTAAATTTTGCTGAGTTTTAGAACATTGTAAATCAGCTATAATAAAAAACTTTTTGAAAAATTTTTGCTGAGTTCTGACAAATGGAGACAGTTGTGTAACCACCACCACAGTCATGACATAGAGCATTTCCCATCACCTCAAAAAGTTCATTGCACAAACTGGAAATGTGTTTGTGTTTTGGCTGCTCCTGTGGCATATGGAAGTTCCTGGGCCAGGGATCGAATCTGAGCCATGGCTGTGACTGCAGCAACACTGGATCCTTAACCCACTGTGCCAGACCAGGGATAGAACCCACTGCCCCAGAGACAATGCTAGATCCTTAACCTGCTGTATCACAACAGGAACTCCTAGACTAGATTTTTTTTTTTTAAAGTATTGTTGATTTATAATGTGCAAATTTCTGCTGTACAGCAAAGTTTCCTAGTCATATATACATTCTTTTTCTCATATCATTCCCCCATCATGTTCTATCCCAAGAGCTTGGACATAGTTCCCTGTGCCATACAAGAGGACCTCAATGCCCATCCCTTCTAAAGACTGGAAAAAATTTTTTCTTTTTAGGGCTGCACCTGCGGCATATGGATGTTCCCAGGCCAGGGATTGAATTGGAGCTACAGCTGCTGGCCTAGGCCACAGCCACAGCAATGCCATATCCTTAACCCGCTGAGCAAGGCCAGGGATCGAACCTGTGTCCTCATGGATGCTAATTGGGTTCATTAACCACGGAGCCACAGTGGGAACTCCAAGACTGGAAATTTTAATCGAAGGAGAAGGAAGGGGATTTCAGAGCCAGAGTGGGAGAAGACCAGTACGCTCCAATTCCATCAGTTTTGCCTGGAAGTGGGAGATCATAGTTCTGCATCCCCTACCCTAAGAATGCTTTGACATATCTTGAAATCCCAGCTAAGTTGGATGTGTACTTGGTATCTTGTTAATTTAGAGTGATCCACTCATCCCCATTCGCCTAGAACTTGCCTGGTTTTAGCATTCAAATTCCCATGTCCAGAGGATTCATCTCAGGTCCTAGACAAACCAGGATGTTTGGTCACCCTGGCTGTGACCTTCTTGGCATTGTTTCCAGGCCTGAGGCTGCCATCTCACTTTTACAGTCACTTCTTTCATGTGAGCACATAGTAGGTGCTCAATAAATAAGTCAATGGGTGGATATGGATAAACGCCAGTTGTAGGCAGCTGCAGATTTCTGGCCTGGAGGACAGAAGACCCGGGTTCTGGTCTCAGCTCTGCCAGGTTTGCAGCAGTGTAATCCTGGGGAAGTGGTTTCTCATTCTAGGTCTCTTTCCTCCACTGCAAAATAGGGGGCCTTTAGTTGTTTCTGCCTCAGACGCTGTGATACTGCTATACCTACACCCAAGATTATGTTCTAAGGTCATTTCCACTTAGCTCTCTCTCTTTTTTCCTTGCCTTTCCCTCCTCCCAATATATGTAGTAGATCAATAAATTATGTAAGGGCAGTTTGGTAATGGAATTGCTGATGCTCCAGGCTTATGCAGAGAGCTTTTGCGAGAGCAATAGAGTTTGGACCTTGATCCAAGCAGCTGTGGCTGGGAGTTGGCAAATCTAATCCTCAGCTAAGTGTTTGTAATTATCTAATTTGCTCTTTGTGCATGCCTGGGAGGGAGGATGATGGGCAGAGGGAGCCTCTTATTTAGGAATTTTCTTGGGTGGGTGGGGTACCCTGGAAAATAGGATTTTATAAGCTTCTTGTCTATCGGAGGCAGCTACTTCCAGCTGGGCTAGTGCCCAGGAAACAGTGTCCTGGGATCTTACCCAGTATTCTAGCACAGAAGAAAGATTAAAATGAGAGATACCAGGACTTGGGCTGGAACCTATGGCTGACTTAGGATCAGGAAGCTGTGTTCTATTTCTGGTTCTGCCATGTACTGTCTGTGGAACTAGGGCCACCTCCTATCACCTCTCTGAGCTTCCGTGTTTGCCTCTCATTTTCCCTTTGAATGGAGTGAGTCTGTACTGGCTACTTCACAGGGTGTTGCAATTCAGTGAGTGAGAGGTGGAGTTCAGTGAAACTGAATGAATGAAAATGTCAGGTGTTATCACTCATTTTAGTCTTTGGGTCTGTGTGATGGGCTCTGATTCATGGGGGGAAGGAAGTGGTGGTACATCTGGGGACTTTGTCCACTTAGTTCCAATAATGTTATCAATACCCCATGGCTCCCAATAAGACTGGAAGGGTAGGTTTGAGGGAGGTACTGTGTATTTGGTCAGAAGACACCCCAGCCTACCTACCTCCTTGACAGAATTTCTGTCTTTTTGAAAAAGTTTTTCCTTGGCTATAAATTCTCCTACTTCTGCACTCGTTCCCTAGTTTGGGAGAAATAGAGCAAGAACGCTGCTTGAACCCCTCAGCCAAGGCCAGCCAGATACCCTTTCCTATCTAGAGGGGGCTTTCTCATTTGGCCACATGTCTCCTTTTGGGTTTTCAGGTCTGTGAAGGGTTAAGCGAGCCACACCCTCAGCAGGAACAGCCTCGGACTTTGTGCTGAGCAGCCGAGCAGCCAGCAGCCAGCTGTCAGCTGTCTCTGGCCTCTCCTGGCTCAACTGGCACAGGGAGCCCTGGCTGGAGGAAGCAGCACAGAGGAAGGTCAGAAGCGTGGGCACTGGCACGAGGAGGGCCGTCTCTTTCCTGTCTTCCCCAACACCATGGACAGCTCCCAGTAACGAGGGCACCTCTCCACCCTTGGGGCCTGGGCCTCCTATGCCCCCTTGCTGTCAAACTGAGATTTCATCCACCATTCTCCAAGGGACGCTGAGGTTTCCCCCTAGTTCCAGCGTTGGGTGAGTCCTGCATTAACCTGTCGCTACTCCTTTCACATCTTTGTTTTGTTTGTTTGTTTGTTTGTTTTTTGTCTTTTTGCCTTTTCTTGAGCTGTTCCCACAGCATATGGAGGTTCCCAGGCTAGGGGTCTAATCGGAGCTGTAGCCACTGGCCTATGCCAGAGCCACAGCAATGTGGGATCCGAGCCGCATCTGTGACCCACAGCACAGCTCAGGGCAACGCCGGATCCTTAACCCAATGAGCAAGGCCAGGGATCGAACCCACAATCTCTTGGTTCCTGGTCGGATTCATTAACCACTGTGCCACGACAGGAACTCCCTTTCACATCTTTGGGTGCCCAGTATGGAGGCTGCTTTTTTTCCCCCTCCCCCACCTCCAACCAGTCATTTCCTATTCCTTTCAAATGTAAATCCAAAGAAGATTCCTTCTCCAGCCTTGCTTCTGCTTCTTCTGCTTCCCTGCCAAGTTATTTAAAATCTTAACTTTTTTTTTTTTACTCTAGAAAATGTGGGACGATGCTAGTAGCTACTTCATGGGGATATTGTAAGCATCAAATGAATTAGCCTGTAAAGTGTTTAGAGCCTGCCTGGCCCGTAATCAGTACTACACAAGTGCTAGAGGCTGCCCTAATCAGGATTCTTATTGCTCCCTCAGTTGTGACTTTATAGGATGTGGCAGGTGTTCCTAGGGAAAGCAGAGTGAAGGGAGAAGGCAACCTGGGCCCCCCCTTCTTGCCTGACTTTCCCTTCCTGCCTCCCTCCCTTCCCCCACCCAGGTTCAGCAGTGCAGGAGAGGAGGATATGGCTCTTTTATTCCTGTTAGGGAGTGGCCTTGACCATTGTACTAATAGTTCTGTCCTGTACCAGGTCACCCCACCTACTCAGTCCCACAGGAAAGACTGAGGAGCACTGGGCTTCCTCCTTAGGGTACACCTGCTGTGTGCCTGCTGCCTGGGGGCCAAGCCCCACGATGTTCCCTGCCCCCCAGCTCTGCTTTTCCTTGCCAATTTCCACCAACTACTAAAAGCTAGGTGTGTCCCTCTGGGGCAAAGTCCATGCCAGAAGCTTATGGGCATGGGTATAAAAGCTGGAGACATAGGCAGACATGTAGGCATATCCAGAGGTCCTGACAGCTACTTGCTTGTTGGGGAAATAAATGTCATTTTCATTTTTCTTGGGTTATGGAGGAACTCCTACCTCTGTCCTCAAACTCATCATCCTGTCCAGTCCTCATTTAAAAAAATGACTCTCAAGGAGTTCCCGTTGTGGCTCAGAGGGTTAAGAACCTAACCTAGTGTCTGTGAGGATGCAGCTAAGGGTCCAGCTTTGCACAAGCAGTGGCGTAGCTTGCAGATGCAGGTTTTGACCCCTAGCCTGGGAATATCCATATGCTGCAGGTGCGGCCATAAAAAAAAAAAAAAGTTGGCTCACTGTAGTAACAGGAGGGAAGGAAAGATTTTGGAACAATTTTTGAAATAAATGTGGATGTCCTGGGTGACTGAAACAGGCTGTGAGAGGTAGAGAGTGGAGAAGAGAACTGGGGACAAGTGGAGATTCAGGGCCCGGGCCAGGGCCTCAGTGCAGGTGGGAGGGAGCTTCTGGTTCTTGACCGTGGCATGAAGTTTGATTATCCTTTCTCCCCAGCCATCTCCCCTTTAAGCACAAGGATGCTCCCCCAGCTGCCCACTGGGTATCTTCTTTACCCTGGTGGTCGGAGGCAGGGGTCCTGTCCCCCCCCAACCAATCCTAATCCAGGGGGCAAAGGATTCCCCCACCTCCTATCAAGAGTTTCTGTAGCCTGGAGTTCCCATCATGGCACAGCGGAAAGGAATCTGACTAGTATCCATGAGGACAAGGGTTTGATCCCTGGCCTCGATCAGTGGGTTAAAGATCTGGTGTTGCCGTGAGCTGTGGTGTAGTTCCACAGATGTGGCTCGGATCTGGCATTGCTGTGGCTGTGGCATAAGCTAACAGTTGCAGCTCCCATTCAACCCCTAGCCTGGGAACGTCCATATGCCACAGGTGCGGCCCTGAAAAGCAAAAAAAAAAAAAAAAAAGTTTCTGTACCTTCCACAGTTTGCTTGGGCTGTTTGGAGGCCTCTCCCAGGCTGGAGGCTCTCTCTAGGACTTGGGGGATAGGAAGGCTCTCTTAGGTCCTTTTGCCTTCCTCCCCTTAAACAGTTACTGGCCCCTAAAGCTGAGAAGACATCAACAAACTCATCCCAGGATCAGTAGCCCCACTGGCCATAATGCTCCTGGAAGGTTCCATGGGAGTGGAGGACCTAGTGCTCCTGGAACCCCTGGAGGAGGAGTCTCTGCTCAAGAACCTCCAGCTGCGCCATGAAAAGAAGGAGATTTATGTGAGTGCACGTGGATGCCCGGGCTCTGGGTGTGTGGCCTGTACCTCCCCACAGCCCCCACCCTCGCTCATTCAACTTCGTCTCCTTCCCTGGCTCCAGACCTACATTGGGAATGTGTTGATCTCAGTGAATCCCTACCAACAGCTGCCCATCTATGGCCCAGAGTTCATTGACAAATACAGGGACTACACCTTCTATGAGCTGAAGCCCCATATGTGAGTAGAGGCACTGAGGGAAGGTGACCTTGCTACGAGGAGACATCCTGATTTCCTCTATCCTTCCTCCTGAAGGAGGTTCTCCAGCTGCCCCGTCCTCCCCTTGGCCCTCTGAAGGCCCCTTCCTAGGCCTGTCACTTGCCTTGGTCTGGTCTAAGAGGGGAGGATAAATGAATCTGGGGCTAGGGATTGAGTGAAAGATAGTGTCTTGGACTGGCCCCCATGCTGGTCATCACACTTCCTCCCCGCAAGCTATGCGCTGGCAAATGTGGCATACCTGTCGCTGAGGGACCAAGACCGAGACCAGTGCATCCTCATCACAGGCGAGAGCGGAGCCGGGAAGACGGGTGAGGCAGCCCTGGAATGACCCCCTTGTCTCTTTCTGAGCCAGGCCCAGCCCTGCCCTCACCCGCTGAAATTCCTTCCTGGTTTTTCCCAAGTCTGAATGGTATGAGGTGCTGGAATGAGGGAGATTAAGGGGGTTGGTGGGGACCCACCAGAGGTTTTCTCTTACAGAGGCTAGTAAGCTGGTGATGTCTTACGTGGCGGCCGTCTGTGGGAAAAGCGAGCAGGTGAACTCTGTGAAGGAGCAGCTGCTTCAGTCCAACCCAGTGCTGGAGGGTGAGAAGTCCAGTCTTTGCCCTCTTCACCCCACCCCCACCCCCATCCCCAGTGTTCCCACGAACACTGGCATTGCTGTGGCTGTGGCATAAGCTAACAGTTGCAGCTCCCATTCAACCCCTAGCCTGGGAATGTCCATATGCCACAGGTGCGGCCCTGAAAAGCAAAAAAAAAAAAAGCCCAATTTGGCTTCAAAAATGGAACCCTTCTTGTTCAGCTCGAAAAATCTGAGACTGGCATGATGGCCAGAGAGCCTCCCCCTTCCCCTTCTCTGGAGTCCCTCCTCTCCCCCCAGCCCTCTCACTTCCCCTCCCCTCCCCCCTGCAGCTTTTGGCAACGCCAAGACCATTCACAACAACAACTCTTCTCGATTCGTGAGTGACCGTCTCCTTAGCCTGGGAGGAGAGGTTGTGGGTGTTTGAGAGGGAGGAATGCAGCACAGATGCCCCCTGGACAGGGTGGTAAAAAGAGGAAGTAGCAAATTCTCTCTCTCTCTGGTCTCTGAAGGGGAAATACATGGATATTGAATTTGACTTCAAGGGATCCCCCCTCGGTGGCGTCATCACCAACTGTACGTGTCTCCCATCCCACTTACCAGCCCTCCCACCTGCCCTCCTGGTGTCCCTTCCTGCTGATCTGCTGTAGGAAGATGCATGTTAGACCACCAGACTTCCCAACCACTAGGAACGCCAGGGTTGAAGGCAGAATTAGAGGAAGCTGTAGCATCTCCCATATCCTCAGAACACTATTTTCAAATTCTCTGCCAGATCTGCTGGAGAAATCCCGCGTGGTGAAGCAGCTTGAAGGAGAAAGGAACTTCCACATCTTCTATCAGATACTGGCTGGAGCAGATGCACAGCTGCTGAGTATGTGCCTGCCCCCGACACAGGACCGCATACCCCCAGCCTCCATGCAGTCCCCAGAGACCCTGGGCCCCCATCCCTGCAGCCCTCTTCCCTGGAATATCATCCACTCATCTTAGGGAACAAATGCCTTGACCTCTGTGTTCTCTTCCATTTTGAGGGTTTTATTGCTAGAAATAAGCCTTCTTCTTTTTTTTTTTTTGTTTGTTTGTTTGTTTTTGTCTTTTTAGCTATTTATTGGGCCGCTCCCGAGGCATATGGAGATTCCCAGGCTAGGGGTCCAATCGGAGCTGTAGCCCCCAGCCTACGCCAGAGCCACAGCAACGCGGGATCCGAGCCGCGTCTGCAACCTACACCACAGCTCAGGGCAACGCCGGATCGTTAACCCACTGAGCAAGGCCAGGGACCGAACTCACAACCTCATGGTTCCTAGTCGGATTCGTTAACCACTGCGCCACGACGGGAACTCCGAAATAAGCCTTCTTACCTCTTCATTGCTCTTGTTTCTCCTGCCTGGATTCCTCTTTTCCCAATTTGGCTTCAAAAATGGAACACCTGCTTCCATCTAGCATCCTTTCCTGTCTTCAATTTAAGGGACTTTATTGATAGCTCAGCAGGAAATCAGCTGTTCAAGGACTTTTCATTGAGCTCTAGTTGAAGTTGTCCTGGGTCTACATCAGCCTCACCCAGTTCCTGGCCCTTGATTTCCTCTTCTTAGATAGTTCTGTGGAGGTTCCATTCATTCAGTCATCAAGTATCACTTGAACACCTGCAGTGATGGAACATTGTGCCAGCTTCTAGAGATAGAGTTGGACCCTGTTTTTTGTTTTTATTTTTAGGGCTGCACCCTTGGCATATGGAGGTTCCCAGGCTAGGGGTCTGATCAGAACTACAGCAACTGGCCTATATCACCGCCACAGCAACACAGGATCTGAGCCACGTCTGCAACCTACACCACAGCCTATGGCAACGCTGAATCTTTAACCCACCGAGTGAGACCACGGATCGAACCCACAGCCTCGTGGTTCCTAGTCAGATTCGTTTCCACTGCACCACGATGGGAACTCCTGGCTTTAAAGAACTTATTGTCATCTAGGGATGGCAGATGTGTGAACAGATACATCATGATACAGTGTGATCAATGCCAAGAGGCCTGTGCGGTTTGCTGTGGGAGTAGAAGGCATTGGGCATCTTGCCTTGTCCTGGGGAAGAGACCATCCCAACCTGGATGGTGGACGGGCCTGAGGTGGCTCTGGATGGGCATTACTGTAGGGTGATGGGACTTAAGGCCCTGCCAGAGTTTCCCTTCCCAGTTCCCCCTCTGGCTAAGGGTACTGTGGGTGTCTAGTCCACAAGAACCTGTCCTTGTGGTTTCTGGTTATTCTGTCCTGGACTTGTGCCTGTCTCCTTTCCCCTTCCTGGAGTCTCTATGGTTCAAGAGCCCCCACAGGTCTCATCATCCCCGCTGGCTTAATAGTCTTGATTGTCTTCAATTTGTCTGAATCATAGGTACTACTGGTCTCTTGGCGCTGGCTGATTCTGTACTCACTGGTTTGAGTTGAATCTGTGTGGAGCCTCCTTGGTATCTTCATCCCAGGGCCTTCCTGACTCATTCTCCTTCCAAACCCCCCTCTTTAGCAGCTTCCTGTTTCAAATTTTGTGTCTCAGGGAAAGCTGCCATTAAGCTCTAGTTTGAGGGACACACTTTGAATCTCAGATTATCTGCATAACAGATAACTGATACCCCTCAAGCTCCCTGGTGTAACCCACACCTTCCCATCTCAGGCGAACAGCTTGGACCATTCCCCTGATTCATTTATTAAAAAGAAAAAAATTGAGAGTTCCCTCATGGTTTAGCAGGTTAAGGATCCAGCATTGTCACTGCTATGGCTCTGGTTATGCTGTGGCACAGGTTTGATCCCTGGCCTGGGAACTTCCACATACTACGGGTGTGGCCAAAAAGAAAAAAAAAAAAAAGAAAAGAAAAAAGTTTCTGCATTCCAGCCAGGTACACAGAATACAAAGATAGAAAACACAATTGCAGGGATTTCCCTTGATGGCACAGTGGGAATGAATCAGACTAGTATCCATGAGGATGCGGGTTCAATCCCTGGCCTCACCTAGTGGCTTAAGGACCCAGTGTTGCCATGAGCTGTGGAGTAGATTGCACATGCAGCTCAGATCCTGCGTTGCTGTGGCTGGTGGTGTAGGCCAGCAGATGTAGTTCCAGTTTGACCCCTAGCTGGGAACTTCCATATGCCACAGGTGTGGCCCTAAAACAACAACAACAACAATTAAAAAAACCCCACAATCCCAACACACAAGTCATTTGTGTGTAGGAGGGACAGTAGAAAACCAAAACCTAGCCCGTGTGGTGTGCCCTGGGAGAGAGAAGCCCTGTGGGGGAATGAAGAGAGCTGTTTGGCTCAGCCCCACCACGTCAGAGGAAACTTTCCAGAAGGGGGTCAGGGTTGGGGAAATTTGTCAGTGCTTTGTGAAGATAATGAATGTGCTGACCTGGGCAAGAGTGAGGCATTGAGGCTGAGGGTGGGTATGAGGTGCTCACCCTTCTTTCCTAGAGCCACTGAGAACTGAGCAGGACTGAGGGTTCACTTGTCTGTTTCCACTGTTTAGAACCCCAGGGGTGGGGAGAAGAGTGAAATGAGGCCTCTCTTTCATAAAAGTTGAAGGGAGTTTCCTGGTGGTCTAGTGGTTAGGATTTGGTGCTTTCACTTCTGTGGCTGGGTTCAGTTCCTGGTCTGGGGACAGAGATCTCACATCAAACCACTGCATGCCATAGCCAAAAAAAAAAGATGGGAAATCTCAATAATTATGAACATTCCAAACCCTAAATACCATTTTAAAATGAGCATAAGAATTAATGATCCCAAAACAAAGGAGGCAGGGGGAGAACCTACAACAAAAATGGCTCCTTAAAAGAAGGAACCAATCTAGGGCAAGGGCTGTGAGAGTGAAGGCTAGAGAACTCCAGAGAGCCTGTGTACTGACCCTTTCCCCTCACTCTGGCCCTCCCAGAGGCCCTGAAGCTTGAGCGGGACACAAGTGGCTACACCTACCTGAACCCAGAAGCAGCCAGGGTGGATGGCATGGATGATGCCTCCAACTTCAAGGACCTCCAGGTGGGTGCCAGGATGGGCCCTTAGGCCGTGCCCTGAGTCCAGGCTCTGGCCTTGAGAAGGGAGGCGTTGTTCTGGCACCATGGTTCAGCTTCGGACTTCTTTCTCCCCAAGAGTGCGATGACTGTGATTGGGTTCTCCAAGGAGGAGATTCAGCAGGTGCTAGAGGTGGCGGCCCTGGTGTTGAAGCTGGGGAATGTGGAACTGGCGGACGAGTTCCAGGCCAATGGGATACCAGCAAGTGGCATCCGTGATGGGAGAGGTCTGCACCCACCCAGCTCCCCGAATCTCCTACAGTTTCTGTTGTTCCACCATCATAGACCTCACTCTGACTCAGTCTGTCTCTGCCCATGCTTCCCCACACATATTCAGAACACCCTGTGAGGCATATTGGAATGAGGTTTTGATGTTTCGTAGACCTAGGTTCTGAGACTTTGCTGAGTCTCAGTGGATTCTTTGCAAAAATGAAGGCAGTTAGACCTGTTTCAGGAGATCCTCATATTAAAGGAGGTAATGCATCCAAAGTATCAAGATCTCCCTTCTCTCCTCCTCCCCTGAGTTTCCTCCAGAGCCACGTTCTGGATCAGCTGTAAGGACTTCCCCAGTACGACCCAGGAACACCAGCCTCTCTGCTGTTTCACTTACCAGCCCTCTCTCAGGCTGTGTTGTATGTCCTCATCACTCCAGGTGTTCAGGAGATTGGGGAAATGGTGGGTTTGAATTCAGGGGAACTAGAGAGAGCTTTGTGCTCAAGGACCATGGAAACGGCCAAAGAAAAGGTGATCACTGCACTGAATGTCACCCAGGTAAGGAGCCCTGTGGGGGGGGGGTGGGGGGTGGGGGCTAACTTTTGATTAGGCTCTGCAGCTGCCTCACTAACCAGCTGGCCCTGCCCTGCAGGCCCAGTATGCTCGGGATGCTCTGGCTAAGAACATCTACAGCCGCCTCTTCAACTGGATAGTGAATCGAATCAATGAGAGTATCAAGGTGAGAGATTGCCCTCCTCCCTCAACACGGCTTGCCCCTGCCACCGGCCCCCTGCCTTGGGTTCTGAGATAAACAGAGTAAGGATAGTGTGTTGTTTTGGAAACATCTCTGTGTTTTTTTTTTATTGTTTGTTTGTTTGTTTGTTTGTCTTTTTGTCTTTTTGCCTTTTCTAGGGCCGCACCCGTGGCATATGGAGGTTCCCAGGCTAGGGGTCGAATCGTAGCTGTAGCTACCCGCCTACGCCAGAGCCACAGCAACGCGGGATCCGAGCCGTGTCTGCGACCTACACCACAGCTCAGGGATCAAACCCGCAACCTCATGGTTCCTAGTCTGGTTCCTTAACCACTGAGCCACGACGGGAACTCCCATCTCTGGTTTTTGAGTTCAACTGTCTGGATCCCCTCCTTACCAGCTGTGCGGTCCTTCAGTTTCACAAAGAGTCTGAGCCCCTGTTTCCTGATTTGGAAAATGAGACACTTAATGCCTACATGTTTCACAGGATTTAGTGAGGATCAAATAAAATTATGTACGTGGTTACCACATAAGCCAGCATTTCTACTCATAGGTATATATCTAAGAAAAGTGAAAGTAGGTGTCCACATAAAAACCGGTGCATGAATGTGCACAGAGGCACTACTCATAATAGCCAAAACAGTGGAAACAACCAAATGTCCATCAACTGAGGACTGGATAAACCAATGTGGTATGACCATATAATGAGATATTATCTGGCTGTTAAAAAGGCTGACGGGCTGATACATGCTCAGCATGGGTGGACCTTGAAAACAAAGGTCTGAAAGAGGCCAGAATCATGTTTTGTATGATTCCACTGATACAAAAGGTCCAGAATAGACAGATCCATAGGGATGGGAGTTAGATCAGTGGTTGCCAGAGGAATGAGGAGTGATGGCTAATGGGTCCATGTACAGGATTTCACTTGGGGATGATGAAAATGCTCTGGAATTTAATGATAATTATTGTATACCTTTGGAATATACTAAAAAAAAAAAAAAAAAAAAAACCGACCCCACTGAATCATGTACCTTTAAAGGGTAAATTTTATGGTGTGCAGATTAGGTCAAAATAGAGCTATTATTTTAAAATTATATATGTGAAAGTGCCATCAATTTAGAAACTGTTACTGGAAGCTAGCAGGGTAAAATCGGATTAGGTTTGGGTAAATGCTTAGCTCTTTTGAAGTTGTTGGTTTTTTTTTTTTTTTTTCCATCAGTAAATTGGGAATAATCACATCTTTTACGACTATAAGAATTAATGAAATAAGAACTTTTTTTTTTTTGGTAAAATGCTCCACAAATATAAGGCATGGTTATTTTCCTGAAGAGATTTTACTGTCTTTCTACTTTGTACCATGGGAGCATCATCCTGGAATCTGTTGGCATCTTCCTTTCCCTCCTTTCCTCCCTCTTTGCCTGTCCTTCAGCGTATAGAGGAGGAAGGAGAATAAAATCACGGCAGTTCCTTGCCATCTTAGTCAGGCTCACCCAGGTTCTCTTTGTCCCCTGCTCCACTCGCATCATCCCAGAAGGGTCTGGCCTGGTGTGCAGAGGGCCGGTCCTCAGATTTATCTTTAACTCCTCTTCAGGTGGACACTGGGGAGAAGAAGAAGGTCATGGGGGTCCTGGACATCTATGGCTTTGAAATATTAGAGGTGAGAGAGCGTCAGCAGCCTCAGCACCGGGCTTCCTGAGGGTTAAGGACGGCAGGCTCAAGGGAGGCTGTGAGACAGGAGGCAGGACTGAAGAGGGAGGAAGGTCTTGGGTCTCTCTCTCTAACCCGTGTACCCTCCTCAGGATAATAGCTTCGAGCAATTTGTGATCAACTACTGCAATGAGAAGCTACAGCAGGTGTTCATAGAGATGACACTGAAAGAGGAGCAAGAGGAGTATAAGCGAGAAGTGAGTGATGCCTTCCCTGCTCCCCCTCTCTTAGATGACTTCCAGGCAGATGCCAGATCTTTCTTTCTCCTTCATCAAAATTTCCTCGCAGTTGTCCCCAGATGGGAACATTAAGGACAGCTAAACATTTCAGCACTGCCAGGAAGCCCTAATTCTCGGCTGTCTATCCCCAGTTCCGCATACTCCCGCTCCAGGCCAGGCGAGGAAGGGGGCAGATTGATGGAAGGGTGTCGGGTGGCTGGGGGTGGGGAAGAGTCCTGACAAGAGTGAAGTGACAGCTGTGGTTGGCTCAAGGCAGACCGTGAGCTGGATTTAGGAGGGGCATTTCCTCCTGGGCTTGGCATCCTACCACATCCTTTTCTGGGCCCTTCTCTGACGTCTCCAAATCCTTTGTCTTGCCCCTCCCCCCCGCCCCCCCCCCCCGGGCTGGGCTGGTGTTGCTGCCCTCTCTTATAGCACCCTGACCCCAGACTTCCTCACGAGCAGTGCCCCATGGCTCAGAACTTCCACGCTCCTTCCCCTGGTCAGCAAAACCCCATGTTTTCTAAGGCCAAGTGTTAGAAAACGTCTCTGAGCTCATCCATTCCAAAGTGTGAATGGCTGAGTCTCACCCATCAAAAACTCCCTGGGATGTTCCCTTGAGCTCTCAAGAACCTGCGGTGGCAGAATTTCAGGCCATGCGGTCACAAGTAAAAGTTTTTTAGGTTTGTATGTTTTTACGGTAAAACTTTACATAGATGATACATTCCCTCCCATGCTTCAAGATTCAAAAAGCTTAAAAAGGTGTATAAAGAAAGGTCTCCCTCCAACCCCATCCCTGCCTCCTAATTCTCCCCTGCATCTAGAGGCAACTAACTGAAGTCTGTCTTCTTCCAGAGGTCTTTGATGTAGACTCAAGTAAATCTGTAAATATATTTTCCCACAAAATATATTCAAGTGGCAGTGACTACGCTCTGTTCTCTATCTTGCTTTCGCCAGTTAACAAGAGACCTTTCTGTATCAGTACATAAAGATGCTTTCCTATAGCTGCATAGGATTGTAAAGCTATCATCATTCATTTAACCAGTTGGGGAGGGTGTTTTGGGATGGAGTTGCAGGGGGGCAACTTTACTTAATGCCATTCTGCATTCCCTAGAGACCTGTGAGGAGGGAGGAAGAGAAAGACTTGTGCTCCCCAACCACACCTGGGAATGGCCCGAGCCTGGGAGGTCTGGCCTTTGCATGGTTAAGAGCTATCCTGCCTGCAGGCCTGATGCCCAACAAATCTCTAAATTAGAGAATGATGGTCTTTGGGTCTTCTGTTTCTGTACCATTCTTGCTTTAAAAAAAATAGAGGGAGTTCTGGATGTGGCTCAGTGGTAACAAACCTGACTAGTATCCATGAGGATGCAGGTTCGATCCCTGGCCTCACTCAGTGGGTTAAGTATCTGCCATTGTTGCAAGCTGTGGTGTATTTCACAGATACAGTTCGGATCTGTTGTTGCTGTGGCTGTGGTATAGGCCAACAGCTGTAGCTCCAATTCGACCCCTAGCCTGGAAACTTACATATGTCGCAGGTGTGGCCCTAAAATGCAAAAATAAAATGAAATTAAAATAAAATAAAATAAATAAAATAAAATAATAGATCAGTGGTTCTGAAAGTGTGGTCCTGGACGAGTAGCATCAGCAGAACCTGGGAACATGTTAGAATGGCAAATTCCTAAGTCCTGCCCCAGACCTGCTGAATCCAAAACTAGCAGTGGGGCCCAGCAGCCCGTTTTAGCAAAAGCCCTGCAGAGGACTGGGATGCACACTGGAGTTTGAGGGTCACTGATGAAGGCCTTTGATGATGTATCAAATTAGCTTTGCGGTTTGATGATAAGCTCATTTATGTGCTTTGGTTCTGTAGTTTGTTGCCAGAGCAGTATGGCCATTTGCTCTTCCACCTACTCAAGGATCCTTCTCTAGTCCCAAGTAGGATAAGTAATCCCTATCCCAACCTTCACCCAGCACATCACGTACACTCCCTTCTCCACCCTATAGCAGCTGCCAGGCCCTCTACACTCTCTCATCCTCTCTCACTACTGCTCTGGGTCTTCCCATTCATCTACCCACCCACCCCACAAATTCTCCATCAACCTTGGAGGGATGGGGATGGAATGGGAACCACACCAAGGACCTCTGTGAATTATAAGGCTTTCTGATGGTCCTTTGTGGGGTGGGTGAAAGGGATCCTGGTTCTGGTGATGTCTTTGAAGACTTGTCTTGGACCTGTTCCATGTGACTTGTCATGTCTCCCCTTGCCAGGGCATACCGTGGACGAAGGTGGACTACTTTGATAATAGCATTATCTGTAACCTCATTGAGCATGTAAGTTATTCTTCTCTTCTCTCTGGGACCTCCCCTTCCAGGGTGCCCCGACATTCTTCCCCTCTCACCCCTCCCCCACCCCACTTGATAGGGATGGTAGACAGGGCAAAGGGGCGGCCGTGAGGATGCGGACATCTTAGCGGACCAGACGAGGTTGGACTGATTTTGTTCCCCCACCCAGAATCAGCGAGGCATCCTGGCCATGCTGGACGAGGAGTGCCTGCGTCCTGGGGTGGTCAGTGACTCCACCTTCCTAGCGAAGCTGAACCAGCTCTTCTCCAAGCATAGTCACTATGAGAGCAAAGTCACCCAGAATGCCCAGCGCCAGTATGACCACAGCATGGGCCTCAGCTGCTTCCGCATCAGTCACTATGCGGGCAAGGTATATCACCCCATATCGGCAGCGCTGGAGGGTAAAGGCTGGGACCTGGGCACAGGCTGAAGGCAATGGAGGAGGAAGTGGGGGTAGGCGAGAACTGAGAATACCTCACAGTGAGACTGGGAGGGCCAAGTGCATGACAAGGTCGTGGGCTCTCCAGACCAAGTGCTGCTCCTCTACAGGTGACCTACAGTGTGAACAGCTTCATCGACAAGAATAATGACCTACTCTTCCGGGACTTGTCCCAGGCCATGTGGAAGGCCCGGCACTCCCTCCTTCGGTCCTTATTTCCTGAGGGTGATCCCAAGCAGGCATCTCTCAAACGCCCCCCAACTGCGGGGACCCAGTTCAAGAATTCTGTGGGCATTCTAATGAAGAACCTGTATTCTAAGAACCCCAACTATATCAGGTAACATGCTGGGCCCACAGGGGAACATACTGTGTATGTGATGACACATGCAGGGGCCATGTACAGTAGAACATGTCCGTGTGGGGGTTGGTCTCTGGAATGAGGGTACCAGAGGCCCTTTCCTCATGGAAAACAGTCAGCTGAGGAGCTAAGAGTCTCAGAGGGGGAGAGTGTCACAGTCAGGTAGGGACCATGCTATAGTGGGTGAAACTGGGAAGACTAGTGTGTCTGCTTCCTCTGAAATTTTTCAACTAAGGGGATTGCGTGCAGAATAGAAGCACAGAGACCAGGATGGGTGACACTGGCGAGAGTGAAGCTCCTGCAGCCTGGGCCTTGTCCCACCTCCCACCAGGTGTATAAAGCCCAATGAGCATCAGCAGAGAGGTCAGTTCTCCTCGGAGCTGGTGGCAGTCCAGGTTCGGTACCTGGGGCTGCTGGAGAATGTGCGGGTGCGACGGGCGGGCTATGCCTACCGCCAGGTCTATGGGTCCTTCCTGGAAAGGTACCGGTTGCTGAGTCGGAGCACTTGGCCTCACTGGAATGGTGGAGACCGGTAAGACTCAGTGGGAGACTGGGGAGCAGGGGATGGGGGGGGCGGGGCAGGGAGCACAGCGAGCCTCTGGGTGCCAGGAAGACAGTACCACATGCATCACTAAAGCCTCGCGAATGGATAGTTGGGGAAATGAATTGAATAATCACTTTCAGAGGCTCTGAAGTCTGTTCAGGCCCTGGACCCTTTTCCCAGGGTAAAAGGGGTGGAGGAAAGGTAGGAGCAGTCCCTCCCCTGGGAGGCACCTCAGGCAGCTTTCCCCACCTGCTTTTGTAGGGAGGGGGTTGAGAAGTTCCTGGGGGAGCTGAGCCTGTCCTCAGAGGAGCTGGCCTTTGGGAAGACAAAGATCTTCATCAGGAGCCCCAAGACTGTGAGTTGGAGGGTGCCCTTGTGTCTGGTGGGGCTGGAAGGTGGAAGAGGTGGAGAGCCCAGCTGAGTGAGAGGCTGTGTGGAGGTGAGCTTCTAGAACCTGGAATAGTGGATGGGGAAGTCTTCTCTCTGCAGGGACGTTATCTCTGGGAACTGAATCCTTGGGCTCCCACCCTGCCTATCCTGAGCCTGGAAGTTAGGTGTGCTTGCGTTGCCCATCTGAGCATCTCTGTCTGAAGCAGGACTCCTTAAGTCAGGGTGTCTGAATTTCCAAGTCCTAGCACAGTGCCTGCTAAAGAGTTAGAGCTCAGTAGATGCTTATTACATGTATTTTTTTGTTTGTTTGTTTTTTCTTCCCATATTTGGCCGCCCCAAAGCACATGGAGTTCCTGAGCCAGGGATCAGATCCAAGCCACAGTCACGACCCAAGCCACAGCTGCAGCAATGCTGGATCCTTAACTTACTTCGCTGGGCCAGGGATTGAACCTGCATCCCAGTGCTTCCAAGATTCCGCTGATCCCGTTGGGCCATAGCGGGAACTCCAATGCTCATTACATGAATGAATGCATAAATGAATACACTAAGAGGACAAAGGAATGGTCAAATAAAACACTGGCTAGGGAGCCTTTGGTGCCATGGGGTTCCCCTAGGCCAGCCTCTTTGTCCCACCCTTCCACCTCTCCACAGCTTTTCTACTTGGAAGAGCAGAGGCGCCTCAGACTCCATCAGCTGGCCACACTCATACAGAAGATGTACCGAGGCTGGCGCTGCCGCACCCACTACCAGCTGATGCGCAAGAGTCAGATTCTCATTTCCTCTTGGTTTCGGGGCAATATGGTACCAGTTATCCCCAAAGTCCCTTCCCCTTCACTCTAATAGGAGGGTGGGAAATGGAGAGGTGGTTCGGAAGGTGGCGTTTTTCTAACAGGCCCATTGTTCTCTATAGCAAAAGAAACGCTATGGGAAGATGAAGGCGTCAGCATTGTTGATCCAGGCTTTTGTGAGAGGATGGAAGGTAATGGGGAAGGGAGAGGGGTTTTCTCCCTGGTTGGTCAGTCGTGCCAGCTGCTGGGCGGGAAGAGTACGAGAGAACAAGTCCTGCTCACACCCAGGACACACCTCTGTGTGAGGGCACAACTGTGTCTGGGTGTGTTTCTGGGTCTGCTCTGTGTGTGTTTGGGAGTGGGTGCACCTTGGGGACGTCTGAGTATGTGCCTGGGTGTGTCTCCAACTTGGCAGCAGAGCTCTGTCTTCTGCTTTGAGGGTCTTCCTCGTTGCCAGCTTGCCTGACTTTACTCCCTCCCTCCAGCTGTAGCGTCAGCTCTTGAGCTTACGCTGTTCTTCGTGTGGTGGAAAAATAGTAGCACCTCTTCCAGGCCTGTCTTCTGGCTTCCAGATAGATCTGTCTCTTTCCTCTGACTCCTTTCTTGTTTGTCCCTGCCAGGCCCGCAAGAATTATCGAAAGTACTTCCGGTCAGGGGCTGCCCTCACCTTGTCAAATTTCATCTATAAGAGCATGGTAAGTAGTGGGGGTTGAGGTTGGAAACAGGGCATCGAGGAGGGAGGGACAAGTTTGTAAGAGGAAATACGTGGGGTTCGAGAAAAGATGACTCGAAGCTTTTCCCCCAGAGCCTCGTTAGTTTGCATGTACTTAAACCCGAGGAGGGGAGGGGTAGGAGGCAACCTGCAGGGAGAGGGCCCCAGCGCCTCAGGGCCCAGGGGCAGAATCAGAGCACATTTTGGCATGAGTGGACACTGCAGGCAACCCTGTGTCAGGAAGGCGTCCCAGACACCCACTGACTAGTCCATGGTGAATAGACCAGAGAAGAGGCTGGGGCTGGTTGGTTAAAAACACTTAAGAAGCCGAGCCTCCTGGAAGAGCAGAGAGAGGGCGCACATAGGCTTGACTAACCCAGCTCTGTCCAGAGATGCATTTTAGGGTTGAGCAGCGAAGAGGAGGGATCATATCTTCCTTCCATCTCTTCTGAAAGTAAAGCAGGCCAGGTGGAAATCGAATCTCAGGAAGGATCTCAGCTCTGGAGGACTCAGGTCAGGGTGGCAGGAAGAAGCCAGGACAGGCTTGGACATTCAAACTGTAGATAGTTTCCAGCGAGAGGAAAACAGGGACAGAGAGGGGTTGTATCCAGAGACCCATCTGACAGCAGCAATGCTTCTGAGAAGGATCACAGGAAGTCAGGCCTGGGGGAGGTGGAGAGCAGCACTTCCAGTGCCACCTTGGGAAAGACCAGGAGATCTTAGACTGAGGCCTGGGGGTGGATTAGAACTGACCTCAGCTGAGTTGGTTTTTGACAGTCGTTGGGACTCTTATGAACTCTGCTCGTAAAGACATGAGACACGTTCACTGGAACTCCTGTCTGTTGTCGGAGAGGCTGGATGCCTTGGCTGGGTTGAGGACTGGGGGCTCTGGGCCTCTTCACTGCCTCCCTGAGCCTTCACCGTGTCCTTCTCCTCCTCCTCCCCAAGGAAGCTCCGTCTTTCTAGGCCTCCCCGCTGCCTGGGCTCTCCTCAGGCCGGCTCCAGGGTGTCTGCCTTCCCAGGGTACGTGCTCTCTTGCTGCACACCCGAGGCCTGTCATCTGGTTTTGCTCTTATCTCCTGACTGACCTCTCGTCACCTTTTCTTTCACCTGTCAGGCATCTGCTGAATGTCACCCCCCGAGTTGTTGGGTTTAAACCAGTGTTTCAATAAATCATAGTCACTACAAATGTCTGCATGCAGGGCAGCCCCAGGCGTTGAATGCTCCAGTGTTTCTGATTAGTCCATATTTTGCCGTTGCCTTGCCTATGCCCACAATTTTTTGGATACTAACTATGCACTAAGCCCTTTGCGTACATTAACACTAATGCTTCCAACAATCCTATGAGGTAGATCTTTTTTTTTTTTTAATTTTTATTTATTTATTTATTTTTTGTCTCTTTGCTATTTCTTTGGGCCGCTCCCGCGGCATGTGGAGGTTCCCAGGCTAGGGGTCAAATCGGAGCTGTAGCCGCCAGCCTACGCCAGAGCCACAGCAACGCAGGATCGGAGCCGTGTCTGCAACCTACACCACAGCTCACGGCAACGCCGGATCATTAACCCACTGAGCAAGGGCAGGGATCGAACCCGCAACCTCATGGTTCCTAGTCGGATTCGTTAACCACTGCGCCACGACGGGAACTCCTGCATGATATTTTAAAAAGTCAAAAAATTAAAGTTAAAAATAAGTCAGATTATGTCATTCTTCCCCTAAAACCCTTTAATGGTGTTCCAGTCCACTCAAATAAAAGCCAAATATCTTTACCACAGCCTACACGGCCCTTCGTGATCTGTCTTTGACCAGCCAACTCTCTGATCTTCTCTCCTCTTGCTCAATTTAGTCCAGTCACACTGGCTTTCCTTTTGTTCCTGGGATATAGTACCACTCCTTCCTATCCCAGGCCTGCTTTTTGGCATCCTAGCGTGTACAATTATCTGATGTTAATTCTGTGTTGATTTGCTGTGGGCCGTCTTATTCTCCACCCCCAATAGAATATAAACTCCGTGAGAATAACGACTTTGGTTTACTCTCTTCACTACTGTGTCTCCATACTTGGAACTGTACCAGGTGCAGAGCAGACACTCAGTAATGTTGTTGAATGGTGAAAAAACTCAGGACCTGGGATCCTGACTCACAAGGACTTACTGCCTAGAAGAGGGAGAAGATTTCCATGGAGATAACAGTAGTATAAAAACCACAAGTATAGGAGTTCCCGTCTTAGCACAGTGGAAACAAATCCGACTAGGAACCATGAGGTTGCGGATTTGATCCCTGGCCTCACTCAGTGGGTTGGGGCTCTGGCGTTGCCGTGAGCTGTGGTGTAGGTCACAGACATGGCGCGGATCCGGCATTGCTGTGGTTCTGGTGTAGGCTGGCAGCAACAGCTCCGATTAGACCCCTAGCCTGGGAACCTCCATATGCCGAGGTTGCGGCCCTAAAAGGACAAAAAGACAAAAATAAATGAACAAACAAAAAACCCCACAAGTACAGACAAAAAGGTACAGGGCTTTAAAGAAAGGAGAGACCCCTGGCCCAGGGAATTGGCGAGGGCTTTGAGCTGCATCTCAAAGGACAGGTAGAATCTGAGTTGGCAGAGTTGAGCTGAGAGCAGCATGAACCAAAGCACAGAGTCATCCTGTATGTATGAGCTGGGCAGAGGGCAGGGCAAGGTGTCCAGTCTGGTTGGTGTGCCAGGATGAGGCAGGGGATCCTGTGACAGGAGGTTGTGCTCTCAGTAAAGGACTTTGAGGTGCTGGGCTTGACTGAGCAGAGAGAACGGGAGATTTGGTACTCGTCCAACAGCTAACACAAACAGTCTGGAGGCAATTATGAGCTGAGAGAGTAGGAAGCGGTAAGAGCAAAATACTGAGGTGTTTTCCTATTGGCTCCTCCCACCTCACTATCCCAGGTAGAAGGTATCTGCTCAGAACTAATCCCCCTCTCCCTTCTATCACCATTCACGCTCTTACTGCGCAGCCTCAAGCCTACATTCCTACCGAGAGAGATCAGGAGGGACCCCCTTCCGTCTCCTCAGCTCCACTTGCTGCTGCTCCCTGCAGGCGGCCTCCCCCACCAGGGGCAGGATCTGGGGGTGAGTTTGCCTGTCAGGCGGTCTTCTCATCATCCGACTCCCAATCCCCCTGCTTCCACCCCAGGCTCGGAAATTCCTCCTGGGGCTGAAGAACAACTTGCCATCTACCAATGTCTTGGACAAAAAGTGGCCAGCTGCCCCTTACAAGTACTTCAACATGGCTAACCACGAGCTCCAGAAGCTCTTCCACCAATGGAAGGTGAGCAGGCCTGGGTAGCCCCTCTCATTTGCCTTTTTTCCCCTCTTCCTCCTCATATTCCTCTTCTGCCTCCCTCTGCCACTTAACATTTTTTTTTTTTTAATTGTAGTAACACATAAAATTTACCATTTTAAGTTTTGTGGGTTTTTTTTGTTTTTTGGGGTTTTTTTTTTTTTTTGTCTTTTTAGGGCCACACCTGCGGCATATAGAAATTCCCAGGCTAGGGGTCGAATTGGAGCTGCAGCTGCCAGCCTATACCACAGCCACAGCAATGCTGGATCTGAGCTACATCTGCGACCTACACACAGCTCATGGCAATGCTGGATCCTTAACCCACGGATTGAGGCCAGGGATCGAACCTTCGTCCTCATGGATCCTAGCTGGGTTTGTTACTGCTGAGCCAAAACGGGAACTCGAATTTTAACCATTTTTAAGCATACAGTTTAGTGGCATTAAGCACATTCACACTGCTGTGCAACCATTACCACTATCCATCTCCATATTTTCTTTCATCACTCCAAACTGAAACTCTGACTCTTCATTCCCCCAGTCCTCAGCCCCTGGAACCTACAATCTACTTTCTGTCTCTATGAATTCAACTATTGTAGGACCCTCTTATAAGTGAAATCATAGCATATGTGTCCTATTGTTTGGCTTATTTCATTGAGCACTGTTCTCTATTCAGGAAAAGTTGTGGGGTTTTTTTGCTGTTGTTTGTTTGTTTGTTTTGCTTTTTAGGGCCATACCCGAGGCACATGGAGGTTCCCAGGCTAGGGGTCGAAGCAGAGCTACAGCTGCCAGCCTACATCACAGCCACAACAACGCAGGATCTGCAACCTATACCGTAGCTCATGGCAACGCAGGATCCTTAACCCACTGAGGAGGCCAGGGATCGAACCCACAACCTCATGGTTCCTAGTCGGATTCACTTCTCCTGCGCCACGATGGGAACTCCTAGTCAGGAAAAGCTTTTGAGCACCTGTCTGGGACTAGGCCTTGTGCTGTGTGCTGGGCAGAGAACCCTTCTGAGACTTGTATTTGATTGTTTCCATCTCCTCCCCCCAGCACCCCTCAGCCCCAGTGCTCCTCCATCCCTGCCCTCTCTCAAGTGTCTAGTGCCTGTCCCTTTCCATCCGTTACTCTTCTCCAGTCTCTGCCCCTCTCCTCCCATGGTTTGGTGTTCCCCCAGCCCTGCTCTCTTCCTCCGCAATCTCAGTTCTTTCCCTTCCCCCATCACAGTGCAAGAAATTCCGAGATCAGCTGTCTCCAAAGCAGGTAGAGGTCTTGAGAGAGAAGCTCTGTGCCAGCGAGCTGTTCAAAGGCAAGAAGGCTTCATACCCCCAGAGGTGAGGGCCCCCCAGACCCTGTGCAGGTTCATCAGCCGCAAAGAGAAGATTCCCCAGGAGGCACAGAGCTGTGGTTCGCAAATGTTTAGTGTGCATCTGAGTCATCTGGTGGGCTGGATAACCACCAGATTGCTGCACACCCTCCTCAGAGTTTCTGATCCAGGAGGCCCGGGGGAGAGGGGGGCCCAAGAATTTGCCTTTCTAACAAGATCCCACGGAATACTGATGTTGGTCCTGGATCATGCTCTGAGAACCACGGAGACAGTAGAAATGGTAGAGGATGGGCGAGCGAGCACAGTAGGGCTAAGAAGGGGACTCATTGGGGCAGGTGCAAACCCTTGGGGGTCAGAGGTAAAGACCCTGTCTCCACTGCAAACTTCCTGTGTGTGCTCAGTGTCCCTGTTCCATTCCGTGGTGACTACATCGGGCTGCAAAGAAACCCCAAGCTGCAGAAGCTGAAGGGTGGGGAGGAGGGGCCTGTTCTGGTGGCAGAGACCGTGATGAAGGTCAATCGTGGCAACGGCAAGGTGAGGGCCTACATCCTGAGCTTCCCCCTGCAGCCTGATCCAGAGCCTCGCTGGTAGCCGAAAGGGCGGGGATTAGTCCCCATCCTTCCTCACCCTTTCCTGTTCTGTCCCTAGACTTCCTCTCGAATTCTCCTCCTGACCAAGGGGCATGTGATTATCGCGGACACCAAGAATTCCCAGGCCAAGACTGTCATTGGGCTGGACAGTGTGGCCGGGGTGTCAGTCACCAGCTTCAAGGATGGGCTGTTTAGCTTGCATCTGAGCGAGGTATCAGAGCTGGGGGCTGGGGGCAGGGCCCCAGACTGGAGAATATGGTGGACATCAGGGGGCTGGGCAAGCTGGAGGCGAGAGGGACCAGACCTCTCTCTCTGGGCCTTTGATGTCTCCCAGGCTGCCCCTGAGGAGAAAAAAATGAATCCCTTCCCTGCTGTTTTTCCCCTTCCTAAGGTATCATCAGTGGGCTCCAAGGGGGACTTCCTACTGGTCAGCGAGCATGTGGTTGAATTGCTGACCAAAATGTACCGGGCTGTGCTGGATGCCACGCAGAGGCAGCTTCCGATCACCATGACTGAGGAGTAAGGCCATGTGCTAGGGGGCGAGGGATGGCTTGGGGCAGATGACCAAGCTGTTGGTCATTGTGACCGGGAAAATTTGTGCATTCAGAAAGTAAAATGTGCTATGTCAGGTCAGGGCCACCCAAGTTCTCTGGGGCCTTGAGTCTTTGGATGTAGGGGCTGGCGGGGGGATGTACTTGCCTCAAGAAGGGGAGGGGAAGCCCCCATGAAAATACATAACTGGGGAGTTCCCGTCGTGGTGCAGTGGTTAACAAATCTGACTAGGAACCATGAGGTTGCGGGTTTGGTCCCTGCCCTTGCTCAGTGGGTTAACGATCTGGCGTTGCCGTGAGCTGTGGTGTAGGTTGCAGATGCGGCTCGGATCCCGTGTTGCTGTGGCTCTGGCGTAGGCCAGTGGCTACAGCTCCGATTCGACCCCTAGCCTGGGAACCTCCATATGCCGCAGGAGTGGCCCAAAGAAATAGCAAAAAGACAAAAAAAAAAAAAAAAGAAAGAAAAGAAAATACATAACTGGGAGTGAGGGGATGAGGGCACCAGCTTTGTCCTTCTGTCTCTTCCCCCTCCAGGTTCTCAGTGAAGTTCAAGGAGGGCAGTGTGGCTGTCAAGGTCATCCAGGGCTCTCAGGGTGGTGGGAAAAGCAAGCTGAGCTGCAAGAAGAAGGGGAGTCGTTGCCTGGAGGTGACTGTACAGTGAGGAGGCACAGCAGTTTCTTCCTCCCGGAGCTGCACCAGCCCCACCCACCTTTTGCGGGAGGCTCTGGTGTGTGAACCCCCTGATGGGGAGTGGAGCTCAGAGATTGAAGATCCCTTGAAGAGGGCGTGCTTCTCCCAAACCTTTCCGGTCCTCTTTCCAGACTTAGCTTCCTCCTACCCTCAGCCTTCGCCCACTAATAAAACAAGAGACTTTGCAAAGATTTGGTCATGTGAGTGGGTCCCTGTTCCCCCATCTTTTCACCAACTTGTACTTAGACCCTCTGCCCCCCTCCCTTGCCTCTTCTCAGGCTCCTTGGAGCGAGCTAATGCAGATAATAAGAATGAAAAAGAAGGGAAATTGTCTCCAGGCTCCTCAACCGGCTGAGCTCCAGCGGGGTTTGGAGAGACGAGGGTGGGGGGCGGGGCAGCCAGGGATGGGCTCAGGTCGCAGGTGGCCAGTGAGCTGATTCATTAAGTGTGTCCCTGGAGGCAAGAAGTTAGGATCCTTGTCTTGGCAGAATTTGGGATGGATCCTTTGGAGATTGAGCCTGAAAAGAGGCCCATGGCTGGAAGGCTCATGTGAGTTGAGGTGAGCTGGGCCATGCAGGGTCCCCATACCCAGGAGCTCCGCAGCCCCCTCCACCTCCAACTCAGCCCTGGGCTTCATCACCCCTGCCCCCGGCACCCCTTTCCTTTCCATATACCGGAGATGCCAGGCTGCTGCCAGCAGTTATTTTGCTAATCACTGCCCCACAGCTGGGGCCTGCTGCTGGTGGGCACTTGACATCGGGAGGCTCCCCTACCCTGACTCTCCCATCCTCATGACCTCTTCCCTCTTGTCTGTATTTATTTTCCGCGTGTCATCGTCATTATTTCTCTCGGTTTCCAACTGTCTCACACCATCTCGTCCCTGTTTCTGTGGGCTCTGACTAGTGTTAACATCTAATATTTTGTATAATGCTTTAACTATCCCCCCACTTCCTTCCTGGCTATTTCCTCACAGACTCTGTCTTGTCTCAGCCTCTCCCTCTCTGGTCCCTACCTTAGGGAACAAGCAGCTCCTATGTTTGCAGTAAAATGTAGATCTGCGCTCTGTGAGCGCGTGCAAATGGCTGCCTTTGTTTCTGTCTGGGTGGCTGTGCTTCCTTTCAGGGTCTCCACCTTCCCTGCCTCTTCCCTGCTCACTGTGCCTGGAGGCTGGGGTCTCCCTCCACCTCAGCCTCCATCAGCAGGCAGCTCACGCCCCAGGTAATCACACTGGCGGGAGACCTGATTAACTCCTCCTCTTGCCTGCAGATTAATCTTGCTCTCAGAGCACCAGCCAGCTCGCGGGCTGGCACACCCTGCTCTAAGCTGAGATAGGACCCAGGGAGGCAGCTCTACCTAGTGGGTGAGGGGCTAGAGCTGTCGTGGGGGGCTATGTCCTGGGCTGGGGCTCTGGCCACCCTTCTGCCACCCCCACAGCTCCCCCTATCCTTGACTTCTCAGAATCAGAGAGGGGGATGGTGACCAGAGCCTGACCGCCTCCACTCGCTGCCTCATCTCCTGCTCCCAGGGCCCAAATTGTCGTCACTTTCCCAGTGAAGTGTCTGGTCATTTTCAGAAGCAATTTCAGGAAAATATGCAGCTGCTGCTCCCTGTCCTGCTTTTCCTTTCCAGGGCTGAAGGCACTGTCAGCCCTCCGGGCTGGTGGGAGGCAGAAGGGTTGGGATTCTTCCCCCCTGAGTCATGTGGATGAATGCTAGGCTGAGGAACTTGGGGGGACTGGGGGGCTGGTGGGGGTAGTTTCCTCTCTTCTTTACTCTCCCATCTCTCCTGCCCTCCTTTTCTTTTCCATCTCTGCTTCTCTTCTGGGGCTCAGGAGAGTGTGTTTTTTTCCCCTGCAGGGGCTCTGTTTCCCTACCTGTGTTAGAGGGTTTGAATTGGCTCCATCATGATGGGAAAAGCTGAAGTTCCACTGCCCACCCAAAGTCTAGGTGGTTTGAGCCTCTGCGGGGCACAAGCCATCCTGGCGTCCCCTAACCTCTATGAGGGGCCATACTAGCATCTCATGGCACAAACCACCTCTGCCTCAGCCCTCCTGGATTGGCCCGTTCCTTCCCCAGGTCTGAGGGGCTCTCCTATTCTTCGCTCTGTGGGTCATCCCCCAGCTGTTGTCCTGGCTGCAGGATGACACAGGACACAGAAGCTGTCATCCTTCCATTCTTCACTGGATCTCCATCCAGGGCCTTGTGTGGCCCTGGACCCGCCCTCAGCACCCCTCCAGGACATTGAAGAGGTCCATGCGTTGCACCAAGCTGTGCATGTGGTGGACACACACAGGCCATCTGGTGCACACAAGCACATGCTCCATCTTGACCCCTGGGAACAGTCAGCCAATCTATCTCCTCTCACCTCAACCTTTTCCTGGCCTTACCCCAACACACCCCATCAACATAGAAGGGGAGCTCCAGAGGAAGGATCTGCTAGGGACCCTGCTCTTCTGGGCCAGTGACAGGCTCAAATGAAGAGCAAGTGTTCTAAGGAAAAACACCTAGGTGCTCTGCAGCAGCAACAGCTGCTTTACATGCTATTTGCATATGATCTGTGGGCAAAGAGAGGGCCAGCCTGTCCTAGCCCTCCAAAGCCTCCCTCCTTCATCACCTCTCTGATTTAGCATCAGTTCTTTCAAGTCCTTGCTAATCCCAGAGATCAAGGGGTGATCAATTCTCCCTGCCATTCCCTCACCCCCTCCAGCCTTGGCTCCTGCCATCCTCTCTGAGATGCCTCATCATCAAAGGACATTATTCATGGTGGACCTTTGCTGAAGCCTTGCTTCCCTAGTGCCGTGGCTTGGGGGCTGGGCTGGATGGCTTGACTGGGGGAGGGAGGCTGATGCAGAGATGGGACCCAGGAGGCTTTAGTCAGCCCTCAGTCTAACATGATCTTCCTCCTGCACCCCTAATCCCCTCTAGCCTGCCCAGCTTGGACCTCCTCTCCCAGATTGATGAGGAGGGAGGAGGGGAGGAGGTGGGAGTTGGCCAGGTCCGATTAGGAATAGCACCTAAACTTTTCAAAGGCATGAACCAGTCATAGCATTTACATGTAAACAGACTTCCACTTCTACCCTTCATCCCACCAAAGGATCCCAACTTTGGGTCCTGGGCCATGGTTGTCCCACATGGCCCTGTAATTAGCTGGGTAATGGGAAACTTTAAATGAGGCCTCATTAGACTCTCACATAATACGGGGGCCTTGAGATCTAGCTGCTGCCCTGACTCGGGGTGATCGTGGGGCCCTGTGCAGCCAGAATGACTTCTCAATATGACCCAAGCCACAGGGTGAGTGGGATGGGGAGACAAATATTTGGGGACACTAGCAGGGCTTGAGAGGCTCTATGAGCAATTCCTATTGTGGGTACAATGCAAGTAGCTGGACTTGGGCTTTCTTTTTTTTGTTTTATAAAATTTTATTGAGCACCTATTATACGCCACACACTCTAGAGCTAGGAATCCAGTAGCAAACAGATGAAAGTCCTTGCGCTTGTAATGCTGACTTTCTGATGGGGAAGTGGGATGGACAGACTATAAGTAAAATCACAGTATGTCTGAGGTAACATATACACGAAGGAAAGAGACAAGAGCATATGGAGAATGGAGTGGCAGCTGATTGGGCACGGTGCTGGTGAGCAGGAGTCTTTGTAGTAAATATACAACAGAGCTATGATTCCCTTCCAGGTCCCAAGATGTAGAAGAGTACAAGATCCCAGACCTTCAGGTCTGTTGGGAAAGTGAACCTCTGCTCCCTCTGGGAGATGCCACTGCTCCCTTGCTGTTCAAAGTACAGACAAGTGCAGTAAAATGAAGGGGAGGTTTGGTGTGAGAAAAACCTGAATTTGAGGCTGTTCTCCAGTAGCTCTATGTCCAGGAGCCTGTGACTGAACTTTTTGGGCCTCAGTTCCCTCATCTGAAAATAGGGATGTTTCTTTCTCACATGGTGGTGGTGGTGAAAATTGATCGGGTTTCTCTCTGCTGAAGCACCTTGCAAATATTCAAACCCCGCACCCACTGTAAATGCTGTGAGCGATGATTGCTCTGAAGCTGGCTTTCCCTTTGCCTCCCCTCATCTCTTGCAGCAGCGTTTTTCTCTGTGTCTGTCTCAAATCCTGACTGACTCAGACTGTCCCCTGGGGCTCTCTACCTTGGGTGTGAATTGGGCAGAATAAGCTTCCTCAACTGTGGGGTGGGAACTAGAGGCTTGCAAGTTCAGGGGAGAAGATGCCTGAACTGTAGGTAGACAGATCAGAGTGGGGAGAAAATGTAACTGTGAGGAGAAAAAGAAGCAATTAAGGATCAATGCTGGAATGGGGGCGAAGATAGGGGAAGAGCTCAGCTGTGGTGTTCTGCTCCTCCTTTCAGAGATGACTACAGGAAGGATACAAGTTAGAACCCTGGAAGGATGCAACCAAGTCAGTCTGATTCAGGGCCAAGGGGAGAGGCATTAGCGCTGGGGAGGTGGCAGAGGGAGACAGACACACTGGCGATCTCTGTATTCTCTGCAGAGGGAAATGCTGACCCTCAGTTGTTCTGAGGACCAATGCATGATGGGTCAGCTTCAGCCGGAAGGGGGATAGAGGGAGAACTGAGGACTGGAAGCGGGTGTCAGACTCACTGCCCAGTCCTCAGGGTCCTGAGCCTGGTCGTCCTGATGGGAGGAGGGTCAGAGAAGCCCCTGCGAGAAATTGTTTCAGACTGGCAGTTGAGGCTGGAAGTTTAAAGGGCAAGGAGCTGGCGGGTGGACAAAGAGGAGAAAGAACCCAGGAACTGCGCCTATTGAGTTAGATCTGGCATGGAAATTTTGTGACAAACCCTATGAGACACTGTCCTTTAGCATGTCCAGCTCAGGGGCTATTGGACTGTGGGCTGCTGTAACTCCAGCTTTCTGCTGGGTTTGTGGTGTGTGTGTGTGTGTGTGTGTGTGTGTGTGTGTGTGTGTGTGTGTGACTGTGGGCTGCTGTAACTCCAGCTCTCTGCTGGGTTTGTGGTGTGTGTGTGTGTGACTGTGGGCTGCTGTAACTCCAGCTTTCTGCTGGGTTTGTGGTGTGTGTGTGTGTGTTTGTGTGACTGTGGGCTGCTGTAACTCCAGCTCTCTGCTGGGTTTGTGGTGTGTGTGTGTGTGTGTGTTTGTGTGTGACTGTGGGCTGCTGTAACTCCAGCTCTCTGCTGGGTTTGTGGTGTGTGTGTGTGTGTGTGTGTGTGGCTGCAGCCTATATCCCCCTCTCCCCCCACCAATTTTCCCCTCCCCTCCAGCCACCCTGGGATTGGTGATTCTCAGCCCCTCCCCCGGCTCCCCCAGACCCTCCCAGAGCCTTTATCAGGGAGCTGGGCTGGAGTTCCTGCCACATTCCCAGAGCCCCTCCACTCCCCCTTTCTCTCTTCACAGCAGCGCCAGCAGCGTGTGTGGGGAGCGGGCAGTCTTCGGCCAGCTCCCGGATCTTGTTAGACCATTTGCCCTAGGCTCAAAGCTGCTCCACAGGTAGGCACAAGCGGGAGAATGTTGGCTGGTTGGAGGTGGCACCATAGGACAGGGCAGAGTCAGGAGGGAATAAAGGTGGCAGCCTTTGATCGGGGAGCAGGATACTGGGAAGATTAGCAGAGTCGATAGAGGTTGATGTAGTGATGTTTGGAGGTCATGAGTACAGACTGATTCTTCCAATATTAGAAAGTTTTTGCCTAAGTCTTGGGGCTACCTAGGGCTGGAAAATAGCATCCAGGATCCTTCTTCTGGCCAACTAAGGAAATAGACCCATGCATGTCCTATAAATCTATCATCTTCCCTGGGAGCCTAGAGTCCCCGGCACCATTGCACCATTGCTCATTGGCAGGTGCACATCCTGGGGAAATACGTGATGAGGGAGCAGGGAGACCGAGCCCCTTCTGCTCAGAGACTCTCCCAGCCCAAGGCTTGGGCAGGAGGATTGGAAGCGCTGGGGAAGCAGGGTCAGGCCAGGCCGTTGATCGTGAACATCTCCTGCATTTGCACCGAGTTGTGTCTCCCTCTTTGCCTTCCTGTCCTTGTCCCTCTGCTCTCCTAGGTATCATGCGAAGCACCCTGCTCTTCGTAGCCATCCTGGCCCTCAGCTTGGCTCGGAGTTTGGGGGCTGCCTGTGAGGAGTCTCAGGAGCAGCTGATGCCCGGTGGGGGCCACAGTAAGGTAAGGCACCCCCTCTGGCTTGCCCGCCCTGGCAGAGTCCTGGGCACCACCATGGGAGCCACACTCTGCCTGTTCCACAAGCTGTAGGGAGGAAGGTGGACAGGCAGATTGGGAGTTACGTTACCCATCGGAGGGTTAGACTATCCTGCCTCTCTGGTGGCCTCACTTTCTGTCTCCCAGTATGTCTGTCAGTGTCCCTGTCCCTCTGCCTGTCTTTGATACCTTATATGTAAAAGGTACCCCACTAATATATTGTTTGGTTGGTCGATTGTCTGATCACTTGGTGATTGTGTGGTACTAGGAGGGGCAGCTAGGGTCGTCTCTATTCCTTATGGTCCAGCTCAGGTTCTGTCCCTTTGCAGACGGACAGATCTTCCCCGCTTCCTGGATGGTATGAAACACAGAATTTCTCTCCCAAATGGTCATTTGTATGCTCTTTTACCTATCAGTTTTGTGTATTATTTTGTTTCCAAAATGTAGATAAATTCCCTTATCCCCCACTCATCCACCTCTAGTAACCTCAGGTTCCTAGATCCCAAATCCTTCTTCTCTCCTCTCCCATGTCCCCCTCTAGCCTCTGCTTAGTTCAGGATAGGAAAAAGACACAAAACAAATTGGGGCCCCAATTTCCAAAGTTTCTCTAAGAAAATGAATAGGACTTGTCAGGGTAGGGGTACCAGGGGAGGGCAGAGAGGAAGTCTTTTCAAGATTTTGAAATGACAGCAATTACATTGGTACGAATGCTTTTAAGATGATTACAGGTGGAACTTATTACAAATTCAGTGTGTGAAGTCTAACTGCCTCTCCAGCTCAAATCTGTTCAGCATCTCATTACAGGAGATGCACAGAGTATTTGAACCATTTGGGGAAGTAGCTGCATGGGAAGCTATGTGCTGGGCAAAGAGAGGGATCACTAGCCTTCGTCCAGCTGGTAGGGTGTTCCAGGGCGTCATAGGCTGGCAGCTTTGCAGGTGGCAGTAGTTGCACCAGGTCCAAAGGACCAGAACCAGTTCAGAAAACATAGAGAGAGTGCCAAATATGGGCTGGACACTGTATGTGGAACCCAAAGTTCCAGCTGGAGAGAGTCAGAATATCTGGGTCTGTTGCTCCAAGACAACTTTGCTTCGAGACCTTGCCCCTCTGGGTCAGTAAGAGAAAGAAATTGCTATCCTGCCTCTTCTTGTCACAGGTCTGTGAGGATGAGGGAAATTGGGATGGGAGAAGGATAGAATATATGTGTTCCTGGGCATCCAGATTGGCACGTTTGAGGGTGCATCTTGGGTAATACGCATCTGCTTGTGCTCAGCAGCCCCAAGGACCCCTGGGCTCTGCAGAAGGAGGCACCACTGAGATTCAAGATGAAAATCTCCAAATGTGATCATTGTCATTGTCTTCTGCAGCTACAATTAGCTGGGCGTGTGATGTATACCCACCAACCATGCTGCTGTCCCCAGGTTGCTTAAAAAAAAAAAAAATCAACAAGATGATTAAGAACCCCTGCTTGGCAGTCCATTTGGCATGGGGTTCAATTGTGGAGGAGATGAGCCTTCATTGTGAGCATGCTGCCTGCTGCCTTCCTGAAATTCTAAATGCAGGGCAGAAAGGGGAGAGGGAAAGAAAACCAGAGGCAGAAACCGATGGAGAAGAAAAGAGAGGGGGAGGCAGCAGGAAGTGTGGGTGGAGAGTCATCCACAGACAGAGTGCAGAGTGGGGCAATTGCAGGACCGCAGGTGTGCCCGCTACCTGCCCCCACCTGTCCCCAGGCTGGAGTCCTATCTGTGACCCAATTATGGAGCACAGAGCAGAGGGCACTAGCTCTGTCTGGTGAGCCTTTCTTGGGAAGGATTAGTGGCTCACTCATTTAGTAGGGCAACCACATCCTTGGTCAGACCACTTCAGGAGAAAAGAACCCGCAGTGTGCCCGCTGCCTGCCCCCACCTGTCCCCAGGCTGGAGTCCTGTCTGTGACCCAATTATGGAGCACAGAGCAGAGGGCACTAGCTCTGTCTGGTGAGCCTTTCTTGGGGGACTCGTGGCTCACTCATTTAGTAGGGCAACTACATCCTTGGTCAGACCACTTCAGGAGAAAAGAACCAAGGAGAAAAGAACCAGTGGCCTTTCTCACTGAGAAGTGGTAGGAGCCGGGAGAGGGGCCTGAAGGTTAGCCCCCTTTGAGCTTGAGAGATAACGTGATCAATTGTCCCAGTTTTCCCAGGATTGTCTCAGCTTAAGCACCAAAATCCTCACATATCTGAACAAACTGGGACACTTGGTCAGCACACAGGGGTGTCCAATATGTCCCCTTAACATGTGCTTCCCAAAACTTGCTGGGCATATGAATCACCTGGAGGCCGGCTAAAGATGCTGATTTTGTCTCAGTAAGTCTGGGGTAGAACTGAGAGAATGCATGTCTAACAAGCTCCCAGCGATAATGCTGCTGGTCCATGGACCACACTTTGAGAGCCCACTTTTCCTCCAGGGTAAACAAGAGGAAATAAGATCAGGTTCAGCTGCAATGGGCTCAAGAAGAGGCCATTTCTTGTGGGAAATGAGTGAGTGGATTGGGTGTGAGCTTCCTCCTCAGCCTTCTTTGTTTCTCTTCCCTAGAAGGACTCAAATCTCTACCAGCTGCCCTCGTCGTTGCTCCGGAAACTCTGTGACAGCCGCTCCATCTCCCTGGATGGATTGCTCAAAATGCTGAGCAAGGCTAGCGTGGGTAGGAAGCAGCCCCGGGGAGAGGGGCGTGTGGGCAGAATTCTGAGAATTAAATTGTCCCAGGAGAGGAGTTCCCGTTGTGGATCTGTGGTTAACGAATCCGACTAGAAACCATGAGGTTGCGGATTCGATCCCTGGCCTCGCTCAGTGGGTTAAGGATTAAGGATCCGGCGTTGCCGCGAGCTGTGGTGTAGGTTGCAGGCGCGGCTCGGATCCCACATTGCTGTGGCTGTGGTGTAGGCCGGCAACTGTAGCTCCGATTCAACCCCTAGCCTGAGAACCTCCGTATGCCGCGGAAGCAGCCCAAGAAATGGCAAAAAAACAAAAAGACAAAAACAACAACAACAACAAAAAAATTGTCCCAGGAGACCCTTTGTGTGCGAAGAAGACTGGAGATGGTTTAGTGAATAATTGAGGGCTGTGGAGTTCCCATTGTGGCTCAGAAGTAACGAACCAGGCTAGTATCCATGAGGACACGGGTTCGATCGCTGGCCTTGCTCAATGGGTTAAAGAACCTGGTTTTGCCGTGAGCTGTGGTATAGGTTGAAGATGCGGCTCGGATCTGGCATTGCTGTTGCTGTGGTGTAGGCTGACAGCTACAGCTCCATTTCGACCCCTAGCTGGGGAACTTCCATATGCCACAGGTGCGGCCCTAAAAAATACGAAAAAAGTGAGGGCTATGATCTGAACCCATTCTGATGGTCACTTCCCAGAGTATACCACACAGTTCCATGCCTGTTCTTGCTTCACAGGTGCTAAGGAATCATCGCTTCCCCAGAAACGTGAGTAGCCTCCTCTCCGTCCCCATCTCTGCTGACCACTTGCCTAGAGCTCCATGGGCACAGGGCCCAGTGACTATGTTGGCTGGCTCCCTCTCAGCTGGCACAAATGACATGCCAGCTGCAAATGTTCAGCCAGCCTTTCCTGAATGTGAGAGGCCACAGGGAGGTAGGAGGAAGCAGATGTGAGGAGCAGGGCAGAGTCTCCTCTCCTGGCTGGTGATTGGGAACCAAGAGGTCTCTTGGTGGCTGTGAAGATTCTAGGCCAGGCACCTGCTGGGTGAGAGAATCTTAGAGAGTTCTTGGAATGTGGGAGAGGGAGAGGTAGACAGAAAAGGTGGGCCTAAGAGATAGTCTGCTAACTATGGGGGATAGTGAGATAAAGAAACAGACCAGAAACTCATCCTCAGAAGTCTTGACACATGCCAGGGGCAGTGTATTAGCCCCTCATCAGCACTGGTGACAATTGGCCCTTTTTCTGCAGGTGACATGCATGACTTCTTTGTGGGTCTTATGGGCAAGAGGAACATCCAGCCAGGTAGGAGCATGTGGAAATGTGGTGGAAGGGGTAGGGTCCTGGCAAAGATATAGCAGAAGTCAACTGCCTATATTTGTCACCAGAGGGAAAGAGAGGACTTTTCTTAGCTACAGTGAGAGTTCCTCTGCCCCTCCCACCCAATTGGCTTGGACCTGGGAGCAGAGTCGGGAGGCCTTTACAGACAGTCCTGCTGCAGCTGAAAGGGGGTCAGGGAGGCTCTGCTTCCTCCCCATCTCTGGTACAGAGCATCCCTCCTCTTCTCAACACTGTCTTCTAAGCGGTCCTGCATAGTCAGCCCTTTGTCGTTGGGTCAGGGTGAAGGTCATATGAAGAAAAATCCCTCCTAAGTACATTGTTTACCTCACCCCAGGCACTCCTGTTGATGGGAACCAAGAGAACGTTCCCAGCCTTGGCACCTTCAAGTATCCCCCCAGTGTGGAGTGAGGTAAGGATTGCTGGTCAGGGAGAGGAGAGGGGACTGTGTGTGTATGGGGTGGGGGGAGTGGCCGGAAGAGCATTTCCTCTGATGCTATGGGAGTTAATCTCATTGTTAATACCTTAAATACGCTGCCAGTGCCTGACACTTAGAACTGCGTGCTTGGGAGTTCCTGTCGTGGCACAGTGGAAATGATCTGACTAGGAACCATGACCTTGCAGATTCAATCCCTGGCCTTGCTCAGTGGGTTAAGGATCTGGCATTGCCATGAGGTGTGGTGTAGGTCGCAGACACGGCTCAGATCTGTCATTGCTGTGGCTGTGGTGTAGGCTGGCAGCAACAGCTCTGATTAGACCCCTAGCCTGGGAACTTCCATATGCCACAAATGTGGCCCTAAAAAAAAAGGGCATGCTTATTTGTGAGTGTGCATGCACACATGCAGACACACATGCACACACCCCTTTCTCATCTCTTTCCTCTGTCTCATGGACCCTGGCTGACCGTTGAGCAGGAATGAATGGTGGGAAATAGGGGTCGAGGGGCTCCCCCTGGGGCTTCTTTGATGGGCAGCTTGTGTTGTTTGGACTCCATTCTCTCCTGATCTCTCGTGCAAAAGATGGAGAGATCATCATCTGATGTTTACAGGTCCCACATCTAAGTCATAGGTGAAGCATTTTGCTTCCCAGGCAGGCTGAAACTGCCCAGGCCACTCCAAATCTTGGGTTACCAGGTACTATATAGTTCTTTGCCAGGGTGATTTAGGAAGAAATGCAAGTAACTCTGAAATCTAATGGGGAGTACCTGGAAACTATATTTTAATTGCTCTGGGTAATGTAATAGATAAAAGCATGTCCTGAGTTTGAATCCTGGATCTGCCACTCCCGAGCTGTGTCCTCTTGGCCCAATTACATAACCCTTTTGAGCCTCATCTGAAAAACGGGGGTGATGACATTGTCTCGCAGGGGTGTGGTTTTGGGTATAGGCAAAGCATTCACAATAGTGACAGGCACACATCCCTGTGTGTTGGCTTTATTGCGATTGCTGCAGTCTGGGAGGTGTGGGGAATGTCCCAGTGTTGTCCCTGGCAGGCTCTGGTCTGTCTGCCTGGAGCTGTCTGGGCTGAACCCTGGGACTGAGTGGGCTGACAACTCTCCACTTGGTATGTGGGTGAGTGCCCCCGGGGACATGTCTTGTCAAAACACGGAAACTTCCCCCTGGACACCATCTTCCCACACACAGCGATAGCAGCTCACAGACGGCTTTCTTTGCACCAAAGAAAGAAAGTGTAGGGGGAGGAAAGGGGAGGATCAGGAAGCCTGTCTTCACAGAGACTCCTGCCCCTCTCCCTGGGGCTCTGTTACCCACACTCATTGGTCTCAAGGGAGACTCAAGGACCAGGAGGTGACTCTCCATGAACTTGCCTATGCATGACTCCCCGGGGGCCCAGAGACCAGGCCTGGCCCCCCATTCAGTGTCGGGTGAAAGGGCACAAAGAGCCGTAATAACCGTAACTTGCTGATTACATGGTACTTACTGTATCATTTTACTCTCATTAGATTGTTATTTCAGTCCTGCCCACGGCCAGATAATTATATGGGCAGCTATATCTGGATGACATACTCTCTCCAACGTTATGCATCAGCCATAAAGATAATTACAGTGCAATTTTGCTATAGTATTTTATACACATGGCAGAAACAACCATATTGTGGAAATCTACTTTTAATGCTTTCTGGTGAATCTAGGCTCTTTTCAGAGGGACCAGACCCATAACTGCAGCCTTCATAATCTCACCACTGATGGTGCATCCTCACCCTGCGAGGTACAGGGAAGAATAGACATGAGGTACAGGGGGCTGGCATTTACAGGAGATTAGATGAGATGGATCAACATAGATCATTGTGCCGTCTTATTTCATTCATGGGAAACTGTTGAAAATGGAAGTGATCCGTGGGCCTGTCCTTTCTCTCAAAGCTTTCTGGAAAGAGGAAGAGGGTCTGGATGAGGCTGGGAGAGCATTAGTGCCAGGGTCCATCGGATGGGGCTGTGTGTTTGCCTGGCTCATGGGGAAAGCCAGGATGATAAGAACTTTGCCATTGCATCTCTCTGGATGGGCCCCCCAGGCTATGTGCATGGTATTTACAAATGAGTAGCCTGATAAGCTTGGCAGCAGGGAAGATGCACACACCTGCGGTTAGGCGAGTTCAGTCTTCAAGTCCAAAGGCCACAGGGAGAGCTGAGGTTAAGACTTTCATTCTGTCTACTTCTCCCTCACAGAGGCCCCTCCCTCTCTCCCCTGCCTCTCCAGTGGTTGGTTGTGATTCCTTTTTTTTTTTTTTTTTGCCGCAGCACTCCACCTCTGGACTCCTGGGCTGCATCCTGAAGACACCTGTAACCCTTTCCCAAGCCCCAGGTGCATGTGCTCCTATTTCCCTTCCTCTTCCCCATCCTTGTAACCCCCTTGTACTTTGACTCCTTCCACATCCCTCTACCCCCACCGTCTGTAGAAACTGCCTAGTGAGCATCCCCCGTTCCTGTGGGCATTGACTATAGGTTGCCCTGGAGTTTCTGTAACGTCCTAAAAACATGAAGTTTCCCGCCGCCCCTTAACAATAAAGGATTTTTACATATTATAACATAGAGTGACAATATGGTTGGTGGGTAGGTGGGTTTTTCTCTTCTTTGACTCTTCTGGCTACATCATACACATATGTCTACATCTATATGACACACACACACAGCACATCATATATAAATGGAAGTATCGTTGTTTTGTACATGATTTTTCCCAACAGTGTCTTGCTCATTGCTTCATACAATTAGTTTCAGAAGATTTATTTGGTGATTGAAAGAAGAAATAAATGAATTTGGAAGATGGTTTCTAGGCCTCAGAGACTTTCACAGACTAGTTTTAGATTCAGAAAAAAACCAAACAGTTATTCTTTTTTTTTTTTGTCTTTTCTTGGCCCGCTCCCATAGCATATGGAAGTTCCCAGGCTGGGGGTCTAATCGGAGCTGTAGCTGCCAGCCTATGCCAGAGCCACAGCAACACAGGATCCAAGCCGCGTCTACGACCTACACCACAGCTCATGGCAACACCTGATCCTTAGCCCACTGAGCAAGGCCAGGGATCGAACCCATAACTTCATGGTTCCTAGTCGGATTCGTTAACCACTGTGCCACGACGGGAACTCCAACAAACAGTTATTCTGAATGGCTCATCTGTATTTCCAGGATGGGCCTGAGAGACATCAATCCCTGAATCTGAAGGAAGGTGGGGATAAAGGCTGTGCCAAGACCTAGCCCCAGAGGAGGATGCATCCAACACAGTACTATTTTTCTATCCCCCAGTATCAAGTTTGGGTCCTGCAACAGTGAGGGATGAGGTGGTGACCCATACACAGACTTTACAGTCCAGCAGAGATATGGACAAGCAAACAGCACTTGATCCTACTAGGACGGGGCATAGACAGGAGAGTTACTGTAGGGGCCAAGAAAGAGGAGAGCAGATGTAATAATAATAATAACTTCAGTTATTATTTCCAATTCTTCCTTAATGCAAATGTTACCACCCCCTGCATTGCTAGTCTAGTAGTCTGCAGTGTATGTAAGGCACTTAAACAAGGTGTATTTGGATGTCCTTTATTAATCTGATGTGCAAACTCTCACAGCCTACTGCTCCCAAGGAGAGTTCTCTACCCTGATGGAACAGCCTGGGAAGTTCACAGGCTCCCCGTCTCAGTCTGGCGGAGGGCCCCTGGCCATGCCCCTGAACCGTCCTGATACAAAGTCAATACTCAGCTCTCCTAAGGCTGTGTAAAACAGGCCATGGGGCCAGAGGCCACTTCCTGCAGGCGTTTCACTCCAGTGAAAGTTCTCTCTTCTCACAACCTGACTGGGGCAACTTTGGACCCACAGCTCTGTGGTGGGGGTAGGGGAGAAGGGAGTGCTCACCTCCGTGTACCTGCTGTCAGGTTTATTGCCACAGGTCAAAGAATGCCCTCACCCCAAATCCTCAAGTCTTTTCCTAGCGAGTTATCTTGCTGGATTTTGAAAATTATTTATCTAGAGGGTTTAAAAGTGGGATAACTTTTGTAGAGTCTGGGAAATTTATTTGAGTCACAAAAGCTTCACAGGGTGGTTCTGCTCAGACCTGTATGCTGAGAGTTCCTAAGTGCTTTGCTAAGCAGGAGCATAAATGCAGAAAGATTGCTCTCTGGTGGGAGTGACGAAAACTGCAGTACTGGGGATTCCAGGAAAAATGAAGACAAACTTTAAACCAGATTCCCGTTTTCGTGGTTGGAGATTGAACATCTGAAGGAATTCTGGCTTTCCTCTTCCTGTCATAAAGTGGTTGATGCCTAAGGAAACCTGGTCACCAAGAGCTTGGCTGAATTTCTGGTCCTTCTCCATTTATCTTTGTGTATATATGTCATTGTAATTATCTCGTGATTTACTTTAAAGACCTCAGTATTAAAGGTTCTGGACCCAACTCAATGTGTTTGGAGGGGGAGGTTTCCCACGCCAACAAGCAATGCTCTTACACAATCTACCTGGAGATAGTATCAGATTCTATAGGTTGAGGGTTCAGTCCTATAAGACACCCCCACCCCCATTCCTTCAGATGCCAATCTTAAGCCCAGGTTGTTAGCTGTCTATGGATTGGAGATTCCCACAACCCTCTTCTTGCTGAGTTCCATTAATTTGCTAGTATGGGCCACAGAACTTGGGAAACTCATCTACTCACTAAGTAACCAGATATTGTAAAAGAATATAACTTAGGAACACTAGGTGGAAGAGATGCATAGAACAAGGCATGGGAAGAGGGGTATGGAGCGTTCATGTTCTCTCTGAGCATGCTACCTTCCTCTCCCAGAATGTCCAGGTTCCACCACCGTGGAAGCTCTCCAAGCCTAGTTCTTTTAGGTTTTTAATGAAGTTTCATTACATAAATAGGATTGATTAAATCACTGACCATGGTAACTGATTCAACACCCAGTCCCTCTTCCCTTCCTAGAGGTCAGGAGATTGGGACTGAAAGTTCCAACCCTTTAACTATAAGATTTGTTCTTTTGGCAACTAGCCCTCATTTTTGTTTGTTTGTTTGTTTAGGTGCAGCCCAAACATTACTCATTGACATAACAAAAATCTCTATGGCTCTCATCACTTAGGAATTCCAGTGTTTTAGAAGCTCTGTGCTAGAAACGAGGATGAAAACCAAATACATATTTCTTTTCTTTTCTTTTTTTTTTTTTTGGGTCTTTTTAGAGTTCCACTGGTGGCATATGGCAGTTCCCAGGCTAGTCATGGAATTGGAGCGGTAGCTGCCAGCCTACACCACAGCCATAGCAATGTGGGATCCGAGCTGTGTCTTCGACCTATACCACAGCTCATGGCAACACCACATCCTTAACCCAATGAGCAAGGCCAGGGATCGAACCTGCGTCCTCATGGATACTAGGGTCTATTAACTGCTGAGCCACAACTCTGACATTTCTTATTATAAACCATAGAATCACAAACATAAACAGTATAAACTTTAATCTACATCTTTAGGGGGCTTGTTAGCATGTGAAGTACATGTACAGGGATCAATACTCCAGCAATGGTTAAGGTGGTTGGTTTGAAAGATTGAACAGGCCAGAGACTCTTTCAAGTCTTTCAGCCTAATGACTCAGTCATGTTGGAAGTTTTGGAGTCTATTGGTTGTGTTAAAAAAAAAAAAAACCAAACAAACAGGGCAGAGTTCCTGTCATGGCTCAGTGGTTTACAAATCCGACTAGGAACCATGAGGTTGCAGGTTCAATCCCTGGCCTCGCTCAGTGGGTTAAGGATCTGGCGTTGCCATGAGCTGTGGTGTAGGTCACAGACGCGGTTCGGATCCCAACTTGCTCTGGCTCTGGCGTAGACTGGCAGCTACAGCTCTGATTAGACCCCTGGCCTAGGAACCTCCATATGCCATGGGTGCAGCCCTAGAAAAGACAAAAAGACAAAAAAAAAAGCAAAAAAAAAAAAACAAAAAAAGAGGGCAAAAATGGAGTCACTTGTGCTAAGCTCCATGTCAGCAAACTAAGACTTAATGCCTAACTTAAATGCAGTTTTGGCCTCTGCATGGAATGTTACCTTGAACTTGACAATCTGGAATTACCTGGGGTTACCCAAAGGAAGGTAACCTTGCCTGAAATGACCCACTCTGTTAAAAAACAAAATTAACTGAGTAAATTTTAAGATCTCATTGGCTTTATTCAACAACTGATTAATGAATCAGGCAGCATTCCATCCTGCAAAGAGGAGCTCCAAAGAGCTGCAGAAAAGGAAAGGTTTTTATTTTTATTTTTTAATTTTTTATTTTTTTGCTTTTTAGGGCTGCACCTGTGGCATGCGGAAGTTCCTAGGGTAGGGGTTGAATTGGAGCAATGCCAGATCTGAGCCACATCTGTAATCTATGCTGCAGCTTGAGGCAACGCCAGATCCTTATCCCACCGAGTGAGGCATCCTCACAGATACTAGTTGGGTTTGCAACCTGCTGAACCACAGTGGGAACTCCAAGAAAAGAAAGGTTTTTAAAGGTAGAAAGGGGATAGGACAAGGAAGTCGTAAACAAAATAAAGGATAATTTCAAGCAAGGTCACATTCATTTGGGGGAAGGCAGTTGTCTGTGAGGTGGACTACTTCACTAGTGCAGGCCAGGTAATTCAATATTGACTAATTAAAAGTCATGTTTCTGGGAGAGGTTTTAACCACAATTAAGTCTTGGTTTGCTGACATGCAGCTTAGCACAAGCGACTCCACTCTGGGCCTATTTCTTTTTTTAACAACTCTTTGCTCAAAAATTTCTTTTCCTGCCCACCTTTGCCTATAAAAGTCTTCAGGTTTATAGAGTACCTTCAGGTTCTTTAGAGTACCTTTCTCCTTGCTATAGATGGGATCCTGTCCATTCCTGAATTGTTGAATAAAGCCAATGAGATCTTCAAATTTACTCAGTTGAATTGTTTTTTAAGAGATTTGGTGTCAGGAGTAGGACTGAAGGAGACGTCTGATGGCTTCAGGGACAACAAGAAGCATAGATATTGTCCCTGCAAATCCTTTTGGCTTCACTGTCTCTCTCCCTGTGAGTTCCTCTCAGTTCTGAGCTCTGCTCTCTGATCTAATTGGCTTTCCAATCTTGGGGCAGGTCAGCTTGAGCTAGCAGGTGATTCCATCCAGAACCTAATCCCCTAGCCCTCGGTGCAGGTCATAATTCTCCTAATGGAGTGGAAAATCTCAGCAGTTGGTTCAATCCCCAGACTCCATGGTGAGAACTGCTGGTGGCAGCTGTGGTTCTTTATTTGTTTGGAATCAGTCCTCAGTCGCCACTTGTTGGGGTCTACTGGTTCAGTCCTTTTTCCAGTCTGCACATAATTGCTGGCGGTCATGCACATTGGCATTTTTCTTCGCCAAACTTCAGTAACATCTCTTGATTACTTCTGGTGTGTTAAGATGTACTTGTTTGTCTTGCTTAGTATTGATAAATGCTATTGTTAATGGGAATCTTGGAAGCCAAAAAGGTACAAAAATTGATTAGCACGGGTCAAGCATTTAAAAGTTGTTAGAGTGCTCATCACCAAAACCAAAGACTCTTTTTTTTTTTTTTTTTTGTCTTTCCTAGGGCAGCACCCGCGGCATGGATATTTTCTTGAGTTTGATATCAATCTTACCTATTCCAAGACCAAATTATCCTGACACAAGAGTTTTTGGGGAGTTCCCGTCGTGGCTCAGTGTTTAACGCGAATCCAACTAGGAACCATGAGGTTGCAGGTTCGATCCCTGGCCTCATCAGTGGGTTAAGGATCTGGCATTGCCATGAGCTGTAGTGTGCGTCACAGTCACGGCTTGGATCCCGCGTTGCTGTGGCTGTGGTGTAGGCTGGCTGCTACAGCTCCAATTAGACCCCTAGCCTGGGAACCTCCCTATGCACTATAAAATACCATACAGTCTCCAACCCAGTGGCACATCCCTCTTAGGTATTAGTTTGGCTCCAAAAGACCTAAAACCTTAGCTAAAAATATTACAGGATCCTTAAGATCTGAAGAGTCAAGCACAATACCATCTAGTATACCTGCCTATTTTATGTCTATGAACTATGGTCCCAGAAGTTTATGTAAATAACCAGGCCAAGTTAAATGCAAATAAATTGATATGTTATCTTTGGGAAGAGATGGGAATCATTGTAGAGAGAAAAATTATGTTTTCACCTTTGTAAACTTTAGATTCTAATTCTGCTAATTATCTTTGAGGCTTTGCAATATACCTATAAACTGGATTAGATGCTAAATTCTTCTAGTTTCCTCAAATATCTGGGTACAACACTTCAAGCTAATGTTTCCAGTTTTCTCTCATCCTTCTGACTTGGAGTCACTAATAACAAAGAATGCCCTTAAAACTCCTTGGAAAGGACTATACCAGGTCCTACCCAGATGGCAGCCAAACTTCAGAGACTTGAACCTTGGGTCCAAATCCCCCACTAAAAAGGGGGTCCTTCAGATTTTAGGAACTGTGCACCAGCTGGAGATTTCAAAATCAAATTGACAAGGGAGAAAGGTAAATGACATTGATGTAGACTTCTACGCAAGACACCAGATCTAGACTTCCTACTTTAACTAAACATGCAGCCCTTCTTTTCTTTCTTTCCTTTACTCTGGCTTTGGTCTGGAAAGGTAACACCATCATCCATATCTCCTAGGCAATTTCTAAGAGGGGTAACACTTCGGTGCCAATTTTGTCATAAAAACTCTGATCTGTCCATTAATAGTGCCACCTTAATAAAATTTGTTGGTGCCCTGACAGAGTTTATGTTTGTCTATTGTGATTATGATTCTCCTTGGGTCTAGGGAATGCCTGAAAATGGCTAGTGCATAACTGGGCAATGCCTTTTAGGAAATTGTGCCCTTAACTGTTCACAGACAGACACCTCCTGAATTTGGTCAACTCCCCTGAATTTACATCATCAAATTAGAAAGGACCTACCAGCTGGCTTTCATGATTCAGGATTTGCTTCCTTTGGCAGGTCCCTCCTCCTGGTTAGGAATGAGTACAGATGAGGCTATGATCAGGAATCTCTCCTTAACTCTAAAAGATTTTGCAGAATCTGCTGCTAAAGCACAAAAATCCTTACACTCTCTGGCCAAAGTTGTTCTTGATAGTAGGATAGCCTTCAATTATCTTTTAACTAAACAAGGAGGTATCTGTACTTTGGCCAACACCACCTACCATACCTAAATTGATACTTCTGGGGAAGCTGAAACTCAGCTACATAAGATTACTGAACAAGCCTCTTGGCTTAAAGAGGTGACCCCTTTAATGGGTTCTTTCTTTGACTTGTTTAATTTTGATTGCTTTGGGTCTTGGGGACCATGTGTCTGAAGCTCACTGCAGACATTGGGAACTGTCCTGTTTATAATAATCATAGTAGTCTTGTTGGTGCCCTGTATTCTCTCAAAAGCTTTAAATGCGTGTTATCAGCTGCTAACCACCAAGCAAATGATCTCCCTGAAACTGGAACATGAAGAAAGGAATGAAAAAATATGACCAACTAAAAAATTGTGAGCCTGAAGTTGTGCTCTGTGAATACCACACAGATTCAGCCAAAAAACTTTCATGACCTGCAAATGCTGTGAGGAGAACTTCAGAGCTGGTAATGGTGCTAATGCCTGAAATTTAGATCACATCTCTCAGTTAAGGTCGGGCAGTTTTGGGTTGATGACAGTTTTTGAGCAGGAGCATTTGGAGGGTAACTGCACTAAAGGAGAAGGGTGAGTGGAAGCAGAGAAATCGAGTTCTAGGAAGAGCTGGGGAAGTAGGAGAGGAAAAATTATTTCCCCTCTACCTTCAAGGTTCTTGACTGAGTAGTTAATGAAATATTAACAGGAAAAAAAAAAAAGAAACAGAAATTTAATAACATATATACATGGGGGAAACCCAGGAAAACTGAGTTTCTAGAGATTTAGTAACCCTTCTCTTCCTGGTGCAGAAAGCTAGACACCCTTACAAGTGGACATTTCCCTTATAAATGTAAATGTCTCTTAGAAAAGAGTAACTTCAACTGTTTTCTCCCCTATCTGCTGCTTCTTAGTAATCCTGGCAGCCAAGGAGGCATATTTTGGGGTGTCAAGTTCTCCCCTCCAGGGAAGACAGACTGCCAGAAATAGGCCTGAGCTGCCAAGGTGCAGTGGGAGCCTGTGAATTCCTTCATTTGGCCACCCAGCTGGAAGGAAGAGCCGCAGTGAGTTTTCAGAGAGTGGTCCACCAGGGGTGCAGCCCTCAAGTGCTGGTTCATTCATTCAAGCCGACTTCATTAAGCATCTACCGTATGGAACAGTGGTGTGTGGTAAGCGAGGGGAGGCAGTAGTGCGCAGAATCACAGACCCCTGCCTTCCTGAAGCTCACTGCCTAGTGGAGGAGATACAAATTAACCGAATAATCTTACAACTTTATGTAAAATTACACAGCAGACATTTTGAGAGTAAACTTCTGGGAATATGAGAGTAGAACAGGGGAGGCGATTTAAGCTTAGAGTTGGGATAGGATTCTTCAGGTATCGGCCAAGGAGGGAGTGGTCCTACACCTGGAGATGATCAGGGCTTCAGAAAAGCCCGGCCTGGGGATGGGGATTTGGAAACATCCCCCCTACAGCCCGCTGGGGGTCCAGCGGCAGTCCCAGGGCCGCGCGGTGGTTGGAGGCGGGGCCTGGCGGGGAGGCTGGTGGGCGGCCGCAGGCTCGGAGGCTTCAGCGGGCTAGCCGGGCGCCCGGCCCCGCCGTGGGGGGGCGCTGCCTCCTCCCGGGCGGCTGGGGGCGCTGCGGCCGAGCGGCGGGGGGCGCTGCCTCCTCCGGGACGGCGGGGGGCGCTGCGGGCCGGGCGGCGGGGGCGGCCCGGGCCGGTGCGGCGAGCGGCTCGGCGGATGGAGAGTCTGGCCGCGGCCGGCGGCGCCGCCTCCTCGTCGGGCCGGGCACGGCGGGCCGGGGCCTTTGTGTGAGGCGGCGGCGATGGTGCGTCGGGTCCCGCGGAGCCGGGTAAGTACGGCCGGGCCGAGGGCTGCCATGGCCGAGGCCCGACCCCCGTCCTGCTCTTTCTCTCGCTCTCGCTGAGCACCCTCCTGTTCGCCCCACTCGTTCGGACCTATGCTTCCCCAGCCGCGCGCCGACCCCGGCCGGCCCCGCCGCCCATCCCTCTGCCCTCGTCGGTCCGCGCCCCGCCGCCACCTTGGCCCCCGCTCGAGGTCGTCCCGAGGAGTCCCCCGTTGTTTGGGGAGGGACCGAGGTGCTCGGTACTCCGCAGATGGAGTGCCCCAGGCCGATCCAACGCCCTTCCTCCTGGATTCGACCCTCCGGAGGGGAGACTGTGGCGCCATGGGGTTGTTGGGGTGCCTTCTCGAAAGTTCCGAAACCGCCCCCTCCCTCTCCCCACTCGGGCTTCCCGGTGCCCCGACCTGCTGACGGTTGATGTTTGGCCACCAGGGCCCGTGAGATGCCTTGCTGGTACCCAACAATGCTCCTAAAGCTTCCTGGGCCCCAGAAAAAGTTGGGAGTTAGTCGAAAGTGGTGAGATGGGGAAAGGGGCTGTGTTGCACAGGGCTAGTCGTGAGGTTGAAGGAGAAGGCGACTAGCTTGTCTTCCTTCGATGTGTAGGACTCAAAAAGGAGAAAAAGTGGTACTGAGCAGTACTTTAGGAGTTACCTATATAACTTGATGCTTCTTACCGGCATCAAGTAAATCTCTTAGTTCTGATCAGAAGCATAAATCCTGAAAGGGGGGGATTGAAGCATATTTAGGTAATATTAAATACCACAGTTATGCTCTGCTTTGCTTTACTTCTTTGGTTCTGAGTGCTTTACTTCACCCGCAGCATACAGGGAATGTGAGAAGCGTATCCCAATGGCTCTAGGCTGTGGAAGAGAGAAGAGGCAGGTATTGCAGGTAGAGAGAGATGGGAACTCAAGAATGAGCAAGAGGTTTATTTAGGGCCTGAAAAAACACAGCAAAGATAGGAAACTAAAGCATAGAACATCCTTATCTTTTTTTCAGCAGCTAATGGAACTTGATAATTGTGTTCAAGTATGTATATGGCATTTGGCATCGTAAGGGAAGAGAACATACTCAGTGAGATAGGAAAGCTTGTAGTCAGGAGGAAATTAATATGAGAAAAATTTGAGCTGGTTTCTCTGGTAATGCTAGAAGACTGTGCCTGAGAGGATGCTTCTGGCTTGGTTTTAAGGCACAAGCTTTGGTTCAGTCAGGCCTACAGCCTCTCTTACTGACTCTTAAATAAAAACCAAGCTAACAGATTTTTTTCAGTACTTTTTGATTTTGTTATGATGACTCTGTCTTTGGAAATATGCAGGGAGAGAGGTCACTGTCCTGTCACTTTTGCTGTCTTTGCCCCCCCAGCAGGATGGAGCAGGTGTATGCCCATTCACTTCTGCTCTCTTGGAAACCTGCAGACTGGTGGCATTTTCCCTTGAGGAGCTCATCACCTGCAGGGGTGTGTTTGGCCACCCACCTTTTCCTTTTGCTGTCCACAGATTAACCGTGCTGATAAGGAGGCCACTTCGTAGGAGCTGCTAAGATGGGCATGAGAATCAAATTGCAAAGCACCAACCACCCCAACAACCTGCTGAAGGAACTCAACAAGTGCCGGCTCTCAGAGACCATGTGCGATGTCACCATCGTGGTGGGGAGCCGCTCCTTCCCAGCCCACAAAGCCGTGCTGGCCTGTGCGGCTGGCTACTTCCAGAACCTCTTCCTGAACACTGGGCTTGATGCTGCCCGGACCTATGTGGTGGACTTCATCACCCCTGCCAACTTTGAGAAGATTCTGAGCTTTGTCTACACATCAGAGCTCTTCACGGACCTGATCAATGTTGGGGTCATCTATGAGGTAGCTGAGCGTCTGGGTATGGAGGATCTCCTTCGGGCCTGTCACTCCACCTTTCCCGACCTGGAGAGCACTGCGGTGGCCAAGCCCCTGACCAGCACCAGTGAGAGCCACTCTGGAACCCTGAGTTGTAACTCAGCAGAACCTGTCCCTCCCCTTGGAGAACTCCGGGGTGGAGGGGAGCACTTCGGTCCTGATAGGAACTCTGTGTTACCTGGTGATGCTGGAGGAAGCTATAAAGAGGACGAGAGAAATGTTACCAGTGACACTAACCATAGCCTGCCTCTGCCCCAGCAGCCACTGCCGCCAAAGACAGAAGACCACGATGCCCCTGCTCCTTTCACGTCTGTGCCCAGTATGGTGACCCAGCCGGTTCTAGGTACTGTCAGCATGGGCATCCAAACCAGCACGAGCTCCTGCCAGCCATACAAAGTCCAGAGCAATGGAGACTTCAGTAAAAACAGCTTCTTCAGCCCTGACAATGCAATAGACATTACCACTGGGACCAACTCCTGTCTGAGCAACAGTGACCACTCCAAAGACCCAAGTTTTGGGCAGATGGATGAACTCCAGCTGGAGGACCTGGGGGACGATGACTTGCAGTTTGAAGACCCCACCGAGGAGATAGGCACAGCTGAGGAGGTGATTGAATTGAGTGACGACAGTGAGGATGAGCTGACTTTTGGAGAGAATGACAACCGAGAGAATAAGGCCATGCCCTGCCAGGTGTGCAAGAAAGTTCTAGAGCCCAACATTCAGCTGATCCGACAGCATGCTCGGGACCACGTGGATCTGCTGACCGGCAACTGTAAGGTCTGTGAGACCCACTTCCAGGACCGAAACTCTCGGGTGACCCATGTCCTGTCCCACATTGGTATTTTTCTCTTCTCCTGCGACATGTGTGAAACTAAGTTCTTTACCCAGTGGCAGCTGACTCTCCACCGCCGGGATGGAATATTTGAGAACAACATCATTGTCCACCCCAACGACCCCCTACCTGGGAAGCTGGGTCTCTTCTCAGGGGCAGCCTCCGCAGAGCTGAAATGTGCTGCCTGCGGGAAGACATTGGCCAAAGATTTCCACGTGGTCCGGGGCCACATCCTTGACCATCTGAACCTGAAGGGCCAGGCTTGCAGTGTCTGTGACCAGCGCCACCTCAACCTCTGCAGCCTCATGTGGCACACCCTCTCCCATCTCGGCATCTCGGTCTTCTCCTGCTCTGTCTGTGCAAACAGCTTTGTGGACTGGCATCTCTTGGAGAAGCACATGGCTGTGCACCAAAGCCTGGAAGACACCCTCTTCCGCTGCCACTTGTGCAGCCAGAGCTTCAAGTCAGAGGCTGCCTATCGCTATCATGTCAGCCAGCACAAATGCAACAGTGGCCTTGATGCACGGCCTGGTTTCGGGCTCCAGCACCCTGCTCTCCAGAAGCGGAAGCTGCCAGCAGAGGAGTTCCTGAGTGAGGAGCTGGCGCTGCAGGGCCAGCCTGGGAATAGCAAGTATAGCTGCAAGGTGTGTGGCAAAAGGTTTGCCCACACAAGTGAGTTCAACTACCACCGGCGGATCCACACGGGCGAGAAGCCGTACCAGTGTAAGGTGTGCCACAAATTCTTCCGAGGCCGCTCAACCATCAAGTGCCACTTGAAGACGCACTCCGGGGCCCTCATGTATCGCTGCACGGTCTGTGGCCACTACAGCTCCACCCTTAACCTCATGAGCAAGCATGTCGGTGTGCACAAAGGCAGCCTCCCGCCTGACTTCACCATCGAGCAGACCTTCATGTACATTATCCATTCCAAAGAGGCTGAAAAGAACCCGGAGAGCTGACTGGGTCCCAGCAGAACCAGGGGAGCCCCCAGGCAGCAGCCAGGACGTTGATTATCTAATGGCTGTTGGTCCCTCCCCAGCGGAAGTTACAATTTTGCCTTGCTCTAGGAGTTCTGTTCTGTCCTGTGTTTAAAGAAGAGAAAAAGAAGAAATAGCACATGAACACTGATACTGTTTCTGAGAAGCAACGGCCCTATCATGTTTACCTCCTTACCTTTTCCTGCCCATGGAGGGCTGTGTTTTTGATTTTTTCGAGGCTGGTTTTGGGATCTTGTCAGGCGCTCAGCATCAACTAGATCCCCTTCCCCAGTCTCTCGAGTTTTAGTTTACTGATAGGTTTTATGCTGCTAAGAATCCAACCAACAGCCTCACTGAACAGAGGAGGTGGAGAGAGGTTTTCACTGTGGGTATTTCTGCCAGACCTCCAACTGGGACACCAGCTATGAGAGAGATTTTGGGAATGTGGTCATTCAGAAAAGACTAGTCAGCAGGGCAGCTCATCTCAGGTGCCAGTCCCAGCCCTCAACAGGGGAAAGGTGTAAGGGATGGAAGGACCTGCTTGTTCCACAGCTCTAATCTGCTGATTGGACAGTAAAATCTCTTGGCAGCTAAGTCCAAATTGGGGACAAAGCTTTCTATTTAGGTCAGAAAGTTTTGGGATGAATCCTTGTCAGCCGGAAGAGGTGTCCTGCAGTGCTGCCAGAGTGGTAGCCTTGTGGACAGGAAGGGAGGTTTCTCTTTTCTCTCAATTCCAAAGAAACATAATTTTATGGAGCAGTGGCCCAGGACATCAGGCCTTCCTTGTGGGACAAAATGGACAGGGAGCCACTTTGGTGTAGTCATCTGTCATCTGGCCACCTCCATTGACCCTGAGTTTCCTGGTGGAGAGGTGGGGATGTCTCTGACAGCAGCAGCCTTGCCTTAATTTACATCCAGTCTCCCACTAGTGTGTTTGGCCTATAGTGTAGATGAGAAGACCTCATGAGGTGGAGTGGTGAACTGTGAGTCCTTCAGGATTAAAGGGACCGAAGTAACTGGTGGTGTGTAGTGGGAAGTATGTTCTCTCTGTCCCAGTTGGGTAACCTGTTTGCTTTGTGCTTTCTGGGCCAGAGCTTTGGCAGCTCACCTTTGACCTGCTGGAATTTATCCTGATCTGCCATTGCATTGCCACCAGGGGGCGCTATTGGACGACAGCTGGTTCAGGCCCTCCCTGGGTGACTGGGGAGTCTCCCTGGTCCAGGGGTTGCTGGTTGGCTCCATTCTTAGTTGCCTGTTTAGGGGCTCTTGCCCAAAGAAGGCTTGAGGGGAAGGGCCCTCGGAGCTCACATACTCACAAGGTGGCACCTCAGTAACCCGTACTACCTCACCTGCTCAGGCGAGCTCTGGGAGTCCCTGGCCTCGACCCTGACACTGCCCCTGGTGGGACTCAGCAGCACCCTGGGCTGTTTCACAAGCAAGTGGTTTTAATTAACTCACAAAGCCTTTTTGGACATTAATATTTATTTATTTTTGTTTTTGTATACATATTACCCAGCATCTCTTTTGGATAAGAGACTTCAGGAAAATGAGCTTCTCCCCAGCAAGTAGCCATGTTCCAGGGGACAGTCCTGGCCAGAGATTTGAACGAGGGCTAGACTGGGAGAGAATGGGTCAAGCCTTTAACAAGTAAATTCTTTTCTTTCTCTCCAGATTGTCTCTTGCAGAGTAAACCCAGGGAACCCTTTAAGAAATGGATGTAAGTTCTACAAAGTTGGAGCTTGTTAAATTCCTAGGCCTTTCTTCCCTTTTCCATCCTGTGATTGAGTATGTTGGGGACTGGGTTGAGGGGGATCAAGTCACATGGAGGTCCTTTTTGCATGTTTTCTCATCCTTCCTAAAAATTGGGAAGCAGTAATAAGACGTACAGGTAAACCAAAACTCCGTCCCTATTGGACCTGCTTCCTCCCTCCCCAGCCCTAAATTGATAAAGCCTCCAAGTTGGTGTGCTTGGCTCTCTGGTGGGGTGACCATTACACGAAGGGACTTGTGCAAGTGGCCAGCTTTCACCATCTTAATCCAACTTGTTAAATGTTCCTTCGGGACATTCCCGTTAGGAAAGCAGTTCTGAGATTTTGCATCCCTCACCAATTGCTCCCTTTCTTCCCATGCTGACCATTAGGCGTTTAAGAAGGAAAGTGTGTAAAAGACTACAGACGCCTATCTCCTAAGCTTTTGTCACCGATTGATGGTGAGGACTGATTTTCAAATGGCTGGATTTGAGAGTCAGGTACTCACTGGAACCCAGCCGGATAGCTGAGAGTGGGTCAGTATGCAGGAGAAATCCTTTTCCTTAGCAGAGGGGATCATGGATGCTGGGTAGTCTGTATACTTAATCTGAAACTGTGAAGTGTCCCCTTTTTGCAAGTAAACCAAAAAGCAAATCTTTGAAACTTTGTCCCTGAAACACTAAACAGAAAACTGCACCCCCTGATCCTCCTGCGGCTAAGTGGTTGAGCAGGGTGGCTTGGTTGGTTGCAGTCAGACATGTAGCAAGTCAGTAGCTCATGAGGCTCATTGACCAAACCCTGTCCCTCACCCAGTGTCCCCCATAATTGCACCTCAACCCTCCCTCTATTTGGAGTTATGCCTGCTGCCTCTGCTTTCAGCTCACCCTTTTCTGCACTGTTTTACCTGAAACACTATATTGTGGCAGAGGGTGCTCTGGAGTACCTGGTGGAAGGTATTCATTTTATTTTGAGTTTAAAATTTTTCAGCCTTCTCTTCAATGGTTGCCCTGTCTGCCCTGGAGCCCAGTTTAGCACTGTCTCCTGCTGTATTGTTCCAAGGTTTTGTTTGACCCTTGAATGTCTTTTCTTCTCCTTCTTCCCTCTTTTTCTTGTTCTGTACTCAGGACCAACTACATAATTTACAGAGCCCTTTGTTTAAAAATTAAGAATTTCAAGATGGTGACTAGAACATTAAAGCAAGCGCGAGGCCATTCCCGGCTTTTTTTCCTAAGGAAAAAGGGTGATTCTGTAATGGTACACTGTAAACAGCAGAGGCTGCTTGTGGCCAGAGGAAGGGATCAGTATCCTGGCACTCCTCTGACCATCAGTGGCTCCCTGATGCCACAGCATCCGCTGGAAGCTCTGCTGTACCCTGGTGTTTGGTCCTAAATTTGAAGACTCCATAGAGTCTCTATAGTTCATGGCTAGTTGGGAAGAAAGGAGGTGGGGGTGGGGGTGAGGAAATGGGTAAAAATTCTTTTTGGCTTTCTTCTGATCTGTCAGTACCCTTTTGTCTCTAGGACAGCCTTTGGACTTAAGTACCTTCTCCTCAGTCAGGTTTTGCTGCTGCTGAATTTTCTTCCTCTTCTGGCCGCCTGCTGTGCTCTATTCCCCAGTCTACTCAACTTTGGAAGTGAATTTAAATTAATTACAGATAGACACTGATTTTATTGTCAGGAAAGTGAGCTTTGTGGAGAAACCTACCCATCTGGGAGTCCACACGTGTCCTTTTCCCTAAATCCTGCACTGAATGAATCAGAAAGCAGGGTGCACAGCTTTTGTTTCAATGTGATTACTCGTGGTCAACTTGGCATCAGAAGGAAAACGAAGCTTTTGAATTGGATGTTTCCGTAACACCCTTCCCCTGTCCAGTCCCCCCCCACCTCTACTAGCTAAAGTCTCTTATGAAACAGAGAAGAGTTGTTGATGTCTCACTCCTTCCATTAAATTAATAAGTACTGACCTCCTAATATTTAAGTGTTTACTATCTATTGCTGTAAAGTTTTGTATATTTTGTAAACTTCTTTTCCCAAATAGTAGATGTCTAAAATCGTTGAACATCTGATTCTTTTATATTCCATTGTTCGGCACAAAGTGTGGTTTTTATTTAGAATAAAAAAAAAGGAAATTTGAAATGGGAGTTCTTTTCCTATTTACTGTGATCATGCTCATCCTTTCAGAGTTCACAGTATCTGGGTCATCACCCTTTCAGTAGCAGGATTCTGCTCAGCAGATGCCAGAATTCTTTCAGGTAGCACATTTTCCATTCCTGTAGCTGGAATTCCCCAAGGTTAATGTGACCTGTTTTTAGTGGAAAATTAACTCAATGACCCAACCTTTTCAGAGGGAACATCCCTGAGAGGAATCTTTTGGCTCAGAGAGAGCAGTGGGATTCTGCTAATGTCTAGTTGGACCAGAGATTTAGCCACAAATTGTCTTGCCGATGCCATTTAAATCCCCGTAACATCGTGTTGGAGTGGAGAGGCAGATTGAGAGGGGGCTGAGGTTTGGCATAATTTCACGAGGTTGGTAGCACATGTCCCCCAGCAGAGAAGAGTTAGGGTGTGACACAGTCCGTTTGGTCTCAGAGCGCGTTGCCCAAGCCTGGCCCCCATCAGTGCTCAGCAAATGCAGAGCGGAATGGCCATGCCGTCGGCACACCAGTTCTCATAGGCCCTAAGGAAGTATTTGTGCTGCCAGGGTGATCAGTGGTTGCCGGAGGAGAGTCCATGAGAAAAGATTTTGGGAAAACGGCCTCAGGCAGCCTGGGGTGTGACAGATATAAAACTGGGTTTCTTTTAGGGAAATTTTGGAGCCTGAGTCAAAGGGGGTGGTAATATGGGCATTAGGTGGGGGTTTGGTTTTTATGTGGGCACAAGGGTGGAAATCCTAATCTATTTAGGATCGTTCTGTTAAGCCTTTACTACAGCCCCAAGTCACGACCTGGACTCCCCTGGTTGAAAAGGAGCAGCTGACACTTTTTCAGGTTTGGGCCCAGTGAGCAGGGGAGGGAGACACAGCTTTCCCTCCATACTCTTGACAAACAGTTCTGTACACCGTTGGAGCACATGTTTAATGCCTCTGGGGAATACAGTCTCAGCTTTCTAAGGGAAGAGGGGACGGCGGTCTAGGTCAGCTGGTAGTTCTTCCAAGTTAAACATACATAGTGCACACTTGAGCAAGAGAGAGCATCTCAGTGACTGTCCAGAGGCCCTTTGCTCTCCACAGGCAGGATGAAGCGGCCAAAGTTTCATAACTGCTGGGCAGGGACCTGCTTTTAGGTTTACTTTAGTCAGGGTGCTTAATGGACATTGTCCAAGTTTCCCAAACTGATAAATGAGCCTTTTCCAGCAGACGTATGTGTTGACAGGAGGACTTCTTTTCCTGTCTATAGGACAAGTGCTAATAGAACTAAATTCCTGGGCAGGAGAATTATGAGAAGACTTGACCAGGGAGAAAGAAGTCTGAGGGTGAGAACTGACTTAGAAGAATACCAGAATTCTGCCCTGTGATGGGATTGGCAGATTTCCACTTCCCCACCCTGTGCAGGGGCAAAGGCTGAGGGTCAGAGCACCTGTCAGTGCCTGCTGCCAGCTGTCCTGAAGTCTGCTCCCAGAATGGATGTCCTGTGATATTTTCCTATGATTCGGAAAGGGAAGGACAGCAGGTAGAAGTGTGGAAACGTCCTAGACCCAGAGCTGGGGGAGATGAGCTGTGAGGAGCATGGACTCTGGAACAGCTTCTCTGTTTTTGGGGGGAGGGGGTTGGGGTGGAGTAGGGGGGCTTATCGGTAAGGAAATGGAGCTGTTTCCTGGATGGTGGGGGTGGAGAACCCTCCTGCAGTCCAGCTGCATGGTGCTGGTCTCAGGCTTTGGCTTCACCCCGCCCCTGCATTTATCATCACACTGAGGATGCACTGCTAGGAAACGGCCTGCTGAGGCCTCTTGGCTCCTTGGCCTCTGGCCTCTTGTCCCCTCAGCCTGCATGGTGTGCTGGGAGATCAACAAACACAAACACAAAAGGAAAGTTGTGTGGGGTTCCTGCGGAGCTCACTCTTTCCGGCCAGGGTGATTTCTGAAATGATCATCTAGTTTCTACTGAACATCTCTTTAGCTTCAGCTCCCTTCCCAATTTCAGCTGGTAATGCAGACTTTTTCTAAATATCCAGAGTCATGGCTGTCTCTGTTCTTTATTTCACCTTTCCCCTGCATGTCTCCCTTAGACACAAGGACCACGCCAAGTAGTACAATGCAAGAACCTGTTCTCTATCCCTCCCTGCCCCCTCCCGACCCCCACCTCAATATTTTAAGACATATTCAAAATTAGCCCTGAGTGCTCTGACCCTCTCCCCACCCTATCCCCCCTCCCCCCGCAAATCTCTCACCTACACTTCCTGCTTTCTACTTTGCTGGTGGGGGAGACTGGGCTTTTCCTCAGCTGGCTGTGCAAGATTGGGGAGCAGAGGTGGGTGGGGTATTTGCGGCCTGGAATTTCAGACTCGGTGATGGGGGCCCGCTGCAGGGGGCTGGATGCCCTCTTTGGTGATGACAATGGAATGCTGAGTGGAGGAGGAGGAGGAGGCATGTCTGCCCTCCCTGTCCTGGACCTTGGGAAGGTAGTGGACCACAGCATTGAGCAGCCGGCCCTGGAAGCTGGGGCTGAGAAAGTTGTAAAGGATGGGGTTGACAACACAGTGGAGCATGGAGAAGCAGTCGATGATGTCGTAGAAGAAGTAGAGCAGGTGGGCCAGGTAGCAGTGGAGGGAGATGTGGGTCCCGTGCAGTGTGATCAGCAGCAGGGTCACATGGTAGGGCAGCCAGCAGATGACAAAGACAGTTATGTAGGCGCACACCAGCCGGCAGTGGCGCCGGCCCTCAGGCTGTCCTGCCTGCCGCAGCCGGCAGGCGGTCAGCACGTTGAAGACCACCATGAGAGGGAAGGGCAGCAGGAAGCCCAGGACAGTGGTGGACAGGGCCGCCACCAGGGCCCACGTGCTGTACGTTTCAAAAGGTGCCATGAAGAGGCACATGGGCTCAAAGCTGTCCACCAGCTGGATGTGGACCACCTCAGGCAGCGGGATGAGGGCTGCGAGGACCCAGACCCCCATGCACACAGCCCGTCGTCCTCGGTGCTGGTGACGCTGCCAGGTTGGAAAGGCGTTGGTGAGTGTGACGTAGCGGTCGATGCTGAGGCACACCAGGAAGAAGATACTGCTGTACATGTTGACGAAATAGAAGTAGTGAGTGAAGCGGCAGGAGAAGCTGCCCCAGAGCCAGGTGTAGTCCAGCGTGACCTCCAGCATCCACACGGGCAGAGACAGGACGATGCCCAGGTCTGCGATGGCCATGTTGAGGACGTAGGGGCGCAGCAGGCCTGCGCGGTCCGAGCTGTGCCAGTTGACGCAGATCACCAGAAGGTTCTCCACCAGCCCGACGACGAAGATGGCCAGGTAGAGCACGAAGAGGGCCACTCGCTTGGTGTCCTCGCTGAGCTCCATGTGGCACTCAGGCAGGGTGTGATTGAAGAAGTGGAGCAGTTCGGTCCAGTTGTGGATCTCTCCCAAGTCGCTGGCAGGCCCCACGCTGGGCCCTGTGGTGGACATGAGGACCAGCAAGTGCCTGGTGGGAAGAAGGGAGGGTTGGAAGAGAAAGGGGGCCTTGAAAGCAGCCACCTGTCCCCAAGCTGGTAGGCCACAGGGACCTGGAGGCTTTGGGGAAAGAGTCTGGGTCAGAAGAGGGGAGAAATGGAAGGACGCGTAACATTCAAACTGTGCGTCAATAGTACACAACTCACTGGCAGCTTTGACCCAAGAGCAGAAGTGTTTTGATAAGGGGTCTCAGTGCTTTCTTCCCAGTCCCAGCCAATGCCACCCTCCTCCAGCCCAGGGGGCTCAACCGCCACTTCTCTCCTGGCACTTCACCCCTTGGCCATTTCATACAGCCTTCCTTAGGGGCTCTTTCTGTGTCAGGCTATTTGGGCCTTGTGTGTGACTGACACACACACACACACACACACACACACACACACACACACACTCTCTCTTTCAGTTCATCTTTGGAAACATCTGTGGCTTATGCAGGAAAACCAGTTGTCTCCAGGCCCCACTCACTCCCTTCTTCCCTGAGAAAGGGCGACTCTCACCTGAGCCGGTGGTTGGAGAACCTCTGGTCCTGGAGGGTGGGCAGGTCTGGACTGTTGGGGAGCTGCGATGAGGCTGGAGGGACTGTGGCTGTGGGGCTGGCTTTGCTTCAGACTTCAGGGCCGCCCCTCTCATCCGGAAAGCAGTATTACTGGCTGAGGCTCTGTGGAAGAGGGTCAGGGCTTTTCCTGCCTTCCCCCAATCCAGTTAGAGGGGAAATCACAGCAAAAGATCCAGTGTGGTGGTGACAGGGAGGAGTCAGGCTGCAAGCATTAAAATCCAGACTCTTGCAGCTCTGTGAGTTTATCTCTTTTAACCTCAGTTCTATCTTCTGCAAAATGGGACAACAGTAGTATCTACTAATAGAGGTGTTCCAAGAATTAAATGAGCTATTCAGGTGACGTGCTGAGCAGAAGGCTGGCCCTGTGGTAAATGCTTTACATATGCATTTTCCCCTCTCTAAATCAGATTGGAATCCCACTCTCCTATGTCTGTCTGGATTCTCACCAAAGCAGAACTGGCTGGGGGTGGGAGAGCTAAAAGAAATCTGAAAATTAGAATTGTTATCACTCTGACACTTCTACTCAATGGCACCCCTGGCATTCCCCAGCCTTCATCTTGCAATCCAAAGTGGGAATCTAGAGAGAGGTAAGACTGAATGCAGTGTGGTAGAAAGGGCAGTGCTGAGCTTCAGGGAGACTCCTGGATGGGGAGAGGAAGGACGGGAGAGAGAGACACACACACACACAGCACACAGACCAAGCTTAGAGAGAGAGACAGACACATGCCTCTCTCTCCCTCCAAGCCAAGGGGAAGGCTCGGAGCCCCCAATTTGTGTTATTGGTGAGCATCTTGTGTCAGCATGGCTCCTGCTGCTCAGAGCACTTTCACCTTAGTTATTTGATCCCTGGGGAACTCCTGTGGGAGGGGAGGATGGGGTTCCTTATTCAGAGACCTTGCCTGTCCCCCACAGGCCACACTGAGAAGAGAGCAGGGCCATCTGGAGCTGGGCCCATGTTTTGTAGGCTGTAGGGCCGGGAGTGTGTTGGCTGGAGAGGCTTGGATATATATAAATTTAATTAAGCTGAAATCCCTATGACAGTATTAACCATTTTAAAGTTTACAATCTGGTGGCATTTAGTTCATTTACATTGTTATGCAACCACCACTTCTATCTAAGTCCAAAATATTGTCATCACCCCAAAAGGAAACCCCACACCCATTAAGCACTCACTCTCGAATCCCATCTCCCCTCAGCTCCTGGCGATCAACCAGCTACTCTGCTTTCTGTCTCTCTGGATTTACCTATTAAGGATATTTGATATAAATGGAATCACATATGTGACCTTTACACCTTTTCTTCTACTTAGCATAATATTTAAAAAAAATTTTTTTTTTTTTGTCTTTTCTAGGGCCGCTCCCACGGCATATGGAGGTTCCCAGGCTAGGGGTCTCATCAGAGCTGTAGCCACCAGCCTACGCCAGAGCCACGTCTGAAACCTACACCACAGCTCACGGCAATGCTGGATCCTTAACCCACTGAGCAAGGCCAGGGATTGAACCCGAAACCTCATGGCTCCTAGTTGGATTTGTTAACCACTGAGCCATGACAAGAACTCCTATTTTTAAAATTTTTAATTGAAATCTAGTTGACTTACAATGTTTTGATAGTTTCTGGTGTACAGCAAAGTGGTTCAATTATATTTATTCTTTTTCATATTCTTTTCCATTATGGTTTATTATTAGGATATTAAATATAGTTCCTCATTAAAAAATTAAAAATTTTGTTAAAGTATAGTTGATTTAGGAGTTCCCATCATGGCTCAGCAGTTAATGAACCCGACTGGTATCCCTGAGGACACAGGTTTGATCCCTGGCCTTGCTCAGTGGGCCTTGCTGGCTTTGCTGTGAGCTGTGGTATAGGCCGGCAGCTGTAGCTCCAATTCAGTCCCTAGCCTGGGAACCTCCATGTGCCATGAGTGTGTCCCTAAAAAAAAAGACAAAAAAAAATAGTTGATTTATAATGTTGTGTTAATTTTTGTAGGATCTTGTTTATCTATTTTATATATAATATATAATTTGTAGTTTGTATCCACTAATCCCATACTCCTAATTTATCCCTTCCCAATCTCCTTTCTCCTTTGGTAATCATAAATTTGTTTTCTATGTCTGTGAGTCTATTTCTGTTTTGTAAATAAGTTCATTTGTATCATATTTTATATTCCACATTTAAGTGTTATTTGTTATAACATGTTGTCTTTGATTCATTTCACTTAGTATGATAATCTCTAGGTCCATCCATGTTGTGGCGAATGGCATTATTTCATTCTTTTTTATGGCCGAGTAATATTCCGTGTGTGTGTGTGTGTGTGTGTGTGTGTGTGTGTGTGTGTGCGCGCGTGCACGTGTATCATCACATCTTTATCCACTCATCTGTTGATAGATATTTAGATTGCTTGCATTTCCTGGCTATTATAAATAGTGCAGTTATGAGCATTGGAGTGCATTGTATATTTTTTTTTTTGTCTTTTTGCTATTTCTTTGGGCCGCTCCCGCGGCATATGGAGGTTCCCAGGCTAGGGGTCGAATAGGAGCCGTAGCCACCAGCCTACGCCAGAGCCACAGCAACGCAGGATCCGAGCCGTGTCTGCGACCTACACCACAGCTTACGGCAACGCTGGATCCTTAACCCACTGAGCAAGGCCAGGGACCGAACCCGCAACCTCATGGTTCCTAGTCGGATTCGTTAACCACTTAGCCAAGACGGGAACTCCAGTATCTTTTTGATTTAGAGTTTTTCTCCAGATAATGTCCAAGACTGGGACATATAGCCATATGCTGGGTCATATGGCAGTTCTATTTTTAGTTTTTTTAAGGAACCACTGTACTGTTTTCCATAGTGGCTGCACCAATTCCCACCAACAGGGTAAGAAGTTTTCTTTTGTCCAACTCCCTCACTAGCATTTATTATTTATACACTTTTTATAATGGCCATTCTGACTGGTATGAGGTGATACTGCATTGTAGTTTTGATTTGCATTTCTCTGATAATTAGCAATATTGAGCATTTTTTTCATACGCCTATTGGCCATCTATATGTCTTCTTTGGAGAAATGTCTTTAGGTCTTCTGCCCATTTTTTTTTTTTTTTTAGTCTTTTTGCTATTTCTTGGGCCGCTCCTGTGGCATGTGGAGGTTCCCAGGCTAGGGGTTGAATCGGAGCTGTAGCTGCCAGCCTATGCCAGAGCCACAGCAACGTGGGATCTGAGCTGGATCTGCAACCTACACCACAGCTCACGGCAATGCCGGATCGTTAACCCACTGAGCAAGGGCAGGGACTGAACCCGCAACCTCATGGTTCCTAGTCGGATTCGTTAACCACTGCGCCATGACGGGAACTCCTTCTGCCCATTTTTTGATTGGGCTTTTGTTTTTTGCTTTTGAGCTGTTTGAGCTGTTTATATATTTTGGATATTAAACCCTTGTCTGTCACATCATTTACAAATATTTTCTCCCATTCAATAAGCTGTCTTTTTATTTGTTTGTTTGTTTCCTCTGCTGTGCAAAAGCTTGTAAGTTTGATTAGGTCCCATTTATTTATTTTTTTGCTTTATTTCTATTGCCTTGGTTCTGACCTAAGAAAACATTGGTATGGTTTATGTCAGAGAATGTTTTGCCTATGTTTTCTTCCAAGAATTTTATGGTGTCATGTCTTATATTTAAGTCTTGAAGCCATTTTGAGGTTTTTTGGTGGTTGTTGTTAGTATTTATTTTTTATTTATTTTATTTTGTTTTATTTACCTATTTATTATTAAAGTATAGTTGATTTACACTATTTTGCTAATTTCTGCTGTACAACAAAGTTATACACATATATACCTCCTTTTTTATATTCATTTCCATTATGGTTTATCTCAGGAGACTGGATATAGTTCCCTGTGCTAGACAGTAGGACCTCATTGTCATCCATTTTAAATAGTTTACATCTACTACCTCTAAATTCCAAGTCCATCCCTCTCCCTACCCTCCCTCCTCCTTGGCAACCACAGGTCTGTTCCATTTTGAGTTTATTTTTGTGTATGGTGTGAGGGAGTGTTCTAACTTCATTGATTTACATCACTTAGTGTAATATTTTTGAGGTTCATCTGCACTGTAACATCTATCTGTGCCTCATTCCTTTTAATATTCCATTGCATGGATATGCCACATTTTGTTGATCCAGTCAAGGAGAGGATTTTTAAAAAGTCTGCTAACTGACTCTTAAAATTGTGGCAAAATTGTGAGTTCCCTTGTGGCACAGTGGGTTAAGGACCTGGCATTGTCACTGCAGCAGCTCAGGTCCTGCTGCCATGGAGTGGGTTTGATCTCTGGCCTAGGGATCAAACTTCCACATGGCATGCATGGCCAGAAAAGATTGTGGTAAAATAAACATAACATCAAGTTTACCATTTTAGCTATTTTAAAGCACACAGGTCAGTAACGTTAAGTATATTCACATTGTTGTGCAACTATCACCACTAACCATCTCCTTAGGAGGGGATTTTTTTTTTTTTTTTTTTTTTTGCTTTTTAGGGCTGTGCCCACAGCATATGGAAGTTCCCAGGCTAGGGGTCCAATTAAAGCTGTAGCTGCTGGCCTACACCACAGCCACAGCAACACCAGATCTGAGCTACATCTGCAAGCTACACCATAGTTCATGGCAATGCGGGATCCTTAACCCACTGAGCAAGGCCAGGGATCGAACCTACATCTTCATGGATACTAGTCAGGTTCGTTAACCACTGAGCCACGATGGGAACTCCGGGAAGGGATTTTTTTTTTTTGCCTTTTCTGGAGCCGCTCCCGCGGCATATGGAGGTTCCCAGGCTAGGGGTCTCATCAGAGCTGTAGCCACAGGCCTACGCCAGAGCCACAGCAACTCGGGATCTGAGCCGCGTCTGCGACCCACACCAGAGCTCACGGCAACACTGGATCCTTAACCCACTGAGTAGGGCCAGGGATCGAACCCGCAACCCCATGCTTCCTAGCCAGATTCGTTAACCACTGCACCATGATGGGAACTCCCAGGAGGGGGTGGTTTTAACTTTTCAGTTTTCTTAAAGCCTCCTATAGAAAAACTGTTTCTCTGCTCATGAAACTTTATTTTTTTTTTAGCCCAGAAGTTCCAGGGCTAGAGATCAAACCTGAGCCACACCAGTGACAATGCCAAATCCTTACCTGCTGTGCCACCAGAGAACTCTAGCTCATGACGCTTCTGATACCCAATGTGTGGAATTTTCTTCTCTATACCAATCAATTTTCCAACTCTAGTTTAGACGTCAACTGGGTGCTCTGTAATTCAATTCTGACACCGACCTCCTGGATTTAGTCTCAGATTCCTCAGTTTAGGGGCTTAGTCTCACAAGTTTGTCCTTACTTTAGATATAAGCAGTGGGTTCCCCCAGGCACCCACACTTCTGTCCAATGTGATTTCAAAGTCAGGGGTTTCCACAAGCCCCTTCCTTCCAGTTTTGATAATTTGCTAGAATGGCTCTCAAAACTCAGAAATATTTACTTATGTTTATGGTTTTTATTATAAAGGATACAATTGAACAGCCAATAAAGAGGTATATGATGAGGTCTGTCCCTGTGCTGTTGGGGTGCACCACCCTCCTGGCACATGGATGTGTACCCCAACCCAGAAGCTCTCAGAACTTCATAGTTCAGTACTTTTTACGGAGGCTTCATCATATAGGCATGATCAATTATGAATTTAATTTCCAGCCGCTCTTTCCTCCCCAGAGGATGGGGGCATGTGAGGCTGAAAGTTCCAAGCTTCTAATCAAGGCTTGGTTTTGCTGGTGACCAGCCCCATCCTAAAGCTGTTTAGGAGCCCACCAGGAGTCATCTCATTAGAATAGAAGACATTCCTATCACCCAGGAATTTCCAAGGGATTTAGGAGTTCTGTATACTTGTATTACTCAGGAAATTACAAGGGTTTTGGGAGCTCTCTGTTAGGAACTGGGGGCAGAGACCAAATATGTATTTCTTATTATGTCACATCTTCACTAACATATCACTCCTAGATCAAGAAATCTGTCATGATGAGCTATGATGATGCAAAATGTGGTTTACTTTGATATTTCAGATGGTTCTACTGTCTTTAGGATCCCAGTTTCTATCCTATGGATATCTTTTTTCAGTAAGGAGCTTTCAAAGAATCTTCACTCTCTTCTCTATGCCTTTGACGCATGCACATGAAGGCTCTCTGGACCAAGCACCCTCCAGAAAGACCCTAGCTTCTGTTCTCTCCATCCATATGGACCACACAATCAGACCCTGGCCATTTCCATTCATCTCAAGACTGCATTTTAGTGACTCAGTCTCCTGGGCCCCTGCATCTTCCAACCAGGACCTTTTCCCTCCCAGGTGGAGACATCATATGGGAGCCTGCAGCCTCACTTCCACCTGCTCCCCCAGCCCCCTTTCCCATGCCGCATCAGCATCACCCAGTGTGTATTTGCAGCAATAGGAAATGATGGTGGTTCCTTCTGGCAGGAGCACAGAGAGAAAGCTGCTCTCAGGAAGGAGCAAGTGATAGCTCTGCAGTTTTCATGTGAGTGTTTTTCTTTGGAGGGAGGAGATAGGCAGCTGGAAAGGGAGAGACTGGAAGGAAGGGAAAGAGGGAGGGGCAGGAGCCCAGGCTCCTTGCCAACCTGGGCAGGAGGAGGGGGGCAAACAGCTTTGTTTCAGGCAACAGGAGCAGCAGCAGCAAAACAATTCCTGGAAATTTATTCTTTCTCCTTCCTCTCCCTTCCCCCTCTCCCCCACCCCCCACAAATATGTAGACAAGACATTGTAATCAACAATCAGAAAGGAAGGAAGGTACCAGGGAGGAGTTGTTGGGAGGCACAGATAAAGGCAGGCAGTTTCCCAGGGTCAGGAGGGGGCCAAAGGCTTGTGCCTGGACCCTGGAGGAAGAGGCATCTCAGGAATCCCCCCACTTGCCCAGCCTGTGTGGCCAAAGACCTTACTTTGTGGGGCAGGTGGATGGTGGACAGGTCAAGGCTGAGGAGTTTGGCAACAATGGTACTTTATTCCCCAGCCAGAAGGTCGCAGAGTACAGAAGCCAAGTCCAACTTGAGAAGTCACTCTGCCATCCTGCCATGGCTTCCTCCCACCAGGGAGGCAGCTTTGTCTGCACAGGAGGACCAGATCAGGGGCTACCCAGGCTCCCCAAAGATGGATGTAGCGCAGTGACCCCATCCTTGCTCTGCTCAGATCTTCCCTGCTCCCTCATTCCTCTCAGAGACAGTGGAGAGAGCAGTAGTTTGGGGCCAGACCTGGCTTTGACTCTTTGTCCTGCCACTTAGTAGCTGTGTGATTTTGGGCAAGTTACTTTACCTTCCTGAGCCTCACTTTTTTTATATTGTAAAATGAGAATAATGGTGCTTTCTTGCAGGGTTATAGTATGGGATACATGGCATCGTATATGCAAAGCACTTGACGTAAGCATATCCCTTTTCCCACTTTTTGTGGATGAGGAGGGAGAACTCCCTTCTTGTGGAATTGATCTTGAGTCCCACCTACACTAGCCTTTTTTTTTTTTTTTCTTTTCTCTCTATCTCTCTCTGAAATGGATCAACACCAGCTTCCTCTTTTATTTAGTTGTCTGATGTTGTGTTTCTTACATGGAAGATGAAGAACCCCAAACACCATTATGAATCACCAGAGAAAGATGTAAATTTATATCTTTCTCCTTCTTTCCCTATCCCCTCTTTAAAAAAACAAATAAACAAACAAACAAAAACAAACACACACAAAAACCCAGTGAAAGTAATAGCTGGCAGTTACTGAGCACACACCATTTGCCCGCCTGATTGCAGTGTATATCCAGGTATCACCTCATTTAATCCTCATAGAAACTTAACTAAGTGGGTTCTATTGTAGACAGGGAAACTGAGGCATGGAGAGGTTAAACAACTTGCCTAATGCTAGTAGTTCAGTAAACTCTTATTACAGAAATTATTGAGCTGGATGCTGATGCTTGATGGCTTTAGGTGGTCTGTGAACTCACAGACAAATATATACAAAATCCTTGGAGTTCCCGCTGTGGCTCAGTGGTTATGAACTGACTAGTACCTATGAAAATGCAGATTCAGTCCCTGGCCCTGGACAGTGGGTTAAGGATCTGGTGTTGCCATGAGCCGTGGTGTAGGTTTCAGATACCACTCAGATCTGGTGTGGCTGTGGCTGTGGTGCAGGGTGGCAGCTGTGGCTGATTTGGCCCCAAGCCTGGGAACTTGCCTATGCCACGGGTGCAGCCCTAAAAAGCAAAAAAAAAAAAAAAAAAAAAAAAAATCCTGTCTATTGTATTAGGTCATTTTTATGGGCCTTCAAGCCTTCCTTGGATGCCCAGTGTGGTCCACGATGTCCCAAAGATTAAAAATGATGACCCTAGGAGTTCCCGTCGTGGCGCAGTGGTTAACGAATCCGACTAGGAACCATGAGGTTGCGGGTTCGATCCCTGTCCTTGCTCAGTGGGTTAACAATCCGGCGTTGCTGTGAGCTGTGGTGTAGGTTGCAGACGCGGCTCGGATCCCGTGTTGCTGTGGCTCTGGCGTAGGCCAGTGGCTACAGCTCCGATTTGACCCCTAGCCTGGGAACCTCCATATACCGCGGGAGCGGCCGAAGAAATGGCAAAAAAACAGAAAAACAAACAAACAAAAAATGACGACCCTAGAAATGTTTCTCATGGACACAGGCCGGGACCAAAAAGTAGGGTAGGGCTTCAGGGACTCAGCCCTGGGAATTCTGGGAAATTTCTTGAGTGAGGGCGAAACCCCCTCACTCTCCCTCACCTTCCTGAGAGAGTGTGGGTGGGTGTGCGTGCTAGTTTAAGGAAGAGGAGGCTTGGAGAGAGACTGAGACTGGAAGCGCCCCGGGGTACCCTTCCCCCAGGGGAGTTGGCGCCATCCATAAGCCTCTCAGAATTCCTCAGCTCTTCCCCCTTCACTTTGCTGTCCCTCCCCTCCCGCCTCTCCTTCAAATTCCCCCACCTTCTGACCTGAAGCACCTCCCCTGGGGTCTCCATAGATGTGCTGTTTTTTGCTGATTCCAGATTTATGCCATTTTTACTGATGTGTGTTAAGCACCTAATGTGTACAAGACAGAAATCTCCCTTGAAATCTCCAGTGCTTCCTGAGGCCCCAGCTTCCTAAGGTTTCCTCCTTTTTTTTCTTTTGTCTTTTTAGGGCTGCACCCATGGCATATGGAGGTTCTCAGGTTAGGGGTTGAATTGGAGCTACTGCTGCTGGCCTACACCACAGCCACAGCAACACAGGATCCCACAGCAACATAGGATCCAAGCCACGTCTTCGATCTACACCGCAGCTCATGGCAGCTCCGGATCCTTAACCCACTGAGCAAGGCCATGGATCGAACCTGTGTCCTCTGAGCAATAGTTGGGTTCTTAACCCACTGAGCCACTATGGGAACTCCAGGTTTCACCCTTTTGATGACAGCATACAGGTTCTTAGACTCTTAGAGAGCTGGAGTTCAGGGGACTCACTGAAGTCATCCTTATTCCACCACCTCATTATAAAGATGAGGGAGATGGAGGCTTTGGGGAATTTCATCTTGTCAGACAATGTAAGAAATGCAAGTGAAAAAGGATGTGGAGCAGGTTGTTGCAGTGGACACCCAGTCATCTCTGTCAGATGCGAGGCACTGCCCAGTCCTGGAAATACAAAGTGATGAGACTCAGCCTTCTCCCTCCAGGGGCTGTGAGTCAGCAGTTCGCTAGTGCTCAGCACAGTCTTGAGTGTTGCTTTATTAACAAGAAACCATTGCTTCAGACTTAACCTGCAGTTTCTGGATTTCTATCATTTCATTCCCCACAAATATGATTATTGAGTCAGTTCGTAGCCCCATGGGGAAAGGTGTTCAAGGGGTTTGGCCCCACCTCCAGAAGTCCTCTGCAGAGGATCAGGGAAAACTGGAGTGATTAGGACTCTAGTTTCTGCTAGCACTTACTGAAAGACACAAAACGCTGATGCTTCCTGTAGGGCTCCACCTGCGGCTAAAACTCATGAGCCCCACCGACAAAGAGATCCTTCTCTTCAAAGACACTCAGAGCCACAGCATATCTCACCCCACGCTCTGGTCTCCTTCCTGGGGTGGGAGAAGCAGGTCCCGTTGGTAACTTGAACAGGGCTGGAGACCAGTCCATCAGAGGCCACAGGGGTGCCATGTAGGAGTTGCACTGCTCACCAGCTCTGTTCTAATCCCTCTAGAGACTGGGATCCTCCCCTCCCTGTGAAAGCCCCTCCATACAGAGCTTTTCTGGGGACCAGTCTCTAGTCCCTTCTGGAGCCTCCTGGGGGGCAGCTCCCTTGTCCTCCCCCTCTTCACCCTGATACAAACTCAACTCCCCCCTTTTCCCAGGGATTGGGTTTCCCAGCCCTCCCCACTTGGGGGACTTGGATTTCCCATTAACTTTTGTCACAGTCCAAACCAGTCTTTTGTGCCCATCTTGCCTCAGCATCTGAGTGGTCTGGTTTCTGAGTGTGGTGCAGGGCAAGGCAGGAACTCGGCACAGATGGGCATACAGAGGGCAGTGTAGCTGGGCACCCAGGGCTGTGGTCAGGCATCTTCCATTGATTATTCTATTGGTCAAAATTTCCAATGATTATTTTACCGTTAAAACTACCAGTTGAGACATTCACGCACTCAGATGCATGCTAGAGCTTCACGGTTAATCTGATGACTCCAGATTTTTAAATTATTATATACACGTGCACACACACACACACACACGCACACACACGCGCGCACACACACATGTAAAAACAAGAGATACAGAGTAAGCCCCAGACACAGTATACAAACTGAAATCAAAGCATCAATTATTCACTTTATAACTTGGTGGTATGTGTTCTGAAGGTTTGGACGCACACCCAGGAATCCTCTCCCAAATGTCAAGAACTGGGAGGTTCCAAAGCCCTGATCTTACGGGGTCAGGGCTGCACTGAGATAGTGTCCATGGAACACAGTGTGGACTGTGACTCAAGGTCCCCAGCTCAGACAAGGCAGAACAAGACGTGCAGAGCAAGGAAAAGAAGGGCCTGCAAACCAGCCCAAGTCCTCCCCCCAGGCCCCCAGCAGAGCCCCCTTCCTCCTCCTCCAGGCTTCCTGCCTTGGGGAGGGAGCCATCTCTGGTCTGAAGGACACGTGCAGGGCTGGAACCCATGCCAAGGGGCTGCATGCAGCTGCTCTAAGGACGTTTTTCTACTCACTGCTTCCGTTGCGAGTCCTGGTCCTTTCTGAGAACAGGGTCGGTGAGTCCCCACTGCAGCTCTCACACCCTGCAAGCCCCAGACAGTCAGCCAGCACCTGAAGGCAGCGTTTTTCTGTACATTTTGGGACCCTCGCTCCCGGTAGGAGGGCTGCAATATCTCTCGGGCTGGAAACAAGCGTGCACAGTAGTGCCGCCTCCTCCCCTGGTAGCTGCTCCCCTGTTGCCTTCGGGTCCCCCTGTCAGAGGACCCATCCAGGCTGGCAAGATGGAAGGAGTGGGTGTGGGATGCCCTCTTGACTGACCGTGGTCCCGCTGAGACGCTGCGGGGCGCCAGCAGAGGGCGCACGCGTCCTCAGCAGCCCGCCTGAGGCTCACAGGTGCTGCCCTGGAATCTGGGGGAGCTGCCCGCCCAGGACGTCCCTGTGGGGACTCTTGTCAGTGAGTCTCCCTGACAGGGTCGCCTCCCCGGAACGTCTCCTTCAGGCCCTTGCAGCTCCCAGGTGAGTGAGTGTCGCCTCAGGCCGCTTTGCTCTCTCACTGACTCTCCCGACACCTTCCCTTCCCGGGAAGCTGGTTCCCACCTGGAATGCGGTTTGAAACCCCTGAGAGCCCCGCGAGCCTCACTCTAAGGTCAGGCTTCAGGAGGAGGAAGCCGGTGGCCTGAGGGCTGGGACGTTGTGCTGCAAGGCTCCTTGGGATGTTATGGCTGCAGGCTTAGTGGTCTCGGAGCAGCAAAAGGTCTGTTTCTCTGAGTAAAGAAACCGTGACCTCATGTGTCAGCAGGGGTTGTGTTTGCCCAGGATGTGCATGTCCCCTGGCTTCCCGACAGTGTCCAGGGCACCATCCTTCATCCTTGGCTTCTTCCTCCTCCCCCTGTGGAAGCCCTTGTGGGAGGGTCCCGGTCGAGCCCCAGGAGGCAGGGACGGGCTGGCTTCTGCAGGACCAGGCTCTCGATTGCTGTGGCCACCTGCCACGTTGAGGGACAAAGACTCTCAGGACCACAGTGAGCTCCTGCAGGTGACAGTTCCAAGGAGAGGCCGAGTCTGTGCCCGGCTCTGTGTTTTCCGGCTGCTGGGGTGGGTTCCAGGGGCACTTGAGCCTCTGGTTCCTCGGGGCAGCCTCTCCTTCCTTCGCTGCCAGGGCCTCTGGCCTGAGCTGCCTCAGCGGTGGGAGGTGGGAGCTGTGAGACGTGTGGACGGTGAGGCGCTGGCCAGCGCCGAGCACCTGGCTCCTGATGTCCCTGCCCCGCTCGCAGCTCGGGGCCCCTGATGGTTCCAGCCCCTTGAGCGCCTGGCATCCTCCCCTCCCTGTGACAGCCCCTGTCTCCAGTCCCTTCTGGAGCCTCCCTGGGGGGGGCAGCTCCCTCGTCCTCACCCGCTTCACCCTGGTATGAACTCAACTCTCCCCTTTTCCCAGGGATTGGGCTTCCCAGCCCTCCCCACTTTGGGGGACTTGGATTTCCCATTAACTTTTGTCACAGTCCAAACCAGTCTTTGTGCCCGTCTTTCCTCAGTGTCTGAGTGGTGTGGCTTCTGGGGGTGGTGGAGGGCAAGGCAGGAACTCGGCACAGATGGGCAGGCAGAGGGCATGTAGCTGGGCCCCCAGGGCTGTGGGTAGGGCATGTTCGGAGGATGTGCAGGGGGAACGCCTGTAAAATACAGACCAGCTTTGCGTGAGTCCTTCCATCAGCCCTCCCAGCCTCTGGGAGAAGTCTCAGCCTTGCCTTTGTCCCCACTCCCTTCTCGTCCCGCTCTTTGCCTCTGAGCTCAGACAACCCCCACTGGTGCCAGAACACCTTTGGTGTCCCAGAGAGCGACTGGGTCGGGAGAGGCCTTGCTCTCTTTGGCTCTCCTCCTAGTCCTGGAGGGGCGGAGGGGGACTTAGTCTTTCAGGAGTGCATCCTGTGTGCTGAGCCCGAGGGGAAGCCAGGCCCAGAGGCTAAGCCAGCTGCCAGGGTCACACACAGGTTGGTAGCCGAGCTGGGTTGGAAGCCCCGTGTGTCTTGATTCCAAGGGTATTCCCTTTGTAAGGACCCCCAGTTCTCAGAGACCCTGGTCACAGAATTAAATAGGAAAAAGAGAGAAGGTAGTTCTGAGCCATGATCCTAGGTTATAAAGGTCCAGAGGGTGTCTGTGTTAGTGGTGGGGTGGGGTGGGGGGGTGGGGGCGGATTGGTGTGGGTGGGGGGGAGAGCGGAGGGGGAGGGAAATCAGGAGGCGTGGGAAGGCAGGAAAGGGTCGTCAGGATAGTGCACGTTGGCCTAGTGGGTTGGATGAACGTGCAGTGTCATCTGTTGGAAATGGTGTAACACGCAAGTTTGACCAGAAGCAAGGGTGCTCAGTAAGAATGATGATCAGGAAAGACCTGAGGACTCCCTGCCAGAGAGCCTGAGGCTGACCGGCCAACCAAGAGCCTGTCTGTTCGTAAGTCCTCCTGTTTGAGCAGCAGCCAAACTCCAGTCTTACCCCAGCCTGTCTGTTTCTGTCCCCTGCAAAGCCATGTGGCTGTACCTGGCGGTCCTCGTGGGCCTGTACTACCTCCTGCGCTGGCACCGGGAGAGGCAGGTGGTGAGCCACCTGAGGGACAAGTATGTCTTCATCACGGGCTGTGACTCGGGCTTCGGGAACCTGCTGGCCAGGCAGCTGGACGTGCGGGGCTTGAGGGTCCTGGCTGCATGTCTGACGGAGCAGGGGGCCCAGCAGCTGAGGAAGCAGACGTCAGACAGGCTGGAGATGGTGCTCCTGGACGTGACCAAGACAGAGAGCGTTGCTGCGGCCAAGGAGTGGGTGAAGGAGCGTGTGGGGACAGAGGTACCACCCAGCTGTCTCACGTCCGAGTCTTGTGTCTGTGTGAAGGGGAGCCCCCCTGTCAGCTCCCCGGGGAAGAGTCCCAGCGTGTTTTCCAGGCCTTGGGGTCCTCCCTGTGTTCTTGCCCTCACGCAGCTGCCCAGCCCAGCCCCTGCCCCCCCTCCCGACCGTGGGGCTCTGCAGTTTGGGGAGAGTGTTCCCTGCTGGGGCTGTGTCCTTGCAGACCTCCTGCCTGGTGTCCCCTCCTGTCTGAGCAGGAGGTCTGGGTTTCTTGACGCTGAGTGACCAGGGTGCTCCCAGGGTGCTCAGGGCCCACTTTCTGGAGGAGGGCTGGGGCCGGGGTCTCTGGCTGGGAGGCTGCACGGGTGGCGGGGGTAGGGGGTGGCTTTGGAGCTGGGCTGTGTTCTCAGCACTTGGCAGGTTTTTTCTGGGGCCCGTATTTGTCCCTACTCTGGTTTAAATGTCACCTATTTTTGGCGATGTCATCCATTTTTGGCGATGACACTGAGCTCTCAGGACCTGTCTGAGGAAAATCAGAAAACTACAATGGTTCGTTTCTTCTGTCTCTCTAGTTAGTTCTCTCTCTTAGTTTTCTGTTTTTCTTTTTCTTCTGCTCTCTCTTTTTTTTTTTTCTTAAACTACAATTGTGCCTGTGTTTTATTGGGAAGGCAAGAACTTTAATTTCTATTGTGTAAGTGTAGATGTACCACATCATCAGTTTGGAAACTCAGGAAGTACGGGGATTAAAGCCAAACTCAAAATCTTACCACCCAGAGATAAGCACTGTTAACACTTTGCATACATGGTATTATATTTTGCACATAACTGGTATTCTGTTCTTTCCACTAAAGAAAATGTGCAATTTCATGACACAATACAAATTTCTTCAAAAACGTAGTAAGCTATGACTGAGCATATAGTATGCTTTACAACAGCATCACTTACCAAAAAGCACCCCATCGTATGAGTGTAATTGTTTCCTACCTTTCAATCATCATAGTCAGCATAGATGATGTCTTGCTAAACGTCTTTTCTACCCAATTCTCTCCCCTATAACCATGTGCGTTGATTGTGTCTTTCATGACAAATAGTTGGAGAATATACTTCCTACAAGGGCGGGCCTGTTACTGAGCAGGGGAGCGAGTCAACTCCCTGTGTCAATTCTTCCGGCACCCCTGCCCCAGCATCCCCCATACCTGTCCTGCTGCCCTGTTTCTGGTGGTTATTAAGTCTTTTTTAAAACCTTGGGATTGTGTCTGAATCTTGCAGAGAGGTTTCCCTGAAGCTGGATGGGTCTTCCCTTAGGAGGGGGGCAACAGGTGCCTCCCCTGTAGGTGGGAGGAATGGGTGGAATTTTCTGGGGTATGGGTTGAAATCTGTGTCCGAGGGTGTGGAGTAAAAGAGACCGCCTTCCCTACCCATGAAGGCATACCCATTGGAACACCCCAGATGCTGTGGGAACCTTGCACAATATTGATGCAGGTGTTTCAAAGCCAGTCCCCTGAGGTCAGTGCCAGCCCCGTGAACCTGTTCCCCCACACCTGGGATTTCGGAAACGTTTTTCCCAACCAATGTGCACCCAGATGTGACCCATCTGTTTTGCTCTGGTCTTTCACCATCGCCTCTTTTCTTCTTCTCTTCCCCTCCCTTCCTCACTCTCTCTGTCTGTGTGTCTCTTTCCCTCATACGACCTGTGCCGCTCTCAGTACTGAAGCCTCAGGAAATCTGAAAATGTAGGTGACTGTTCCTAACGTCTGCTGTGAGAACCCCACACTCAGATGCATGCTAGAACTTCATGGTTGTACTGAAGTCTCCATATTTTTCAATATTTTTATACACACAGCAAGCCCCAGACATAGTACACACTGGAATCAAATAACCAGCATTATTCACTTTACAAACTTGGTGGTATATGTTCTGAGGGTTTGGACGCACACCCAGGAATCCTCTCCCAAATGTCAAGAACTGGGAGTTCCAAAGCCCTGATCTTACGGGGTCAGGGCTGCACTGAGATAGTGTCCATGGAACACAGTGTGGACTGTGACTCAAGGTCCCCAGCTCAGACAAGGCAGAACAAGACGTGCAGAGCAAGGAAAAGAAGGGCCTGCAAACCAGCCCAAGTCCTCCCCCCAGGCCCCCAGCAGAGCCCCCTTCCTCCTCCTCCAGCTTCCTGCCTTGGGGAGGGAGCCATCTCTGGTCTGAAGGACACGTGCAGGGCTGGAACCCATGCCAAGGGGCTGCATGCAGCTGCTCTAAGGACGTTTTTCTACTCACTGCTTCCGTTGCGTGTCCTGGTCCTTTCTGAGAACAGGGTCGGTGAGTCCCCACTGCAGCTCTCACACCCTGCAAGCCCCAGACAGTCAGCCAGCACCTGAAGGCAGCGTTTTTCTGTACATTTTGGGACCTCGCTCCAGGTAGGAGGGCTGCATATCTCTCGGGCTGGAAACAAGCGTGCACAGTTAGTGCCGCCTCCTCCCCTGGTAGCTGCTCCCCTGTTGCCTTCGGGTCCCCCTGTCAGAGGACCCATCCAGGCTGGCAAGATGGAAGGAGTGGGTGTGGGATGCCCTCTTGACTGACCGTGGTCCCGCTGAGACGCTGCGGGCGCCAGCAGAGGGCGCACGCGTCCTCAGCAGCCCGCCTGAGGCTCACAGGTGCTGCCCTGGAATCTGGGGGAGCTGCCCGCCCAGGACGTCCCTGGGGACTCTTGTCAGTGAGTCTCCCTGACAGGGTCGCCTCCCCGGAACGTCTCCTTCAGGCCCTTGCAGCTCCCAGGTGAGTGAGTGTCGCCTCAGGCCGCTTTGCTCTCTCACTGACTCTCCCGACCTTCCCTTCCCGGGAAGCTGGTTCCCACCTGGAATGCGGTTTGAAACCCCTGAGAGCCCCGCGAGCCTCACTCTAAGGTCAGGCAGGCTTCAGGAGGAGGAAGCCGGTGGCCTGAGGGCTGGGACGTTGTGCTGCAAGGCTCCTTGGGATGTTATGGCTGCAGGCTTAGTGGTCTCGGAGCAGCAAAAGGTCTGTTTCTCCTGAGTAAATAAAACCAACCGCGACCTCATGTGTCAGCAGGGTTGTGTTTGCCCAGGATGTGCATGTCCAGGCACCATCCTTCATCCTTGGCTTCTTCCTCCTCCCCCTGTGGAAGCCCTTGTGGGGGGTCCCGGTCGAGCCCCAGGAGGCAGGACGGGCTGGCTTCTGCAGGAACCAGGCTCTCGATTGCTGTGGCCACCTGCCACGTTTAGGGACAAAGACTCTCAGGACCACAGTGAGCTCCTGCAGGTGACAGTTCCAAGGAGAGCCGAGTCTGTGCCCGGCTCTGTGTTTTCCGGCTGCTGGGGTGGGTTCCAGGGGCACTTAGCCTCTGGTTCCTCGGCTCCTCTCCTTCCTTCGCTGCCAGGGCCTCTGGCCTGAGCTGCCTCAGCGGTGGGAGGTGGGAGCTGTGGACGTGTGGACAGTGAGGCGCTGGCCAGCGCCGAGCACCTGGCTCCTGATGTCCCTGCCCTGCTCGCAGCTCGGGCCCCTGATGGTTCCAGCCCCTTGAGCGCCTGGCATCCTCCCCTCCCTGTGACAGCCCCTGTCTCCAGTCCCTTCTGGAGCCCCCTGGGGGGGGCAGCTCCCTCGTCCTCGCCCCCTTCAACCCTGGTACGAACTCAACTCTCCCCTTTTCCCAGGATTGGGCTTCCCAGCCCTCCCCACTTTGGGGGACTTGGATTTTCCCATTAACTTTTGTCACAGTCCAAACCAGTCTTTTTGCCCGTCTTTCCTCAGTGTCTGAGTGGTGTGGCTTCTGGGGGTGGTGGAGGGCAAGGCAGGAACTCGGCACAGATGGGCAGGCAGAGGGCAGTGTAGCTGGGCCCCCAGGGCTGTGGGGAGGGCATGTTCGGAGAGTGCAGGGGGAACGCCTGTCAGACCAGCTTTGCGTGAGTCCTTCCATCAGCCCTCCCAGCCTCTGGGAGAAGTCTCAGCCTTGCCTGTGTCCCCCACTCCCTTTCTCGTCCCCGCTCTTTTGCCTCTGAGCTCAGACACCCCCACTGGTGCCAGAACACCTTTGTGTCCCAGAGAGCGACTGGGTCGGGAGAGGCCTTGCTCTCTTTTGGCTTCTCCTCCTAGTCCTGAGGGGCGGAGGGGGACTTAGTCTTTCAGGAGTGCATCCTGTGTGCTGAGCCCGAGGGGAAGCCAGGCCCAGAGGCTAAGCCAGCTGCCAGGGTCACACACAGGTTGGTAGCCGAGCTGGGTTTGGAAGCCCCGTGTGTCTTGATTCCAAGGGTATTCCCTTTGTAAGGACCCCCCAGTTCTCAGAGACCCTGGTCACAGAATTAAATAGGAAAAAGAGAGAAGTAGTTCTGAGCCATGGATCCTAGGTTATAAAGGTCCAAGGGTGTCTGTGTTTAGTGGTGGGGTGGGTGGGGGGTGGGGCGGATTGTGTGGGTGGGGGAGGCGGATGGGGGAGGGAAATCAGGGCGTGAAGGCAGGAAAGGGTCGTCAGGAATAGTGCACTGGCCTAGTGGGTTGGATGAACGTGCAGTGTCATCTGTTGGAAATGGTGTAACACGCAAGTTTGACCAGAAGCAAGGGTGCTCAGCAAGAATGATGATCAGGAAAGACCTGAGGACTCCCTGCCAGAGAGCCTGAGGCTGACCGGCCAACCAAGAGCCTGTCTGTTCGTAAGTCCTCCTGTTTGAGCAGCAGCCAAACTCCAGTCTTACCCCAGCCTGTCTGTTTCTGTCCCCTGCAAAGCCATGTGGCTGTACCTGGCGGTCCTCGTGGGCCTGTACTACCTCCTGCGCTGGCACCGGGAGAGGCAGGTGGTGAGCCACCTGAGGGACAAGTATGTCTTCATCACGGGCTGTGACTCGGGCTTCGGGAACCTGCTGGCCAGGCAGCTGGACGTGCGGGGCTTGAGGGTCCTGGCTGCATGTCTGACGGAGCAGGGGGCCCAGCAGCTGAGGAAGCAGACGTCAGACAGGCTGGAGACGGTGCTCCTGGACGTGACCAAGACAGAGAGCGTTGCTGCGGCCAAGGAGTGGGTGTGAAGGAGCGTGTGGGGGACAGAGGTACCACCCAGCTGTCTCACGTCCGAGTCTTGTGTCGGTGTGAAGGGGAGCCCCCCTGTCAGCTCCCCGGGGAAGAGTCCCAGCGTGTTTTCCAGGCCTTGGGGTCCTCCCTGTGTTCTTGCCCTCACGCAGCTGCCCAGCCCAGCCCCTGCCCCCCCTTTCCCGACCGTGGGGCTCTGCAGTTTGGGGAGAGTGTTCCCTGCTGGGGCTGTGTCCTTGCAGACCTCCTGCCTGGTGTCCCCTCCTGTCTGAGCAGGAGGTCTGGGTTTCTTGACGCTGAGTGACCAGGGTGCTCCCAGGGTGCTCAGGGCCCACTTTCTGGAGGAGGGCTGGGGCCGGGGTCTCTGGCTGGGAGGCTGCACGGGTGGCGGGGGTAGGGGGTGGCTTTGGAGCTGGGCTGTGTTCTCAGCACTTGGCAGGTTTTTTCTGGGGCCCGTATTTGTCCCTACTCTGGTTTAAATGTCACCTATTTTTGGCGATGTCATCCATTTTTTGGCGATGACACTGAGCTCTCCAGGACCTGTCTGAGGAAATCAGAAAACTACAATGGTTCGTTTCTTCTGTCTCTCTAGTTAGTTCTCTCCTCTAGTTTCTGTTTTCTTTTTCTTCTGCTCTCTCTTTTTTTTTTCTTAAACTACAATTGTGCCTGTGTTTTATTGGGAAGGCAAGAACTTTAATTTCTATTGTGTAAGTGTAGATGTACCACATTATCAGTTTGGAAACTCAGGAAGTACGGGGATTAAGCCAAACTCAAAATCTTACCACCCAGAGATAAGCACTTTAACACTTTGCATACATGGTATTATATTTTGCACATAACTGGTATTCTGTTCTTTCCACTAAAGAAAATGTGCAATTTCATGACACAATACAAATTTCTTCAAAAACGTAGTAAGCTATGACTGAGCATATAGTATGCTTACAACAGCATCACTTACCAAAAAGCACCCCATCGTATGAGTGTAATTGTTCCTACTTTCAATCATCATAGTCAGCATAGATGATGTCTTGCTAAACGTCTTTTCTACCCAATTCTCTCCCCTATAACCATGTGCGTTGATTGTGTCTTTCATGACAAATAGTTGGAGAATATACTTCCTACAAGGGCGGGCCTGTTACTGAGCAGGGGAGCGAGTCAACTCCCTGTGTCAATTCTTCCGGCACCCCTGCCCCAGCATCCCCCATACCTGTCCTGCTGCCCTGTGTCTGGTGGTTATTAAGTCTTTTTTAAAACCTTGGGATTGTGTCTGAATCTTGCAGAGAGGTTCCCTGAAGCTGGATGGGTCTTCCCTTAGGAGACGGGGCAACAGGTGCCTCCCCTGTAGGTGGGAGGAATGGGTGGAATTTTCTGGGGTATGGGTTGAAATCTGTGTCCGAGGGTGTGGAGTAAAAGAGACCGCCTTCCCTACCCATGAAGGCATACCCATTGGAACACCCCAGATGCTGTGGGAACCTTGCACAATATTGATGCAGGTGTTTCAAAGCCAGTCCCCTGAGGTCAGTGCCAGCCCCGTGAACCTGTTCCCCCACACCTGGGATTTCGGAAACGTTTTTCCCAACCAATGTGCACCCAGATGTGACCCATCTGTTTGCTCTGGTCTTCTCACCATCGCCTCTTTTCTTCTTCTCTTCCCTCCCTTCCTCACTCTCTCTGTCTGTGTGTGTCTCTTTCCCTCATACGACCTGTGCCGCTCTCAGTACTGAAGCCTCAGGAAATCTGAAAATGTAGGTGACTGTTCCTAACGTCTGCTGTGAGAACCCCAACATGGGCTGTGAGAACCCCAGACTTTACCCCCCAAATTCCAGCCGATGGACCCACTAGCTTTCCTCAGCCTCAGGCTGTGCCTTCCTGAAATCTGGGTCCTTGCCCATTGTCACCAGGCAGGGGCTGGGCAGTGAGGACTGAGTCAGGAGGAAGCTGCCTTCTGTCTCCAACAGCTCCCAGGGGCTGCACTCCCCACCACCCGCAGGCAGCACGTTGTTATGTGTTCCAGCGCTCCCCATGCAGCCTCCCTCCTGAGGTCCCCACTGGATGGCAGGTGACATGGAACCAGGGCTGAGTCCTCACTCATGGGCCCAGCACAGGGTGGTCCTTTGCCCTCACTCTTCCCAGGACTCTGGGCCTGGTGAACAACGCTGGCATTTGCACGCCCATGGCTCCCAATGAGTGGCTGACCAAACAGGACTTCATGGTGATGCTGGATGTGAACCTGTTGGGGATGGTGGACGTGACCCTGCAGCTGCTGCCCCTCGTGAGGAAGACCAGGGGCCGTGTGGTCAACGTCTCCAGTGTCATGGGCCGGGTGTCCCTCTTTGGCGGCGGGCTACTGCCTGTCCAAGTACGGCGTTGAGGCCTTCTCAGACTCCCTCAGGTATGTCCTGGGACAGAGACCCGCCTGGGTCCTCCTGCTTCTGTGCCTCTGGGGCCTTTGCGTGGGTCTTGTCATCAGAGATTTAGAGGCTCTTCCCTTGAGCTCCCTCTGTCTTGCTCTGAGTAGGGCCTCTACTGGGAGGCAGCATTTTGTGTTTGGGGTGTCCACGTGGGGTCCCAGGCCCATAGAGTTTGATTCCGCATCTTCCTGCCTGGGATGAGGGCCCACATCAGAAAGTGTCGGAGGCAGAGTTGGAGCTGATATCACTTGGATGTGCAGCCCTCCCACGGGCTTCACTGCGATGGTATTTAGGTGCTGGCGGCCTGTGGGGAGTGTTCCCATGAAGCGGTTGATGAAGGGAGCTACTTAATCAACTCAGGGGTAGATAGTCCACTGGCTGCAGGGAGGAAGGTGGCTCTGATTGTGTGGGAGCTGTGGTCCACAGGCAGGTGGATGCTCTTGGGAGGACAGTTGGCAGAGGGTGGCTAGTGTAGCAGAAGGGATGGGGAGCCTGGGCAAGATGCAATGTGCAGAGCTGGTGACTGTTTGGATATGAGGGGAATTTGAGGGGATAGCGTTTGAGTGGTGCCTTGCAGCATGGTTGCCGGGGTTTAGAGCTGATAGCACAAATGTGTACAATGACTGGAAAAGTAATCAAGCTCTCTCTGGCAGCAAGACTGTCCTCACATGCTTTTTCCCCCCCAGGTTCTGTCCTTAACAAGCTCCCAGAATATCCAGCTTATTCCACCTTAATCGTATATTGGTGTCTTTTTTCATTTTTGGGGGGCCCAGGGCTATGGATTGAAGCCGCAACACAGCAGGGACCAGGCTCGATCCTTAGCTGCTGGGCCCCCCAGGGAATTCCCTGTGTTGTCGTTTACCATTTTTTCATGTTTTGGTTTGGAAGACCCTGACGTCCTTGTCCCTGTGTCTTCTTGCAGGAGGGAGCTCTCCTACTTTGGGGTGAAGGTGGCTATGATCGAGCCTGGCTTCTTCATGACCAATATGACCGCCGCTGAGGTGTTTTAATGGAAACCTCCAGGCAGCATGGCAGCAGGCCAGCCCAGAGGTCAAGGATTCTCTATGGAGACGCATTCATGGCTAACTGTGAGTGAGCTGTAGACCCTGGGGAGAAGAGCAAACCCTTGTCTAGGAGCCAGGGTCTGTCATTAGCGCCTCGTCCAATCTCAGGTCCTTCCTCCAGGCTCTGACTGCCCCCCACAGTGAGGGCATGTGCTCCATCCCCAGGGCCCTGTGTGGCCAACTGGTGACCTCAGGATCCAGGCTTGGTCGACTTGGGGACCACTGTCTCTCCGAAACTCTCATTATTTGGGGAGGATACTGAAGCCCGAGAGGAAGGACACCGTGGACTCATGGCAAGCTGGTGTTAGAGTCAGCTTTCTTCCAGGGGCCTAGATTCCTAGTGTTTGTAGACACCTCCAGTTTATGCCATGGACATGTTGCCAGGATAGATCCCGAGGAGGCTGAGTGTGGAGTGAGGTTCCTGGGCTAAGCGTTAGGGCCCCCCCCGCCCCCCGGTTGTACCATGGTTCCAATTTGGAATATGATTTGGAGGACCAAGCAATTTTCAGAAACTTTCGGGTTGCTCTGAAAGTGCGTGGGTTGGGAAGTGAAAATAGTTTGGATGGTTTCTTCTTCTGGACAGTCATGAAGACATATGACCTATTGAAGCCCCAGTGGTCTGGGAATCTGTCTTTGGTGACCAACTGCATGGAGCACGCCCTGACCTCCTGCCACCCCCGCACCCGATACTCACCTGGCTGGGACGCCAAGCTCTTCTACCTCCCCATGAGCTACTTGCCCACCTTCCTCGTGGATCTCATGATGTACTATGGTGCCCCTAGGCCTGCTAAGGTCCTGTAACCCAAGACCTGAGGTGCATGGCAGGGGGAGCTGGGGACCGTGTGAGGCGGGGATGCATCAGTGGGAGGGAAACAGAGTGGAGAGAGGGCTTCTCCCATCCCTGGGGACACCCATGCCCCTCCTCCCCAGGCTCCTCTGGGGACATGACTCAGGACTCTGGGAATATTAGGGAGAAGGGAACACGTTTTGTGGCTGAGTGACAGGGGCTAATAGCATAACCTGTGTCCTGTTCCTTGAGTGGTCTCTCAGTGCCGCCTTCTTCTTCTTTTTTTTTTTTTTGCTTTTTGGGGCCGCACCTGCAGCAACGGAAGTTGCCAGGCTAGGGGGCTGCTTAGAGCTACCACTGACGGCTTGTGCCACAGCCACAGCAACTTGGGATCTGAGCTGCGTCTGTGACCTACACTGCAGCTCTTGGTAAGGCCGGATCCTTAACCCACTGAGCAAGGCCAGGGATCAAATCCGCAACCTCATGGTTCCTAGTCATATTTGTTTCCTCTGTGCCACAACGGGAACTCCTCTCAGTGCCTTCTGATCCCCGTGCTACTGTGATAAATCCATACTTTTGGGGAGGGTGTGGGTTCTTGGGGTTTTCAGCCCCCTCTGCGCTGTCCCTGTCCACCTCTTCAGATGTGTCTTTCACGTGTCCAATTTCCGTCTTCCACAGAACATATGTGGACAGGGTTTGTGTGTGTGTAGAAACTTCTCTCCCATGAAAGTGTTACTAGAATGTTGGTACCGGCATCCCGGTTCTTGTTCATGGCAGTTGAAGAATGAACTCCGTGAACACACAGGCAACAAGCAAGCAAAGTCTTTATTAAAGGAAAGGAAATAGCTCCCAGGGTTGCTGGGAGGGGGGAGAAGAACCCCCTTCTTTATTGTCCTATAGGGATTTTTATTTCTTAAAGGTGGGAGGGGCACCAATGTGGGGTCCAGGAAAGATGTGGTTTTCTCCATTGGCCTTGCTCAATACCTGTATTGGTCCTTGTCTAAAGGGGGTTTAGGGTTGGAAATGTCCCGTGAGTTTTATGGTTTCTTTGTCCTTTTCTTCCCTTAGATTAAGTCACCTTTCCTCTCATTCCTTTTCTATCAGTTGAGGCGTGGGTAGAGATTCACATTTTCCTATAGTAAACATAGTCTGTGGGGAATGCACATTTCCTATAATAAAACAAGGCCTGTGGAGGGTTATCCCTGGAGCCCTTAAGCCACAAAGGTTAATCATATCATATCAAAGGAAGGTATGGGACCCCCAAGCTCCTAAGCTGACTACCTGAGTTAATGTTCTGCCTCAAAGGTACCTGTTGAACTAGAAGGTGACAAGCAGCCTGCCCCACCAGCGTAGGCGCCAACTCAGTAGACCTTGGCTGGAGAGGGGTGTCCTCAATGGGGGCCCTGACAGAGGATCTGGACACCAGTGCTTGGTTTATCATGGAACCAAAATTTTATTGATTATTTTTCCCCTAACATAACACTTCAAAGATCACCCACTCAGATGCATGCTAGACTTCATGGTTTGTACTGAAGTCTCCATATTTTTCAATATTTTTATACACACACAGCAAGCCCCAGACATAGTACCACACTGGAATCAAATAAACCAGCATTTATTCACTTTACAACTTGGTGGTATATGTTCTGAGGTTTGGACGCACACCCAGGAATCCTCTCCCAAATGTCAAGAACTGGGAGGTTCCAAAGCCCTGATCTTACGGGGTCAGGGCTGCACTGAGATAGTGTCCATGGAACACAGTGTGGACTGTGACTCAAGGTCCCCAGCTCAGACAAGGCAGAACAGACGTGCAGAGCAAGGAAAAGAAGGGCCTGCAAACCAGCCCAAGTCCTCCCCCCAGGCCCCCAGCAGAGCCCCCTTCCTCCTCCTCCAGGCTTCCTGCCTTGGGGAGGGAGCCCATCTCTGGTCTGAAGGACACGTGCAGGGCTGGAACCCATGCCAAGGGGCTGCATGCAGCTGCTCTAAGGACGTTTTTTCTACTCACTGCTTCCGTTGCGTGTCCTGGTCCTTTCTGAGAAACAGGGTCGGTGAGTCCCCACTGCAGCTCTCACACCCTGCAAGCCCCAGACAGTCAGCCAGCACCTGAAGGCAGCGTTTTTTCTGTACATTTTGGGACCTCGCTCCCGGTAGGAGGGCTGCATATCTCTCGGGCTGGAAACAAGCGTGCACAGTTAGTGCCGCCTCCTCCCCTGGTAGCTGCTCCCCTGTGCCTTCGGGTCCCCCTGTCAGAGGACCCATCCAGGCTGGCAAGATGGAAGGAGTGGGTGTGGGATGCCCTCTTGACTGACCGTGGTCCCGCTGAGACGCTGCGGGGCGCCAGCAGAGGGCGCACGCGTCTCAGCAGCACCCGCCTGAGGCTCACAGGTGCTGCCCTGGAATCTGGGGAGCTGCCCGCCCAGGACGTCCCTGTGGGGAACTCTTGTCAGTGAGTCTCCCTGACAGGGTCGCCTCCCCGGAACGTCTCCTTCAGGCCCTTGCAGCTCCCAGGTGAGTGAGTGTCGCCTCAGGCCGCTTTGCTCTCTCACTGACTCTCCCGACCCTTCCCTTCCCGGAAGCTGGTTCCCACCTGGAATGCGGTTTGAAACCCTGAGAGCCCCGCGAGCCTCACTCTAAGGTCAGGCAGGCTTCAGGAGGAGGAAGCCGTGGCCTGAGGGCTGGGGACGTTGTGCTGCAAGGCTCCTTGGGATGTTATGGCTGCAGGCTTAGTGGTCTCGGAGCAGCAAAAGGTCTGTTTCTCTGAGTAAAGAAGAAACCGACGACCTCATGTTGTCAGCAGGGGTTGTGTTTGCCCAGGATGCTCGCAGTGTCCAGGGCACATCCTTCATCCTTGGCTTCTTCCTCCTCCCCCTGTGGAAGCCCTTGTGGGAGGGTCCCGGTTCGAGCCCAGGAGGCAGGGACGGGCTGGCTGCTGCAGGACCAGGCTCTCGATTGCTGTGGCCACCTGCCACGTTGAGGGACAAAGACTCTCAGGACCACAGTGAGCTCCTGCAGGTGACAGTTCCAAGGAGAGGCCGAGTCTGTGCCCGGCTCTGTGTTTTCCGGCTGCTGGGGTGGGTTCCAGGGGCACTGAGCCTCTGGTCCTCGGGGCAGCCTCTCCTTCCTTCGCTGCCAGGGCCTCTGGCCTGAGCTGCCTCAGCGGTGGGAGGTGGGAGCTGTGAGACGTGTGGACAGTGAGGCGCTGGCCAGCGCCGAGCACCTGGCTCCTGATGTCCCTGCCCTGCTCGCAGGCTCGGGGCCCCTGATGGTTCCAGCCACTTGAGCGCCTGGCATCCTCCCCTCCCTGTGACAGCCCCTGTCTCCAGTCCCTTCTGGAGCCTCCCTGGGGGGGCCAGCTCCCTCGTCCTCGCCCGCTTCACCCTGGTACGAACTCAACTCTCCCCTTTTCCCAGGGATTGGCTTCCCAGCCATCCCCACTTTGGGGGACTTGGATTTCCCATTAACTTTGTCACAGTCCAAACCAGTCTTTTGTGCCCGTCTTTCCTCAGTGTCTGAGTGGTGTGGCTTCTGGGGGTGGTGGAGGGAAGGGCGGGAACTTGGCACGGGAGGGCAGGCAGAGGGCAGTGTAGCTGGGCCCCCAGGGCTGTGGGGAGGGCATGTTCGGAGAGTGCAGGGGGAACGCCTGTCAGACCACGCTTTGCGTGAGTCCTTCCATCAGCCCTCCCAGCCTCTGGGAGAAGTCTCAGCCTTGCCTGTGTCCCCCACTCCTCTTCTCGTCCCCGCTCTTTGCCTCTGAGCTCAGACACCCCCACTGGTGCCCAGAACACCTTTGTGTCCCAGAGAGCGACTGGGTCGGAGAGAGGCCTTGCTCTCTTTTGGCTTCTCCTCCTAGTCCTGGAGGGGCGGAGGGGGACTTAGTCTTTCAGGAGTGCATCCTGTGTTGCTGAGCCCGAGGGGGAAGCCAGGCCCAGAGGCTAAGCCAGCTGCCAGGGTCACACACAGGTTGGTAGCCGATGCTGGGTTTGGAAGCCCCGTGTGTCTTGATTCCAAGGGTATTCCCTTTGTAAGGACCCCCAGTTCTCAGAGACCCTGGTCACAGAATTAAATAGGAAAAAGAGAGAAGGTAAGTTCTGAGCCATGGATCCTAGGTTATAAAGGTCCAGAGGGTGTCTGTGTTAGTGGTGGGGTGGGGTGGGGTGGGGGCGGATTGTGTGGGTGGGGGGGAGCGGAGGGGGAGGAAATCAGGAGGCGTGGGAAGGCAGGAAAGGGTCGTCAGGAATAGTGCACGTGGCCTAGTGGGTTGGATGAACGTGCAGTGTCATCTGTTGGAAATGGTGTAACACGCAAGTTTGACCAGAAGCAAGGGTGCTCAGCAAGAATGATGATCAGGAAAGACCTGAGGACTCCCTGCCAGAGAGCCTGAGGCTGACCGGCCAACCAAGAGCCTGTCTGTTCGTAAGTCCTCCTGTTTGAGCAGCAGCCAAACTCCAGTCTTACCCCAGCCTGTCTGTTTCTGTCCCCTGCAAAGCCATGTGGCTGTACCTGGCGTCCTCGTGGGCCTGTACTACCTCCTGCGCTGGCACCGGGAGAGGCAGGTGGTGAGCCACCTGAGGGACAAGTATGTCTTCATCACGGGCTGTGACTCGGGCTTCGGGAACCTGCTGGCCAGGCAGCTGGACGTGCGGGGCTTGAGGGTCCTGGCTGCATGTCTGACGGAGCAGGGGGCCCAGCAGCTGAGGAAGCAGACGTCAGACAGGCTGGAGACGGTGCTCCTGGACGTGACCAAGACAGAGAGCGTTGCTGCGGCCAAGGAGTGGGTGAAGGAGCGTGTGGGGGACAGAGGTACCACCCAGCTGTCTCACGTCCGAGTCTTGTGTCTGTGTGAAGGGGAGCCCCCCTGTCAGCTCCCCGGGGAAGAGTCCCAGCGTGTTTTCCAGGCCTTGGGGTCCTCCCTGTGTTCTTGCCCTCACGCAGCTGCCCAGCCCAGCCCCTGCCCTCCCGGGACCCCCCTCCCGACCGTGGGGCTCTGCAGTTTGGGGAGAGTGTTCCCTGCTGGGGCTGTGTCCTTGCAGACCTCCTGCCTGGTGTCCCCTCCTGTCTGAGCAGGAGGTCTGGGTTTCTTGACGCTGAGTGACCAGGGTGCTCCCAGGGTGCTCAGGGCCCACTTTCTGGAGGAGGGCTGGGGCCGGGGTCTCTGGCTGGGAGGCTGCACGGGTGGCGGGGGTAGGGGGCGGCTTTGGAGCTGGGCTGTGTTGTCAGCACTTGACATGTGTTTGTTTTGTTTTGTTTTTGCTTTTTAGGGCTACACCAGAGGCATATGGAACTTTCCAAGCCAGGAGTGAACCAGAGCTACAGCTGCTGTCGTATACCAGGGCCACTCCAAAATCATTTCCAAGCCATGTCTGTGACCTATACCACAGCTCTCCGAAACACCAGATCTGTAACCACTGAGTGAGGACAGGGGTTGAACCTGCGTCCTCATTGAGGCTAGCCAGATTCGTTTCCGCTGAACCACCAGGGGAACTCCCTCTCTTTTTCATCTATAGCTGTCACTGTGTTTTACTGGAGGAGGGAAGAGCTTAATTTCTTTCATCTTGGTATACATGTAAAACATGGTCAAAAAACAAAAAAAAAGATTAGTGGTTCCCATCATGGCGCAGTGGAAATGAATGTGACCAGGAACCATGAGGTTGCGGGTTCAATCCCTGGCCTTGCTCAGTGGGTTAAGGATCCAGCATTGCCATGAGCTGTGGTATAGTTTGCAGACGTGGCTTGGATCCCCAGTTGCTGTGGCTCTGGCGTAGGCCTTCTTCTACAGCTCTGATTAGACCCCTAGCCTGGGAACCTCCATATGCCGCAGGAGCGGCCCGAGAAAAGGCAAAAAGACAAAACAAACAAACAAAAACCCAACCACATAATTTTTAATGATGGAATATTTTACCCTTTAGAATAGCATTACTTACTAAAGTGTGCATTATGGCATGATATGTAACTATTCCTATATTTTTAAAATAAGATTTTAATTTTTTCTATTATAGTCGATTTACAGTGTTCTATCAATTTCTGTTATACAGCAAAGTGACCCAGTCATATATATGTACATATTCTTTAATATACATATGAGTTCATATATATATGAATATATATATATGAATATATATATATATTCTTTTTTGTACATTATCTATCTCTATCATGTTTCATCACAAGTGACTAGATGTAGTTCCCTGTGCTATACAGCAGGATCTCATTGCTTATCCACTTCAAATGCAATAGTTTGCATCTACTAGCCCCAAACTGCAGTCCATTCCACTCCCTCCTGTTCCCTCTAGGCAACCACAAGTCTGTTTCCAAGTTCCTGAGTTTGTTTCATTTCTGTAGAAGGTTCATTTTTCCCTTTATGTTATATTCCAGATATATGATATCAATGGTATTTGTCTTTCTCTTTCTGCCTTACCTCACTTAGCGTGAGTCTCTAGTTCCTTCCACGTTGCTGCAAATGGCATTATTTTGTTCTTTTTTATGGCTGGTAGTATTCTGTTGTGTATATATATCACATCTTCTTAATCCATTCATCTGTCGATGGACATTTAGGTTGTTTCCACATATTGGCTATTGTGAATAGTGCTGCAGTGAACATAGGTTACATGTATCTTTTTCAATGAAGTTTTGTCCAGATATATGCCCAGGAGTAGGATTACTAGGTCATATGGTAGTTCTATATTTAGTTTTCTGAGGTACCTCCATACTGTTTTTCATAGTGGTTGTACCAGTTTACGTTCTTACTAACAGTGAAGGAAGACACCCTTTTCTCCACACCCTCTTCAGCATTTGTTATTTGTTGACTTGTTAATGATGGCCATTCTGACTGCTGTGAAGTGGTACCTTTTTGTAGTTTTGATTTGCATTTCTTCTCTAAAGATTAGTGATGTTGAATATTTTTTCATTTGCCTGTTGGCTACCTGTGTATTGTCTTTGGAGAAATGTCTATTCACGTCTTCTGCCCATTTTTCAATTGGGTTGGTTTTTTGCTGTTGAGTTGTGTAAGTTTTTGTACATTTTAGAGATTAAGCCCTTGTTGGTTGCATCGTTTGAACTATTCTATCCTATTCAGTTGGTTTTCTTTTCTTTTTCTTTTTTTCCCTTTTGTCCTTTTAGGGCCACAACCGTGGCATACGAAGGTTCCCAGCCTAGGACTACACCAGAGCCACAGCAACTCGGGATCCGAGCCGCGTCTGCAACCTACACCACAGCTTATGGGAACACCAGATCCTTAACCCACTGAGCGAGGGCAGGGATCAAACCAGCAAAATCATGGTTCCTAATCAGATTCATTAACCACTGAGCCATGAAGGGAATTCCTCTTTTTTTTTTTTTTAATGGTTTCCTTTGCTGTGCAAAAGCTTGTACGTTTAATTAGATCCCATTGGTTTATTCTTGTTTTTATTTCTGTTACCTTGGGAGATTGACCTAAGAAAACATTTGTACAGTTGATGTCAAAGAACTCCTATGTTCTCTTCTAGGAGTTTGATGGAGTGTTGTTTTATGTTTTTACTTCCTCAATTTTATTCATCGTGTTGAAGATAAATGATGTTTTGGTAAAAACTTCTTTTTACCCAATGTTCTTGTCTAAAACTGTGCACATTTTCTTGTTGGTTGTTTTTTGATTGTTTTTTGCCTTTAAAAATTTTAAAATACAGTTTTCAAGCTTACATTCCATTTACAGTTATTAAAAATATTTGCTTTATTCCCTGTATTTTACAATAATATTACCATGTATATTGTTTGGGTGTGTCATGCCAAATATGTTGGGAGAATATGCTTCCTACAAGGGTGGGCATATTACCTACCAAGAAGGGGATGGACACTACTGTTTGTGTCAATCCTTTCCCCAGCCCCTGACCCCTCTGACTCCTCTGACCCCTTTCCTGTGGCCCTGAAGTCTGTAGGTTGATGAGTTCAGTAATTGGGATTGTGTTTTTCAGTCTTGCAAAGAGGGTTTTCCCAAGCTGAATGAACTGTGAACCCAGGAGCATGGGGCCAGACTGTGCTCCTGTGTGGGTAGGAGGAAAGGGTGGATTTCTCTGGGGTAGAGGGTGAAATATTTGCTAAGTTTGGAAAGGAGAAAAGAAGAGCATCCTTGCCTCTTCGTGAAGGTTATCCCTTAGGATTCCACAGATTCCCCCAGGGACATTGCTCAATATTGAAGCAGGTGTTCAAAGTCAGTCCCCTGAGGTCAGTGCCAGCCCTGTGAACCTGTTCCCTCACACCTGGGATTTCAGAAACATTTTTCCCAACCGATGTGCACCCAGATGTGACCCATCTGTTTTGCTCTGGTCTTTCACCATCGCCTTTTTCTTCTTGAACGTGAGGGGAATTAGAGGCAATAGCTTAAGTGTTACTTGCTCTACAACTGGTAGGATTTAGTGCTAAGAAGTGTAAGTTTGCAAAATATTTGGAAAAAATATTCAAACTCTTTATAGAACAATACCCTCATCTTAACATTTCTTCCTCTGGGTTCAAGCAAACATACATCTCACCAGAAGGTTGCTTCTAGTCACAAGGAACAGATATCTCAGTTAATGATTTTAGGGCTTTCCCAAATATGGAAAAATGCAAGATTCAACAGTCATAAAGAATTTCTCCTGAAGTATATCTAACTATCTAAGGGCCCGTTTTGCTCTTTTCTCACAGCAGATCCCTCATCCTGATCTTTACTCTACTGAATACCTTTCAGGATATATTGTAGGTGAGCAATGCAGTGACTGATACTTAATACTTGTAGAACCAGATTGTGAGTGACATTCCTTGTTTTTCATAACCAGACACTAGAGGACATAGTAGAGAGCTGGTGTGTTAGGGAGGGGAGGCATCCATGGGAGGGAAATAGAGTGGGGAGAGGGCTTCTCATGTCACCAGGGACACCCATCCCACCTCCTCCCCAACCTCGTCCCCAGGCTTCTCTGGGACATGACTCAGGACTCTGGGGATATTAGGATAAAGAAGCAAGTTTTGGAGGTCCTGTTGTGGCGCAGTGGTTAACGAATCCGACTAGGAACCATGAGGTTGAGGTTCGGTCCCTGCCCTTGCTCAGTGGGTTAACGATCCGGTGTTGCTGTGAGCTGTGGTGTAGGTTGCAGATGTAGCTCGGATCCTGCGTTGCTGTGGCTCTGGCGTAGGCCAGGGGCTACAGCTCCAATTCGACCCCTAGCCTGGGAACCTCCATATGCTGTGGGAGCGGCCCAAAGAAATAGCAAAAAGACAAAAAAAAAGAAGCAAGTTTTGTGGTGAGGAGCTGGGACCAATATCACGTCTGTGT